>NC_133541.1:18976553-20184411 GCF_048773025.1 Camelus bactrianus
GCTGCAAAGATTATCTCTATCACCAAGTTTATCTCATTTGGATGAGAGTAAGCACTATCCATGTTAATTTTCAGTACTTTTTGAGGGTTAGCAAGGCAGTGATCATGCTCCACTGGTTCATATTATAATAAGCCCAAGTTATTTTATATATGAGACACACGCACAGGAGGTGAGTTGTGAATGTGTATATACATGCACGTATTTATTTTTCCCTGAAACACTAATGTAAATGTTTTCAAGGAGTTCCACACTCTCCAGAAAAGCAATGATTAAAATTGAGCTCATTCATCAAAATAGCAGAGATGTTGTTCTTCTGTTGAATAATTCAGCTAGCTATACTATAAAGATATGTATGTTGTAGACACACAGAGAACACACACATTCATGATCGTTTTGATTCTATGGCAGCTTTAGTTCTTAGTTCTTTCAACAGATATTTATTCAGTGCCCAAGATCCATAATTGGATAATCCTTTCTCTGGATTTAGGTTTATGCTCAGAAACCTATTTGGGGACAAGATTTACTGGGTCTATTTCGAAGTTTAAAAAGTGCTTTTCTATATTTTAAAGGTGTGAAAGGGCTATTCATTCATACTTTACAATTTATTTCCAAGACTAGTCTGTTGAGCACAAGTATCTTAGTTTGTCAAGCAAACTGAAGTTGCTTTAATTAAAAGCCTGCAAGGTGTTTACCATCTAGGGGAGCAGCAGGAGGGGATTCACAGAGGAGACAGGCTGTACTGCACACTGACAAAGGCACAGGAGCACCTGTCACCCATCGTACGTTTCCTGTTTCCTCAAAGACATCTATTTGCATGCTCCGTATTTTTTATCTTAGAGTTGATGAAGCTTTAATTATGTGGTGAGCTTTCCTATCAATTCCAATTTATAGTCGTTTTAAATTCATTCCCAGGTGTCACATTGAATCATCTGCTTCTCTTTTTAATGTTTAGGGTAGATAAATATTTCTTCCTTCCTGGTGAGTAGGTTCTGAGTTTGGTTATCAACTTAAGCACAAAGGCATGAATGTGAGGAGGAGACGAGGAATTGCCATTTCTGTATCACCTGTGCAAAGTTATATTTAAAAATCTAAATGTAATTTTGCAAAGAGGACGCCCTAAAGACTGGGCAAAAGATAAGGCTACTTAAATAAGTGTACTTTGAGACTCTTATCAACAACCTCACATAAAGTTTCATTATTAAATATTTTAAACAATTTTGATGTATTTCTGTTTTGTTTTGTTTTGTTTTGGATTCAAACTAAATATTCTAGGTCACTTGTTCTACCAAAAATTTGATCAAAAGGACCTTTGTATTTGAATATTAAAAACACTGCAGATTTGTGTACTGGAATTAGAAATAATTGACAGCTCAAGGTAAGGCATATGATAGGCAAAGTAAGAGAGGTGACAGGGTGACGGTGACTTCCTCAGGAACAGCAAAACAGATGCCAGAAAACAAACGGAAGAGCAAGGAGGGTAAACACAGGTCTGGAAGCTTGGCAACAAATAGCTGCCATTTTGTTTTGTTGATAAAAAACAATAAGGCTCAAAGAGAGAGAATTTGACTTTTTTCCTTTTTTCCCTGCCCTTGTTTCTGTTTTCACATTTACATTAAGAACTCTCAACTTTTACAGAGTTGTTAAAAAAAAAGGACCACATTCGTGAATCAACAAAATAATTTAACATTAGTTTTTTTATTTGCTTTGTGTATAATCTTATTGTAAAATCTCTACGCGGTATAATAATCTCAAACAATACTTGCTTTAAGAAAAATGACACAATTATGCACGTTTATAAACCATTCCATTGTATAATGTTTAAAAGACATTTTTTAATGAGCTTAACAGGAAGAAATTAAAAACAAGATAAAGCTCCTCAGAGGGAACTGCAGAGTAGTTAAGGAAATTATGCAATGCTAAGTGGGCATTTAGGAGAAAGAGGAGGAGAGCTGAAAGTCACACCAGAGACTGACAAAGGATTGAGGCTTTGAAATTGAAGACTCTCACCAAAGGAAAGGCGGAAACCTAAATCTGTTAGCACTGGAGACATGATCACCAACTTAGCTTTGGGCATTTAAGTTAAATTAGAGCAAAACAAGATGCTGCAAGATGTCTATTTCCTATTCATGTCGCTGAAGAAAGCAGCAAAACGAAGCTGTTAGTGAAGTTGCCATTGAGTCCCAGAGACTGGGGAATCCATCTTGATTCATTTCTTTGAAATTGTCTCCAAGTTAATTGGCATCAATAGATACAGCAATGTGTAGGGACATAAAAGGTGTATAGAATTGGGGGAAGCTAGGATAACCTGGAACGACTCATTCATAAACATATTACATTGTATCAGGTACTCAGTCTCTTTGCAATGTGTCTCGACTGAAATTGTAGGCTTACTAAAAACTCTGTAACAGCGACTTAACTGAGTCTAAACATATTTGCACAGCCACACTTGTCCCTATTTATTTATATCAATACGTACTCAGGGGTATTTTTCCAAGTGTGTTCTAGAGGATGCCACAGTACAGAGGGACTCTGACTCCCATTATGAAAAATGCTAAGTAGTTTAGTCTAAGGCAACTTTCCACAGGAAGGACTGGAGAGCTCCAAGGGGATTTCTGTACAATTTCCACACACGCGTATTTCTCTTAGAGAATAATGTATATCATCACACTTGGAAATTGCACACTTCCTAGTTATGTTACTCTAAACAGTTCACCTCGCTGAGATCACACGTGTCCGTTTCCACTTGCATGTCATGTGTGTACCTCAGATCAACATGTTCACTATTAGGTATTTAAAACCCACTAGCTTTCTGCAGGCATCTTAATTCAAAATGTTTAAATCAACCGAAATCCCTGTCTCTCTCTTCAAACAGGCTCTTCGGGTAGAAAACTAGAAAGTATCTTTTGCTCTCCTTTCTCCCTCAAACCTTTTATCGACCTAATTACTGAGCCCTGCGGATCACGCACTTAAATAGATCTCAGATCCCGCCTCTCCTCAGATGTAGCTCAGGCTCCTATTGACTCTTGAGCATCCGACTCAAGCAGTGTGCAGCGTCGCTGCAGGAATAATTACATAAAATGAAGAACTGTGCCTGGCACTCTCCTAAAGAATGCCCCTTAGATAATGTACGTGACTTTTTATTTTTGTATCCCATCCTTTTCAGGATGCTGATTCTGTTACATTTCCATTCTTATCTCTCACAGCCCCTGCTTCAAACCTTGGGATCCAGCCGCACCAAATCACCACATGTCCCCAAATGCCACCTGTGTTCATCCTGTCCTCCCTGACAAAACGCTCTCCCCCTCAGTGCCCCTCCTCCTGCCTGGAAAACGTGTACAGAATTTTCTCTTTCCTGATCCCCTGATATCTAAAGAGTTCATCATTTTATGATTTGGACTTCAATTGACAATGATAGGATGAATGTTATTGTATCATTCTACATATGTATGTGTATATATATTCATATATGTGCATATATACTTAGATTTATGCAACCTATGGTACAGCCTATATCTACACAAAAGCAAGTAAAAGAGTGAAGGAGACTGTGTGAGAGAAACTACAGTGTCATAAATAAAGGTGTGTGTATGTGTGTTTGTGAGAGAGAGAGGGACTGTGTCTAACTTTCAAAATGCAAACCATTTATGGATGCATTCTGTCTCTTTATTTCTCCCTATAGGATAATTAGTTTATTATTTCCTATCATACTTCTTGTCACAGAGCGGGGCTTCAATCAGTATTTAATAAAACAATGTATGCTTTAATAACAATCATTTTTGTAATTCTTACAAACTCTAGGTACTGGAGCCATAGGGGGAAATCCTATAAATATTTGAGGATATTTTGGTGGTCATGGTACAAATCAAGCTATATCTAACCTATATAAATTGTAGAACAGTGCTTTTGAATAGAAGAATATTCATTTTTTTTCTAGATAATAAAATAGGGGAAAAGAGGCATTTTTAATTTCATTCTCCTCTTTCTCTGGCTAAAGCATCTTCCTTGGGACAAATCTGCCTGTTGCTCTACTTAAAATGTGCTTGATAATTTTAAAATATGCAGATCAGCCCGGGGCCTACATTACCTTCGAATCCCCAGTAGAGGAGAGGTTGACTCTATTTACAAAGCGAAAATCAGCGCTTATTAAATCAAACCTCCCTTGCACCAGCCAGGGATCATGGTAGTCTCATAACTCACTGCAAGCACGTGTCTTAAATCCCTATGTATATCATACCGACACTTCCTTGAAAGACCTTGTCTCATGCAACTTGTTTATTTATCCTCCAAGCAGTGAGGATCTTAGCAAAGCAGTCACTCCTGTTCGGTCCTTAGGTATCGCAAAAGCACTAACAAATAAAGGCTTGATTTTCCTGGGTTTGTATCAAAATGCATGGACATTTTAAGAATTCAGTATGTTCTACCTGAAGTTATACCCACATATAGGTACTGAATCAGTGAATTAACTAAAGATAAGATGCACCAGGAAAGATAAAGGAAGTCTCTGATATACCAATTTCTTTCTTGGTATAGTGGTTAGAAAGGTTCCTGAGTTATTGCACCTGGGCGCTCACCTAGCTGTTACTTCTTTTCCAGCTGTAGAACCGTGGGCAAGTGACTTAAGTTTCATATTTCCATTTTCTTTTGACTAATGAAACGGGTAAATAAATTTATTATGTTTATAATTATACAGATATGAAAGTTAAATGAGTTAATTTGTATTACGTTTTATAGTGTTTAGTACATGCTGCAACACTGTGCCTGTTAGTATTATTTTTATACTGCTGTTTTATTTTATTTAAATGTAGGTAAACCAGACAATCCATATTTATGTAATTAAATGAGCTAAAGTCAGTAGCCAATAAAGGTCACACAATTAAAACGGACAAATATCGATATGAAATCTCTTCTAGGCTCTGAGTGGTTCTGGAATTGCATACTATTGCATCTGAACTGGCTGTATGTGTATATAATCTTTGAATAAAATCTGATGGTAAATACAAACTGTTGGCTTCAAAATAGTCAGGAAATTAGAGTCTCATTAAGTTTACCCGTACACCCACATGTCCCATCACCTATAACTTATCTTAAAAAAAAAAAAACCTTTCCTATAAGTGAGAAATTGTGTTAATTTTCAGAACTAATGATCAAATGGTAAATTACTGATTTTTATTACTATTCTCAATAATTCAAGACACAAATATACGAGGTGGCAATAAATTCACTGTTTTGCGTGCACTTGGGATAGATCTATAAGCTTGCATAATAAATATATCAAATTCTCATAAATTTGGCATTGATTACCTATTTGCCTAATACTCTGAAACCTAAGAGGTCAAAGACAAATAAGCACAAATAAGACCATTACTCGAGCATATTATATTTTGTGTGCAGTTTGTAACTTTTACCTCTTCATAAACTCTCAGCTCAGCTATTACATAAATGTGCTTACCACTGGCTCCTGACTCCCAGTGGTCCGTCTGAGCTCGTGCAGACACGTCTGTGACTCGGTGCTGAGCAGACCAGGGGCACGGTTCTGCGAGCCCTGGGTTTCTCTGCAGCCCATGCCCACCGCTAAGTAAAGTGAGAAATAACCTATTCTCTCTTTTCTTCCTTGTAACGCAACGTATGGAAAAGCAGCTACATATGAGTAAGGAGCTGTGGTCTTCTTAAACTATGTTCTAGAATTGGCTCTTTTGTGGGCTGGAATTTTTGCCTGATCTCAGATGCTTATTTTCCTTCCTTCTTCTTGAGTCCTAGTGAAATACTGTCCCATCCAAATACCAGAGCCAAGTCGAAGGCACCAGCTGGTTGGCTGGAACCCTGACCATCTGCATAATGGCTTTTTCTCAAGGCCTGGACCTTCCTTGCTGCTGCCCATCCCTTCCTGTCTGATGTCTAATTTTCCTTTTGTCTTTCTTTCTTTTTTTGGAATGGATTTGAGAGTCTTATTCTACAACATTCTCTGTTGCATTAAGGCAAAGATGCCGGGAGTATCTGCTGATCAGCTATCCCTAAATCGCTGACTCTGGTCTTAGATGAAAATCAGTCTCATACTATTTTCCCAGAGATGCTTTTAAAACAAAGGCCACGTGGGCACAAATCCCATTGTCCTGGGTGTTTATGCCAAGCCGGACAATAATCAGGTTCCAGCAGTTTAATTTTTTCACAGATCTTTTCCATGAGCCTATTTTGTTCTTCTGATTTTAGGGAAAGAAGGAAGTACATGGGGTAAAAGAAACTGAAATTTTCAGGCATGAATACCCGGGGGTTAGATTTTAGGTGGGGGAGTATAATGCTTGTCTATGTCAGCACAATGAAACACAGTAACATTCAAGGACCACAGAGCGCTTGAGTGCTCGCAGAGCAGGAACATTTGATCTGGAGGCCTCACTTGTGGCAGTGTTCATTTGTTCATACAAGGGAAGTACATTCATTTTGTAGTGGTCGCTGAGGTTATAGGTCTTTCCAGGCTTAAGGCACTTTTATTTAATCTTGGGTTGGCCATGAATGAATGGCAGCATAGCATCAGAGCAAGAAAAACAGTAAGATTAGAAACATTGGACATAATGCTTGAGAAGGAAGAAGGAAGGCGAGGAAAGTCCATATATATGGAGAACTTTTGTATGTCACAGTTACTGTATTTTATATATGCCACTTATTTCTTAATTCTAACACTAAATGCAGGAACTGAGATCTAGAGAAGTTGCCTCCTTTTATGCATTTTCAACTTTTGAAATTATTCAGGCCTCCTCAGAGGAGCTCCCCTATCATCCTTCCTAAAACCCCACCCTGCCATCTTCTAGTCCTTTATCCTGTGTCCTTCATGTATATGCTCCACAGTCAGACATCATCTGTGCAGGGGACCATCACTTACATTTCTACACCGTCAACGAGCAGCTCAGGTCCTTGGTTGGCCACTGTAGCCCCAGTTCCTACTTAGAGCCTGGGGTAAAGGAGGCTCTCAAAAATTATCTGCTGAACACCCTTAATCCAGGATTTGTTTCCAACTATTACAACATATTCCTTTTCTATTTTATTTCCTTGTTCACTTCAGCTTCTTAAAGTGCAGGCATTATTTCTCTTATCCTCTTCCTGCCTTTTTTTAATTCCTCTGTTTACTACCCTTAAGCTTCTCGGAAATGATTTCTACTAAAACCAATCGAGAAAGATCATCCACTATTACCCCCCATTATGTAAATTCCAATAGCTGCTATTCAACACTCATTTCATCTGACTTCTTCAAAGCAATTGTCATTTTTGTCCTTTCTGTTCTTTGTTATTCTGGTTTTCTAAGCATTATCAAGTTACAAAAATAGACAGAAAATAGAAAATACAGAAAAGCAAACATTACAGTCATCTATTATTTCATCACTAATGATTATCCTCACCACCTCTTTGAAGCACATCCTTTACTGTTTGCTTTTTTATCTTCACAGAATTTTCCCTTTCATAAAGGGGTAATTTGGCTAACTTTCAACTTCATGAATTCTCCTTCTTTTCCTAATCTTATGGCTTGTAGCAGTTTAAGAAAGGATTTAGATCAAGGGATACATCCTCCAAAATATCTTCCACTGTAAAGGATGCACTCAACCCCCCTCCCCCATATTTGGAAAAGTTCTCCTTCTTCTGCACACCTGCTACATTCCGTACATCGGTCCTATCACACTCATCATTTCATACTGAAATATTCTCTCTCCTGCTAGACAGTAAGCCACTTGTATTCAGGAGTCAAGACTTCTTAATCTTCATGTGCTTAAATGCAAACACAGTGCCTATCACTGGAAGGTGAGCAACAGATTTTTTTTCTACACTAATTGTTTTAAAAATTAAATTAAATCACTTGAAAGAACCCAGGATTCTGAAATAATTTCAACAGTTTTGGTAGTGAAAATGCAATTTAGTATCTGAAGCAAAAGAACCTAAAATATTTTTGGAACTCAGTTTTCAGGTGCAAAAACCTTCTAATCCATTGTCTCTCTTTTAGAATCACACTAAGGTACACATGTTCTATTAATGTTCATGTGTTTATATACCTCAAAAAACACAAGACCATAATGATCACTTAGATCAGGCACACAGTTATGAGTTTGCTCATTGCAATAATAATTCACCATCGTCAATGTTCCTGTGAGCGTTGGGCTCTCTGATCTAATCTCCCTCCAACCTCCTCGTCGTTTGGTATGATTCAACCATGCTGGTCTTCTTTTCTTGACATTCAACTTCCATTCAACACCGTTCAACTTCCAAACTTCCAACTCAGGGTTTCCCTCATGCTGTTACCTATGCTTGAAGGACTTTCCCATCTCTCTGTATGGCTGGGTCTATTCCATCTTGCAGTGTTTGGATGAAATATCACCTGTTCAGCAAGACCTTCCCTTATCCTCCCCCTTGGAACACTCATGTTCCTCTTTTTATCTAGAACTGAGCCAATACCTTATCTGTATAGTATTTTTTTCTTACGTATATTTTGCCTCCCCTGCTTTAATGAAAGATCATGGGGACAAAAAACGTGTAATTTTTTTTGCAATATTCATATATCTTGATTTAAAAATAGTGTTTGGCACAATGCTGTTCTCAGATATTTTAGATAAATGAATTTCTGATTTCACTTGAACAGATCATCACATAATATCAAAGTTTCTCAGCCTGGCCATGGATGACATTTCAGGTCAGGTAATTCTTTGTCATGTGAATCACAGGGATGTTTAGAAGTGTTCTGAGCTTATACCCACTAGATGCCAGTAGTACCCACCAGTTGAGACAAACGGACATGTCTTAAGACATCGCTAAATGTCCTCTGGGGAACAGAACTGTCCCTGATCGAGAATGGCTGTTATGGATCCACACAATAAAATAAGCTAAACAATGAAGGAGGATATGTGGGTTTTCATCTGTCTGTGTCCCTTCCAAATGACTGAGATTTTTATCTTCCAGAGATGGACCATAGTGGGAAATGTTGAATTTGGATCAATCTGCATGAAAGTTTTAAGTTTTGACCCTACTTTTGGAACACTGAATAACAATAATAACAGAGCAGTACTTGCACAGATCAATATTATTGAGCACATAAATACACTAGTGCCAGCCACTGAGTTAAGTGCTTCATGTACCTCAAACTATTTAGTCTTACATCACTCCCTGGAGTATGGACTGCCATCCAGTCGTACGGAGTGGCACTGAAATGGTAGCTTTCCGTTAAGAGGTCAGTTTAATTGACCAAGGTGAAAAAGCTACTGAGTGAAGAAGACAGCATTGGGGCTCATGAGGATGCCTCCACAGTCTGCTCCTGAGCTGTCCCATATGGTGGCCACTAGCCAAGCCTCTAATTCTCATGCAGTTATTGACTGGAAATGTCATTAGTCCGACTTGAGCCTTGAAATAACTGGAAAATACTTGATGAAAGAGGATGTTTCAAAGAATTACGGGAAAGAAGAATGTAAAACATCTAAATAAATTTTATACTGACAATATGTTTAAAGGATAATATTGGGTTAAACTATGTGATTAAAATAAATGTCTCCTGCTTATTTTAATTTTTTAATATGGCTGATAGAAAATTTAAAATTACACCTGTAGCACATATTTTTGGTTTACATTTTGTTTCTACTAGGCAGCACTGGTTTGTTCTTTCTACTATTTCCACTCTGAACTTCCTTTACTTCTTCTCTATATTGGGCATAATAATAATAACAAAGAGTCTATAGAGGTTGGTTGTGAGTTTCAATAATGTGTTACACATGAAAGTCTTCATCAGCTGTGGAACTCTCTTCAAACCTTGGCTATTTATGAAATGATGAGAAATTAAAAACTAGTTTTCTGCATGTTAGATGACTTAGACTATCAAGTAACATCTTAATTGCTAGGACTGAGTGTTCCCAACAGTAAGAAATGATTGCAAATATTCACAGCAGAAAAGATAATTGAGAAAATTAAAATCCATAAATTATGTTTCCATCTATAATTAAAAAATAACGAGACAAGATACAGGATGCTCTAAAATTTCTCTTAACATATTGTGTTGCACATCTGGAGTTGGACATGGATTTCAAACCACCTCTGCCATTACTTGCAGTTTGGCCTCAACATCTATAACTCTCGTTTTCTCATTTGTAGAATGGAAATCATACTACGGACCTTGATGAGTTGTTGTGGTAAAATAAAGTAGGCCAATAAATAACTTGGTACAGGGTGGGATAAAAATGTCATTAAGAAATTTGTTTCCATTATTATTATCATTATTTTATTATTATTATTACTGTTATTATGTCAGGCTTGTGTAATGTACCTACCAGATCTCAACCACAAATTCTGTCTTAACAAAAGAAAAGAAAATAGGGAATGAGTTAATAAAGGTGTTATAATAGAAAAAAAATGATAGAAAGAATTTTCATCGGATATTATCATCATTTAAATCTAGATTTTCCCATTTAATTAGAGTCTATTAATTTGCTTATTGAATGCATAATTTTTAAATGGACTGTATTTTTTTGGTTTCATATTCTTTTTCATTATAGGTTACTACAAGATATTGAATGTAGTTCCCTGTGCTATACAGAAGAAACTTGTTGTATACCTATTTTATACATATTAGTTAGTATCTGCAAATCTCAAACTCCCAATTTATCCCTTTCCATCCCCTTTCTCCTCTGGTAACCATAAATTTGTTTCCTATGCCTGTTAGTTTGTTTCTGTCTTGTAAATAAGTTCATTCATAATTTTTTTTTTTTATGTTCCACATATTAGTGATATCATGTGGTATTTTTCTCTCTCTTTCTGGCTTACTTCACTTAGAATGATGATCTCCAGGTCCATGCATGCTACTGCAAATGGCATTATTTTATATTTTTATGGTTGAGTAGTATTCCATTGTATAAATATACCACATCTTCTTTATCCAGTCATCTGTCAGTGGACATTTAGGTTGTTTCCATGTCTTGGCTATTGTATATAGAGCTGCTATGAACGTTGGGGTGAATGTACTTTTTGAATTAGAGTTTCCGCCAGATATACGTCCAGGAGTGAGATTGCTGAATCATATGGTAAGTCTATTTTTAGTTTTTTGAGGAATATCTATACTATTCTCCATAATGGCTGCACCAAACTACATTCCCACCAACAGTGTAGGAGAGTTCCCCTTTCTTCACACCCTCTCTAGCATTTATCGTTCGTGAAATTTTTAATGATGACCATTCTGACTGGTGTGAGGTGATATCTCATTGTAGTTTTGATTTGCATTTCTCTGATAATTAGTGATATTGAGCATTTTTTCATGTGCCTGTTGGCCATTTGTATGTCTTCATTGGAGAATTGCTTGTTTAGGTCTTCTGCCTGTTTTTGGATTGGGCTGTTTTTGTTGTTGTTGCTGTTGTTGTTGTTACTAAGCTATATGAGCTGTTCATATATTTTAGAAATGAAGCCCTTGTCAAGGACTGTATTTTGGACACATGTGTATATATGCTCTTGAGAATTTAAACTGTAATAATCCTCTTAATGGTCATTTATTACTTATGAAATACATTGTTTCACAAATACTTTTGCTTATTGTGACTATGCAATTAGTTTTTGTTTCTTCTCCTGGATTTGCAGATTCATGCTAAGAGGTGGTCAGGAATACATATAAAATGTGAAATTTAAATTTTATTTCACTAGGCATGTCTTTAGCCCTGTTTTAATAGAACTATACAGATTTATTCTTGATTTACTTTTCCCAGACAATGCTAAAGGCAACATGAAGCTGAAACCTGATTATTTGAATACAGCATAAGCAAACACCCTTCTCTCTGGATTTTAGACCGAGCACCAAAATAACAATCCTGAAGGGCCTATACCTTAAATATCTGACAAAAAATCATCACAAATACATAAACTTATGATTAATCTGCTCAAGAGTATTTTCTCTGAATTTTATAATCTTTCCACACACATGATTTTAAACAATTCAATTAAAATCACACCCTATTAATAATCAAAGTTAGATTAAACTAGTATAAGAAAAGAAGTGAATGCTTTTAAAGAGTCACAATAATACAGTGAATTCTTAGACCATAATTCCTTCTGTGTAATAGTCTTTACCGGAAAGACATAAATATCATAAAAAAATTGCTTTTTACCTTTTAATACTTTATCACAAAGTTATTTAAGGCAGAAAACAAACTAAAATTGGGAGATCAATTTAGAAGTTAATATGCAGCAAATGTTAAAAATTAAAGACATAGATCATACTAAAGACTGTGTTTTATGCCACATTTCCTAACAACATGAAATTCCATTTTGAAATAAAGGCTCTTTTAGATTAGCAGGAAATTGGCTGGGTCTTGGCAGTAAGTTCATTGAGACCTAATACCATCCTCTCTAGCTGCATGTCTACTAAATTCATATTAAAAAAGGAGACTAAATAAATGTAATGTCATAAACTAATGATTCCTAATGACCTATTCTGAGAATGTGAAGGATTCATTCTAAAACACACAATAAATCTATAAACCAAGAATACAAAATGTTTTAGTATGATTGCCATTCCAACACAGATATTACATACAAGACCGACAGTGATATTAAATAGTAGTCTGACAGTCTGTAAGGTTCCCCCTATGTAGTTCTTTCTGGCCAAGTCCTTTATAATATGACAAATCAGATATTTTACTGAAAAATTTTACTCTTAAATTAGAATCCTCATTAAATTCTAAGCAGAAATAAGTAGAAATTTAGCTTAGTTAAAAAAAATTATTTCCTTTGCTAACTGAAAGAATTCTTAGATGACAATCCTAGGTGTAGCGTATATACCTATATGGAGAGGTTCTGTGGTCATAGATCCCTCTGTCGCTGAATGAACTATGTCTGAAATAGAAAAGTTTTCTCTTTTAACAACAGTGAATTCATCGGTCTTTATATCCCTTTTCCCCATTCTTGTAACACATTTTGATCTGTTTTAAATTAAATGAATGGCAATTGCTTTTTTCTCCATTTCTTTTTTTTTCTTTTTTAACTCTAAAGCTTTTGCCCTGCAGAAAGACCATTAAAGGCAGCTTACTCTGGGGGAAACGCGGTGGATTGTCATTGACGTCTGTCAGCGTGATATTCACCGTGGTGGTCCCCGACAAGCCTCCCATCTGGCCGCCCATGTCTTTGGCCTGGATTACTACTTGGTACTGCTCCCTGTTCTCTCGGTTCATGTTTGGTAAAGCGGTCCTGATGATACCTTGAAGAAGACGTAAAACCTTTATTATGCTCATTAAAAAATCTCCACTACTAATTGATTAAGCACAAATTGTATATCTAAAGTAGTGATTTCTGAAAGACAAAATGTTTTTGATATTACTTTTTATAATCTAGAAATTGTAAAAATGATTTGATGTAAATATTTTACAATTTGTGCTGTTTTTCTATTTCCTAAAAAATATCATATGTACGGTCTAGGGACCTACATCCAGATGTAAAAATATAAAAGCAGATATATTTCCATTAGCTCCCTCAATCAACCAACTTTGAGTTCTTTAATCTTTCACTGGGCATCATTAGTCTTCTGGAGTATTCATGTTAGAGTTTTGTCATTATTGTCCCACTTTTTTTAACTTATAAAGATCATAAAGACTATTAATAAACACTGATTCATGATTCCTGACCTGTTTCAGGCTCCACAGAGAAATATGGCTGCCCTTGAAGTATGCTGTAAATGACTCTGGCGCTGTTCCCATAGGAAGGGTCATCGGCATCTGTAGCTGTGACTTGCACCACAGAAGTACCTGAAGTATCCAAATTCAGCTTAGTTCTGCACAGTACCAGAAGGAGGAGCAAAAGCACTGGTTTTCATGGAAGACTTGAATGATTTTTGGCTTTAATAATGACCTCTTACAGAAACATTTATGTATAATTTAGATGAAAATCATATATGTAGAGTTATTATAGGTAAACTTTGAATTCAGCAACTTATTTTATTTGGCCAATAGGTGTATTTTTATGCATGCTATAGATAATGCTACAGTGTATCTGATTATCATCAGTGCAGTCACTTTACAAACCCTCAGGTTTGATGTTTAAACTCATTTTCACATAATAGATTTGTTTCGTGTAAAGGGCATATCTAATCACAAAGGAGTAAGTAGGCTCTCCTTTCCCCTCTCCACTAATTAACTATAAAAATAATTAACATCTGCTCTAGAATACAATTTTATGAATAGATTAAATTCTAAATTTAGAAACAATCCAAGATGATCCCATGTCCCATGAACTATTAAAAGCTATTTAATAAAGTTCAAAATATATAAAAGGGCTTTATATTAAGGTGACTGCCAAAAGTCTTTGGGATTTAGTGAAGTAAATATTAAATAACAATCCCAGAACAATGCTTTTGAGAAACACAGTTGAAAATTTGCTATTATAACTGCTACAAGGGAGAAATGTATCAGAATTTTTTCGTCCGTTTATACTTCTCCCACTTTTGAGAAATGAATCTATTCTACTAAATCCAAATGCATATCTCTAAAAGTGTTATCACTGTTCTCAATGTTTAATTTTCCATGGTTCTCTATTTAACGAAAAAAATGAAAGCAGTCTTAACTTTCTTTGCCTGCAATTACAATTTCTATTTATTTACATTGAAAAGGGAATTCTATTTTCTCAAATGTTATACTTCTAGTTTCTTCATGCTTTCTTTTTTGCAGCTTCTGCAATCGAACTGTAATTCTGTATCAGTTTATGATTAGCTGTTGATTTCAACTGGTTTATTTGAATAAGAGATTTATATCAGCAGAGTTTTATATATAATGATTATAATGAAAGGATGTTTTAAAATATTTAATATGAAGTAATTAGAAAATCTAATTCATTTCATTGTTCATATTGTGTATATAATTCAGACAAACTCCTTTGGCAGATTATGATTAGATTGTATATATGACTCTATATAACATTTATGGTATTCTAAGTGTACTTATAATATATTTAGAGTCACAGTTTTACACAGCTGTGCTCCAAATCCATGTGACAATAATTTGTATTTCCATAGGTTTCTACTGAAGTTCAATGGTATATTTTGGGATTTCTGAAGAAAGTGTCTACTTACTGTATTGTAAAAATGTACAAATCCAAAGGAAGTGAAAAATGCATTAATCTTTTTTTCTGACTCATTTGTAATTCACAAAATGAAATATATACTCTGAGCAGGTAATCAAATTTCAATAAATGATTTCAATAATTGATCATATTTTAAACATTTCTTAATAATTATTTTTTATACATTTTGAATACAGTCATAAACGTTGTAAGTGAACTTACCTACGACAGACATTTCCGGAACACTTGCTGTATAAATTTCCTCTGGGAACGTTGGTTCATTGTCATTGATATCGTGGATTTTGATCACAAATTCAGACTCTGGTTCTACTGGCCTCAAAGTTCTTCTGTTAATAGCTTGTGCACGTAGGGTATAAAAGGCCTTTTCTTCCCTATCAATTCTTCTTGTGGCATGAATGTCACCTGTTTTTTCATCAATAATAAAAAGAGTACCAGCTCCATCTCCAGATAAAATATATTTGAGGGATCCATCTCCTTTATCTTGGTCTGAATGAAGCTAGGGGAAATAAAAAAGCATGTCCATGATAACGTCTAAAGGTACACAATGCGGAAGGAACTCAAAGAAGGTCTCCCAAGACCCATCATTGAATAATGGGGTCAGTTATCTTAGTTCTTGAAATGACAGCTCAGTAAGGATGATCCTGCTCGTCCATGTACTTTAAACAATAGGCCTAGCTTTTTACCAGTGTGACTTTTATTCTAAATAGAAAAAAAGTAATAAAATAAACCAACACAGCTCTTTGCTTTGCTTTGCTTGGTGAATAAGCATTTCCGTAAGCAAACAGCTCCTGACAAAGATATAAGTCATCAGTCTTGATATTGGATGTAAACATCGCTTCTCTCATCTCTTTCTGTGAGTGGAAGATTCTTTTACTCTCATATTATGCATTTATCTCTCCTATAAACTTATCCTCGGCTGTATTTCTGGAATATGTGAGATCCTAAGAACTGTAAGACAAGCAAAGTTGTGTGAGACATGGCCTCTATGTCAGAAGCCCAATCAATCATTCTTCGATTCATACATAAGACAGCAACTGCCCCACAGGTATTTGTGGGGCTCAGAACAAGAGAATGAATATGTCTATATAATGACTGTCTATATATTTTAAAGATATAAATCAGTTAAACTATAAATATAATATGCTCTATCTAGCCTCCTACCTTGTCAAACTGATCTTGTTAACAATTGTAAATGACAAGTTCTGTGAAGACACAAGACAATGCAGGGCAAGCCTGTCTCCCGCCTCCTTGCCTGTGCCCACAACACGAATCTTCCAGCATCAAACCGTAACGTCAGAGAGCTTTGCATACATTCGTGTGGACATCTCAGCCTAGTGCACACCCCATGCCAGTGCTAATGCTTGTCCAGGAGCCCATGTGTCATAGGCAAATGCCATCTACAGTCGCCCCATGGTATCTGCAGGCATTTGTTCCAGGACCCTGAGGAATACCACAACCCGAGGATGCTTGATTCTCTTACATAAAATGGCGTTGGGCGGGCAGCCCCCAGTATCCATGAGTTCAGCACCTGTGGATTCATCCAGCCCTGGATTGTGCACTATACTTACCATCTGAGGCTGCATCTGCAGATGCGGAGCCCACAGATATGGAGGGCTGACGGTATATCATTTTTTAACAGATGCCCACTTGGCCAGCCCTCAGGATTAGGGGTGCATGCAACAATGGTGAATCTGGCCTTTTGGAGACTGACTTGGAGAAGAGATTCTCCAGGCCCTAGAAGCAAGTTCAAGGATGTTCGGACAGGAAATAATGGGTCCCCAGGTACTCTGAGGATGGTCTGGAAAGGGATGTGTGGGTTCCAGATGAGAATGTCCCCTGCCTGTCATGGAATTCTTACCTTGAAGGGAGAGGCTTAGCCATAGGAAGGACAGAGCATGGATTTGTAAAACACAAGGATTGTAAGTTCTTCTCTAATTGTACCTACTACCTAACTAATAAATATTTTTTTATACTAGGATCACAGTTTGATTATTTGCATTAAGAGATTATGCTTTTAAGTTTTTGGGTTTTTTTTTTGTCTAATAAGAACTATAAAAATAATGTGTAGATCTTCTAAGTTTTGATGAAACATATATTATAACTTAGACATCATCATTATGTCTTCCTTTTTTATTGAAGTATAGATACGTCTTTTTAAACTTCTTCTCCATTATAGGTTATTACAAAATTGAATATAATTCCCTGTGCTGTATAGAAAATTCTTGTGGTTTTTTCTATTTTGTATACAGTAGTGTGTATCTTTTAATCCCACACTCCTAATTTATCCCTCCCCACCTTTTGCCTTTGGTAACCATAAATCTGTTTTCTATGTCTGTGAGCCTGTTTCTGTTTTGTAAATAAATTCATTTGTAACATGCTGTCTTTTTAATATCACATAAAATTTAGTCTTAATTAGAATAGGAACACTGATCTGTAACCTAGACAAATAAAAATTGAAGAAAAAAATCCTTCAATTATGCAAAAATTATAGACTTAGACATTTATCTAAGTATGTTTGATTTTTGCTCTTTAGATTACTTAAATTAACAAAAATTTTCATCTAATTGCCTGTAGAAATATCACAGGGATTGCATTCTCTTTAAAGTAAAATTATGTTTCTTTACTTGAGAATTTTATTTTATTTTTTTAAATGGAAGTACTGGGAATTGAACCCAGGACCTTGTGCATGGTAAGCATGTGCTCTACCAATGATCTATACCCATTTCCCTCCCCCATGAAAATTTATTTTTCTTCATAGGAGCTTATGTCAATGAATTTGGCTGTGAAAACAGTTTTATGTGGACATCAAAACTGTTTACATTAAATAAATATTTTAAACACACACACCCTAGTATATTATACTACTGGCTGCTGCTGGTATACAAAAACAGTCTATTTTTTGTTAATGGTTTTTAGTAATTAGAATTTAGCCATCAAATTTGGATCAAACTCCATTTTTCTGATTTCTGGACAAATAACTCATTATGACAGATATAACAGAAAAAGAAAACCCCAAATAAATGTGTACCTTGGAGAAAAAGATATATAAGTCAGGTAACAAATAGTTTTTACCGGACTTTTAGCTACTCATAAACAACAAAGTAAGACTGAGAAACAAGAAATAAATGCTTTTTAACTAAAACCCTCTCAGAAGTAACATACGACTGTGTTGTCCAGGGAACCACTCTGAAAAAGTCACAAGACTGAAGCTTTTTAGTAATTGAAAATGCACATAACTTTCCAATTATATGCGTGTGCAATCCAGTGGCAATTTTCCAAATGACAGACATAAGCATTGCATATTTCCTGTTCTGTCCGGGAATCAAAATAATTCAAGAAAAGATTATTGATATCAATCATCTGATCAGATAGTTTGGTGAATTGTCAGACAGTTATGCTGTTTATTGTCTATTCATTCAACAATTTTAATTGAGGAATGTTTATTTATTCTCATAAGAATCAGGTAGTTCTAAAAGTAAATCAATTCCATTCCAGTGCTATGGGAGATTCAAACACACTGTGTAGTGGAAATTCACACGATAGCACCTACACTAGCCCACAGGAATGAGTGGGATTCCTTCAGTATATCATCGAAACTTCCTGATAAAGGATGAGTGGAAGTTGAAACCTGGGAAAGTTTTTGCATTTTACAAATTTTACAACTCATGAAGAACACTGGATGAATATAGAACATAGATTCAGACTGGAGACAGATATAAGGCAAAATGAGAATCATTAAGACGAGTTCTGCTTTTCTAATCAGTTCGACATGCAAAAAAGTTGCCAGTATGAGGTTTTAATTTTCATAAAGCTCAGTTTTGGAATATGAATCACAGCAGGATTTTTACCTCCACTGATACTACAGAGAGTGAAAATTAAATCTTGTAATTGGACCGCATACTGTGGGAGCTTCCGCTGGATTAGAAAATTGAACATGATAGTAAAGGATTCAAAGAGATGAGGTTTGGAAGATGGACTGTGGCTTTGTGAGTCAGAAATGAAAGGCTTTCTACCTTCTCATAATTAAGAGACATAAATTAGACCTATGGATTTATGTGCTGGTTTTAAGAAACCAAACTTATAATTAATAATTTTTTCTTGAACCATTAGAGCTTGCATAAAAGAAAAGTACGTTCTTCTCTCGCAGAGGGAGACAACAGAACACTGATGCTAGAATAAAAGGACAAAAATGACCATATGTAGGGACTTGATATTAGTTGAAGTTTATCAAAATATTATTAAAATAAACATATTTGTGAACTGACAAGTAAAAAGACTACAACAGATACTGTAAGGCAGAGAGACGCATTTCTAGATATCCTGACCTGGGGAACTGCTTTCTCCAGCTAGATGGACATGGTGAGAGCCAAGAAAACTAACAGGCATGATGACATTGATGATTTCCTGTAAGCTACAGAAAGATGCCAATGGACAAAGTTCTTTAATTATAGTCTTGTACCTAAGCTCCTCCTCTTCTGTTGAAGTTTCTCTTTCTTGTTTTATTTCTTCTTTCCCATACTCTTCCCACCTTACCCTGGTATTGTCTCTCTCCCTCACCTCTTGTGTGTTAAGAGTTTAATTTTACATCCTAACTCATCTACTACGTAATGATCAGACAGGCTTAGTCCTTACGTCTGTAGCTGTCATCACATTGCTCTCCCCTTTCTAATTTGGATATTAGGTATCAATACATGGATTTACTAAACATTAAATTGAATAGAATCAGTTGTTCGTGTGACTGAGAAGTGAGATTATGGGTCGTGTGCCAAATAACTTACAGCATCGACTTTGCAATAAATTTTATATTCATTTGACCTTGTGCTATTTTATTATGTGAGATATTAAGGTTTCTTTAAACATAGAAAAAATGTCAGATTATTGTGGCTTTAGTTCCTCAGTAACACCTGTTCTCCGGTGTGAAACATTTGTGCCACAAATCTTTAAGAAGAATTTTATGTTAATTCTGACCTTTCCTTTTCTTGAAGAAAGCTTATTAAAAATTCACAACCTGCTGTGTTCCTTGTAAATTCACAAGCAGATAAAGGACATGGCAAGATACATGACAATTAATGAAAACAGAACAACTGGTACTGTGTTGCACATTTAAAAGTCACTTTCCTATTATTTAGCTTTTTATATTTAGATGTGGTTAATTATAACTCATTTGCTCATATTGATTAATTTAATAATTAAAAGTAAATAATCCACTGAATTTAAATAAATATTTTAACAACAAATTATTTAATAAAAGCCTGGTAATTTTAAACATGACAGGTTTTTGATAATTTTGTAACATTTCATATAAACATTCAAAGATACTGGTCTAAAACAAAGTTTATAAGCAAGAAGGGGTCTTATGGCTTATCTAGTTTAAGGCCATCTTGACTTTTAAGAGGAAGAAACTGAGATCTAATCAATTTTTATCACCCAGAAGTTAAATTAAGATTACACTTCAGGATAGGTGGTTCTTTGTTGGTGGAATTTTTTCACTTCTTAGTATCAGTCCATTTTTATTTTTCAGTTCCTCACATTAAATTTGGGAATATTATAAAAGTATCAAATTATTAATCTATGAAGTACAGGGAATTTAAGTAATTTGTTACCAGAAGGATAACTGATCAAATATTTTAGCTTATATTTTTCCCCTTGGCTTAAAGAAAATGAACAAGTATTATAAAGTAAAAAACTGCATTTATCAATAATGCCAGTAAAAAAAAGTCTGATTACTAGTTCAGAGGATTTTATATTGCTGTGTGAGAATCTTTCTCATCCACATTTGGTACCATTTGGTACTTTTTGGTTACTGATCATCATTGGTATTTGGTTTGGTATCCAGAACAGGGAAAAGGCAGTAGAGAAAATTGGAACTGTATTTGTAGAGTTCTGCTGGGATTAGATGTATAATGGTTAGACAAATTCTTTGAAGGATACATCTTAATAAATGAATCTAAAAGACAAAAAGATGCACTGAGTTTAACAATTTCTCCTGGGTGTGTGTTCATTAACTTCAAAATATCAGAAATTACTGAATAGATTTTCTAACGCACAGTGATAATTTTATGCCTGCTGATCTTTCAAACAGCTTATATTTTCCATATTTGTTTTTTTAAAAAATCCAGAATGTGGCAAATATGCTAAGCTGTTCTGGTACCATCACCATCAGCATTTTGCTCTAATTGCTCTAGTGAGTCCCATAATATCAAATGGAAAATAAGGCATTGAGTCAAGCAACTTTAAATTTGCATCCAATAAAAAAAAAAAAATACTAGTAAAGATGGCCCAGCACCAGAAAGCAGCTGAAAGCGTGTTAAAGCAAGTAAACACAATCTGGTCAGAAATAAATAAGTAGTTACTCATTTTGTTGAGCCTGGGGTGGGGGAGGAAGAGAGGGTTACAAATCTTGAACTGTAGTATGTGAAGCTTACGGAGGAAGGAGCTTTCTTTGAAGCCATTAGGGATTACTCAGGACCCTGCAGCAGGTCAGACTTCTTACCAGAAAATGCTATAAAATTCTGGAAGCTATCTCCTTCCAGAACTGCTGCTAATTCACATTTTACAGTGTCTCAGCTGGTGTTCATTTCTTTCCTGGTACTGTAAAGATACCAAGATTACACTGGAGACATTGATTTAAATTTTCCATAAACATCCTTTTATAGGGTGGTACCTGCTTCAAGACTTTAAATAGTATGTACAATGCACAGTAGACACATTCTTTCTAATTGTTGCATTAGTTTTCCTTTCCAAAGAGAGTTATTGGGGAGATATTTTAGAGAAGGTTCATTTTCTTTTAGAAGCCTGTCATCTTCCTTCTTACAGTTTTCAACATTGATAAATTATGCAGAATATTCCCTTGCGGTGTGAAAATGACATTGAACATTTCACACCTTATTTTTCCCCATAACTTGGAGAAGTCTTAAGCATCTTAGATTTATATAGGAATATGTGCAAATTCATGTCTAAAAAACTGCCATGTAAATGCAAAATATTTAAAACCAAGGGATTCATTTTTGATTAATAACGTCTACAGAAATCAGAGAAGAAATAATAAAGAACAATCATCTCTTTTTTTCTATGGGCTATAGAGGCTGCAGAGACTGTTTCCTCTCTCATTTTCACCAAGAAAGGCATGATGATAGGAGGTCTGAAAGGAAGGAGACAGCCAGGGAAGGGTATGCTTTGAAGGAGTAAATTTAAATAAGTATTTCTTGAATTGGATTGAACTAAACTAAATTGAAGAGAGCGATGAGAATTCTGTGTGTGGTATTTTAGGACTTACAAGTTTTGGAGATTTTTGCTACAGAGGCAGTATTTGAAGCTGTTGGGTTTCTAAGGCTTGCAAAGACGCTTTTATCTTAAAAACTATAGAGTGACAAGTATGTAATTGGATGCCCAAAGGAGAAAGACCAGGCGGCTGCCTGCTGTCTCTAGGGGGCTATGGTCAAGGAGGGGAAAAATGAACAAGAGCTTGGATCTTTACCTTTATTGGATTTTGGGGGGGGCACTGACTGAAATGAGAATCTAAAAAAGGTCTATGAATGTTATCAAAAAAATTGTGTGTGTTGTAAAAAATACAAAAACAATGTTATATGCGGTGTCAGGGAGCATACATAGCCCCTGAAGTACGGCCATAGAGCGCTAAATTTAACAACCCCTGTTCTAGGCAGATTTTATATTTTTTTTCCATACACAGACAAAAAAGGAAATGAGAAATCAAAAGAAATGTTCTCCTCAGGACAGGAGGTTGCTCATTTGGCTAAGAGACATTCATATCCTCATCAAATGAGGAAACCTGGTCCCCAAAATCTGAAAATATCGCGTCTATACAACTTGTCTCCTTCCCCACTATCTTGAAGTATCCAGTCTGAAAATTCTTACCCCCAGTAAAGATCCTATTTATGTCTTATCTCTTACATAAAGCACTTTTCAAAGTCCTTTATAAGGCTGAATTGACCTCCTTCTTCTGTGCCTCAATTATAATTTGTGTCTGTGTTCAATATATATATACACACACATAAAATTATATATATGCATAAACATATAAAACTTTATAACAACTACAAATTTTGAACTACTATTTTTATAAATCTTTATGGAACTACAAATCTATTTTGAGGATGAGAAGCAAGTTTTTTCTATTCATACAGACTCCTAACACTTCACAGTACATAATAAAGGATTATTTATTTGTAGGAGAAAATGGACATCAGAATCAAATGTCACTGACATAAGGAATAAAGAAGCACCATTTGTGCTACCGCTATGGAAAGTCTGAATATTCTGAATGGAGTGAAATGGAATTAGAAGTCCATAATGAGAAGTGGGGATCAGCAATTGCTCTACATTGAAAGCACGAATTTAGGTAAATAAATTCTTATTCTTCATATTGAAAAAGATTGGGCCTATAAATTGGATAGAAATTCCAGTTAACTATGAGACTGGCTCAGTGGGAGATGATACACACACGGATTACCAGGAGACATATTTAAATTTTTCAGTGAGGAGCCAGGGATAGAAGTGCAAATCCTAATTTCTCTCTAAAACTGTATAGTAAGTCATTGCAGACAGCTGTAATTTAATTAAGAGTAGGATGAGGTTGTTGGGTAATAATAGCAGGATGGCATTCCCACTGACAACATATAGAACATCCTGCTGGACTTACAAAGAAAGAAAGAAAAACATTATACTGTCAAGGCCACATTGCTGTGTAGACAACAGGAACTGAATGGACTAAAACCTGGGAGGAGAGGGTTGTTTGAAGGTGACCTGAGGACTGGCAGCTGCTTTTTCTCCCCAGGGCAATTTGCCAGTCCTGAGCCTGGGTTTGGAGGTAAGAATCTGTGATTGCCCAAGAGGAAGGTACCTCTGGAATAAAAGAGATCAGAAAAGATTTTAGAGTTCACATGGTATTGGAGTAGAAATATTGGGGAAGTGAAGGTCTTCAAATTCTTTGCCAGTCTTTCCATAAAATATTTGTTGAATTATGATTCTGTAGAGGCTAAGGGCCAGGCTGAAAGCTTCTAAAGCCAGAATGTAATTGTCACACCCCCAGAGATTTGTGATTCTTAGGTTGAAGGAAAAAAAAAGACTCATGAATAGATGAAATCTGAAAGCCCTCCAGAGAATGTCACATTGAGCCTGAGGATCTATAGGGACTTCACACCTAGGGGTATTCAACAATTCTCAGTGCCTCTTTTGGCTGAAAATACAGACTTGGTCCCTTGAAAAATGGCCACTGCAGGAGAGAAAAGAAAGCAAGACATGCGCTGTTCTTCATGCAAAGTGGCAAAGCACACAGCTTATTCCCTCCTGGAGACTTCTGTCAGTCGTTGCAGCAGCATCAAGCAAATGAAAAAGAGGCTGGGAATTTCTGAAGGGAGGAACTAAATAGTCTGAAGAATTTGGAGACAGAAAGATAGAAAAGGTTTCACCCTCCTGGAAAAAGGATGAACAGTGGTAGACATAAGCTTTCCAAATGGCAATTTAGCCTGATCTTCCTCAATCTCTGATTGATTGTAGTGATATATTAATTGCTTTATAACCAAAGAAACAGAACCAATAGAGAACCTATATTAATGTCTGTATCTATATCTATTTTTCTTTATATCTACCTATTGATCAGATCATTTTAAGGAATTGGCTCATGGGGTTGTGGAAGCTACAAAGTCTGGAATCCATAGGAAAGGACAGCAAAATATCTCAAAATTCAGGTTAGAGTAGCTGTTGCAATCCTGAGATATAAATCCACAGGACAGGTCAGTAGACCAGAAACTCTCAGACAGGGTTTCTATATTACAGTTTTGAGGCTGAAATCATTTTCCTTTGGGAAACTTCAGTTTTTGCTCTTAAGGTCTTCAGCTGATTGGATGATGCCCACCCACATTATGGAGAGTAACCTGCTTTAATTATATTTTACTGATTATAAAGATTCATTATAAAGGTTCATCTAAAAAAAAAAATACCCCCATAACGACATCTAGACTAGTGAGACTAGTGTTTGACCAAACAACTGGTCACCACATCCTAGTTAGGTTGACACATAAAATTAGTGATTACAGATGATAAGCAAATAATCCAATAAACAAAAACAATAACAACAAAAACTTTCCAGTGAAAAATAACCCATTATACATAGTAACGTGGTAATAAGTATCCATGCAAAAAGGCAAGATCATATGACCTATATAAGAATAAAAACCGAGTAGAAAGAGACTATATATGATTAACATATTGTATTTAGCAGACAAAACTGAAAGATAACCATACAACCATGCATAATACATGTGAAAATGTAAGAAAAAGATGGAAAGAACAGATGAAAAAGAAAGACTGAGGAGAGAATCAAAATAGCATTTTAAACCAAAAATAAAGTGCCTGATATTCATAAATGTATAGAAAGTTTTCATAGCAGATTGGATATGATAAAATACAAGATTAGCCTTCTGGAACATAAACAGAGATTGCCAACATGGAGTTATGTATATAAAAAATACATAAACTGAAATGCAGGGAGAAAACATTATGAGAAAAAAATAGGTAAGATCATAGGATGCTTGTTAAACAGAATCAAAAGTTGCAACACACATGAAATTGGGTTCCCAGAAAGAGAAAGGAGAATGGAACACAAATTATATTTAAAAGAAAAATGGGTATGAATTTTTAAAAACCAGTGAAAGATATCAACCAACAGATTCTGTAAGATCTGAGGAATTCCAAAAGGATAAGTAGAAGTAAAACAACAACTATCCCCATTATAGTCACTTTTTGAAATTTGAAAACATAGAGAAAGCTGTAAACGTATTCAGAAGAAAAGGATACATCAACTCCAAAGCAGCAAGTATTTGTCTGACTGTCTGTTCTCAACAGAATGATGGAAGTCAAAATACAGTGGAATGACATCTTAAAGCAGTGATAGAAAATGACTAGCTACCTGAAATTCTACACTGTGCAAAAGTAGGCTTCACAAAGGAAGGTGAAATAAGTATTTTCTTGGACAAAAACTAAGGGTATTTACCCCCTTACGCATTCAGTAAAAGGAATATTAAACTGAAGTTTTCACAGAACAAAATGATCCCAAATAAAACCTGTGAAGGGAATGAAAACACCCAGAACTGCAATTATGTGGTAAATATAAATGATTACTGAATATACAAAACAATAATAATAATATCTTTGGATGCTGACAGAAAGCACATGACAATAACACAATAGAAATAAAGAAGAGGGGATACAATTTTGAAGTATTCTAATTTAAGCTGGTTTGTGCAAATAAATGAGAAAATATACTGAATTGTGCAGTTTTGTTATGCACATTTTTCTGCATGATTATTATTCCTCAATACAAAGTTAGCATAATTTATCTTGAAGCTATCCCACCCTTCATCAGACCCCACCCCTTCACCGCCCATCAACTCCAGGCTTATAAGTCTGGCTATAATTCCCAAAGGAAATGGATGCCAATATAATGGAATATAAAGAAAAACATAGAGAATAATAAAACAAACAAGTGAGTGCCAGGGTTCCATAAATGTCAAAATTTTGTCCAATTGATGTTGGATCCTTTCTGCTTTAAGAATGAAAATAAACTGTAATTCATCAATTGAAGCTTTCTCTGTCCTATCATTCCTTGTCTTGTAACCTTCTACAAAGCATCATCTTGAAGTCGGGTGCATTTTGTTTCCTATATTTTATATTTTTACAATTTGCATAATAGTACTTGTCCTAAACAGAATGCTTCATCTCCGCCCTTTCCAGAAATCAATCTTCTCATTTTAGTAAACTGCATGATTATCAAGCCAGTTTTTCAAACTAAAATCCTAGGGGTCATTGAATTTTTCTCCTCCCAACTCTACCCATTTATTCCATGAGCAAATCCTTTTGGACTTCCAGTGTACTTCCAGCTGTTTCTCAGAGTCTCCACTGCTGCCATTCTAACACAAGTAATTGAAATCTGTCACTGAAGTTTCCACCTAGTCTCCCCACTTCTATTTCCATCCTTCTGTGGTTACTCTCCACCCAATAGCCAGAGAAGTCATTTAAAAATACAAATTGTTTCATGCCACTACTCTGCTCCAAACCCACCCACGACATCACATTTAGAACAGTCTAAATGCCTTACCCTCATTTACAACAACATTGTGATGTAGCCCTGACATGTTATATTGATCTCATGTCTTTCCATTCTCCCTATAACCACTTCAACTCACTGTTTTTGAAACATGCCTTCCTGTTTCTTAAACATGCTAAGTTTATTTTCATCTCCTGTTTTTGCATTTGCTGTTTCTTTGAATGAGACACACTTCCTCACCTAATTTTTACAGGCGATTCTGTGTATCTCTTTTGTGCATTCAAATCTTTTCTTTCCTATATTTCTCTTGCTCTGTCATTGTCTTCTCAATTTGTAAGAAATTCTTCATAAATCTAAATATTACTAATTTGTTGTTATATCATTACAAGTGTCTTCTTTCGTTCTGGGATGTTTCCTTTAACATTGGTAATAGTTTCTTTGGTCTTAAAAAATGTTTAATTTCAATGTGGTTAATTTTATTAATCATTTCTTTTATGGTTATTCTTTTTTGTATCTTAATCAAGAAATATTGCCTAACCCAAAGTCACATTTACGGTTTCATATAGTCTCTTCACTTTTAATATTTTTAAAACTTTTCTTTGACATTTAGCTCACTTTTACCATCTGAATGTTGTGCATGTGTGTGTGTGGTGTTAGCAACGGATCATTTTCTAATAAGGATTTAAAACAGTTATTTAACAAAGCATTGATTTTAGTTACAACTCTTTCATCTAAAAATTTCTATGTAATTACAGGTATTTTTATTTATTTATTTGTCTATTTATCTATCTGTTTTGATTTGTTAGGCTAACAATAAGGGCAGTGTGGAGGGTGTGTTGCATCATGATGCAGATGACAAATGCCTCCCAGGTGAAGGTGGTTATCGAGTAAGGCCCCAGCTCACCTTCCCCAACTCCCTGGTGTTGCATATCTTCATGGGTTAAGCACAATGTCAACCACCTGGCCAAGCATGCCAAGCTGGGCTTCCTCAACAACATGGCCACCAGTCTGGTCTTCAGCATTGCTGTAGTCAACTCTCCTTCATGGCCCTTGGCGTCCAGAAGTCCACAATGGACGTGGTGTCCCCAGAACATGCCAGGTTGCAGTTATCCACATCCTAGAAGCCACCTCACTTTTGGAGCCTACCTTCTGCCTGGCACTCCCTGAACTTGCCAGGGCAGCCTGGCCCCTACTGGACTACTTCCCAGGATGAGGTGTATATGGTCAGCCACGCCGGCCAGCCTGGAGCCTGCTCCCACTCCTGGATGGTGGGGCAATGAGGCCCAGAGGTAGGACTGTAATCGGGAAGAACAAATCTGACTCCGTGTTAGATCTGTTCCTTTAGCTCCAATCATGTGCTCTGTTTCTCGTGCTTAGTCATACTGGTTCTGCTCCTTTTGTAAAAGAATGTTGCCTATAGTCTCAAATACACAGGAGAGCCCATTCTCAAGGCTCTGACATTTGAGGGTAGAACACTTTTGCATTCATAGAGAGATAAATAGTTGTATAACAGAGAATAACATTTGTCTTGTTGGAAGTTTTCAGGAACATCATGACCTGATCTACATGGACAGCTGCAAGAACAAAGGATCCTGACCCCAAGAAATTTGCAACAACCAACCACATCCCCTCCCCTTTTTAATATAAACGGAGCCTGAATTCTGACTTGGGGAAGATGGGTCCCCAGGACATTAGTCTGTCATCTTTTCTGTCTGCTGACTTTTCAAATAAAGTCAATATTCCTTGCCTCAACACCTGTCTCCAGTTGTTGGCCTGTTGTGCAGCAAGCAGAATGAGTTTGGACTTAGTAACAGGACTGGAGAGCCCCTAAAGAGAAGAATTGTGGCTGCCCAGGAACTTGGGGCAGGCCTGAGAATGGGCCACCAAGGGGCCAGTCTGGCTTGGGTCTCAGGATATTTCCAGAGGGACAGGGAGACGCCCCTCCCTCTGTCCACTCAGTAGCACCCTGGCTTTTTGTGTGGCCCACCCTGGGTGATCCATGACCTCTGCTGCTTCCTAACCCAGGACACTGGACATTCACTGCAGTAGCCATTGGTTGAGGCTTCACAACTGGGCTTGATGGCTGTGTGAGGGAGCTGGCCAGCCTGGTCTTGGGCCCTTACATGTCCTCCACCAGTAGTGACTGGGCAGGGCTCAATCCCCTCTTTGGGGGTGCATGCCCTCATGTTATTAAGCATAAGTGCCCAATAAAGCTGATGCTTCTCCAAAGAAAAAAGCAAAAATTTTTATGTAACCAAGGGTATATTTTAGAGCTTTCTATTTTGCTCTATTTGTCTATTGGCACCAATAATTGACATTATTACTAATAACACTCAGTCTCTGAAACTTTGCAATGATTGTTAATATCCGTTCAAATAAGTACCTTCCCTATCTGTCTTTTAAAAAATTGTCTTGGGGTTATTAGTCCTTCCCATACATATTTTTACATCAGCATGTTACTTTCTATTAAAAAACTAAAATAAAATAGTAAAGAACAAAAATCTTGCTAAAAATTTGATTTGAATTGCAATGAATTCACAGATTAAATTGGGAAGAGTATCATCTTATACATGAACACTTCTTATTCTCAAAAATTGATGTAACTCTATTTATTAAGGACATATAGCTGCCCTTCAGTATAATTTTATATTTTGTTTTTTGATATTTAGCTCATTTTTTTCACCTGAATTTGTGAGACTCTTTGTTAGGTCTCTAAAGACCTAAAGGCACTAGCTGAAGGAGTCCATGAGTATAAACAACTGTTGCCCACTAAGGACATGAGACTGAGATGTGGGGCATTCAAAGGCTCACTCCAAAGCTCCTGGAGTCAATTTTGTCCATCCTGCTCCCCCAGATTAAAAAAAAAGGTACATACATTTCTAGGAGCACCTGGCTATTGCAGCCAGTGGGTTCCTGATTTTTCTGCCCTTGCTGGACCACTCTATGCCGTCCTCCTGGACACTACCCAAAGCCAATTTCCTGAGCTTCAGAGGCATTAATCCCCTTTGAAGCTTTAAAATTAACATTAGCCACATCCCTTGCTCTGGGCTTACCTAATTTGACAAACCTTTTCATCTTTACTGCCACAAAAATAATGGGATTGCTGCAGGTATTTTAGGACAATCTTTTGCCTCTTAGAGACATCCTATAACATATTACTCATGCCAATTAGACCCTGTGGTATCAGGGTCCAAACTTACTTCAAAAGAATTTAATCCATGTCACCTATTTGGAGTATTCCAGAACTATATATGGGCCAGGAATAATGCTTCTGTCCATTGAAGTCCAGTTTCTTGATGGGTCTTTCCTAAAATCCCTTTTATGTCTAATTGTTATGCCTACTGGCATCACTGAACCTTCCATTCCTGGCTTAAGTGAATACTGTGAAATTTACATGAATGGCCTGAAGCCATGACTAGCTATATACAAGAACTAACTGGTATACTTGGAGCATGTTGCCAGCAGGTGAAAGGAGCATGATCTCCACAGACTGACAATACTTGCCATCCCTTTCAACCAGGAGACCAGGTATACATCAAGGCCTTGGAAGGAAACAGGCATTGCCACCTTGCCGGGAAGGACCTTATAAGGTACTGCTAGCCACCTACTCTGCCATCAAAATAAAAGAAAAATCCTCCTGGATTCACACACCCACACCAAAATGGACCCAGATTATCATTCCCAAGATAACTGGAAGACAATCTCTATAGGTGACCTTAAAGGAAGCTTTTCCAGAGCCGGTTCCCAGTCTCCAGAAGCAGATGGCACCACAAAGCAGACAACTCTGCCCTAGAACAGGGATCAAGAAAGTTCACTTGCACCTACCCTCCACCTCCTTTATAGACTCCCCATACACAAGCCAATAAATACATAAATAAATAAATACAACAAAACAAACAAAAAACACCTTTTCTTATTAAAGAACACTTTTTTTCCTTCCACATTAATTTAATCATTTATTAGAACGCCGACTGGAGGTCACTTGTTTCCCAGTTCTACTCCCCGTTTCCACTATGGGCTCTCTCTCAACCTGTGTCTTGCTCTTATTAACTATTACTTTTAAGCCATACACCCCCTTATGCCAGTTTGCCAAACCCTGGTCATGTTAACTAATCAGACTAACTGTTGGTTATGTCAACGTCTATTGTGAGTCTGAACTAGTTTTCACTTCTGCCGATGTGAATACCTAGTGGACTAAATGCAGAAGATGAAGGAACAACAGAGCATGGTACCCATGGCTAGAAAAAAATCAGTCTGCCTCTTCTTCTAGTGAGTTATGTGGGCCCAGGAAAATCTCTGTAGAAACTCAGGGACTTCACCAGATGAAGACAATTGGTGAAAAATTTTCCCTTTATATTAAAAACAGACATGTCCCTGGATCTTTCCTGGGTGACATACCAGGGCAATATTGCAGTCAGACTCTGGCTTGAGTCCATAAATGACACCTTCAAACCTGTCAGGTGACTCTAGCACTGCCTTTTATGCACACATGTTTGCCAAGTCACCAAATATTTAAGATGGTTCACAGCCCACCCCTGCACGACTTGGGCTGTGTCTCAACTGCTCTGCTAATTAGACTGCCCAATACCCCAAACTACACACGAGTGGACCGAAAATCTGGACTAGATGACAAAACTAAACCTTATAGCTGCCAAGCCAAATTGCCAAGATTTCACAACTGGTGAAATCTTACAAACTGACAGGAGTACATGGAAAGTGGAGATATGTGGATGCTAACATTACCAGCAGCACAGAATCCCCAGGTCTGCAAAATTATAGATTCCACTCTGACCTTGTCTTTGAGTCACACCAGTCTTTTTATGTTATGTGACAACGAGATATATAAAGTGTTCCCACCTATGGACTCCAACACTTGGCTCCTTCTGTCACCAGACAACTATACCTTAAATACCAGCCAATTACAAACATAAGCTCCTCTGTCCATAAAGACATGCCATATAAAGATATTGGATGAAAAATCACAGGATATACACTTGTGTCTCACCACCCCAAGTTATTTTCAGTGTTGAGGACCATAGTCCCAAGCTTTAGAACTTATGAATGGGAAAAGGCAGTCTTGAATCTTTTTATGGTAACAGAACAAGAGTTCAATACCACTATGTGAACTTGAGCTCTGCTCCATGCAGAAGTGAACAGCCTAGCCTCTGTCGCACTCTAAACTGGAGTGTCCTTAATAGGTGCACTGACTGCCCAGGAGGGAGGAGCTTATGCCACCAGTGGGGGAAATGCCACTTCTATGTAAATCAAACAGAAACAAATAATGTCTACCTTACATCTATTAAAAGAGAAGATTAATATTTTCCATCAGATAAATGAAGCAGAGCCATTTTATTGGATTGGTCTATTCCGAGGATTGGGGGGCTGGTTTAATGGCATATGAGGAAATGTGCTTCGATTTGATCTTTTTTTGTTTTGTTTTTCATTCTCAATCTAATCTTTCCTCCCTTTGCAGATCTCTTACCACTCAGCAACTAACCCAGTTCTGTTCTCCATAATCACCAGCTCAGCTTTAAATACATGAAACTTACAGGAAATTTTCAGAGGAGGGACCTTATGGGATTCAGTGAAGGCTGCCCCCAAATATGTCACTTTGGCATATTAATTATTTTGAATTAAAGTTACTCTAGAAAGAGCAGGTGCAACCAAGATTTTCTGACCCTCCTTTGTCCTCCTGAAAGTAGGAAATAAATTCCCCATGTGAAGGCTGCCATACCTTCACCTGGCGGGTAGAAGGCATCTTTATCGCCAGAGACAGGGAATTCAGGGCCAAGTAGGCTGTATAAACAAAACTTGTTACTTTTTTATTAATTTACTACCTCAAGCCCAAGCCCTCCTCCTTTTTTTTTTTTTTTTTGCCAATTCTTCACAAAGTATTGTTTCTTTGTCTAAAAGATATAAAGGCTGCCTACTTTGGTTACTTCTTTGGGACTCTGGCATGTCCAAAATTAAATTTGTTTTCTTCCTGTTAATTTATCTTATTTCAATTTAATTATTAGGCTCGCCAAAGAACCTGGAAGGGAAGAAGGGAAAAGTTTTCTTCCCCTAAGCATTAGTTTCAATCTTTCTTTGTAAATATGATTAAGGTCGATTTTTAAAAACAAGAGTTGATTTTGGTTCCATTCCTCCAGCCCCACAATGATTAATTTTCCTCTCCAACAAAATATCTTTAACACCACTCTTGCTTTTTCCTTTCCTCGCAAATACAAATTATTTAAATTCTTCATTTTCTGTGCTTCTTTCCCTTTATTTCAACCACAAACTCTTCCATAACTGCCTTAATTTCCTCAAGCTGCTAAGGCTAAACAGGTTTCATCTTTTTTCTGAAGACGACCTCTCAATACCTTCTGACATGTTCCAAAGGAGACAGTTTAAGATCCAAACTTTGCTTACAACTGTTAGCCGCTGATTTTTCTTCATCAGAATCCTTTGTCTCTCCAATCTTCAGTATGTTTTCCATTTTTGTTGTTTTTCACTCTTTGATTTTGATGTGACATCCAACTATTGAATGTACAAGTATTCTCTTGTGGGACAAGAAAAGCAAGGCTGGATATCATTTTTCTTGAGAATATGGAATATAATACTCCATCGTCTTCTTCATATTAGTATTGCTGGTAAGAAATCTGTAGTCTTTCTGATACCTGATCTTTGCATGAGACCCATGGATCTATTTTTCTTTGGGAGCTTCGTAGAAGCTTTTGTTTGTGCAGATTTCTGAAAATGTATGGTATTGTTCTTTGGTGTTTGTATATTTCTGCCAAAATTGCAGGATACTCACCGGGCAGAACTGTCATTCTGCAATCCCATACCATTCTGTTCCTGGGACATTCTAATTAATTTTTCATTGATATGCCTTCTCTTCCATTTTTCTTGTTCCAGAACTCCTATTATTCAGACACTGGTTCTCACTGTTTTTCCCTTTAATTCCATTCTCCTTTAGCTCTGATTTTCTATCTCTTTGTCTTCTTACTTTCCTTTCTTAATTATTTTCCAAATGTTACTCTCCACATCATCTATTGAGCTTTTTATGTTTGTTATTATAACTTTTAATTCTAAAGACTATTTTTTTCTATGTGAATTCACTTTTTAAAAAAATTATGTGTAAATAGCAGATAGTATTTTCCACAGATGACTGCAACAGTATTTCCAGTCTACATCCTCTTTCAGTAACTTGCTACTCTCTAATCAGGAGGAAGTGCTCCTATTTACAATAGTCAAGACATGGAAGCAATCTAAATGGTCACTGACAGATGAATGGATAAAGAAGATGTGTGTGTGTGTGTGTGTGTGTGTATATATATATATGTGTGTGTATGTGTATATATATATATATATAATGGAATGTTACTCAGCCATAAAAAAGAATGAAATAATGCCATTTGTAGCAACATGGATGAACCTAGACATTATCATATTAAGTGGAGTAAGTCAGACAGGGAAAGACAAATATCATATGATATCACTTATATATGTAATCCAAAAAAATAAATAAATTGTATTTATAAACCAAAAATAGACACATGGATATAGAAAACAAACTATGGTTACCAAAGGGCGAGGAGGGATAAATTAGGGGTTGGGGATTAACAGACACACACTACTATATATAACATAAATAAACAAGGACCTACTGTATAGCACAGGGACTATATTCAATTTCTTGTAATAACATATAATGGAAAAGAATCTGAAAAGAAAAATATATATATATATGTATAACTGAATCACTTTGCTGTACACCTGACACTAATACTGTAAATCAACTACGCTTCAATAAAAAAAATTTTTTAAGAAGAGGACCTGCTCAATAGCCCTCATCTTGAATCCCCAACAAGAGGTGGAATCCAGTTCCTCTCTTCTAGAATCCTGTAGTTGACAGAATGTAGTCAAGGTGATGATGTATGATTTTCGAGGCTAAGTCAGAAAAAGTGAAGAGACACCTGCCTTGGGAGCTGTAACCCTTGGACTACATCCCTGAGCCACTGTGTAAGCAGTCAGCTGTTCTGAAGCTATCAAACTCCAAGGAACCCCAACGAGGCATGGAGAAACCACACAGAAGCACAGAGACACAGAGGGAGAGAGGTCCAGCCCACCCCAATTACTCCAGCTTTTCACCCACCTTTGCCTGAAACCTTATTGGAAACTCTAAGCCAGAAACACCCAGCCACGTCTTCCCCTACATCCTGAACCATAGGAACCATGCTAAAGGATAAAGTAACTGTTGTTGTGGTACATCACTACATTTTATGGTGATAGGTGGTAATGGCTAACCAGAAGAGTCACCTATTTTATTTGATGAGTGGAACATACATTAATTTATATTGAATTATATATTAATATATATTAATCCTGCACACCTGGAAATAAGAGCTTTGTTTACAAGTTTTCCTCTGCATATTCTCTAATTCCTTCTAGTTGCTTTTTTCTCCCTATTCTTTTCCCCTGTAATTCACAGTAACAGCTTTCTTCAAATGTGTTGATTGATAATTTAACTAGATATATAATGCTATGTTCCAAATGATGTTCCTCAGAAAATTTTAGAAATTATGACATTTTCTTTTAACACCCAATATTGCTATTGAAAAGTCTACTCAGAAACTGATTTTCATTTGGTTCTAGTAAAATAATAATAATAATAATAACAATAAAAATCTGATTATACAGTATTTACACTGAAGATCTTGTCCTTATTGTTTTAAAATTTTGTGATGATAGAAATTTAAGCCCCTTCAGTTTAATGTTTTATGGAGTCCTTTCTGTATGATTATTGATGACTTTCCTCAGCTTTGGGAAAAAATATTATGTTGTTTAATATTTGATTATCTCTGCATTATTTGATCTTTTCTCTCTCTCTCTTTTCCTCATTTTCTAGATTTTCTATTAGAAAACATATTAGACCTTCTGGATTTATCCTTGACTGTTTTATTTAGACCATCCCTTTTAAATTTGCTTTGCTTATTTATAATTTGAAATAAAATTTTTGTTTGTTTCAAATAAGCCTTCTTATAAATATCCTACATTTTCCCTCTTTCTTAGAAGATGTAATTTCATTATTCTAAAGTTCTTTACTTTTCTCTGACTTATTTCTTGTTCCACCAGAGAGTGATGCTCTATTTATTAAATGAAGTTCTTTTTTTATGCTGCAAGATTTTCCAAAGTGTTAGTGAATGCTTTGTTATTCTTCTACATTTGTGTAAAAGGTTCATTAGAGGCTTAAATGACTTTTCTTCTTCCTTACAAGCCTGACCATTAAATAACCATGAGGACAACATGCTGTCCAAATGGGGCTGTCAAGCAGCCAGGCAGTGCATGTTGGCAGCTGCTAGGTTAGCTTGCCACACTTCCATAGATTTGGCCACTAAAGACACAAAGTTTCAAAACCAGTTTAGACAGTTTATTACTGTAAGCAGAGCAGGCAGCATGTTTGTCTCAGTTCCCCTTGCTCCAGGTCCCCAGGGCTGATGGGCATCACAGACCCACTGTGCACATAGCGGATCTACAATGGGGAGTCCCCAGGGGAAGTTCTAGCACTGCCTTTATTTCCCTGGGAAGCAAGCAAATCCTCATCAGGAAGGAAAGGGAGAGGCTTTTATCTAGTACCCTGGAATATCACTGGGGAATGAGATGTTTTCTATTTGTACTATTCTCAAATTAAACTAACCGAAGCAAAATGACCGTTAGTATCTGGATGTGAAGAAATGTGAGAGACTAATGAAAAATCATCTTCCAGTAAGGATGGACTCTTGTCTATCAGGATTGAGAACTTCAAGTAAATTGTGCACATGGGGAGCATGAAGGCGATGAGCTCCCATCTCCACTGCTGTACACAAACATTGGGTGTTAGCAACAAACAAATTGTTACTAACACCATAATCACTTCTAGGAAGATACCTGTTTGGATGTTTTGCTTAGGCTATTAATAGAGGTGGGAGGGGGAGGAGAAGACATTCAAGGCAGCACGTTGCTGAGGAGGAAATAAGCTAAATAACCAATGAGTCCAAATTAAAGTTGAAGATAATACTCTCTTCCAAATAATACTCACTTCTGTCTCAGCTTTCTTTTGTCCTACTCTCATTAATGCCCACTTCTGTTCTGGTGATTGGAGGAGCTATCACTGTGGCCACTACATTTTTAGTTGCCCATAAAGTCTTCAGAGTTTTTATTCATCTGAAAGCTCATCAGTTTGTTCCCTTTGGTCTCATCTATACTTATCATTTTATTTTCTTCTTCTTTAGGTGGGAAAGGAAACAACCAAGAGTGTTTAGGCTACCATGTTGAAACCTACTTTAAAGAAAAAAATAGTGCAGTTATACTGAGTAAAATTAAACCTGTAGGCTCTAATTGCACCACAAATAATTGTGTTTTAACTTACATTACCAAATAAAACATAACTGTGCAGGTTGTGTTAACTATGTTTTTATTTTTTGCTGTCGAGTCTCCAAATTTCAGGGATATTTAAAATCTATTAAATGTAGTTGTTTTGTATCATTAGCTCAAGAGGTCTTTTACATAAGGTTGAATTAAATCACTAAGCTTCATCCTTACTGAAAAATCTCTTGAAGTTCTATCACTAATGGTTAAACAAAATTTTTGATTGAACTATCCATTAAATAGTAATTACTTGGATGATTTTTTAAAGTTTAATGAATAGAAAATTATCAGGAATAGATTTAAAATATTGATACAATTTAATAGAATATTTAATACATCCTTATTACAAAGCAGCACATTGGTCTATAATAGAGACCAAGGTATGACTGTACATATGACAACCTATACTAATTGAGCATAATTTCTTCTTCTTATTACTCATGGATAATTATGATACATTCACTTGTTTTCTAGAATTCACAAAAATATTTTTATATATGCTCTCAAACATTTGAAATAATTTAAAACCAAGTTGATGAGTTTTAATCTCAAGATTTTTCATGTTTTTTCTTTAAAATCATAACTATAAACTATATTTGAAGGTGTTCTTCTTTTCAAGTTTGCCTAAAGTACCTCACTTCTTTTGTGTAAATTCTATGAAAAATGTTAATGTGTATGTGTGGTGGTGATGTGGTGACATGGTGGATAACTTTCTGTTGTTAGTACTACATACTACAACTTTGAACATAGACAAAACCGAGGTTATTAAAATCAATTCCTTTTTTATTTTGTATTTGTTATTTTATTTTCTACACTTCAATTTAGAGGCTTTCAATTTACCATTAATATCTTCTTGAAAATATTTTAAGCTGAAATTTTCTGCTTTTTTCGCATTACTTGTAATTTGATTTTATTGCCAGCTATGAAAGGTTTGATATTTTTTTCTCCTATTTTAATACCCTTAAATAATCATTCTTATTTCTCATTGTGTCATTTTCAATTTATAGCCAATCTGATTTTAGTAAAATAGAAACAAATGCTGGTTGGAAAAAAAAAAGGAGGTTCCATATATTTCCATGTAATTTTGTGTTTAATTTTATTTGTGATCCTCTTCACATAAAAATAAAGACTATACACCATTAAGATTCTATACCTTAATTTCATTTTTCAGCTAAGTTGTTTGCTTGCATCTTTTAGTCATCAGTCAAGTGGAAAGAGAAAGAGAGAAATTCACAGAGCTTATTTCCAGTCAGTTAAAAAAAAAAAAAGGCCCAAGTTTGCCAATAAATAAACATATGTGTCAACAAGGACAAATAACTACAGCTTCTGCAGCAACTGGATGAGGTTCCAACTAAACCTTCCCTGATGAATTTAACAATTACTTAAAAATTGTTATAGTCACTAAACAAAATACGATGAATAGAATAGATTGAAGATGCAACAAATGATGCTTGGCAATCTTCTCAAGCAAGAATTGAATTTAATTATTTTCAATTCCTTTGAGAAATCATTACATGAATTTTATATTTCACTTAGAACATAACTAGCCACAGAATTCAAGTCTTTTGAAACAAGAGGGAAAGTATAAGAATAAAATACTTTTGTGCCTATTATAATTTATGTGATATTAAGCAAAATAAGCATAAAAGAAAGAAAAAAAGACAAATTATAACTTTAAGCTGAAAGTAAGAAATAAGTACAATGTAGCCAAAGATTATTTAAGTGTTAAAAATCTGTAGCATTTTTAGTAAGTAATGTTGAGAATTACTTATGTTCTTGGGCAAACTTTCTGTAACTAAAGCTAGTATATTTTATCATCTCAGGATATTTGGCTATACAGCAATGACATACAATTCACATCACTAATTTTGTTTGAAACTTCACTATTATAAGCTTTGATCAGGATTCAGAATTTTCCAGAACATTCAAAATTTCAAATATTCTCCTAAATTATTATTTACATTTAACAAGCAAGGATATTATGACAAAATAATTACAAGAATTTAAGTAAAGAAATAAAAGCTATTGGGATGAAATTTTAAAAATCATAATTAGTCTGGAGGACTAATTTAGAAAAATATATTTTATTTTATATGACTACGCTTTATATGGATAATTCTATTCAATCCCCAAAGGATTAATAAATATATATTTTAAGAGATATTGAAATTCATGACCCTTCTCAGGGTATGATTTTGAGACTGAACAACAATAGCAAAATCAGAGTCAAGAAATAAAGGTGTCAGCATAAAAATTGGAAGAGAAAAAGAAACAGGGAAGTAAAAAATCAAATAAATATTGTAAGAAGAGATATCTTGATTATTACAGCATATAACAGCTTGGTTCAACAAACACAAAGCATGTACACATTGTCAGAATCAAGATGTTCAGTGACAAAGAAGATTTTGTTTTTGTCCTGTGGTGACCTGTCAATATGAAATTTAACACGCATTAATTATTAAAATATTTTACATGTAGTGTTTTAAGATCCAGTATGTTTTCTCATGAATCAAGTTCTATCTCATTCAGCATCCTTCTGTAATTTATTTTTTAGCAAGTTTTAATCTCATCCTTTAAAAGCAAACATTTTGCTTGGGGCAGTATGGCCAGGAGGGTTTGCCTAGTACGAATTATTTGTTTTAACTGGTCTTTTCAGCAGGACAGTTCTCATAAAAATGTACATTTGATTTCGCATTTCATATTGTTAGTGCACACAAATAAACATGCCATTAGGTATTAATGGGATTATTTTCCTCTTGTTTAGTAGAAATAAACAGGTAAAGACAATGGGTTGTGGTCGTTTCACTCTTCAGGCAAATCATCCTACTAATGTACTTTAACCACGGTGTAAATCACAGTCAATTTTAGTAATAATATAGACATCTGTTGAAATTTATTATTTGGTTGTGACATTTCTTAGCTATTCATTTGTGTATACAAATGTATATCTGGGCACATAAAAGAAACTACCTTAATGAATTACCTTTTTTTTTTTTAAACTAACTGAGTGCAGAGCTACAATGTGCACAAACTGACCCTAGATCAATATCCAATCAACGACACTTCCTTCAGACATTTCACTGTTAAGCTGACTCACACTGGAGTATTTTCTTTATCTTAAAAATATGTTGAGAGTTGTGTATATTGGAAGAGAAAACTCAGAATACTGGTTGACTGAAAACATATCAGGTAAAAGAAAGTGTGTTCTGAAAATTGTGGTTAAGATACTACAAAGAATGGATGCAACGGACAATGAAAAGTTATAAAACAGTAAATTGAAAGGTTGAAAAAAAAGTTGGTTGCAAAGTGAGGCTTAAAAAACAAGGCCCAATTTTCATAAGAAAGAACTATTACAATCTAGTTTAAAACTACTATTTAAAAAAATGGAGAATAAAAATTTAGAACTGTTTTAACTGATTAAAATAGAAAAAAATCAATTTACTTATTGTATAGGCCAGATTTCAGTTGCTATTTTGTTTCTGGCCAGACAACAAATTAAATGAATGGTCACAAATTTATTTCATGTTTTTAAAGTGTGTTTAAAGTCATGTTTTAAAGTATGACTTTTTAATATTGTGTTACTTTCATATCATTGCCATTAAAGAACTTACTTACCAGTTTTCATTATTTTATCTCCAAATTTATGAACATCTAACTATTTCTGTCTTGTTTTAACTTAACATTTACTGATGATGTTACATTAGTAATCCACGATCCCAGCTGCTCAACTAAAAGCAAGATCTTCTGTACTTTATGTTGGTTAAATTAAAGACAAGATGATGATGTTTCATTTGGAAATATTTCCACTTCTCTGTATGTGTGTGTTTTAATATTCTACATGTTTCCTTTGACTCACATGTTTCCAGCATACTAAACAGGCCAGCAGGAAAATATGTTGGGAAGAAAGCCTCGTCAACAATGTAGCATGTGGCCAACAAGTAATTATTACTTACGCTGCCACTTCCATTTCTGAGTATTTCCTTTAGATTCCTCTTTGCACTGATGTAAATAAAACTGCGTTGAATTAAATGTGCTCTTTGTTAGAAGCTGCTGTCCTTTTCCACTGATGTGTGTCCTAAGTTAAAATAATGCAATGCACTCAGAAGGGGCTTGCTAGATTTTAAAGGGTTTGCATATTCCTCTTCTATTTCGATATCCAGAATTACAACTTGTATCAATAGATGTTATTATTTCCTTTAAAAATATGGAAACTGAGACTCTGAGAGATTAGGTCATGTTCCTAAGGAATCTTGGCTGTTAATACACGCTGAAGTTGAAACTCCAGGGTTTTTTCCTCTATAAGTGGTTGTCACTATCTTAAGAGTAAAGCAATTTTAGGTAGAAATTTAGTAGCGATAAATTTATGTATTCAATAAGAGCTCTACCCACGAAAATAAGATCAAATAAAGTTGTGTTTTCTCTCTGATGTTTTACACCTATTTACTGATATGCCTAGTACACTACAGTGAATTAATCCAAGTTTCCTGATAAGATAGTACTAGATTTGAATCCTTGCTCTAAAATTTAGTAGCTAAGTAACTAGATATAATAAGTAGCCTCTCTAAGCTTCAGTTTCCTCTTGGTAAAGCAAGAATAGCAATCCTTGTATTACAATAGTGTTGTATAAATTACAGCATCTAAATTGCCTAGTAATAACTGGCACCCATTATGCCAGTAAGTAGTAACTAGTATTCCTTTTATTATTTAATGTTTTAAAGTATTACATATTTTTCATTTTTGTAAATATAATGCTAGTATTATGTTTATATATGATAAAAATGTGAATAGAACTGAATGTTCATGGAATTTTAAAGTAGAAATCTCAGGGGGATTAACATAAATTTCATACTGTATATTAGTCACTTCAGAAATATTTGTTTGGTATAAATTTGCATTTGATCAAAATGGATCAGAGACCTAAGTGTAAAACACAAGCTATAAAACCTTTAGAAGACAGTATAGGAGGAAATGTAAAGGAATTCAGCTATGTGAATAACATTAAGGTGCAATATCAAAGTCATAATCCTTGAAAGAAAAAAATTGAGAAGCTGAACTTCATTCAAATCAAAGACTTCTGCTCTGCAAAAGACAACCTCAAGAGAATGAGAAGACAGACCACAAACGGGAAGAAAATATTTACAAAAGACACATCTGATAAAGGACATTGATAAAATTTACAAAGCTCTCTTAAAATCAACAATAAAGAAACAAAACTCAATTTAAATTAAGAGACATCTCACTAGAGAAGATACAAAGATGGCAAATAAGCACATGAAAAGATCATCCACCATCCATCATAACCATATGTTATCAGGAAATACACATTAAAATAACAATGAGATGCCACTACCCATTTATTTGAATGGCCCAAATCTGGAACACTGACAACACCCTTTGTGGAGGATGTGAAGCAGTTAAGAACTCTTACTCATTGTGGGTCAGGATGCGCAATAGTACAGCCACTTGAAAGACAGTTTGGAGGTTTCTGACAAAACTCTTACCATATGATCCAATAATCATGCTTTTTGGTATTTATCCAAAGGAGCTGAAAACTTACATCTATACAATAACCTGCACATGGATGTTTATGGCAGCTGCCATTGCCAAAACATGGAAGCAACCAAGATGTCCTTCCATAGATGAATGGATAAACTGTGGTACATCCAGATAATGGAATATTATTTAGCACTAAAAAGAGTTGAGCTTTGAAGCCATGAAGACATAGAGGAACCTTCAATGCACATTATTAAGTGAAAAAAACCGGTCTGAAAAAGGATACATAAAGATTTTAACAGTATAATATTCTAGAAAAGGCAAAACTATGGAGACAGTGGTTGCCAGGGGCTGGGGGCACTGGGGATGAACAGGTGAAACATTGAGGAATTTGGGGTAGTGAAAATACTCTGTATGATAACATAATAATGAGCATATGTCATTATACTTTTGTCTGAACCCAGAGGATATACAACATCAAGGGTAACTGTAATGGAACCTTGGACACTGGATGATAGTGATGTGTCAATGTAGGTTCATCAGCTCTAATAGTTGTACCACCATGTGAGTGATTCTGATAATGAGGCTGTGCATGTGTCAGGGGAGGGGTATGTGGGGAATCTACGCACCTACCCTCAATTTTCCTGTGAACTTAAAACCACTGTAAAATATAGTCTATTTAAATAAATAAATGAACAAGTAATAAACAATTCTATGAGGAAGTTATGAGGACAAATTTCAGTGCAAAGAGAAAACACAATACTCTATACATTTTTAGTGGTGTTATAGTAAGTTTATTCTGAATTTAAGGGTAACTCGGTGATCAGCTAAAAACAAGCCATTGTTAGTAAACCGACTGCATTCTTCTTTCCCCTCATCTCTCCCTGTGTAATTTTTTAGGCTATTCCCATTTTTTATTCATCCCTCTCCAACAATTAGATGGAAATGAAAGAATAGGCTATACTTATGTTTTTAATGAATCAAGCTGCTGTGGTGTATTAGAATGGAAATTATAATGTTTTTGTAAAGTTCCTACATTTTGAGAATAAGTACCAATTGTTTGGAATGATGCGAAACTAGAGTAAATCAAAACCAGCATAAAACAATTGACATTAAGATCAGGTCACCCTAAAACATCCTGAAGAAGCTTAAGCTTGGAGCAACAAATCACAATATTTTAAAGAAGCCAAGAGACAATGACCACAGTAATTAATTAAAAACAAAGATTCAGAACTTAAGGGGAAGTCAGGCTCATGCTTCTATTCCCATGCAAGGACCATGCACAGAAATCTAAAAAATAAAAACAAAAACATACCAACAAAAAACACGTCTAGTTCTTATTGTTGACCAACTGAATCAGAATCTTTCTGAGTAGGGCTGATTGTTTGTTATTTTTGTTTACAGTTTGGTAGATGCATATAGTGAAATACTGTGCAACAGTTAAATTTAACACTGTAAGTGTAGAAATAAAATTATAAATCTTTAAAATACATCATGTTAATAAGAAAAAAGAGAAACTGTTTAGCAAAATACCACTTATATAAATTTTAAAAATGCAAGTTAACATTTTAAGTATACTATATTCACAATTTTATAATGAAACATATATGTATTACACCTTAATAACTTAAAAATACTTTTCTTGAAAAGATTTATAGAGAAAGTTGAATAATTCAAGAGTTATTACCCACTCTTTTTATATCTATGAAATGTATTCTTTTCTTTTTGCTTTATTAGCCCTGCTAATATAGAATTATAGAATGTAAAGGTGTCTCAAATTTAAATTCACCCAACTATTCTGCTTTTAGTTATGATGAAACCAGAACCCCATGGGATTAAATAATTTACCCAGAATCATAATGATAATTATGGCAGAGCATGGGATACAACACGTATCATAATACACTCTCCAGAAAAATATCTACAAGACTGTAAGCCTTAATTGTGTTTTTATTTTATTTTTTCATCATAAGCAACTTCAAAACTTTATTTTCTATTTATTCTACAAAATCCCCTTGGTTAATATCATGTAAGATGTAAAAAGGCAAATTGATTTCCTTATAAGGTCAAAACGGGAGATTTTCCATCCTCATCATTTCCATTTAAAATAATGCTGACAGTCTTAACCATTACAATTAGTAAATAAAAATACAATCACAGGTGTACTAATTGCAATGGGAGAAATAAACTCGTTAAAAATTTTTAAACACTCATAAAAATAGAAATTTGGAATGACAGTAAAAAAACTTATCTTTCTCATAACCATTTGAGCATAAATTGTTAACTTGAGATACCATCACTCCTGAGTTCTTTAGTTGGCATTTCCTACCAAGTAAATTATCTTACACATCTCAAATTTTCTATCAAAATCACTAATGTAGCACTGATACAATATTATCATCCTCAGGCTCCATTTAAATTTCACCAATTTTTCCAATACTATCTTTTGCAGTAAAAATATTCCTCTCAAATCATGTGCTGCACTTAGGCTTATGTCTTTTTAGTATCTTTGAGTCTGGAACAGTTAATTTTTCCTTAACTTGATGACTTGAACAATTATGATCATCACACTTGAGTTATTGTGTCGTTATTTTCCTCACTTTAGGTTTGTCTGATGTTTCCTCATGTTGTGACTTAGGTCAGGCATTTTTGATAGGATTATTACAGAAGTGGTCTTACGTTTTTACTGCATCCCATCAACAAAGGACAAATTTCAGTTTATCTCTGTATTGACAGTATTCACTTTGATCAACTGATTCAGTCTTCTCAACTGGAAAATTATAAATTTTCCCTTTGTAATGAATACATGTTTTATTGGAAGCTTTCAAAATGCTATGTAAATATTCCAATCATCATAAAATTTTCTAATCAGGTACTTAATAAATTATACCTTCATGAACTAATGCTTTCCATCTTCTCCAATAGGTTACAATCCTTTACTAACATTATTTATTTGGATGTTCAAATAGCCCTCAGTTTGTCCAGAGGGATCCTATTCAAGGTGCTTCTCTGTCATTTACGTGTTTCTGTCATTCTTAGGGCACTTGCTTGCTTTTTGACACAACAAGATAGGGCAGGTTTGTCTTGTACACACACTGCTCCAGCTGTGGAATCATCCATCTCTTAAATGATCTCTGGTTCCTCTTAGTCAAAAATGGTTATTTAGAAAAAAATATCTGGGGTGTTTGGCACACTCATTGTTACTGGGATGTTGCTTTCCCCAGGCTGTCTCATTGGATACAACTCAGTAATATTTGTACACTACTATATTGCACACACTATAACACATACTATACATATACATAGATATATTTCTATGTCAATACATACAAATATATTAAAAACCATGAGTTCACACCCATATTTTTAATTGCAGTCCAACAGCACAGAAGTATTCTAGTTTTCTTCCTTTCCTTATTTCTAACTCGTTTCTATTACAGAAAGAATATTTGCTATGATGATCCTTAAACTATTCTCATATTTGATCAATCCCTCTATATGTAACAAATCTCCCATATCTGCCACCATCCCTTCTCTCTCAGGAGACATTGGCTACATGCCCAGGTTCCAATATGTCATACTGGCCTTTCCTGTGAATAGATGCCCTCCTCAGCCCACACTCTAACTCTCACACTGGGACACTCCACCTTGTGTATGTTCACCACATCCTTTTCTGACTCAGTCGGCCCACATCAGTCCAAATTCCTATATAGTTTCCTTTACTGTGCTCAGTCTCTGACATTCCACCTCTGGCTGCCATCCCTAAAAATTCCTCTTATCCTGATTTTGTTCATTCTGTGCAACTGAGACATTTTTAGCCCTTGAAGTTGATGCTCTGTCCCAAAAAGATTTAACTGAATTGTTCAGCAAGGGAAAGAAAGGGAAGGAAAAGAGAAGAAGAAAGGAAAAGGTATAAAATTATATTTACTGAGACAACCTAACTGTGTAGGAAATCCTGATCAATCTACTTTTTTTAATGCTAAAACAGTTAGATAAATTAATCAAGGCCACAGTATGCAAGCTCAAAATACAAAATAATTTGTATTTCTACATACTAGCAAAATACACTTAGGAGGTGAACTCTAAAATTCATACCTTTTACAATAACATTCAAAAACATAAAACACTTAGGGAAAACCACAGCAGAATATATGTAAGATCTCTATGCTTAAATTTACAAAACATTACTGAGAGAAAAAGAAGTCCTAAATAGATAAAAAGATATAGCATGTTCATAGATTGGAAGATTCAATTTTAAGATGTGTTCTGGACTGAATGTCTGTGTCCCCCCAAATACATATGTTGAGGCCCTAACCTCAAGTTTGGCTGTAATTGGCAATGGGGCCTCTAAGAAAGCAGTCAAGGTTAATAAGGTCATAAAGATGGGGCCCTGATTCTATGGGATTAGTGCCTATAGAAGAAGAGATTCCAGAGAGTTCTCTCTTTCCCCACCCTATCTCCACCTCCATGGGCACATACACACCTAGGAAAGGCCAATGTGAGGACTTTGTGAAAAGTTGACCACCTGCAAGCCAGAAGTTGAGCTCTCAACAGAAACCAAACCTGCTGGACCTTGATTTGGAAATTTTAACCTCAAGATCATGAGAAAGTAAGTTTCTGTTGCCTAAGCCATCAGTCTGCGGTATTTTGTTATGGTAGCCCAAGCAGATTAATATAAGATGTCACTTCTCTCCAACTTGATTTATACGTTTGATAGAAACCAAATAATAACCCAGTATATTTTAAATATATTTTTGATGAAGCTAAATTTTATACAAAAATGCAAATGACATAGAATTGTCAAAAATATTTGAAAGAATTAAAGTTGGTGCACTTACTTGATTTCAAACCTTACTCTGAAGCTACAATAAGCAAGATAACATATACAATATACAAATAGGTCAATGGAACAGAATTGATCATTCATAATTAGACTAGAATATATATGGTCAACTCATTTTGACTAAGGCATATAACATTTCAAACAGGAAAGTGTTTTTACAAATTATGCTAGAACAACTGGTTCTCTAAATGGAAAAAATAACAGTGATTAAAAAAACCCTTTTCCTATGTTACACTGTACACAAAAATGTATGCAAGAGCTAAATGTAAAATACAAAACTATAAATTTACCAGAAGAAAATATGAAGGAAGAATAACCTTATGACCTTAAGGTCATAAAAATTTTGTTAGCTAGGACTCAGAAAGCACTAACGATAAAAAGAGATAAACAGAAAGATAAAACGGACTTCATTAAAATTAAAAACTTCTCCTCAACATAAAGAAAATGAATGAGCCAGCCAGAGACTGGGAGGAAAATTATTTGTAATAACTATATATCTGACAAAAACTTATATCCAAATGTAAACAACTCCTATGACTCAATTTATAAAATCTCAACAACCTAATAAAACATTGAGCAAAAGTCAAAAAGACATTGCATGAAGGGATTATATGCATATATATTATACAGCAGCCATTAGCCATTTTATTCAGCCACATTAAAGATGCTCAGCATCCTTAGTCATCAAGGAAATGGATGACCATATTGAAATTTCACTATGCCCTCTGCAGAGCGGCTCAATATAAAGATACTACCAACACCAATGTTCTCCAGAACACTGGATAATAGGAGCTCTCATACATTCGTGGTGAGAGTTTAAAATGGTACATACAACCATACAATTTTCAGAAGAAAATTAGAATTTTCTCACTGAGTTAACCATATACTTAATCCACGATGGGAAACTTCATGTCTATGCATTTGCCAAACATACACACACACACACACATGCACATGCACACACATACACACATGCACATGCACACACATACACGAAAGGACCCAAACACCTACCAACAGGAGACTGAATAAACAAGTTGTGGCATACTAATACAATAGAACACCACACAGCAATAACAAAGAATGAACCACTGATAAACACAAAGGCATGCAAAAACCTGAAAAAAATATTATGGTAAGAAAAAGAAGCCACATGCAAAAGAATAGCTGTTTTGTAAATTCCTTTACATGAAATTCTAAATGAAAAAATATCCATCTCTGTTGAAGGAAGTCAGAACAGTGGTTGCCTGATGTGGGTAGGAGACTGACAAAGAAGGCACACAGGGAACTTTCCAGGTGATGGAAACACTTTATATTTTCATGCAATTGCAGGGGTTGATGTATTTGTCAAAACACCACAGACCATACCTAAGATCAGTGTGTTTCGTATAGGTAAGTAAATTATACTTTAAAATTTAAAAATGCTTTTCATAAAGAGATTTTTTTGAGAAAGTTTAAATATGCCAACAAATATAATCTCCCTATTCCTATAACTGTCTAACTCTGTGTGTATTTCTTTCTTTCTTTGCTTTTTATCAGCTGTGTTAATATAGAATTACAGAATGTAATGGTATCTCAAATTTGGTCACCTAAATACTTCATTTTAGGGATAACAAAATGAGAAACACAAGGAATTAAATGATTTTCTCACAATCATACAGAGTTAGTGGCAGAGCATGGAATTCAACACAAGTCCTGTGATCTACTCTCCCCCCAGAATAATTTACAACACTGTTTGCTTTAACTGTGTATTTTCAGTTTTGTGCTTAGTATAAGCAATTTCAAAAAAATTCTTAAAAAGTAGGCTTGTTATAAAAATAAATTAAAAATATAGAATAGAAATCAAAGGGAAAACAATATATTGAATGTACCTCTATAAAGAAAGATTGGGCATAGAGAATGTATTCTTAATTCACATTTTAAAATCATTCAAAATAAAATAATTTAACAAACATTCCAATTAAAAATGGGCAAAGAACTTGAATAAACATTTCTCTAAAGAAGATATACAAATAGCCTTTAAGCCCATGAAAGGATGTTTAACATCATTAGTCCTTAGGGGAATTCAAATCAAAACCACAATGAGATTCCATTAAGATGTCTATTATTCAGCAAAACAGAAAAAAAATCAAATGTTGACAAGGGTGTGGATAAATTAGAACCTTTCTGCATTGTTGGTGGGAATGTAAAATGGTACAGCCCCTGTGGAAAACAGTATGGTGTTTCCTCTAAAGATTAAATATAGAATTACCGTATGATCCAGAAAGTTCACATTTGGGTCTATACGCAGAAGTACTGAAAGCTGGAACTCAAACATATATTTGTACAACAGCACTATTCACAATAGCCAAAAGTGGTAACAACCAAATGTCCATTGACAAGTGACTAGATAAACAAAATATGGTGTGTACACACGACAGAATATTATTCAGCCTTAAAAAAGAATGGATTCCTGATACATACTACAATATGCTTGAACCTTGAAAACGTTATGCTAAGTGAAATAAGCTACACAAAAAGGGACAAATATTGTGTGACTCATATAAGGTACTTAGAATAGGCAAATTCGTAGGCAGAAAATAGATTAGTGGGGCACAGGTAAAGCAGTAATGGAAAATAATTGTTTAATGAGTTTCAATTTGGGCTGATGGAAATTCTCTGGATGGATACTGATGATAGTTGCTAAAAAATATAAATGTTTCTGATACCACTAAATTGTACACTTAAAAATGATTAAAATGGTAAATTTTATGTTATGTATATTTTAGCACAATAATAAAATAAATTATTTTAGAAACTTGATTAGCATATTTTAATATACATGATGTGCAATGCCTTTTATACTTTTGTGAAGAGAAACATAATAAATGCATGCCCCTAAAGACTCACTGAGATATTTTTAAAATAATTTTATTGTCAAAAGCCTAGCTTTGCCTCAGAACCATTAATGTAATTTCTAGAATAATTTGTGCATATTTATATTATTTAAAATGACTGCACGCTTTTTAAAACTTAAACATTTAAAAATTTTAGTATACTTAGTAAATATATTTCATATATATGTATTTCAAATTGTTATTCTTTATTGGGAAGATATTGTAATATGTATGTACTTGTGTGGCAGGTGTGAGCTTTTCTTGAGATATATTTTTGCCTGAAAATGTTCCAATTTTCTGTTGCAGTGTGAATCAATTATTTTCTTAATGATATTAATTTGTAGAAACGTTTGCCTATGTTTTTAACAGTGATAAAATCTTTGCATTCAATTTTGTCTTAACTGAAAACAATAAGGCTAAAAACATTTCTCTGTGATTCGCGCAGAGCTGTCAGCCCCAGTTCTGCCCTGAAGAACAGAATGTTGCCCCAGCTGTGTGAAATCCTTCATGGATTGTCTCAGTTTCAGAGAGCTGTCTCACCCAAAGTCACCATTTCCCAGGGAAACTCACATGCAGAATTGTGGACAGGTAGGCGGGCCTGACTATTTCAATGAAAGAAGTTTCTGGCAGGATAGTTAAGCTCCAGAGCCCCATTGAGGTGGGCTGAAGCCATAGGGCATCACTAACTAACGCTCTCTTAGTTCAATCCTGATTCTTATATTTCCCTTCCACAGATGCTTACGCAAAAAACAAAACAAAAAAGACAAACAAACAAACACCTAATATGTATTTTGAAAGGCTACATCATGCAATACCCCAAATATACATTATTTGCTTGTTACCTGACTACTGTTAAAATTTATACTGGTAAAATGTTCTCTGCATTCTTATCTGATCAGATCCAAAATTTAAAGACTGTCTCTAGAGTTTATCTAAAAATGTCTGCTTGTGATAGTTTTGCATGGCTCATTTTTAATCTAATTTGCTTTGGAACCATTTAAATTTTACCAAGAAGGAAAAAAGCTACTTTGTGAAAGCTTTGAAATCATTCTGATTTTCCCCAAAGAAATTATAATCAAGTCAGGTTCATTGTAGTGTGAGATGAAGAATTTATTAGTAGCCACTGGTTTTGAAGTCTCTCTGGCTTATTACCTATTTAGAAAAAAAAAAAAAAGATTTGTTCCCGCTAGAGCCTTTTTTTTCAAAATTTGTTCTGAGAAAAGAAAAGAAACAGTGCCCATTAATCTCATTTCTTCTCTTAGAAGTTGAAAATTACTTAAGGAATTTTGCAGCAGTAGAGATCCAATTTAAGAATTTAGGGGGAGAACCGATCTTTCTCACTTTACTGTGGCATTCATCATAATCAGCATCTCAGTAGTCAGCAGTGGGTTGAACATGCAGGGTAAATATATTAATCATTTAAATGCCTTAGTGCATTTTACTAGTGAGATTCAAGATGAATCTTGAAGTTGTAGAGACAAAGGGACAGATTTTAAGTTGTTGGACAAAGGGAAAAAATAAGATGTAAGAAATAGAACAGCTTCAATTAAACTAAGAAGAGACTGATTAATGCTAAAAGGCACAGGGGTCGGCAGTAAGAAAGTGCTTCAAAGAAAGAAATGAGTGGCAAATTATGCAACAGGAAAATAAATTAAGTCAGAGGCCAGGAAAGCACTATTATTCAGTTCTGAGTCAAGGTCAGTACAAGAACAATGAAACAATTAAGAAGAAATTCCATGAACTCTGAAGGAAGTTAAGACATTGATGGTTAGAGTAGAGTAGTAGGAAGGCAAGAAGCGAAGGAAATTACTAACATTTACTGAGTATTTACAATATGCCAGAAAACATACTTAATGCGTTCCATAAATTATTATGTTCAATTCTAGCAATATCTTTGTGAAAAAAAATGCTGCTGTACAGTGTTAAATTGGCAAATCTTTAACAATTAACTCTCCAGGGGAAGGAGGCCTGATTTGTACTGTCCGTCAATTTCTATGATATAAATACCACATTTTACTCAATTTTAAACTACTAACATGGCATTATCTGGCATTGAGCAATGCATATCCTGGAAAATTTTAAATGGGCTCTTGCAATCAGGCATGAACTTGCTCCAGCACACCACTACTAATATGTCTGGTTTAATAATGAAGACATTAACACAAACCATAAATCCAGGAATAGATTGACTCAAATTTATGTAAAGCTTTTCTGGTTCAAAACTCCATGATATTTTTACTAAACAGTCTTTGGGAAAAACAAACAAAACAAACAAACAAAACAAAAAAACTTATTGTCTGGATGGCTATGGAGAAGTCAGTCTTGGTCTCATGCTCTAGCCAGGCCAGAAATCAAAATTAATTTGGAGTCTAGAAGGACCTGAGAAATCCAAGAGACAGAGTTAGAGGAATGAAGTCAACCATTCTCTGGGCATCCAGAATGGAGCTTTGGAAACATGGCTTAAACTTCTAGTTAAAAATAACACTGTATGGAGAAGATTTCCCTCTTCCTCTTTTTTAAAACATCTAAAGGAATTTAGGAAATCAAGAAGGAAAAACACCAGCCCCATCTTACAAGAAACCAAGCAACACCCACATGTAGTGAATTTTTATTCAAATGGCAAGGGGAAAAGACACTAAGAGACAATACTCAGAGCAAAGGATCTAAGAAAACTTTGGCAGAGCTCCATTTGACAAACTATTTGATATTACATGGCAAAAAAAAAAAAAAAAAATCAAGACCGTCTTATTTAGAAAAACAGGAAATAGCTATGTGGGCTGATCACAGAAATAAATAGGATGAGTTTCAGCCCAAAAATGGCAGGTAAAATGAATCAAACAGAAAAGTCATATTTGCAGGAAGCTATGTTAATATGAGACCGAAAGAGGAGAAAAATCTACATTTTAAAAAGTCTGAAAGTCAGTAATTTGAGTTGGCTGCAAAGAAGTAAAATCAAACAAACAAAAGTCTTGCCTCTTATTTAGTTCACATATACAGAGAATTCCTGTCCTGCATTCTTGCCTTTGCCTATAAATAACTGGACTAATACATTGTTTTCAACAGCAAGTAAAAAGGGACCAGCTTGTAATCTGTATAACTGTACTAGAATAGGAAAAAAGGAAGCCAAACAATATGACTAATAGATATATACAAAAAGTGGTTATCAGAAAATTATGACAAAACAGGTATGGATTGTTTTGTTTTACAGGATAAAAGAATTTATATGGAATTCCAAAATATTCTACAGGTAATTATTTATATAGTAAATTGTTTTAAACCACATAAGAATTATGGGCACAATATTCAGGAGAGTAGGCATGAACTGCTAAAAAAAAGTAAGAAGAAAATGGGTCTTATATGACAAGAGTAAAAACATTGACATAAAAGTTGATATAAGATATTTTAATAGCATAGAAAGGGGTTAAAACATAAATAGAATTCATGGGGGAAAAAATGAGGAGAGTAAAATGAAAGAAGCCAATTTGGAAAGGCTACATACTGTGTGATTCCATCTATATGACATTCTGGAAACGACAGAACTACGGAGACAGTAAAGGATTATTGGTTGTCAGGGTTAGGAGATGGGGAGGGATGAATAGGTAGAGAACACAGGAATTTTATGTCAGTGGAGTGGTCCCTATGATCCATCCTACTGGATACGTGTCATTATATTGCCCAAACCCATAGCACATACATGTGCAGTGAACTGTAAAGTGAACTATGGACTTTGAAAGATTATCCGTGTAGGTGCATCAGTCATAACAAATGCATCACTCTGGTGGGGGAGGTTGATAATGAGGAGGGTAGGCATGTGAAAGGGCAAGGGATCTTTGAGAAATATCTGTACCTTCCTCATCATATTTCTGTGAACCTAAAACTGCTCTAAAAAGAAATCTTAATGAGCAAATTTAAATAAAAAAGGAATAAGGTACAGGAATAATTTTACAGTGAGGATGCCATTTTAATCCAATAATCACAGTTATTATCAGTAATGGCACAAATTGAGATCTTGTGCCCCCTGACTGCATGCAATGAGAACAGCATCCCTTGTGTGATTTCCTGCTGAAAACGCATAACCCAGATCTGATCAGGAGAGATCGTCAGATACACACAAACTGAAGAACATTTCAGAAGGTAAGCGGCCTGTAATTTGCAAAAGTGTCAGGATCATGAAGACAAAGAAATATTGAGAACTTTGTCAGAAGACAGAAAGAAACCAAGAAGGCATGGCAAATAAATGCAACATATGATTGTGAACTGATTTAGCAAGGAAAAAGAAAAATGAAAGAATGCATTTTTCAAGAAGAGATCAGAAAAATGAGGGAAACAACTTGAGAAGACAAAAATAAATAATTTAACTTCATAAAACTAACTGAATAATTTGTTTACAGGTACCTACTCAAATGGTAAAATACAATATATGCTAGGGAAAATATATTTGCAACTCATAATAACACTCAGGAAGATTTATAATATTGTGCTATAATACCTAAATTTAAAAAAAGACAAAAACAAAACAAAACAACTCAGCAGATCATGAAGTTGCTTTTTCTATGAGAATATGTTTAGAAGGGAAAGCTTGCTTTACAGCTTTGTTGTGTTCCTTGGGTAACAGGTACACAATTCAAGGCCAAAGACATAGACTCGAAATGCAAATATTAAATAGTTAAACCCAGTTTTGTTCGTGCTGTGAACGTAGAGAGAAAATTACCTTACCATAAGCAAAGGTAGAGGAGTAAGGGAAAGAAAATGCATAAGTAATTAAAGGTAAAGAAAAAAAAAAACTCACCGTAAGAAGCTGTAACAATACGCTGACCTTCACCAATATTTTGAGCTAGATTAAAAGTGTGTAAGTAAAATAGAGAACCTTAAGATAAAACTTGAAAGCAGTCAGACAAAAACAAGCCAATTATCTTCATAGGAGAGGCAGACTGTCAGCTGATTTCTCAGTAGCAACAATCCACTAATAACCCAGGAGACAGAGAAATGTTACCTGAAGTGGCTGTCACTCTCAAATTCTATCCCCACAAAAATTAACTTTTTGACACAAGGCCAAAAATATCTTCAGGTTAAAAAAAAGCTGAAGATATCACCACCAGCATACATACTAATGAAAACATTTATTTCATAACAAAGGCAAGCAAGTCCTCCCTAACTGAAAGTCTGACATGGAAGAAGAAATAGTGAAGAGAATGCAAAGTGTGTGAATCAATCTGAACAACCAAGGAACATAAAAGACAGTGACAGTATAATTCATGGTGGAGGTGAATAGCGCTAAAATATTCTGTGGTGATTTCCAGTATCTAGGCGACATTATACATTAAAGGAACTCAGAGATATTTCACAACAACAAAACTTAGAAGGGAGTATGAGAATTTGCCAAGACATAAAAAAATGTGTCATGTATTGGATGAGAAGAATGGACGCACTATTCAAACTACTCTTTTTTTCTGAAATAAAATACTTTAATTACCAATGTTTCTAATCTTTTAAGTGACAGCACACTCAATAATATTAGTTTTATACTGTTTTATTTCCTATAAGTTTAGAGCAAATATTAGAAGTGTTTTGAAGCTTTGACCAAAAAAAAAAAATTCTAAAGTAACAGAAGTTTAATTTTCCCCAATGAATGTTAAGAACAAGCTGCATGGTTTCAGCATGCACAGACATTTTTATAGTCCCATATGACGACACAAAAGGAAGACTTTCTGTACTATTAATCCTAAAGAAGCCACAAACACAGGGTCAGTATACTCGGGATGCATTTTTGTGTGTGTGTAAAGGGCAGAGAGTAACTGTTTTGAATTTTGAGGGCCACGTAGTCTCCACACCATATTCGCTCCTCTTTTTCTTTCTTTCTTTTTCTTAAATCCAGCCTTAAAAAAATATGCAAATTCTCTTCAGATCATGAGCTACAAAGGCTTCTGGATTGAGCCCACACCAGCCCAATTCCTCTGCTAAGAAAACAAAATGAAGCGCTGTCTCTTGCCTTCTGAGATGGCCCGCACTCTGTCTATGGAGCGTGTATCTCTTTACTTTAACCACTGCCCACCTCCTTGTCTTGTAATGAGTGAAGTCTAGTAAAAAGTAGTTAATAAGCCTACTTTTACTCTAAATAAATAAATAAATAAATAAATAAATAAATAAATAAATAAATAAATAAATAAATAAATAAATAAATAAAACGAAGAGTTACAACTAATAAGCAAAAGCAAAAAATGATACAAGCTTATTAAAAATCCAATTAGTTCAAATAAAGTAGGAAGAAAGAAAAAAAGGGCAACAAAAGCAGGTGACAGAAATAGAAAATAAACAGCAAGATGATAGAGTCAAACCTAAACATATCAATAATCATCTTAATGTAAATAGTCTAAATACCACTGCATATTTAGCAGTGAAGTTAATCACCTTGAAGTTTTACCAGGAAAGTCTCTCTACCCGAACCAAGACTAATTGTAAAAGAAGATACTGTTTCAGGTAAAGAGGTTTGACAACCACTCATACTGATCTGAGACAAGGAGGTTAGCTTCACCTCAGCGTACCTCTGGCATCCTCAGTCTGAAATTTTGGAACAGACTCTTGCTTCCATCTTTCTAGGAGTTAATTTAAGACAGTTTGGCTAAAAGTTCACCTAATGAATATTTGACTTTGTATTTATATTTATATGCATATTTTGCATTGTTTTCAATGTTTTGGGCTTTTTGTCACAATGTAAGTTTTAGAAAGGCCAGAACTACAAGCTACATCTTCCGCGTCTAACACATGAACGATGCTCCAGCAATGTAAGTTTTTACTGAATGACTGAGTAAGTGATTGTGAATAAGCACACATATACAGTCACTAAATTTTAAATAGTACATGCTTTCTACTTTGTAACATTTTTTTCAATAACAAAAATGTTTTTTTCTCAGTCGCATTTCCATGTACTTTCATAGTCTGTTTGTTATTTTAAGACCCATGCAAATTTTACATTGTGTTCAGATATCTTAATTGCTTAGCTATTATCCTGTTATTAGAAGTTTGGATAGGTTTAAATTTGTAGTTTTATAAACAGTGTGTCTGTAAATGTTATTTTTTATTTGGAATTAATAATTTCTAAATTTTGCAGATCTGAGTTATCAAATCAAAGACATAAAAACTTACAATTTCTTACATTTGTTTGAAATTACTATAATTTGAATCAAACTATAGATATCATTCATGCATGCCTGTTTCTTATTAATCTGCTAGTGACATTTTTATTTATTTCTGTAACTTTATTTTTAAGATACTTGTTTCTCTCATTTCTAATAACAATTTGAAGGATTCTTTGTGATGAGATTTTTTTTCAATTATATCAGGTATAATTTGAATTTAAATTCCATATATGGATATTTAGTAATTCCAACAGCAGTTAAAGTGAGGATAACTTCTCTATTACTGATATATTCCTGATGTGTTTTATATTTAATTTTCACAACTGTTTATATTACCTTTTAAAATACCTCTTCTTGCACTGTTTCTTTTTTTTCTTTTTGTTTAAACTCAGAGCTGTATGCTTTCCCGGATTATTTGATTTGATTTAAACTTTGGAAGGTTAAATATCCTCACTGCTTTTATATTTTTAAACAAAGTCCTCTTTGAGCGATGTCTTGTTTTAGTGTTGGATACGAACTATCCTGTCCCAACAGGAGATGAACAGAAAATATTTTATAGTGCCAGAAAATAAAAGGGTACTCAGAAAATAAAATGGTGCATATGTCAAAGGAACACAGCAGCCAATTTGATAGAGCTCCCAGTGGTCAAAGCTTAATGAATTTGAGCAACAAATTAAACCAAGTAGTATTAGATTGTCACACAATATAAATATATAGATGACATATATATGTGTATATAAATAAATATATATCTCTCCATGTAGCTACATAAAAATAAATAACTACTAAACAGGGGAGAAGAGACAAATCTCCTATATAGAAGAATTTCAAGTAATTTTGTAAATTCTAGCCTTAAAGGAGTTGTAACATAATCACCTGTTCCTGAAGTGTTGGCTGTGCTGAGTGACTAGTTTCCCAAGAGTACGGTATGGAAAGTGATGCTACATGGAGCCCTGACCCAGGTATCAAATCAAGTTAACATCATCAGTGATGAGTAACACTGACAGCATGTGCCCAGTGCATGATATGATGTTGAAAATGCACCTCACCTCTGCAGTCTTCCTCCCCAGAACCCAGAACCACAGTCTATCCAAGAGAAAATTATCAGGAAAACCAACTGAGAAACAATCTACAAAATACTTGATCAGTAAACATTAAAAATGTCAAAGTCATCAAAACAAAAGGAACTTGAGAAACTTGTACAGCACAGAGAAGTCTAAAAATACATGAAGGCTAAATGCCATGGGGTTTCCCGGAAGAGACAGTCATTAAAGAAGATATAATAAAATCCTAACAAACTATCGAGTTTAGTTAATAGTAATGTATGCCTATAGCTCATAATTTGCAACAAATGTACTGTAATAATTTAAAATGTTAACAATAGGGGAAACTGGGGATGGGGTGACCAGAAACTCTTTGTAACTCTTCTGCAAAACTAAAATGATTCTAAAATAAAATAGTTTTTAAAAAATCTCATTGGGACTCTTTTATGCATTATTGGTTTTTTTCTTTCAAAAAATATTTAATAAATGCCAAAATGCAATTTATGAAAACTGAGTCGAGAAGGAAAGGTAGCCCTGTAACCATTAAAGGAAGTCAATAATCCAAATTTTCCCGTAATAAAACTGTTGTATCAGAAGATATTTTTAAAGAATTCCAGACATTAATGAAATCAATAATTCAACAGCACACACAAGTTTTATAAGGTAATAAAAGTGCTAATATTTCATATCTCATTTTATGTGGCTGTCATAACTTTGATATCTAAGTAGAGGAGGAACAGTTAAAAAAAGTAATTTTACTTAGTGATAACTTGCATTAAAAGGAATGATTTTATAAAGTAGAAATTTTAAAGAAAAAGAGCAAATGGAATTTGGTAATATATCATTTACCAATGTGGACTTTTTCCAAATTTGCAAGTTTAGTTCAAATAAGAAAAATCATTTAAGGTAAACCCTTACATTAACATATTAAAGGGAAAATAAACAGTTCAATAGATGAATACATATATTTGACAATATTTCATATTCATTTATGATTTTAAAACATAGCACACTAGGATTAAAAGGAAATCCTTTCGTCTGATAAAAATATCTTTAAAAACAACCTCACAATTAATGATAAAATGTTGAAAATTTTTTAAAAATTAAGAACAAAATAAAGCGGCTCCCTCTCATGTCATCTATTCAATATTCTATTGGCATTTTTACGAATGCAGAAAGACAAGAAAAAATGTATTTTTTCCTTGATCCCACTCCCACTCTCCTCATCAGAGAGTGCTACAAACATTTGCTCCTCTCTGCAGCAAGACTGTGTGTACTTGCTCCAGTTTCTCTCTCTCCATCCCTATTAAATCCACTACAGAAAGAATTCTGGACCCATTATATCACATAAACATCAAGCTCACCTAGAATCTCCATGAAGCTAAAGTCAATAGTCAAGTCGAAACTCTCTACATACTTGCCTCAGCAGCTTTTGACTCAGTTAATACACTTTCTTCTCCAAACATTTTCTTCATCTGTCTTCTAAGACACCCCCAGCTCTTAGTTTTCCTGGCACCTCAAGGAATATTCATTCTCAGCTGCATTTGTTGGCTTTTCTTCCTCCTTCCCACATCCTCCTCCACCTCACACATATGTCTCAACGTGGGTTTGTCCCTGAAAACAGCCCTGTTTCCACTTTTCTCACTACACTCACTTTCTCGATATCTTACAGTCCCATAACTTTAAATACCATCTATATGCTGATGACTTTTAAGAGGTCCTAGTTTAGAATTCTTTACTGAACTTGTATAATCTCAAAATTCCATTTTTCATTTAGAGCGTCTGAAGTAACAATTTCTTCTTCAAGGAAAAAAATTCCACTTTCACTTCCTTGAAATCCTTTGCTCAAATATCACTTCTAAGTGAGGAAGCGTTGACCACCACCACTGCTCTGCTCCATCCCTCAATATTCCTCTCCTTTCTTTGTCTCTTCTTTTCTGACAGCACTCTTCATCATTTTACATACCATAAGAGTGATCTATTTGTTATGTTTATTTTTAATTTCCTACTAAACATGTAAGCTTCATGACCCAGGATGTGTTGTCTTTTATTCAAGGATGTGACCTGGGACCCTAGAGATAGAGTGCTTGAAAAATAACACATGCTCCACACCTACTGCAGGTTTGGGAATGAAGCAACCAATAAGATCAGAGTGGATGACCTAAAGAAACAATCAATAAAACACTTGAAAACCTTGTTCACAGAAATGAAAGCTCATTATTATTTAGGAAAATGCAAATTAAATCACCAGATTTGAAAAAATAAAATTTCCAGAAATAACAAACTGAGGTCTCAACGCAGAATGAAAGGAACTCTCCTATACTGCCAGTGGGAGTTCGTAGTAGTTAAAACTTAGGAAACTAAAATGGCAATATTTGGAAAACTGAAAGCGAGGCACACACTACAGATCTGCAATTTTACTCCTAATTATATACTCAGAAGTTATTCAATGTACATATGCATCAGGGTGCATGTACAGAAATGTTTGTGGAAGCATTGTCAGTAATAGCCAAAGTTAGGGGAAGAGAAAACATCATATATCTGTTATTGATAGAATGTATAACTAAATCCAAACATACGCATACACAGAGAGCCTCTGCACAACATGATTTAATTCCATAAACTTACTTGAGCGAAATAAGACATAAAAGAATATATGAACTATTTCGAACTCTAGTATGTCATTTCTAACTGGCTACATAGATGTTCAAACTATAAAGAAAAGCAAGGCATTATTAACCCAAAATGAAGCTGACTGTCACCTCTAGAAAGGAGAAATGGTGGTATTGTTATTAGACCCACAGAGAGAGTTCCTTAGGGGTTACCGATTTTCCGTTTCTTGACCCACGTTGAGGTCATTCCACTTGACTTATTTATTCATTAAAGAGTATACATGTGTTTTATTCAACTTTCAACGTGTATTACATTTGAAAATGAAAAAAGAATTAAAGGTTGATTAAGCAGGAAAACTCATGGATCAAAAAAAGACTACTTTATTAATAGAAAAATTGGTGAAAGATATGAACACTTAGAGAAATGAAAAATGTTTTAAATACATGAAGAAATGCTCATTCTCCCTTATAAGAGATATATGCTTTCATTTACAGGATAAAAAAATGTTAAATGATGATCATACAGAGATTTGATACAATTATGGAGACAGTTACTTTCATTCCTTGCTGTTTGGCAGGACAAACTCAAACAACATCAATGGAGAGCAATTTAGCAACACCTATGAAAACTTTAAATTTCTCCAGACTTCGCATCAGCATTTCCCTTCTAGTCATATTCCTAAAGATATACCAGCACCATGTGAAATAAAATGTCATGTTATTAAATTACTAAATAATTTTTAAAAACAACTAAATGCCTTTCAAAATGAAAGTGACAAAGCAAATTAAGACATATCCACTGGAAAGAATGCCATGCAGCTACTAAACATTTTTAAACAGTAAAGCATATCTTTAGGTCCTGAAATGGAGTATGTCCTCAAGTTACATTTTTAAGTAAAAATAAACAAACCACGTTTTATACCATAGCCTAAATTACACCACCATTTATGCAAAAACCAAATCACAGATACTTGTTTAAATAATTCTAGAATATCTCTTGGCATATATACAAAAACCAGAAACAAAATGAAAGAAAACTGGTAAATGCAGTTGTGTCTTAGGAGAACTCTGGATGCCTAAGTATCCCGGCAGGAGTCCTAGTCTGAACTATATACCCTACTTTGCCTTTTAAATTTTATACTAAGTGCATGTGTCATTAATTTCATATACAAATCAAGTAATATGCATGTAACAGCTACAAAAATAAGTTTGACATCACTACGAAATAGTAGAAATATCCCTGTTACCTATGCAATTTTAGCTTTATATTGATATCATTTCAGAAAAGGAAGTCAGCTAACACATTCATTACTGTATTGCTTAAACAGTATGATTGCCGCTGCTGGGGCAACAGACATGATATTATTATTATTATTTATTAATAATGGTGCAGTGAGGTGTAACATTGGTTAGTATACAGTACTCTGGAGTTATCTTTTTAAGTTAGAATCCCATCTCTACTTTGATTGGTGTCCTTAGACAATTTATTTAGACAATAAGGACATATCTTCCTTACTTGTAAATGAGGGATAATTTTTTTTAAAAAACTACCTTATGAGATTGTTGGACTATTAAGTAATAATGAAATAAATTTTAGAAGTATCATTATCAAGGATATGTCAGGATGTTTCAAAATATTATATATCTCATTTGATTCTCACATAAAACTAGATGTGATTTTTTTTTTACACTGTTATTTTGCTTCCAGAAGTGTGTCAAATGTTAGTGGTGAAAAGGGTGTTTTTTTTTTTTAATTGTACTACTCCTGTTGATGATTTAAATGAGAATACCTTTTCTGGTTAGTGATTGTGTGTGATGCTGGCTGTTAGTTTAATAGAGATATTTTTAATTTTAATTTTTAACAAAATTGTGTCCATTCACATCCTCTCTTTCTGTTCATATCACAATATCCTATTACTATTCATCATTTCAAGCTACCTCTCTTCACTTGTTTTATCTTATTGATAACATGCCTATGAGAAACTGATGCGTTACTTCCTTCCAGGCTAAACCAAAGCTATCTGACTTCCATTTACTTCAGATAATTGGAATGGCTCTGTCCTTGGTCCCCACTGATCTCCAAATTGCTACACCTCTCTCCTTGATGAGTTTACATCACTCAGCACGATTAGTCATCAATTCTTTGGAGTCTGTTTCTCGTTGGCCTCTATCATAGTCCTACGCTTCCCCTCTCCTCCCTTCTCTATTTCTCCTTGGATGCTCTCTACTTGTACTCTGTGCTACTTGACAATCATCAGAGCTCATGTCTTTGATCTCTGCTTTATCTCTTTATTATTTCCCTTCAGAAACTTGAGTACCATAAATTCATGCACTCAGTCCATTCATAATTCACAGCTCAATCCCTCTGATCTGTTGAATTCACGATAACAAAACTCACACAAACTAGATTTGGGGCTAAGCTTATGATGCTGGTTTGTACACAGTGACAGCATAGGTATCAAGGAAAACTGAAAACTTCAGTGGTCTTGGAGTTCTTGTGGGCTATTTGGAAGACACAACACAGAATTGAGAAGGTCACTGGCAGAATTTAAGCTAAACGTCAGCCAAAATGGAAAATGTTCCTTTAGAAAAATGGCTATCTTAGTACATATTCTCACAGCTCAGTTTCTTACTTGGTAGAAGAACATTAATCCTGGGCTGAGATTTAACATCTTCATTTAAAATTCTATATTTAATAGTTCTATGTAATCTATAAATGTATCAGGTACAGTTTTAAAAGTGGGGTTGGTAAAAGAATTTTACTAAAGAGAGGATCTGATATTTGCATAAAGTGCTTTGCCTATTGTTAAGTATTGTCTCCTTAGAATTAAGGTACTCAGGAGAGAACCAAAGGTTTCTATATTATATCCCAACAAAATTACTGTGCCCTTTTCTAAACTTAGTCCATCTACCTGGAAGCTTCCATGCTGTTCTTTATTTTAACTTTTAATTACAATTACCAGGAGCTATGAAATGCAGCCACCCAGTTACCAACACAATAATAAAAATGATGATAATAAAAATTTAAGATTAAATAATATTCTTCGGTAAAATGAATACAGAAGTTTAACTATATTATGCTTTATAATATTTAAGAATTCACTTGAGAAAATTTATTAAAGTGCTCCCTCCTTTTCTATTCATGCTTTCATAAGAAGCAACTGAGAATTTGAATATATGAACATTTTCTAAGTATGAGTCACTGCCTTGCAAACACAATAGCATACAGCTCACTTTTTCATTTTCTTTCTGGAAAGGAACATTATTCTTCAGAACAATGGGGATGATATTTAATTGAATATATAATTGTATATTGTCTCCAAGAAAGAAAATGAGAGGGCTTTGGTAGAAATTCATAATACCATAATAATAATTCCCCACGCTTCATGGCCATTACACGCGCACCTGTAACTGATGAATTATACCGAGATACTTTTTGAAGAGCAAATTAATGTGAGGTATCAAGTTATTTTTCATTCACAGAGTTTTCTCCCCAGATTTTGCCAACAGTCTTAATTTTCACATAATCTTCATTCTAAGATTATACTTCTTAAAAGTTCTATATTTAAAAAATAATGGGTTAAATGGTAGATTTAAATTTTTTATTTGAATGTTATTATTTTTAAATAAGAGATAAAGTTTTTAAAAGTTTGGCATAGAAAAATTCTTTGAGTTACTTTTTATTATTATTAGTCTATTATTATTATCAAAGTCCTGCCATCTACTACCAATTATTACTAGTCCTTATAAATTCATTGGCCTAAAACCAAAGAAATAATATTTTTAGAAAATAAATCCATAATTATCTCTTATCAGAAACATATTGCAATAAAAATAAATTCAAGGGACTTAACTTAGGGAGGTAGATTTTAAAAGATGTTATGTGAAAAACTGAAGAAACAAGAAAAAGAGATAAAAGAAGCTTCTGCGTGAGGGGGTTATAAAATGGTGAATACAAGAGAGGCATATACAAAAATAAGACAGTGGTGAGAAAGAAAAGATGAAAACATTGAATCTCTGGGTTACTAATTCAAGGGGTAAAAAAGAAGAGTGGGAGGGGGGAGTGCCCACAAGTCACTGTAGTACAGTGAGGGGAATGGAGTGTGTACATGCGTGTAAGTGCTGTGAGTGTATTGTTTTGGGATGGTTGTAAAGTGATCTTCTCACATTTATACATGAATAATCTTGATATTTGATATCATGTTATATAAATAACTTCATGGAAGAGTTTATTAAACATACGTTATCACTACTACCAGTAAGGACTTTTAAGTAAAAGAGTAATTTTGGCTGTTATTTATATATAAGGGGGCCCCATATCTTTTTTTTTTTTTCAAATATTCAACATTCGACATTTTGCTTAAAATGCTAACAAGGAGTCTATTCCCATTATTTTAAATGGGAAATAAATATAATGCTTACACATTAAACCCAAATTCAAAACCAGTTTACTATAAAAGTAACTAAAACACAGTAAAATCTCTAAATACGAATAACATGCTGTAATGTCAGTATATACAGTGTTTAAGCCAGTGTTACCTGATCATTTAAAGGTTAACGTGAAATTAGCATGGCTTCCCAGAGTGCTTACAAAATCTTAGATGCACATTCTTTTTGAAAACCTTTGTTATTAAACTATCTATAGATAGTTTCAAAGCACCAAGTGTACCTGGACTGCAACTCAGGATCTTAAATACTGCATTGTTAAAGTGTTAGAGGGAGCTTTGAAGATGTAAGTATATGTTTTTCTATATAACTTCTGATGGAAATAGATGTTGTATGCATTTTGAGAGTTAATAACCAAGAGATGGTCTCCCTGGAAAATATTATCAGAGTTCTGTTAGGACATAACTCTATCTAAAAATGCTTTTATTACCTCTTGCTTGAGAATTTGTATGAAAAATCTTTATAAACTCTAAATTAGGTTCAGCTTTTTCGTGTAGTTGTTATCAGAAAAACATGTCTATATTCATCCAAAAAGTCCAAATGTCTCCTCATCAGGAAGGTCTTTATAATCATTAAATCTAAAGGATTTTCTCAGGGGCAAGGTATAGCTCAGTGGTAGAGTGCATGCCTAGCATGCATTAAGTCCTAGGTTCAATCCCCAGGACCCCCATTAAAAATAAATAAATAAACCTAATAACCTCCCCCCAAAAACAAACTAAAAAAAAATTTAAAAATATTAAGAAAGATTTTCTGCCAATGTCTATCAAGCCATCCTGATTTATTTTCTTCCAGGACTTTTTCTAACTAAAATCATCTAACATATTAATTTGTTTTGTGCCCAAAGCTTTTATAGTTGTCATTAATAGGGTTCGAATAGAAAACAATTATATATCAAGAGCCTGCGTACTCCCATCCCACCACTAAAGCAGGTCTATGGGTATTGAACAGCTAAATGTGTCTGTGTATGTGTTTTATGTAGGTTCTCTTTATCATGTTTGTTTAAAAAAAAAAGTCACCTGGGAGTTTTTAGTCTCAACATTATAGTTTTTAAAATATTCAGGAGAGTGTTTCCAACTCTCGGAACTCTCATATAATATAAAGTTCTTCCACGTACTCACTTGAGATCTGCTTCCCCCTAAGAAGACAGCGTCTTCTCTCCATCCTGGTTCTAACTACTCCTTCCTGTGCTGCAACCAGGTTTGACTTGATTGTACCCAAATTTTTAAGGGCAAAACGCATACGATCTAATACGGTAGGCACAACTGGTATTTCCAGACTTTGTAAATGTTTAATGTTGCGTTATTCTCTTATGAATAACATTTTTTCAGTTTCTGGGAGATGTCTCTTCTAGAACTTTCCAATGCTTACTTCATTATAAAGTATTGCACATCAAAAGCCTCTTCCAAAGAAATAAACTGATAAATAAAAAATAAAAGTATATACTTTGACTCTCCAGTCCCAACATTTAATAACATAGATCCATGTAACACATATCCCAAAACTATTTCATTTCCACCTTACTTACAAATACTGCAGAAATCGAACATGGGAATATTTCGCACTTACTGTTTTGTTCTTGACTTTGGGGGCCGGTGTTGTATTTAAGACAAAAAGAGCCTCATAACTTCCTGTTATCCTCATTTATTATTTTCTCCTTCTCTTAAAGGTAGATACCTTGTGAGCAGAGAAATTATATTTTCACCACTATACTTAACACCAGCATAGTACCTGAGTTGTAGAAGGTCTTCTAGATATTTGTTGAAAGGATGAATAAATAATTCATTTATGGTGGGTGTGTGGAGCCCACAAGTCTACAGAAAAGAATGATCAAGAGACTGGAGTCAAATATATGCTTTAAGAATTAGACAGAATATGAATAGGAAAGCAGGTTTTGAAAGAAATCCAAGTTAGGAAAAGCAAATTCTGACAGCAATTCCAAAGAAAAGAAACATGATTATAGTTGAGAGCATATTCAGAAGCAAGAACCCAGAAAGCAGTAAAGTAAGGACTGAGCTGTTTAGGAAAATGTAAAAGGCTATGGCAAACTAAGGAGGTTGAGGACAGGATTTCTCAGTCTCAACACTATTGACATTTAGGACTGGGGGTCTGTCCTATGCATGGTAGGATTTTAGCAGCATCCCTGGCCTTTGACAACTAGATGCCAGTAGCATCTCCCCTAACCAGTTGTGAAAACCAAAAATGTCTCCAAACATGGATGAACTTCCCCTGGATGACAAAATAACTCCCCAGTTAGAAATACTGATGTAGGGTATTTTGAACTCATCATGCCCATTGAGGGGACATGTGGGTAAATAAGGCAGTACTAAAGGTACAGAGTTGAGATGAACTAGCAAAATGCATGGCTTCCATCATTTTCAGTGTGGGACAGGTTAGAGGAAGAAATTGAAATACCTAAAAGTGAACTGAAATGCTGAAAATTCAAGTGACTAGAAAGATGCTTGTGCAAATAAAAGCAGTTGGTTCCAGGGAGAAAGTTTCCATTGGCTACTCAGAAAGGAGGATGTTTATATTGGGTTAAAAACTATGGGAAGACAAAGCCATGGCAGACTACGGGGAACCATGTATCTCTTGGTAGAAAGTGAACTTAGGTTATCATATGAGGACAGAAGAACAGTAAATACCTGTGGTCTTTTTACTCTCCTAAAATAGAGTGCATCATTATTGCTCTAGCTCTTTGAAGCCATCATTTCTTCAGGAAAAGGGATATAAAATTAAGAAATAATTAAACATGGTTTCTGTTTTTCAAGAATGCTAGACAACTGAGAACTCAACAAGACTTACAAACACCAATTTAAGAACATATGTGACAAATCTATTCTGCGTTTAGAGAAGAATGGTATCAGTGAGGTACCACTAGGTCTAAATGGCCTGGTGGCCCCAAGAATCTCTTTCATAACTGTGGACACTGTATGTTTTCATTATATCAAGAAGATAGACACAGTTGCCCTGATTACTTTCTAAAGATTATTAATATGTTTTTACTTCCAATAGTTAATTATTTTACTGTGCTTATCAGGTTTATCATTGACCAACTATGTTATTGATTTTTTGATGTTTTGGGATTTTTCTCAATCTCTGGTTTTGATTAAAAATCTATTTTTAACATGTTTTTCTCCACTTGAGAATAATTATTATATAAAGAGCAAAGTTTGTACAGTAAATAAAATTAGTAATTCACTCAGAACTGTATGCTTGTTACAGCTAAAAGTGAATTCAAGACTATCTAGTTTAACGTCATTATTTGTTTGAATATTTGGAATCCTAGAAATTATCTAGGGTGACTGAATCAGGCAATGAGAACTTGTGATAAGCTACATGTAAAAAGACATTAAACTAATAAAAATAGTTTACAATCACAGTGTTTCTCAAATATTACTTTGGGAAATTTTAAAATGTTTATAGAAGGCTGAGATTCGAAAGCAACATAGGGCAAAAGTACATACTTGAAGTTCAGGTTTTAAATCCCTTGCTTTGGAAGGTAAAGAAAAGGTAGCAGGCATTATCCTGCATAGGATATTTCAGTGTGATTATCTCACTGAAAAGAAAAAAAGAATTTACACCAAATATATTTTGGTTTGGAATATATTTAGTTGAATAATTTAGAGGAAAGTGTTTTTTGTTCATTGGGAGCTGAACAAAGAAATGCTTTGAGTGTATCACTGCTTAGCTGGTTTCTTAATAATAGTCATGGCAGTGACAATTCAGCCACTGGCTTTCTTTCTCTTTTTCTCTCTCTCTTTATTTCTTCTTCCTTTTTTTAAAGTGGGTTTTTAAGTGTTCATATATGTCACATTTATAAGGTAATCATATTAAAATAAGTAAAATTTAAATATATAATGTACCTTAAACATATCAATATGTATCTATGTGTAAATATATAAAACCACTGACAAGATCAATACTATAGATGAGAAAATGAAGGCCAGGAGAAGTTAATTGATTTAACCATGAGAGAAAAATAGTGGCGGAAACAGGGTTCCATCCTAGTTCTTCTGACCGGCAGTTTTATCCTTTTCCTAAGCTTTCCTCTGCTTTAACACAATGAGAAATCAGGGTTTTCTTCCCTTTGCCATATCCCTTTGAGCAGTATTGGGTTTTTATCTGAGAAATTATATGACATCCATTCTTTGTAGGGTTTAGCTGGCTAATTATCTGGTATTTAAAAATGCTCTCCCTCTTCAAGTATGTGCTTTCTAGCTGGTCCTCAGCCGCTAGCCCCGATTCTGAGCTTCCAGTGCATTTTCATCAACAGTGGAGTGTCTATCACTGTATTCCCATATGTCTAGTAATTGGGACATGTGTTACTCCTGCATCTAAGCTAACCTAGAGACACTGAGTCACTTAGCATCAGTATCACATGCCTACCTTAAAGAAAGTAAAAACTGGGAGTAAGGTATCTGAAAGAAAGGATGAATATGTAATAAATTCAGTATAAGTCATGTTGGAAAGAATATCTAGGGAATTTTAAATTTTTTAGATTTCATAAAGAAAATATATATTAGCCCTAAATTAGATGCATCATGATATATGTTTATAAAAATATTCTATATTGCCTATTGCCTTTTTTGCATATACTAATCTACATGTTTACATCTAAAATAAGATCTTTAATTACATAAATAATTAATGCAATATAAATAGTTAATATAAGTAAATAATACACATACTGTACAATAAACAAGGGAAAGTTAAAGATAGCTATTTCACAGGTCTTGACATGAAGAAATGATAGAAATACAAAACGACCTTTAAATATATGCTAAAAAATAGATGCTCTGGATGCTAGAGGTAAACTCAGAGCTACAGCATCTAATATATTTCTGTTGATCCGGTAGTTCAGGACATACTTATAGAAAGAAACTGGTGAACATATTCCATAAATTCCTTATGCCCCTCCTTATTAAAGAATTTTCTTGTTTGCTTTCATAGAGCAGAGTGAGGAAAAATAAAATAAACGTTATATATAAAAAATGCATATATCTTAAGTATTTACCAGCTTTAATATTCCATAGTGATATTTATTATTATTTTTCCCTACCAAAGAGCCAAGAGGTATCAGATGACTCTGAGAATTCAATTCAATACAACTCAGCTTCATTTAATTCACTGAATTTTAAAATCTACTGTAAGAGCTAGAAATAGAGATACAAAGTTATGTTCTTGGTTTCAAGTTATTGATATTCTTTGGGGAGAGAAGAAAGTACGTAAGAAGTAGCTTGACTCTATCAAAAGAGTTCATAATGTAATGATAATTCAATTTATTAACATTAATTAAATCCTCATTAAGGACTAGATGAAGGAAAATGTATGCAAGTTAACAAATAATCACTATGTCCAAGAAGAACCAAAGGAAATTATTTATATTTCTATGGTCCAGATTTCTGTTATGTATTTCATGTGGTTGGTTTCAGAAGCTGAAAGTTGGCTCTTGCAACAACCATAAAATTTCCCTTAACGTCTGACCTCATGCTTTCAATCAGATGACACCTGTAATAAGTCCACTACCGTGCGCCTTCTGGTAAAATTGTTCAGGTTGCTGTTTCTTTTTCTTCTCCTTCTAGTCAATATGACATTTAACCTTTAATGTCATCTTTCTCATATTGCCAGACATTTAAAAAGGACTGAAATAATTGGAACATGAAAAAACATATCAAAGTGTTTTTTTTAATCAATGAACATATATTTTTTCAAAAACAGTTCTTTTTAGAAGACAAAAACTTCAAGCACAATTTTAATTTTGTGAATGAAGCTATTAAAGTTTAGGTTGATGTCAAAGTCACCAATGCAATAGTGGATCTATCATAATTTTATAGTGTTAACATTGATAAATGAACACCTGCTTCCCTTTGGTGAGTATGCTTAACTTTTCTTTTTTCTTTGACATATTTTCATAAACTATCTGTAAAAATAATGATACTGACTATTTAAATGAATTTTCTTAAGACATTACCTAATTTTGATTAGATTCAGATAGTGCCAAGAAAGAAAATTGGAAATTAATAAAATCTAGTGTATAAAAGCAGTCATCCTTACTCTTATGTCACATTTCTCCTTCCACTCCCAACCACAACTCAACTTCCTCACTAACTTTTACAATTCAACAGCGTGCAATCTCCTCATATCGTCGTATTGCAATAAGGAAACAACTCCTACCTGCTTGTCTTCCCATATATTTTTCCTTTATATAAATGTACCCAGAAAAATAAGTAACATTCATATCTGGAATAAGTTTTCCTATAAATAAGCATTAGTTTGGCCTTAGGTCATATTTTTAATGACATTTGCTTTCTCATTCTATAGAATATTAAACAATTTTTAAATACATCTTTCCTTCCTCACAAAAGTCAACAGCAATGCCAAATTTACATATATGTGTGTGTATTATATGCATGCATTATCACTTTAAATGACTAAATTGACATATAATTTTCTCACCATCATTGATTTCTAACTACAGATTCTGAAACTGCAATTTTTAGTACCTCTTTAACTCATGAGGTAGTAGGCAGAATTAATTCTAGTCAATGAATTCTTACATTTATCATGTTATATTCATTACATAGTTTTTCAAATTATAATTTGTATTCCATAAGCAAAACTTTCTTTAGGGATATTTAGAGAGTCAAATTTGAAAGAATGGCAGTGTTGACAAGCTTCAAATTTTCTTTACTGAGATGTATAAAAAAAGAATGTAAATATTTGCCATTTCAATACAGACTTACCTTGCCTACGTATTGATAATCAGATCCTGTATATTCCTCCAGTAAGAAAAATTGATTCCACATCCAACCACGCTTTTGACGATGCAGAATTTTGCCATCACTTCTAGGTATGCGTGCACCTAAAATTCTTTTCTGGGGCACAGGAGTCCTTCTGAACATTATCTCTGGAGAACAGAAATGTGGCAGGCATACCCAGAGTAGAAACAGTAGCAAAAATTGATATATTGTCATAGTTCACTTCTTGACAATTCCCAGCGTGGATGAAGAAAAAGCAGTCCTATTTTATTGGGTTGAATTTTACTGTGTTTCAGCTGGTTTCCAACATTTCATCAATGTTTTGGACATGTTTCCAAAAGCTTCAAACAAACAAACAAATAAAAAAAGTCAGTTAACAACATTACGAATGTTACCTGTAACTTTAAAGTTAAAGATTAAAGTCACTGTAAACTTGAAGATTAATTAATAAAAGAAACCAAAATATTTACTTTCCCTCTTTTACATAAAATAACTTAGTTTTAGAAACATTACTTGTCTAGTAACGTGTCTACAATTTAAGAAAAATAATTATAAATAATTTCTTTCAAATTCTAAAGAAAGGTCATATTAAGCTTTTATTTCTTTTTTTGTCTTGGCACTTTACCGGTTTTCAAGAATTGTGACCTCTATACAAAGTGCAGACATAGTTAATTTTGCATGTCAACTTTTTCAGATTAATTTAACATAAATTTTGAAAACAAAATGGTAATTTTAATAAACTACAGGAAACATGCATTTGTCATGCAATTCAATGATATTTAAATGGTTTTTAAACAGCAGCACAGTTTCTTCAAATTTAATCCTGTTCAAAGGTAAAAAGTTAAGCCAAAAACGAGACCAAAAAATCTGAGTGTCTTTGGCCGAAGACCTCTCCCTTCATCCCTTTTAGGTTGGTCTGTGGAGGTTCCTAGAGTAGAAAAAACTCACTACTATAGTAAATCAGCCTATGATGTAACTTACACTATTGTGTAGAAGGATTTAATCACGTTGTCAACTACACCTTTGATACAATTGCACAGTGTGTCCACTTCTAACCGGCCCCTTGCCGCTGTCTAGGACTCCATGACGCCCAGACTCCGGACTACTCTGCTATTACTTTTTCTCAGCAACATGTCCCAGATAATCCCACTAAAATTCAAATCAGATCATGTCACTTCTCTCCCTAAAACACTCTGATGGCTTCTCATTTCACTTTGATTAAAACCCAACATCTCACAAAGACCTACAATGCTGTTGTCAATTTCATGACTGCTGGTCCCCTCTCATGTTGAAATTAAATTCCCCAGGGTGCTCCTCAAAATTGACTTCTTTCCAGCCAAAGTGTACTTCTTGCTTCAGTCTGCAACACACTTCATATGTGTCTCCTTGTAACCAGGACCTTTCTACTTCCCTCCACCCGGAATGCTTTTCCTGTAGATATCCACGTGGGTAGGTCCCCTGCTTCCTTCAGTTCTTTCTTGAAATCTCCCCTAATATTTTGTATATCCCAATATACTACATATGTTTCATTTACTTATTAAGTACATCTTTACTCTCCTTCCTATAATACCATGAAAGAAGGTAATTTTGCTTTTTTTGCTAGTTTTCACAGTGACTAGAACAGAATCCTGCACAGAGTAGATGCTCATTAACCAGTTTGAAGGAATGAATCAATGAACTGTAAATTGACTCAAACATCTGAGTACCATTACCTCCTCTATATAGTTACGCCCAAATAATAATATTCTAAAATTATAGTAACTTTTGTTTTTTATTTATATTATTGCTAGGATATTTTTATTTAAAATTTTTCTATAGTTTTTTGTTTGTTTGTTTTTTGTTAGGTATGAATTTTATTTCAGGATATGATAAAATGTTTATTATAAAAGGTGGTTGGGGGACCAAAAGGACTGAATTCTACTTCTGTAATATGACAACGCATGCTAAGTACTCCGGCACATAGATTTATGCTTTCATTCATAAGGATTTCTAAGCAGTCTGTTTACCTTTTTGTTTGTTTTATTATTAGGATGATTTAAAGGTTAATGCAAAAATGTTTTAGAAATAAGATTAATGGTGAGCAGTACCTCCCTAGAGGGTATTAAATGACAGTGGAGTTCTCCAAGGCGCATGAAGCATTCAACATGACAGATGTAGCCTATATTAAAATCTGTCAGGTTAACGCTATACTTGGAGTATAGAAATTATCTGGTGCATAAAATGGTTTTACATCACAAAGCACGGATGATTTTACAGAAACTCAAATTGATTGGATTCTATGTAAAAGGAACACTTATCAAAATGATATTTGCCTTTTGAAATGTATCAGGACATTCTCCAGAAACTTACACTGTTCCTAAAGGTTAGGAGAGAATCTGCATAACTGAGGGTTTCTGCACTCTTCTATAAATGTTTTAAAACTTAATGTAGCAACAGCCATTCTCATTTCATCTCTATTTTTTTCAATTTAAAAATATTTGCCAGCAACTACATGCTATATTGGTGATCATTTTCAATACAATTATAACCTTACCTATAATTTTAGGAGCTTAAGCACTAATATTTTGGTGAAGGAGTAGGTGGAGATCGTATTGGTAAAAGTTATTAGTAAATAATTGGATCTTCACACATGCTTGGAATGATTTTTCTTCATTCTTCATTCGTTCTAATTCACATAGTTTAATGGTAAATTTCCTGAAGAGTCTACAGTTAAATGTATTTTTTAATTGTTAAAATCATTTATTGGTATTAGCAAGGTAAATTTTTACAAAATAATTCATTATAGTAACACTGTTAGTCTGCTTTAGAGGTTTTTACATTCTTCATTTTCATTAAACGAACATAGCATGCATCCTAGATGTTACAGTTGCTATTATTAGGAAGAATAACAACAATATTTAATTTTACTTACACGTTTTATTGTATTTGTCCACCTGACTGCTATTATGTCCCAGAATAATGGAGGATATTAAATGAATTTTAACACTAATTTAAGATCACTAAAATATGTTTAAAACAGATTTTATATAAGTATCTTATAAAACCATTTCAAACAGTAAGATTAAAAAATAGAAAATTAATTGTGATAATTTTGATTTATAAATTTCTTTAATAGGTTGGGTTTTTGGTCTCACATCTAAACATCTTTGCCTAACTTAAGGTCAAAAGTATTTTCTCATGTTCTCTTTTTGAAGCTTTATAGATTAATTCTTAACAGGTAAATAGGTCTATGGTCCAGTTTGAATCAAGCTTTGTATTGGAGCAAGATCTGAACTGAAGTTCTATGTTTTGCTTATGAATATTCAGTTGCTCCAACACTATTTGTTGAAAAGCTCATCCTTTCTCCACTGAACTGCCTTTGCACCTTTGTCAAAAATCGATTGTCTATATATTTTTGTGCCTGTATATTTATGGACTCTCTAGTCTATTACATTCATCTATTTGCCCATCTTTATATCAACAGCACACTGTCCTGATGAATATAATTTATGTCTTGAAATCAGATAATGTTTGTCCTCCAACTTTGGTCTCCTTTTAAAAAATTTTTTGGTTATTTTAGAACTTTTTGCATTTTACATTTAAATTTTATAACCACCTTGCAATGTATTAAAAAAGGCCTGTAAGGATTTTGATTGAGATTGCATTGAATCTTTAAATAAACTTGAAGAAAACCGACAGCATAGTAACAATGTCTCTTTTGACCTATGAAACACTGTATGGCTTTCCATTACTAAGTTCTTTTCAATAATATTTCATAGATGTCAGTAATCAAAACTTGCTCATCTTTTGTTATAGTTGACATATTTTAATGGTATCATTTTATTTTTTGTAACCATTTTACTGAGGTATGATTGAAATACAAAAAGCTGCACATATTTAATGTATATAACTTGATGAGTTTGGATATTGTTAAGAGAAGAAATAGACACACCATAGCCGAGCGGGAATATACGATAACAGATCGCAAATCATATCTGATGATAGACCTGTATCTAGAATATATGAAGAATTCTCAAAATCCAACCATCAAAACAAAACAAAACAAAAAAAACACAACACCCAATTTAAAAATGGTGGGAAAATATTTGAGTTTACCTAAGAAGATAGAGGGAAAAAATAAATGCATGAGAAGATATTTAACATCATTCATTATTTGAGAGATGCAAACTAAAATGACTGATCATTAACAAGTGTCAGTGAGGTGTCCAGGTAACTGTACTTTATTTAACTTCTCTCACTGGTGAATAGCATGTTGCTATGTATATATAGGTGTAGTGGTAAACATTTCTTGAATTAGGCAATTAATATGTTTGTAAAAGAATCTTTCTGAACAGGTTGAACTGTTTATGGTGAAAAACAAAAGCTAAATTTTAGAATATGAAAATATTACATAAAGGGGCTGTACTTGTTTGAAATTGTAAACAGAGTTATAATCAGAAGGAATCAACGGGGTTGAGACCACAGTTAAACTATCCCCTGAAATGAAAATGCTCAAGGGTAATGAATTTCGATGATGTCATTTTCAGTTAATAAATTTAACTTTCAAGAAATTCTTGCAAAACCACATTTCCTATTTTTAACCTCAAAGATAATTTAATATGAACACATCAAGTTTAAGAATCACTAAACCACCTCTTAGCATTTCTGCAGTCCCATAATTCCAGTGCTTCTCAAACTTTAATGTATATTCACATCTCTTGGGGCTTTTATTAAACATCTGTGCTCTCAATCAGCAAGTCTTGGGTGGGGTGCAAGATTTTGTATTTCTAATATGCTCCCCTGTAAGGCCACTCAGTTGGACCACATGCTTTGAATAGCAAAGCTGGAGACCTTTCCAAACTTAAAATCATCTTCAGAATAGGTTTATGACTTTTTTCCTGTTTACTGCCTCACAGCCCTGGTATGTTGCCTATTACACTGATGGGGAAATAAAATATAAGATGACTATTGTAGCAAGATTAGAACATTTTTCTAAGTAATCAATCTTTTTCTGCATTTTTTTAAACTAGAAGAATCTGTTTTATTCAAGTCAGCACACACTACAGTGATTATATTCTTATGCTACAAACTGTTTTCCTTTTTCATACATTTTAAAACATTTGAACCTTATTCTATTTCTGCAATCACAGAGTCTTCATTATTATTTTGAAATACTTATCACTATCATTATTTTCTCTATAGCCTGTCAATTTTATTATAGGAAGCCAAGAAAAGCAGATCACAAAATACAGTATAACAGGCATTTCAACACCTCTCATTATTAATTAAATCTCCACAAATAACAGGTAAATCAATTAAGCTGCAATCCATCCTTGGTTAATGAAAGGAATAAGTCATTCTTCAAGTCAGTTGATTATGTTGATTAGAATCTTAATGTACCAGCTTTTTTTCCCTTTAATTTTACCATTTATAATCATAATAGAAAATACTAAAGATTATTGAGACCAAACCCAAGCCTCTATGGATGAACAATTTTAATCCTTTTAGAGTTTCATAGCACCAATACAATCTAATGAAATTTCAACATTGAGAAATAAAGGAACATTTTTCAGGTGTGTTTATACAATTAAAATGAGCCAGTGCACACTAAAGACCTCCTTTTCATACAGCTGATACCATTTTATGCATCTTGTATAAAGCACTATGTGAGATAATTGAATCAAAGCATTACACGAAGGACTCGAAGAATATGAGTCCATATGCTTGATCATATTTTCCAAGAGTTCATTACACATTACCTACTGTGCTCTAATGTCATAGAAAATATTCAATTCTACATTGAATATTTATCATTCTATTTTAAGTATGCATTTGCATATGTATCTCTGTTTAGACTGTAAGTTTAAAACAAGGCTTTATGCCTTGCATCCAAAGTTACTAACATAGGATTGCACAAAGTGTTCAGTAAATACATTTTGAACTGGATTGAATATTATCATTTTTCTAAAATATTTCAATGAGAAGGAAACCTGGTTCCTTTCCCTAAAAAAGTACAACAGATGGAGGACCATTTATACCACTTTATGCTTATATTCTATTTATACAACATCACAGCACTCACACAAGACATTCGTCAAACAAGCAATCAATATATCATGGTCGAATGAAATATGCAACGCGAAGGTTTCCTAGTCTCAGATAAGTTATCAAACATTGCTAGGATTTTTACCAATGCAGATAGAATTCCAAGAATCTCTGATCCTTGCTATTCCTCTCAGATTCAAATTCCCCTTCAAGCAAAACCATTTGAAATTAATTGTATTCTCCAGGAATGTGACCTGCACATAAACCAGTAATACACTTCTCCAGCCATGCTACATGCTAACATCCTAACGTGTTAATTTGCAAAACCAAATATAACCCATATAAATTCTGGGCAGCGGGTGGATAAAGCATATGGCAGGGGTAAGAAGCATTGGTGAGTGAGACACATAGCGCGGTGTGGTCATTTTCTCTGATTCCTGCTAATAGGCTAAAGAAAAGTGCCCAAGAGTTCTTGCTACTCTCTCAGCAGCCGTTTTGAACTTCAGCAGCAAGTGTGACAGTCCCAGAAGTAACTTGATCCACGATCAAGTCAGCAGTGCTAATACAGCTGTGACATTACACCTGCTGCTTCCTGGAAGTCTCGTTCTGCTGCAGTTGGATTTATTTCATTACGTGGAAATCGGTAGCAAGAATGTTCTCAAGGTAAATTAAAGATGTTAGGATAAAAGCCATCTGGTACCCAATTTTCTTTGATCCAGGACTTGAACTGTTCTGAAAAGCAGTGAGTGAAGAGACAGAGAGAGTTTGGGAGTTTTATTAGGAATTCCTATCCAAGATGGGTGTAATTCCTCATTTACTGCATTAGTAGTAGACCATTAAGAAAAAAAATCCACAGCTGGAAGAAAGAACCCGTTAAACGTCATTTCCGTTCAAAGTTGTTTCTATGAAGACCTGCGCATGCGCTAATAGTGCGTGAACAGTCACTGTACACTAGCTAGCTCTACTGTGCGGATGTGTGAAATATACACTAAAATGGGTATTGCAAAATGTGTTCTTGCTGTTATACCTGCAAATGCAAAACTATACATGACACTCATTTGTGAAAATTAGTCAAAGGTGCAAACATGGAGATATATTATTGGCCATTAAAATATACTTAAAAGTATAGTCATTACATGAGGATAAGCACTGTGATCATAAGACAGATCTCTGTGGCATTTATAAGACAGGCTTAAATAAAGGAAGCAGAAAATTTTATCAGCACTACTTTTTAACTCTGATTATGCTTCAGAATTTGCACAATACTGAAAAGCCCACTTGTAGATACCCTATATTATCTCTTCATGGAAACTCATTACGTAAAAAGGATTAACTCCAAAATTATGTGTCTATAGCTAAAAACATGCAACTGGAATAGCATCGTGTTAGCTAAATTTCATCTTCTGTGGGCAGAAAGTGACTAGGTTATAATTTGTCACCATTTTTCCTAATGTTTGGCTCAGTGCTAAGTAGTATTTTCATCACAGTCTTCAACTGAACTAAAAAGAGAATACAAGGTTTATTTCTTTATTTTCTAATATTTACTTATTAAAAATTTTAAAGGTATCAATGCCTAAGTATAGACTCTAATACATAGTATTGGTTTTGTAAATACTTGGGAGTAATAAGCTATATTATAATGAGCTCCCCAATGAACTAGTGGTACAAATCACTAGTTTGTATGTGTAGTTTGTTTGTATGTGTGTTTTCATATGTCTCCATGGAGTGTGTTTAGAATTTTCATTCCATAGCTGGGGCTACTGAGGTTCAGAATTACTCTCTGGGCAATGTTTATGGAGTAGCGTCTCTGTGCCCTGCATTTTGCTATGTGAAAGCTGTCAGATTTTGGTGAGACCCAAGATGCTCACACCATTTAAGAGTGAACAGTGTGGCTGGGTGAAAGAGAACCTCATCCAAACATGGGGGGGTCCGGGACATCTTTTTGGAGAATACCATGTCCCAGCTGACACACAGGGGAGAGGAGACAGGGTGCCACCATGTGTGCACATGAGTTCATGTTGTGTGTGCATATATGCACAAGTGTGCAAATAAGTGAGTTATGGTAACACAATGGGATGGAATTGTGTTCCATGAACTGGAAAAATGGGTCAGAAGTACATAATGTGTCATAAACAGGGAAAAGAATGTGCAAGGCTCAGGGGGAAAAAGAAGCAAGTGTACTGATGGAATGAAATTATTTCACCTTGACTATATGACATGATTCTAAGACAATTAAGTTCAAATCGAAATTTAGGTCCAGAATTTTTACAATGTGAAGTCCAAATCTTCTAACTTTTCAGCTGCAATTTTCTCTACCTTAACCAGGGCTGGGTTATGACTTTTATGGGCTCTACACAGTTTGCCTTCATGAGCTTTCTTGTTAATAAAATACTAGAAAATATATTTTACAACTACATTCATATAAAGACACGTATATTAATACTACATATTAAAACATTGTTTTTGACCTAAAAATTCAACTTTTTCCTCTGATTTAAAAAGACAAACATTTTCATGGGATCCTCCCTAAAAAATAATGAGGGTCCTAAGCTCAGAGTGAACTCTGCCTAATGGAGAAACCAGCCCTGACCTTAGCAGCAAACATATCATCAAGCACTTTTACACTGAGCTTTAGAAATAAACTTTTCCTCCTATAACTTAAGCTGACAGATATGGAAACAGTGTCAAAAGTAATGTTTTGTGGCATGTTCGGTCTCAGTTAGTGTCATAAGAAGAAACTCAGGTCACCAGATTCCCCTTGCACTGTTCTGAAATGTCCTGCATAATTTAATAATGAATAGATGTTATTATGATTAAAACTTACACTTTAATGCTCTTATCTAGAAGACATCCTGGCTAGTTTCCAGTGCTGAGCACAAATAAGATAGACCCATGGGGAATGGGGGATTTCTGACACTGCAGGAAATGTGTGAACTATGGACCACAGAAGTATTGGGACACATATAGTAAGATCCTGGGTAAAGAATATTTATTTAAAATGTTATTAATAATGTATTTAGACATGTAAATTCCATACATTGCTTTTGACTTGAAGCATACCATTAACATGTTGAATTTTGTGTATAAATTTGATATTCATGTCCCCTTGAGAACAAAGATTCTGTAGCTAATTTTTCCTTTTTAAGGAATTATGTCTCTGGAAGGAGAACTGGAATTTGTTAAGATTGTGAATTAGTTAATAAAAATGGGATTTTAAAAGTTTCCTTTAAAAGTATGGTTACATTTGCTGGTTTCTGCCCATATTCTCACTAGCCCACACCCAGATCCTGGCTCTACCACTACCAACGGCTTCTTGGAATTCTAAATGAAATACAACGTGCAATCTTTAACATAGTAAGTTTCACGACCACTCACTTTAGAAAATCTTGGTTTTCTTATATGTGTGTATGACTATTTTTTGTAGTACAAAATCAATGGGGAAATTATTATGTAATTATTTTTAACCTTTAGAAAGCATTAAGGTTGATAAATCTGCTTCACTGAATCATTTGGTACCCAAATCCAGTGTGAAAAATCACTACAACAGAAACCTATACTTACTGAAGGTAGTCAGATTCGTAAGCTTTTGGACATTAAAAGAGGTTATGCATTGGCCCTTGAAACAATTATAGACCTGACATATGTTTAGTCACAATCACTGTGGGAACCCGAAGGACTCATCATTTCAGTGAGAATTTAGTGGGTTAAGATTGATGCAAGAAAAAAGTAGTACCTCAGAAATGGACCATTAAGACTCAATCCATAAAATACCATCCACTCAGTTAATTGCAAAATATTCTTTCAGGCAGAGCCCTGTTCAGCATTTCCTAGCTCCCTTGGATAACTGATACACCTCCTGTCTATACCGCTGTCTACACATCCCTGATACCTTCTGATTTTCTTCAAGGGGATACTTATTACATGGTGTTATATCCTGAGTTTTTAATCATTCTTCTAAAAAGGCATTCTGCATCTTGGTGAAACACATCCTTTTATTGCTTTATGGTGTGTGTGTATGTGTTGATGGACTGAGTAAATCAAAAGCAGTATTATATAGCATGCATTTCCATTTGAAAGCATCTTAAGTTTTTTTCTGCCTTTTACCATCACAGAGGGAGATGGAATTCCAGATACATGGAGATGAGGATGTAGGAGTGGGATATAGAAAAGAAGTTAAGAGTTTATTTAGAATGTATTTTCTCACTTTCTTTCTCCCATAGATCAGCTCTGGAATAAGAATAAAGGAGTGACATGTCTCAAGTAATAATTATCTAAAATGAGAGCCTCCTGCATTCATTCAACATTTCTCCTGATTTCTTTTGTAAATAGGTGTATTCAATCTTTTAAGGTTAACCCTTTAATCATTCTCATAACTTATCCTGAATTATTGCAATTTCATTCAATAATGAAACCCTAAAACCTAGCCAATTTCAATTTTTTTAAACAGGAGTAAGAAAACCACAGAGGAATAAATAAAACATCTGTGGTATATCCAGAGGAGCAGAAGACACAGCGTGATAAGCAAGTACAGGACTTTGTACAGCTAGAGCTATCAGCGTCTGCCCTCCTTAGCATTAGTTGTAAAGACCGTTCTGTTCAACTTGGACTCCAATGCAAACCAAGCAGTCAAGGTGTCAAGGTGTACATGTGTGTATACCTACATCTACATCGATATCTATGTTGATATCAATGTAGATATAGATATCGATATTAAAAGATTATTAAAGAGCTATTTCTAGAAGCTCCATGCTCATTAATTTAAAAATCTAAGTGAAACAGACAAATTCCATGAAACACTTAAACAGCCAATCTCAGTCAAGAAGAAAAAGATAACATCAATAGTTCCATAAATATTTAAAAGATTGGATCTATAGTTAACCGCCACTAAAGAATGCTCCAAGAGCCAGACGGTTTCACTGGCAAATTTGCGCAAACATTTAAGACATTTACCAGTCCTACACAAAGTATTTCAGGAAGTGCAAGACTAGAAGAATAATTTCCAATACATTTTAGGAAGACATTACCCTGACTGGAAAATGATCAAAACCAATACAAGAGGGAGAAAACAAAACTGAAGAGGATTGTAACACACAACACAATGACTATAGTTAGCACTGCTGTATGATGTATACGAAAGCTATTAAGAGAGTAGTATTCCAAGGAGAATATTTTTTCTGTTCTTTTTATTGTATCTATATGAGATGATGGATTAGTGTTACCTATTGTGGTAATCATTTTGTACTATATGTAAATCAAACCATCATGCTGCACACTTTAAACTTATACAGTGATGTATGTCAATTATTTCTCAATAAGACTGGCCAACAGGTACCTAAAAAGATGCTCAACATCAGTAAACATCAGGGAAATGCAAATCAAAACCACAACTGAAATCTCACCTCACACCTGTCAAGATGGCTGTATACAAAAAAGATAAATGTAATTATAAACGTCCTTTATTAAAAAGGATATTTATCTCCATTGCACTTTCCTTTATTGAATATTAAATATTTTAATGATTAAAAGCATTTAAGAGTGTGTGCTTTTATAAACTATCCAGGAAACAAAAGCTACTGCATACTATGTATACATCTAAGTACGCAGTATCCAGAAAAAGATTATCATTTTGAAATTTTTTTCAGATCAGTGAATCCTTTATTTCACTCTGACACATTGGTGTTCCAAAGAAAAAGATGCCCTAAATTATATGCCAAATCTGGTTTCCTGTTGTTCTTTAAAACTCCAGCTAGTTATCAGTTGTCAAAAAAAAAAAAAAAAAAACCCACAGACTAAACCTAATACCTAAGAGTGTGCCAAATATCTTTTAGAAAAAAAAAAATCTCTGTAATCTCATCAGGACTTCATATCCTCAGCTTGGCCCAGATACTCACAGTTTCAGAAAGCAGGGAGTCAGTGCAATAGTGCATAAAATATGAGGGCTCTGAAAGCCCGTGCCTGCTTAGGGGAGTGTGTAATTTAATAAAGTGTTCATTGATGTCAGCACACTGGCTCATCACACTTGTGCTGATGTTGCCGCCTGCAGCACAGAGACTCCTACTGCTAATTAGATGACTGAAGTAAGATTACATCTCCCTTGGAGATAGACACAAAGGTGGGAGAGTTATTCTCAAAGGGATTTTTGATTTGCAAGCATCTGATGGACTAGAACAAAAATAGGGAAGGGCACACTTTAGAGACAGCCAACTAAGGAAATGAACTCAACAGAGTTGCATTATTTATAAGAACAAAAGTTATGAAAGATACCACCAGGCTTCTGTTGTTCCTACTTTACTCACACACAAATTTCTAATGTAAATTATAAATAAGGAATAATATTTTTAGGACTTACATGCTAAGCTTTTCAACAATCCCTTTTAAATCCCAGAGAAATGCAAGAGCTATGAGTTGAAATTCTACATGTTGTAGTTTACACTTTATTGTCAAGGGATGGCCATTAGTTTTACCTTTCATAATTATATTCCAAAAAGTCAAGTAAATGATTTTTCAAAGGAAGCTGGGAAGGACTTTTCATCTAAGAGCATACAAGTGAAAGTTTTGCTCATATTGAAGCAAAGGCAAATATTCTGTGATGATTTTCGTAAAAGCATTTTAATACTTTAAATATTTTATCTCATAGCCTGACCTAAATATTGAATATTATCTGTTGATAAAAAGTTACTCAGTACTGTTGCAAAGATAATTTTATATTTTTAAAGCAAATCCTCTATTTTTGTTCATTTGTTTTTTTACTTGATAACATCAAATGGACATTTTTATCTTCCTGATAATGTTTTGAATTGCCAGTTTGCTACTGAAAATACTTTGACAAGAAATGTTACTATTAGGAGAAAGGACACTAAGCTGTATGTGAGGTGATAGTTTGTATTTTTGTAATACTAATATAGACACATTCTTATAAAATAGAATAGATTACAAACAATTATCCCATTTTAAACCAGTGGTAATGAGAAAAGACATGGAGCAGTAATGGATTCTGTTAGCAAACTGAGCCATCTCTCTTGACTTTTCTTACTTTGGCAATACCACATATGTTGCTCTTTAATTGCTTAGTGCCCTTATGTTTGGAATATTTTAGCAAAAGATTTCTAAATATGACATAATAGTGCAAATTGTGTTATTCCAATCTCTCAGTGAAAAGAAATCATTAAAATTTTTATCATCCTTTCATTTAACTAACCAATTGAATGAACACCTCTTTAATACTTAGCATAAATCAGATACTGTGATAATCAGGATTTAAAGGTACAATATCCTTTTAAATAAGCTTAAAATTCATCAGAGAAAATAGAGATATTAACATTATAAACTGAATGAGAGCATTTTTAAAGTTACTAAAATGTGTGCATTAAAAATTCCCATTACACGTTTCTCATTGCTACACCCTGACTGATTTAACATTATTTTTTGGGCTAGAGGCTTTCGGTATTAGGCTCTGAGGATCTGGACAGAGTAAGATTGTGATTACTTAGCATGAAATTTTACATTGTATTTGCTTCAGCAAAAGCATAGGCATTTGTAGAATAAGTGCCTTGAAAGTCAGTAATTGTTAAGTGTGTAAAGCTTTACTAAGAACCTCAGTATGGAGGGAACCAAGGATAAAGTGTAGGCGAATTATCATACCACAGGAAAAGGAGAAATCACTATGGATTCCAAAGAAGGGCTCTCAAAAAAAGAAAACAGACTGCCCAGTGGTCAAACTGCATCAGTCCCCTGGTTCCTGGCACTTTCTTCTTCTTGTATACCTCTAGCCAACATCCTTGAGGCTTGGCTGAGGGTGGGGAGGAAAAGTTGGAAGCACAGACTGGGTGGTAGGTTAAAAATGACTGATGAGTGCATTTAGCCTCACAGAGCCCCACATAATTAAGCATGTTGTGAGGAAGCAACTCCAGAACCTGCTGGAGGAAGTCATTAGGAAAATGTGACACAGGTTTTGACCAGGTTGGCCCAGGAGCCGGACCTAGGCAATCAGTGACTCCTTACTCTCTACCCTGTCCTTGGACTGTACCTTATGTCCACTGTTCCTGCACTAAGAGCTACTTCAAGGACACATCCTTGAAAGAGCAATGTTTTTTAAGACCATCTGGACGGCATATATCACTGAACACTCTTAAGGCATACAAAACTTATAATTCTACAAACTCTTAAGACTCTGGAGGTCAGGAGCGGAGATCTACTCATCTTGTGGGCTGCCCAAGACAAGCCTCGTATGTCAGATCCCTTCCTTATGAAAACCATTACCTACCACTTTGGAGTGATCTGCTTTTCTTTGGTCCCTGCTTGCCCTCCGTGTATGGAGGCCAGTTTGAAATCACACCTGGTAAATTCCCAAGGTTGTGAACCAACAGACCCAGAACAAAAACTGGATGGCAGAGATGAAAGGATGAGAAAACAGGACCACAGACTTCAGCAGCAGATTACCACAGGACATTGCTAGAGGCCAGCACAACTCTGGGACCATCTACCAAAATGATTACCCCTCAAATGTCTACAGTGTAGGTTTTTAGGGACCGACCAGCTAATTTGCAACAGGAAAAACAGGAATCCAAAAGACCACGTGCCACAACCAGGAGGCTATGTGAGCTTCCTTGCAATGATCTGATTTCTGCTCTTCCCTATGAGATCTCTCCCTGCAAACACATTCCCCAGCCTGGCTTGAGCCATCCTCACCACTACCAGCAGTCTCCTAATTCTGCCATCAGCTAGCTTTGCATCTGTGGTCAGGCACCCATCAGAATTACTGATCATGTTGCTCACTGCCTCTGTCAGATATCTATTCATCTCTTCCCCTACGAATCCCAGGATTCAGCTATAACATCAGGTTATGATTATAGTGCAAGACAGGGGTGTAGAAAGAGGAACAGGGAGTGGAATGCAGTAAAATTTACCAGTATATTTTAAGGGGGCCAGGGACCCAGAAATATTCTACATTAATGTACATACACTAGACATTTTTAGCTAGTTGATCTTTGCTTGCAGGGTCTAATTTTATCTTGAGACAGTTCTGGAGAATTGACTTTTATATGACCAGTTATGAGCCAACCATTGAGCAAGGTACTTTCACAAATGCTAAGTTAATTCTTAAAGTACTGTGAATCAGATTTCTAATTACATAAATCAGAAAAAAAGGCAAAGAATCCTCAAGATGCATGAGTTGGGCTATAGAAAAATAGTACCATATTAAATAGCTTCTTAGACATAAATTGAATTATTTAATCTTAATTTCAATAAACAGTCATTTTATAGTCCATTTAAAAATTGTATTGACTAGGGTCATCTGTACTTTTGCTTCCATTATGCTAATTGTGTTTGATTAAATTTAGAGATAGATATTTAAATATTAATGTGTTTTTTTCATATTATAAATATGAATGTTTGGACTCTATTTCAAAAACACTTATGAATAAAACATTACATTTCCTCTGAATGGCAAAGTTGAATAGATCTACCAAATGGAATTATGATCCCTGAATACAGAGATTATATATTGATTTAATTTATTTCTGGTGAAATCTTCCCACTAACATCAATAAATATTTCCTGGCAATATTCTCATCCTCGTTGTTTTATTTTCCTTTGTCCAAATCTTCAGTAAGATTTTAAGTGCCTTGTACTTAGCTTGCATTTAGAGGGTAGAGGCAAAGATGGGAAATGATAAACAGGTAAAGAAATGCAAGCTCTGAGGTGAGAGGGCTGGACACAGAGGGATGCTGCCCCTTTAAATGATCTCCTAAGAATATAACAATTGCTCCTTTGCTGTCACTGAAGGATCGACAACCAGCATTCAGTAAGAGAAAATGAAAAAAGCACACAAAGGCCTCTGCAGAGCCAGCATTGGCTGGGTGACTATTATATGCCAGACACATTTCTATATAGTTTAAATAGTTTCTTATCTTAGATTACTCAATGTTTTGATTTTCACCCCTAGGACCTAGAATGGATCCTTGTATCTATAGTCACTCAATAAATTCTTGGAAAGTAATATATTATTTTTCCCTTACAGGATACCTACAACTAGGTTATATTAAGTGTTAATCTGATTTACTTGATAAATCAAAGAAGGTTGAGGAGTTAAGTAACAAATCTAATTCAGTACAGCTGGTAAGTGGCTACACTCAGATTTTAAAACAGTCATTCTCTCTCTTACTTGTTTATTATACTATCTTCTAAAAACAGATTGTTTATAACATAAAACAATAAGAACACAGTTATATGAGACAGAATAAACAGGATCATTAAAAAATTGTTAAATTCTTGTCTCCTATTTTTTAGAGCAGATTTCTTTTTAACAATTGTGGTAGGTATGCATCTAAATGGTTCACAATGATTTCTTCTTACTATTCACATCCATTCTTCTTCTTGAATGTAGGCTGGCCTAGTGACCTGCTTCTAACCAATACAATACAGGAAAGGTGAAGTGATGTTCAGTTCAAAGATTGCCACTTACATCTTACTGGGAGACTCTCTATTGCCTTCTCTGCTTGGAGACTGACCCTGGCCAAAGGCCAAGAGCCATCAAAAAACTGGGACCCTCACTCAGTCCAATAACCATAAAGAACTGTATCCTGCCAACAACCATCTATTCAGTCCCTCTCAAGACACCTCGATTGCAACCATTGAAGGATCCTAAAGCAGTGGATCCAGCTAAGTCATGTCCAGACTCATGAGCCACAGCCACTGTAAGATAATAAATGTATGTTGCTTTAACTAACTAATTTTCTTGATAATTTAATACATGTTAATATGTAACTAATACAATAATATTCAAATATATTTTTTACAAAATCAGATTGCTTATCAATTTGTAATTAATTGTAATTGATAGTTGCAATTATCAATGAAGCAATGATCAATTGCTAATGATTGTGCAAATACATGTAAGAAAGAGACTAAGTGTCATAGTGGCCCACTGGAAGTAAGAATAATTCCTTAAAATACAATAAATGCTATAATTACTATGGTTCCAATTGCAATAAGATATTTTAAAAAGGAAATTTTTCAAAAGCTTTAAAAATTATTTGGTGTAAACCCCACTTTTTATGACCTTATCTCATTCAAAGTTGCATTTTTTTCACATTTTACCATCTTTGAATGTTGAAAATGTTTTTCAGTTGATGATAGTTGGATTAAAAGAAGTTTATTCTCTTATTGACATAAAATAACTGATGAACCACAATAACTTACAAATGTGTTAACGGTACACATTTTTAATGTTTTTTGTTCTGTAATTTTGGTATAAAAAAACAAGGCTCGTGAAAACCACAGTCCTTAGAAATTCAGAAGTCAATTTCTGAAAATATATAGCCCTTCAATTTTATACACATATTTCTTACAGTAGTTTAAAAAGTTATTTTTTTTTATCTGTTCAAATTTATTGGTGTTGTCCCATTTAATCAATACAGTGAAACTGATGTGAAACAAACTGAACTTCGGGAAAAGTAAGGTAGGTTTTTGATCTATCTAAAAATGTATGTGGTAACAGCCTCTGATGGAATATTACTATCATATTTTTGAGTTTGTTTTAAAGGACGATTGGATTTCTTTATCAGGATTGTGAAGCACCTATTTGCAGAGCATAAGGACACACCCCTCTGAGAGATACAAGTCGTGTCTACTGTTTCTGAGACAAACTGCAAATAACTGATTGTGGGAATCATTGCCACCATCTGGGATAATCCTAGAGCACAACGCAATGATTTTCAGTCTACCCTTACTGGAAGTATCTGTTTCTTAAAACTGAAAATGGATAACTGAAGTGCAAATCCGCAGTAGAAAGCCTGTGGAGAGTGGCTTAGGTATCAACACTGAACCTTCACTATTTCAAGTTTTGTTTGACTACAGCTGTAGTTAGTGAAAGGACCTTTAAAAAACTCAGGAAAAACTGCATGTGTATACTCTCTGCTGTTAATATATCCACAAGCAAGTAAAAATAAATGGGTGGTTCGATAAGATTCATTTTTGCAGCAGTATGATTCACTTTTATAGCCTTTCCTGCAAAAAGAAAGACTAAATCATCTTTATTTTCTATGTATTCTCTTTGTTTTCTATATAGTAGTTTTCCGAATTTTGTCCATTGTTTTCATTGTATTCTTCGCTCTCTTGTTTGCCTTGCAGGCATCCTCTTCACTGAAAAAAAAGGAAACGACAGCTTTCATCTACTATAAAGATGAAAGAATGTCCTTGGAAGTATTTGGGGCAGCGAGAGAAGACCTTCTCAGTAAGTAGGAGTTGGACAATGTTGCTACATGGGAAATTCTGGCAATTGTCTCAAGCTTTAAATAAACTAATTTGGGTGCACGTAATTTATTGGTCATTAAAGGACCAGTCTCTTATGAAGATAAAAAACGTAAGGCCGATGCAGTTCTTTTACCATTTTCTGAGCAGCAAGACTTATAGCAGAAGGGCCTTTCCTGCGAGGGGGTCTTGATTGCACCTCTCCCTCCTCTGAAAACACCTTGACTTAATGATTCAATAAATAGATGTATGTTGAACGAAGCGTTTAAGAACAGAAAAATGGCAAAAGCAACTTTAAATCTGAGAAATTATCTGTCTAAAGGGATATTTAAACACCAAAATTAACAGATGGTTTTGAGAGTAAAAATATGTATTCCAGACGAGTATGACTAAAGTCAGATCAGACAGCTAAGGAACACAGTCTCATAAAAATTTTGATAAGAAGCTTTCTGGTCCTATTGTATGGTCAGTATTACTATGTGTCTATAAAACAAACATGGTGAATCCGAAAGTGTTAAAAAATGACTTGATATTGATAGGACAGACTCGGTGAGATACAAGGATAGGCCCTACTGTTGCAATAAAAATGTATGAAGTAGGAAAATGCAAATAAGTATAAATGAAAGGTATGTTTTAATAATGGGAACTGACACAACACAACATGTTCTGTAGTCCCTTTCTAAATTATAGAGAGATACAAAAATATCTGTTATTGTCGTGAACTTAATTCTAGAGCTCAAATCCTTGCAATGGTAGCAGCCCTTCCTCCTGATCCCATGGTACAGAATTTGGAGACTATTAATTTAGAACAGAAAAAGTAAGAATCGTGAAATTGTATTTGCTGTTATCACTATAGTTGAGGATATATATACCAAAGTTTTAAATTTTAAATAATAGAGGGTTGATAAATAAATTATTTGGGAAAGCAACCAGCATGACAGTTGCAGAAGCCAATGCAATGGGTCAGGGATCAATCCCACCGTATTTTCTCTGCCGCTGCCATTCACAACCTTCTTATTGTTGGGGCCACCATCTGATGAAGCTAGAATTTAATTTTGTTTTCCAAACAAGGTAAACAGAGAACCAGGCACAACCAGTAGGCTAATGGTGTCTTCAATTCTTCAATAATTCCCTCAGCCTACTAGACTAAAATATGATATTTGGGGATGAATCCTGGGGACCTGTTTAAACTGGGGCATAGTATAAAACTCATGTTTACCTTGGTTTTTATTTTTCATTTTGCCACCTGCTTGTCCTTTGAAAATTGAGGAGAATAGGGCTCATTTTTTACCCAGTGCCCCTCTGCTTTCCTATTGTCTAGAACAATAGCTGAAGACGTGCAGGCTTTGGCTTCAACCATCATGCCTTTTTCAACTACAGAAGTACCTGGAGGTATTCGCATCTTCTGATGTCACTGGTGAATGTGACCACCTCCCCAAATAATTAATATATTCTTAACTATGTCTTCTTAATTAACTTGAGTTATACTTGTATACAGAAAATTACACATAACTAATATATGCATTTTGATGAGTTTGGACATATGCATACCTCCGTGATATCCTCACCACAAACAAGGTAATGAACCTATCCATCACCTCCAGAAGATTTCCTGTGTCTCCTTGCTTTGCGTGTGTGTGTGGTAAGAACATTTTGCATGAGCTCTGCCTTCTTAGCGCGTTTTTAAATGCACATCACGGTATTGTTAACTGTAAGCTCTATGATGTACAGCACATCTTTAGAACCTATTCATCTTGTATGAATGTAACTTTATACCCATGAAACAATTCCCCATTGTCTTCTCCCCTCCATCTTCTCAAGTTGCACGAGTACTCACAATGCATTACGATACTGTCCCTGCCTGTTTCTTCACACTCATCTCATCTATTTCTGTTGATTGATTTTCTTCTGGTACACTGGCCTCCATTCATTGCACCCAACACGTCAAGCCCACTTTTGCATCAGGATCTTTACATCTTTGCTGTTCCTCCTGCATGGAGAGCTCTTCTGCTCACATTTCACATTTCTCAAGTCTCAACTCAAATATCACCTCTTCAGAAATTTCTGACTATTTTACTTAAAACTATCCCTCAAAGACATTTTCATTCACTTCACCTCATTCATTACTTTCATAGATTTCATCACAGGGTGATATAATTGTTATTTTTGGCTACTGCTTAACTATATCGTCTCTCCCTAAAATACATTCTACAGGAATACAGGAAACCAATATTTATTGTTTTTCAGTTGCAGCCACAATGCATGGAGATGTCTTAGCACATTTGTGGAATGATCTTCTGTTAGCAATAAACTGAATGAAATAAACAATGAATGAATACCTTAAGTCTTCTCTAAGACAAAGGGGCTTCCCTGAAACCTTATATACTTATCATGGGTGGTGCTTCTCCTGGTAAATATAATGCCCCAAATAATATAAACAGACCTCTCTAATTTTCATTTGATTTCCAGGTAAAATTTGGATTCACTTTCAAGCCTGCCCATTATAATGAAAGACTCTCTTTATATTGATGATGTCATAAATTAATTATGTAATTCAACAAAGTGATCAAGGTTGAGTATGCTAAATCTTTTGGAAATTATGCCTTGAAGCATAAAGTGGTCCTTCCTGCGATCAACCATAGCAGATATTCACTACCCAAATCTCCGGGCAATTAGAGGTTATGATTTGACTATAGAGTTTTTCATTTATCTTTTCATAGTGCCAAGGTACTAGTACACTTTGTTTTTTAATTACTCCAAATTATACCCATGAGAATTCTAAGTTTTTATGCAGTGTTATCTATAATTATCTCATCTGTTATGCTTTTTCAAAAAAAAAGTATATATTCTATTACATTACATGGACTAAGTTTTTTTTTTTTTTTTTGGCAGGTTAAAAAAGAGAGGGGAGTATATTTGTAGTAATTTTTAATATGTATCCAGATTTAGTAAAAAAAAAAAAAGTAGACTTTAGTTATCCAATTTTTCTGCTGCAAGGACCAAGTAATATTTATATATTTAAATGTTCACTATGTAAGTCATTAAAGGAAGGATAACTTTTTGTGTTTCCCAAGGCTAATAATAAGAATCAATAATTTGTTTTCTCAGCAGTAAATCTGTATTATGTTTAGCATTATGGTTTTCAAGATTTTTTGCATTTTAAGGGAGGAACACTGGATATGGGTCTTACACTTGGGGATTTTTTTTTAAAGCTGAAAGACAAAACAAAGGCGACTAAAGTACAAAATAAATAGATATAAAAACAAATGGTAGCATTGATATATATCAATGAAGTCAGTTCAAAGTAAGAGCTATTACTAGATTGGAATTAAACTAGAAAACCTGAACATAACTAATACTCTTCATATTAATCAAAAAAATCATTCAATCAATTGTTCCTATTCTATGAGAATTTAGATGTGGAACAAAATGAAATTTATTCTCCAGAATGTTTTGGTAGGCATTCAGATGCTTTCATTGATTCCAGATAAACAGGAGTATCAAATTTATATATCTAATAGACCACTGGACTAAGGCCCAAGTCTGGTGTTTACCGTTTGTATGTCAGCTAAATTGACTTTGTGGTGTGACCAAAGATCACACTGGTGCTCAGAGTGCACGCACTTTTTTTCCCCTCTAGCAGCTATCTTATGAATATAGCTCATATTTTTTCAAGAAGGTCTAAGCAAGATAATGATTTTAGAAAAACACAAATCTCTCATATTATGATTCCATTTACTTTAACATCTCATCCTTTTAAAACACATGTCGCTTTAGTCAAAAATCTTTGCATGAAAGATGAAAAAGAATGACAAATCCAGCCTCTTCCAAATGCATCAAGTTGTGAATTCAGAGTGCCCTTAAATCAGGGCTTTTCAACGGTATCACTGTTGATATTCTGGACTGAGTAATCCTTTGTTGTGGGAGTCCAGCACGTGAAATGTAGGACGCCAAGTAGCGTCCCTGGCCTCTGTCCATCCAATGCCAGTGGCAATGCCCCTTGCTCAGCTGCGATGGACAAAAATGTCTCCAGACAGTGCCAAATGTTTTCTAGGGGGTGAGGAGGAAAAACCACCTTCAATTAAGAACCACAAGATTGTAACATTGCCTAGAATATTTATATTTAGATAAATAATTTAATTAAGCACTGAAAGCAAATGCTAAGCAAAATGTGCACATTTAAAGAAAAAAAGAAGGCTGAAATCAGGACCTGAAGTCCTGAACAGAAGCAGGCCTAAAGCATATGTTTGCTAATTAATCTGTATGCAAGATTACAATGGAAGCCAAGTTTTCTGTAAGATATTTTTCTGTTTTCCCATTTCTAAGCTATTTTCAAAAAAGCTTAAAGTTCAAAATGACTTCGGAGTTAATCTAATCGATATAAGTAATTTTATAAGTGCAAAAAATTAGTCATTTTAGGGGTAAATTATTTCCCAAAGGGTTCATACTAGCATAGCTGATCCAATAACCCAAAATGCTAGACTCCAGTGTCACACCAAATTCCCCAAAACATGTGTATATTCTCAAGCCTAAATTTAGGCACCCTCTAGCAATACACTGAGCTGAAACTCAGGAAAATATTGTAAAGCCCTTTTGCTTTAAAGTGTGTGGTTGATATGGCTTAATAAGTTCTATTCCGTTTTAATTGGCATAGAGACTTGCTGGAGAAATTGACATGAGGTACGTGGGAGAAGGCAGAGGCAAGGATGCTCAGGTTAGGAGGAGCTCAGAAAGTCACTTTCCACAGAGGTATACTTATTACAGGTTGTATCCTGAGTCTGTCTAACCATCTATCTTTCATTTTCACTTTGGTTTTCATTGAAATGCATTAACTTAACATACCTTTTCTTCAGTTTTTGTTTTGGGCAATAATGACAATAAAATAGCATTTGTAGTCTTTTTGATGACTGATCATGGCTTATTTGATATTTTTCAATATCCACAGTACTTCCCCAAATTAAAACAGAAACAGGTGACACTAATGTAAAACATGGAAAAATACATATATTCATTTGTATTGGCTGATGTAATCAATTGACTATTTGAAGTAAAATTGGATCCTCATAGTCTGTCAGCATAAATTCCAAATGACTGAAAGAGTAAATGCATATGAAAGTCGTTAAGAGAGTAAATCCTAAGAGTTCTTGTCACAAGGAAAAATCTTTTCTTCTTTTTCTTTAATTTTGTATATATATAAGATGATGGATGTTCACTAAAATTATTGTCATAATCATTTCATAATGTATGCAAGTCAAATTGCTATGCTGTACACCTAAAATTTACACAGTGTTGTGTGTCAATCATATTTCACTAAAACTGGAAGGAAAAGGAGTAAGTGGAAAAGTGAAAATATTGTTTAATATTTTTCAGATTTCAGAATGAAAACAGAACCAAAAAATAGATAAATAAGTATAAATGAATAGAAGATGTTACAAAGGAGTAATTAAACAAGCATTTCTAAGTCTCCATTTGCTCCTTCTATTAGGATTACACATTTACACCCTTTGCCATGTACCTCCAAAGAGAAGTTGCTGAGTTAACGACACCCACGTCCTCACCCCATTCACTTTCATCCTGGCCATGTAACTTGTTTAGGCTAGCTAACTGGCAGACCTCGGAGCAAGAAAACGACTAGGATTTTGTTTGTTCTGTTTTCATAAAAACATCAAAGGAATAACTGACAAATATAAGCTTTGGCTATATTTCCAAATACACATTAATTTCATATTAATAGAAAAAAGACGATTTTGGTACTTCTTGGAAAACATTTGGAGAATTAAAAAACAACTTAGGATCCTAATGGAATCTAAAGTCAAAATAAATCAGAAGGTACTTATAAAAATTATAAAAATATCATATCACAATTATAGATATGACATTTTAAAAAGGTATTTAAAGAAAAGTTTAATGCATTAACTAAGGAGATAATAACTATAAAAGCTATAAGAAAAATAAACTTACACATTTTAAAGACAATGTGCATATTTGGAAAAAACACAAGCAAATTATATAATAAAGGATTTAATACCTCTAAGGGACTTTGTTTGTACAATGTACTTTGAGAAATTAGTAAGAAACAAACAACGAGGACCACAATAAAAAAAAAGTAAAAAAAAAAAAAAAAAAGAATAGGCAATTCCCAACAGAAAGATAAGAATCACATAAGAATGTTTGTCATTATTTTTGTTGATGATTCTATTTTAAATAGCCTTCCAATGTTGACTGAATGTCCTCACTTACAAGTCCTGACTCCCAAGGAAGAATTCCAATGAACAGATTTTTTTAGCCTCCTTTGCAGTTAGGACACCTACCTGTGAATTTGGCTCCACAAACGAGATACATCACAATCCTGAATGATACATAAATTGGTAGAAGTGACTGCAGGCAACAGAATCTCAGGGCAATAGAAGAAATGTTCAGTTTATTACAAGACCAGGGAGAGCTGATGGCTCAAAACAAAAATCCAGCTGAAATTAAAAATGAAATTTTATCATCCCTTGGCTGGCAGTAGCAAAACAGCTAATTAAATTATGATGTAGAGTAAAATGCCCACTGAGCCACAAGACTTTGGGGGACAGGTTGGCTGTTTTGAGAAAACAGTATTAAAAGACTTCAGGAATGTGTAAAGTGTGAAGGTGGGTTGGTTTTTTCAAACTGTCCTGACAGCTTGAAGGAAACAAATAATAAGCTTGAAGCCTTATGTCTTGGCTCAGGGCACAGAGAGAATCCACGGGAATTTCATGACTGATGAAGTAATCTTGTGTCATCTACAACTGCAGACTTGGAGCTCCAAACTCAGAAGTTTGATCCTAATAATTTTAAAATTTTAAAGTTTGTTGCATACAGTCTCATTACTACCACAGTATATGAAAGCTAGTAAATTAATTGAGAACAAGTTTAAGAGTCTGAATACTGTAGCAGAAAAGTGTGGTAGGATCCAGATGGCTCTGTGTCCCCCAAATTCCCCAACATCTCCAAGGCTTCACTGTTAGCAGAAGCAGGCCTTCCTTCCAACTCCAAGAAGGCCTGGTTTGCTTTCACTTAAAATCCAATAAAAACTTCATCTGAGAGAGTAACCTTACCAGGGAAAATTATTCTTATCACTCCCATCCTCCACCATTTCTAATTATCTGCTGATCTAAATTGGAATCAGAACTCAACATGCCCCAGGGAGACAATTACAAACTTAAATTCTTGAAGAGATGATTAAGCGTGAAAACACTGTAATAATTTTTGGATTTGTACTAACAAAAAATCTAGAAAATACGTAAATGAATAAATTTGGAAGGTGCTAAACGAAGGATAGCAGAACAGAATTTTAGGATGTGACATTTATTAATATGGTTGCCCTTCCCCTAAATTTAGAATTGTTGTGCTAACCTCAGCACATGATAATGGGGTTTGCTTTGTTGCTTAGCTAGCTAATTAAAATATGGACTTAATGGGGACTCTGAGATACCCAAAACTCTTTGGTATTATGTGTACAAAAAGATTCATTTAATTAAGGAAATGAGAATGGTAGACTGGTTTTATCATGTGTAACTCACTCAATCTATTCTTTACTTCTCTTAAGAGTGGAGGGCAAATGCTTTCTAACCTTTGTATTGAGACATACGCGGATGACGGCACATCAGCACCTTTTAAAAGTCTTGTAGAGGCTGTTTCCTGTTAGCTAGAACTGCTGTTAAGAGAGTTTGCAGTAAGAGGCTCCTTTTTCCTTGGGCGTGATGAGATCCTTGGGTGTGGAGACCAAATAATATCAATGAACCATCAGATGCAAAATGTAATTTCTGTATAATTAGTAGTGGTGCCACAGGAGAACATTTTCCAGTAGCTAAGTGATCATAACATTTCTAGAACTGAAATAGATGTACAGAACCCTAAGGTCTACACGATTTATATAACTGAAAAACCTTGTGGTTGGTCAGGTGGAAAAATGATACTTCAGCTACAGCTGAGATGTATAGCTTTTCAGCAAAATTCCGGACCTGAGTCATTTCAAAGATTCAGAGCCTGGTGAATGATTAAGTATCTAAGTACACCTGAGTGTTAAATATGAAAACAGCACAAATATCTTCTCTCTAGCTCTAGCTTTTCCAAATGAGACTGTGGACATTTTCTGGGCTAACTGTGCACTGTGGGGAGAGAAATGGACATTTGGAAAATACGGATAAAAGTTTCAAGCTGATGAAAATACCTAGGGACCCGAAATATTTTCTGACCCACTGGCTGGAACGGGCCAAATAAATGTTAAAACGGACTTCTGATGTAATTTCACTTCATGATCAGCTCAGTGAGGCTTCAAACCTAACCCAGTAGCAACGTCCACAATTTCTAGGCATGTTAATTGGAAGAAACATGCTCAGAAACTGGAAGAAAATCCCCAATAGCTAGCCAGGATTCATTCCTTTTTCCTCTGCCATATTTAGATTTTTATATTCCACTCCTACCATGTCAGGTCACGTGCCTCAAGCAGAGACTTAACCACATCCAGAATCCCAGGCGCCTCGTTCCAGACTGATTCAAGCTAAGGATTCTCAAAGGATCTCTTCAGTTCTCAGTGACATCTCTGTCTCTCTCGCTTCCTCTCTCTCCCACCTGTTAGTCATAAGCAAGAAAGCCTGTAACTTAGATTCCTCCTGGCTACTTTTTTACAACTATAAGACGCCTTATCACTGGCAGAATTCAAAATGTTGAATGGAGAGAAGAGAGCCAGAAGGAACCCGGGTCCATGAAGAGCATAGAATCCCTGTATTGGGCAACTCTAAAGCTGCCCCATATCTGGCCCTTGACTTTACTGAACCAATAGGTTTACTTAATTATTTAACTAGATTCACTAACTGGAGGTTCACTAAAATTTGCAAGCAAAATCATTTTCACTTTTTGTGACAATCTGTGGAGGTATAACTGGAAATAAAAGAGTCTTTGTTGGTTTAGCTCCATATATAGAATAATGTATTATTTTCTTTATGAAATTCTTCCCTTTTTTCAAAAAATTCAAAATTTTTTGTTGATAAGAAAGCAATTTTCATTAAACAACAAGAATGCTGGCTATCTTCACATAGCACTTGGGATTTGAAAAAACATCTTATTAATGCCATTAAAAACTTGGCAAGTTTGAGATTTATTCCCAAAACATTTCATGAAGGTTTTAAAATTTATCAATAGAATTATTTATTAATTTACTTATTTATTAATATTTTACCATAGTTTTTACCTGTTACTTGAAGATTTTAAAAATAATTTTAAAAAGGCATAAATAAGGATTTAAACATTTGAGTATTTGAATAAACCACAAATTTTATCCAGTGAATAGTTTAAATCCTATAACTTCATTAATATAATTCATATTTCTAATATACAATGCCAAGTATTTTAAGTTAAATAATTTATGCCTACATTTTCTTCCTAAAATTAAGATGCTCACACATACTTTATATTTAATTTCATAGAAGACAGTGTAATTTACATCTTGCTAAAATGTGTAAATGGGTGCTTAGTTATCATGTCTGTGTTCTTGCCCTTTCAATCTAAAAATACAAGTTAACACGCATTAATGTTAAGAGTTAGGAAACTCACATCACTGTTTTATATAACTGATCTCACCAATTCAAAAATTAATTCATGTTTTGAGTTATTTTTAAGTTTGCCTGCTTTAGTATACTACTGAACAATCCAACAGAACACACTAAAACAATAAATAACAATTATGAAAATTAAAATTTTGACAGAGCCTTTAAAATTTGCAAACAATTTAAAATTAAATAACCAAGTAATTATTTTATAAAACACATATTGAGAATGATTAAGATGATAGGAAATTTATCACTGACCCTACAAAACACCTCCTCTAAATACTTCCAAATATGTCATTTAATTTCAGAATAAGATAACCTCTACAAAGAAATAAGAAACCTAATTAAAGAAAAGGAAGTAGATACTGAGCTCCATGGTCAAGAATAAACATATGATTAAACTACCATAATATTCACGCATTACTTAGATAACTATACATTACAACCTTTTCTTTTTCTCAATGACTCTGTAAAGTGGCCAGCACTAGTTAATCGACCGCTTGCTTTATAAGTTAGATGGTTATCCGTTAGATGGAACCAGTACCTCCTTGAAATCACTATGTCAGAATAAAATTAGGCCAGAGTTTAAAAGATACAGTTAATATAAATGGAGAACTTTAATGAAAATACAAAGTTCAGAAAAGCGAAAGGCTTCATGATATTCACTTAATATTTGCGCATTAAAGTAGGATCGTCATGTGAGTTTTAACAGTGATACTTAAATTAGTAAGTAAATAGCATGTTAATTGAAAGGATTTCAAAAACAGCTGGTAAAGGAAGCTCTCAGAGACCAGGTTTACAGTTTGCGTGTTCACTGCAGTTGTCGCTTAAACTGGCTTGAACTTTTGCTTCACAACTAATCAGCCTTCAGTAAACATTCCTAAGAGTGCAGTTTCCAGAGACCCAGAGATTATTGCCATCCTTCCATGTTAAGTTACTTTAACCCAATATTATCCAAAATTACGCTTATACTAATGGTTTATTTTTCTGAGATGTGCTCTTGAATGAACAGATGATGAATCACCTCATGATCTACACATAATGGGGGGAAAAACACTGAGATTGGACACTGATGAATCATGGGGTGTAATCTACCCTGACAACAGCTGAAGGAGATACAGGTGAAATCAAAATATTTTTGAAAACGGTATAGAAAATGGAGGTGGGGTTGGAGACAGACTAACTGCTAAGATCTTGCCTTAGTGCTTCTGGGCCGCTATCACAAAAATGCCACAGACTGGGTGACTTAAACAACAAATGTTTCTCTCTTACAGTTCTGGATGCTGGGAAGGCCCCCTTCTAGTTCACAGGTGGCCATTTTCTCACTGTGTCCCTACCCGGGGAAGGGGCAACGGAGCTCCCTAGGGTCTCTCAAACCCTGCTCATGAGGTCTCTACCCTCATGACCTAATCACGTCCCAAAGGCCCCCCTTGCAAATCCCTTCCCACTAGAGGTTAGGTTTCAGCAGGAATTTGGGGGAGATACAGTCACTCTATAGCAGCTATGTTACAATTCTAAAACTGCATGGCTCTACGGTTAAGAACCCTTTTACAAGGCGGCCAAAATGGGTTTATAGGTCCACAGATGATGATGAAATAAGCAGTGTTCTAATGAATCTTCTCATAATGTTCTAAATCCTCCTATAATCTGAATCATACATTTGGTACTCAATTATTTTATATCTTTATAAATAACTTTATATGCATATGCTTTTTAAAATTCTTACCTAGACTATAAATTCATTGTAATTTCTTACTTATTTTTTTATCCACCTGTCTCTCTGCCTATTTCCACATCTAAGACAGAATATAACCTCAGTAAATGACTTGGGATTGAATGACTCCTACCTCCTTAAAAACAACCAAACAAAGTGTAATATTATTATAGCAACTTGGGACAGTTTTCACATATCCTGACAGGAACTTTGGTATGTTGACTTCCTCCCACATCCAAGGAGGAGAAGACTGAGCATGTTAAATTCAAATAAATTTCACTAAATACAAAGAGTGTAGTCTTCCATTGTCAATGATTTTAACCCCTACCCTCCCAAAAGTATTCACCAAAAGAATTAATATTTTTAAGCATCTGAATTTTTCCTAGATGAAAACTGTCCACAACTTTAAAAATCATAAATGTTTCTTCCCCATGTCTTTAAAAAAAGAAAAATATGTCTTGATATTAATATGTATATCAGAACAAAAAGGTTATAATATTGGTAATATTGTGTGTTAACATATGGATGTGCATTGATATATAGAAAGTAAATTACTATGTTTCATGTTGAAATAAAATTGTATAGTATACTTGTATATGTAATCATAAGTACTTTGGAAAAAGGTAAAGCTGGTGTTTTATTTTTTCTCAACTATATTCATGGAGAAAAAGTTATACACACCTGGAATGCTGAAAATGGTTTAAAATTTCAGGACAGCTTCTAGAAATGCAATTTAATATTGTCCATGCATTTGAGTATGGTTACACTGTTAATACCTGTCCTTTAAAATACAGCAAATACTGCAACAAAAATTCAAATAACCCAAATCAGATTTTTGATATGTTAGTAAAGCAACATATTTGTTTCAGAAGTCTCTTTCTGATAAAACCAAAGAAGCCTCATTATTCATAATAAATAACCCCCTCCAACTCTTCTTTTTCTTCTCCTTCTATAAGTAAACACCATCAGTAAGTTGGTGTGTGTGCATTTTTATGCATTTTTTTCTATTTCTGCCAAAATGTGTGTATCCAAAAACAACATATAATTTTATTTTGTATTCCTTCTACTTAAATGGTATCACACTGGGCTTATCTTTTTGTGTTTGCTTTTTTATCCTTGTTACCATTGAGGTTGGTTCATTAAGAAGTATACTTTTAGCAGGAAAATGAATAAAGTATACTTGCAGATATCAACATAGACACTTCTCCAAAAATATACTATAAATCCTTTCCTTTTCAGTTTTACCTTGCTGTCCTCTGACATACAGCTTTTATTTCTCACAGATGTGAATATATTACATTTTTTATCACAGTATAGATAGCAATAGTTTTTCTAATATTCCTGAATTTAGATTTTTTTTTTCCTGTTGTCCTTTTGTCAGACAGCCCAAAATGCAGCATTTAATTATTTACACCTATTACGTTTTTAAAAAATTATGTATATTACAAGAAGAGTCCACATTCCTGTAAGATACATATAATCTTTTTCAATAGTCAAGTCTCCAAGTACACTGAGAAAGCACAGTATTAAAAAGTAAAGTTCTTCATTTTGTTTAAAATGAAGAAGACTTATTTATGAAGCAATTAAGATAAGAAAACATTCTGCGTAAGACATTATAAAACATGATCATCTCAAAATCGGGCCTCCGAATAAAGGAAGGTCTCTAAAAATGAAGAAGCACATTAATATTGCATTTGATTTTAAATCATATAAATCCAACTTTTTTCAGGCAATGGTAAGGGCAGGACATATACTTGTCAAAGCGGTGCTTTTCTGACCTTTATATATTGTTGTGAATTCCTCTAGGTAATCAACTCTGAATATGCCAGTTATAAATTACCACAGTTAAGGGACAAAGTAGGGTTTTTTTTTTTTTTCTTTTCTCATTGCCACAGTTTTCTAAATGGTGTCTGTACCAGTCAGTATTCATATTAGACATAAAGAATGTTGACAGAAGAGGCACAAAATATACAAATCCCATAAAGCAGCAATCAATTCAGCCAAGTGACTAGCTCTGGACAGTTTGTTTCAACTTGTGAAGATTTGGAAAACTCTTAATAGTTTCATCTTGTCCTCAAGGTCTAGCTGCCAGCATAATATACAAGACATTTGGACTGATCAGCATTTGACAATATTTTAAGGTTGAACGTGGGAAAGATCTGACAGCATGCAGCCGAGATCAGTCACTCTGATGAATTCAATTCAGGGATGGACCTCCTTCACCAGCTCTCTATTGAAGGGCACTCGGAATGGCCAGGTCAGGGGAGCTGCTCCTTAGCGTGTCTGTCAGTCCCCTGGCCTCTCACCGCTCGTCCAGACTACTGACGTGTGTCAGAGCAGCAGTGGGGAGAAAGCCACCAAAATGGTGAACGAGTCTCTTTGAAATCTTTAGGATTGGTTGCCATCTAGAAACCCAACAGAACCCCCATATCTATTTATTTATTTAAAAATTCAACCAATGCACGTGGATTAAGAGCGCACAGAACTAAACAAATCAAACAGTATTCTGGGTCAGTACTTAGATCTTATTGGAAGGATTCAAACAGAAAACATGGTAAGTTAGTAACACAGCAGAAACAAAACAAGCAGATTCACTGTCATCAAGAAGTTTGATTTCATTGGGAGGTTATCAACAATAAACGAAAGAATAAATTAAATACATGGTATGTTGAGCGTGAGAAGTGCTTAAGAAACACCCAAACTGGAAAATGGCATAAGGAGTGTTGAAGGATTCCTATTCTAATTAGGGGAGTCAGGGAAAGCCTGTCAGGAGGGGTCATGTTCAAGTAAAGACCCGAAGGAAAGGAGGGTGAGCCTGGCATATATGTAAATGTGTATGTGTATGTGTGTGAAAGTGTTTCCATGCAGAAGAGACATGGAAATGCAAAGGCCCCACCTAAAGCAGAAGCTTTCCCGCTTCTGAAGGGAAACCAGGCTGGCAAAAGTGGTGTGAGCCTTGGGGGAGCAGAAAGAGATGAGGCTGACGAGGGAACGGGGACCAGAAGGGAGAGGAGTCTTACCAACTCTTGCAACAGAAAGTGAGATGTTTGCCCAGAATCATCTTGTTAGGTAGTTAGCTACGTGGGGGCACTGGGCAGACAGGTGGAGGAGAGGGAGGATGATCTAGAAGATGATGTTATGCCCGCCTCCAGCATAAAGGGACTTCACTTCTTCTAAATGAGCACCAGCAAGAAACTGGTTAGAACCCAACAGCTGCAACTGTGTGGTAGCAAAAAACAAACGTAACTGGACACGACCTAAAGCTGGTTGTAATGTAATTAACATTGCAGTTCAGGCCCCCCATGGGTCTTTCTGTGTGCACCACGGGTAAGGACATGCACAAAGGAAACAAACATGACTAGGCATTCCAGGCGCAAGAGCCGTCAATCAATCAAAAGACCGCCTCTAAGCCAGGGTGTAAGAGAGAGGGCAAAACAAAGACCACTTTTCCTCCCTTGGATCAGCCTGCCTCCTGTTCTTGAAGGAGTACTTTTCTTTTCCTAAATAAATCCTTTAAAATCTATTGCTACACAACATACTCTGTCTCCCACCTGTAATCTTGTCTGTTGGGTAAGACAAGGACTGGGGTCTTTTCCTTTTTGGGGGGTAACAATCTGACTTATGTGTGCTGAGAATAGGTTGAGGTGGGACAAGCACAGAGACCAGGCTACTCAAGTCAGGAGCCAGGATGAAGACTCCAGAAAATGTTGGCACAAATTCAAACTCCTGAGTCACAGCTGCCCTTTGACAAAACCCGTTCACTTGATTTGGTGAAAGACTGGAGACCAAATTTCTTCAGCTTCTGAATGTTGTGAGCAGGAGTACACACAGTGGGTCAAAGATACACTCATCACAAGTGGGTTGTAAGAATTTGCCAGGAGGGAGAGGAAAGGAGCATGAGGGAAGAAGGGACGTTCTCCCAGCTAAGCCATGCCAGATCCCTTAGTGCTGCTGAGACTAAAGGCTCGGCTCTAGGAGGCTGCAGAACGTGGAATGTGTTAGGAGGGATGAGCATGTGCAAAACACGTGCTTTAGCCAAGTCGCTCTAGCTCTGATTAGAGAATGGATCACCATTCCAAACCCGCCAGCCTTGGCAGTGATAATCATGAAGCACTTTAAATCTGCTACTATCAACTTCTGGGTACAGACTCTGTCATTCTCCTCTTCAGGTCTCCAGCACTTAAAAATGCTGAAACTGAAGAGGCATTTATTGGTGGTGCTAGTATGGCATCTCTCAATATTTACAAGACACCAAACACTGCTTCATGTATTTTAATGACAAACAAATAAAAATACAGGTAGTTAGGGGAAAAAAAATACCCTCCAATGTCAAGTTTATATGTTACCCACATATTTTTAAAAGTCTTTACTTGGAATGCTTTTGTTTTGTAAAACTCAGAAAAAAATAGAAATCATCCAGTTTAATTCTTTCATTTCAAAAAAAAAGATTCTGAGACCAAATAAAGTTATGTCACTTGCATATTTGACCTTGGTTCTGGCACTTTGTAGGACATAAAAAAAAATGTGGGGTAGCTTCAAAGAGTGCTGTGCTTCTAATACCAAGTGCAGAGAAAAGAAGAGAAGAAAAAGGGTATGCCTCTGCCAGAAATGAGTATGATTTCACCTTTCCTTTGTGTCACACAGGAAGCAGACAGAGGACTGGGACACAGAGCTTGTGGCTCAGGGCAGCACCAGTGTTCATTCGCAGCCAATTCCAAGCCAGCGGTTCCTAAAGATGCAGGAAGCCAGTCAGGCACACTCCCAACAGGGGGACTAGTTGTATTTAACAGTTTTGAACAGCTGGAGAGCACACAGCTAAAGACCACTTGAGCATGAAAGTGTCTGATGATTGCATATAAAATATGACATGCAATGAGGAGAAAAGGTAATAACAATATGCGACAGAACAAACGTGCGGGGACAGTCCAAACTGTGTAAGTTGCATAACAAATTCTAAAAGGGAGCTGTCGTTGTGATGTACATTCCTATAGCAGGATACTTCTTTCAAATCAGAAATGATTTAAACAATCAGAGAAATTCTCTCTTTTCAGTCACCTCAGACTTACATGAAGTTTGCAACAGAGAATCAGAGAGCCCCAAACAGATTTGCAGAGCTGGCAGGAGTTTTTCAGTAGCATTTAAGCACCATGTGAACAAAAATATTTATGAAAGGCTACAACCCTCTGCTCAGAGTATCTCTTACCTTGCGGAAAAGGAAAGCTAACAGAATCAAAGCAAGCAGAAGGCAGTGCTGAATTCCAAAATGCAACTGCAGGGTGAGCTGTACTTTTAAATAACCGCATATATGTTTTTAGAGGTTTGTCTCACGACTCGTGTCTTTTTTTTTTTTCCTTCACACAACTGTCAACTCTATCAGTGATGAAAATGAAAAATGTATCACTCAAAACTATTTTTTGCATTTTCCGCATTGCACCTTATCTAGTGAGAAATGAAATTTCTCTCCCCCCCTTTTTCCTGAGAAATACATTTCTGAAATGTTTCTCCACTATCAAGCAGGTTGAAGGAAAAAAACAGGACATAACCAGATACCCACACAGGAATCATTTTTTGGAGAACTCACTAGTGCCCCAAGGTACAGTCAGGGGCAAAAATCCAACCATAAAGAAGCTGCATCCTGCTGTGAGAAATAAATCACTTTTAGACCAGTAACACCTCTTTCTCTGCATTGTTTCCTCCATAGCATGTATTACAATCAGCCATATTAAATTTAGATTTTTTAAATTGTTATTTAGATTTTTATTATTTATCCTCACTCTAGAATGTAAACTCCATAAGTTCATAGATTTTAGTCTATTTTATACATGTTTTTTCTTACCACTACTTCAATCAATATTTAAATGAATCAATTTTTAAAAATCAAATATTGCTGAAAATAGTTTAATCAAATTGTGGGTAAACAACATAAACAAAGAGAGAGGAAAACATAAAGTCTCAGAGACATGCAGACAGCTATGATGAGGCGACACATTAAAGACCAGGAATGGTGGTCACGGAGGTATGCAGTTCCTAGGTCAGTTTATGAAACTGCGTGGCTATTTCCCTATTAATCACCACACAAGGCTCAAGTCTGAATCATTTCATTGTATTCTGTGCCTCATTAACCACATCCAAAAGTTTCTTTTACTCTTTTTTAAAAAAATATTAATTTTGCAATTTCATTTCTGAGATAATAGATTTGGAAAGGAACTTAGAAGCCATCTCTTTTGAATGCCAAGTTTTTGTGGAAGGCAAAATACACTGACGAGGTATCAGGGTATGTATTAAAGACCTCACTTGGTGAAAAGGGCAAGACAGGGTGGGGGGACCTATGTTCTTAAACGCTTACTCCCTCTGTTGTGACTTCTACAAACCACTTGCATGAGTGTTCTCCCGCAATGCGACTGCCTGAACTCAAAGAAGTACAATAAGGCTAGAAAGTTCTCACAGAAAGACAATTAAACTATCATTAAAGAAACGGAGGAGCTTTGTATAGGAAGATCTGAAAGATTAGATTCTTCAATCTGGAAACTCTGACATCTATTAAATCATGAAGAAGGTGGGTAAGTGTGGAAGCCGAGCTCTCCACACACTTCAATTATGCCAGGTCTGAGGGCACTCTCTGAAGTTTAAAAGAGATAAATTTAAGACAAATAATGGGAAGTGCCATGCTTCTTTATTTATTAGGTGGAGTGCTCATGGAAGTAACACAGCCAAAGAATATAATGGGTTCATAAAAGGTTTAGATAAGAAACATACAATAAATCAATTCTGGACTATTCAAGGGAAGTTGCCCACAGTACCATTAATACTGCTTTTATCTTTGCCGAAGTACAGGGCTCTCCTTGCTCTTTCGTTATCGTTGAAGTGATTGAGCCTGAACATTTTCACACTGAAATTAAAGAACCAAGTGTCTTGGTACCATGGGATAAGTAGCAGGAGCTGACGTGGTTCAGCTCTACACGTAATAGGGACTCAGTAGCTGAGTGTTGAATGAATTAACTTCTTGCAGCCGAGGTGAAACTTCCAAATGACCATGATGAAACTGTGATGAGATGTACTATATATTCACAAATTCACAAATAGAAAAATGCAATAAAGGCTATCTCTACCAGATATGCATTCTAGATTTTGGTACACAGATCGGTTTGTTTTGAAGCATCTATTCTCTTGGTGTTTGGGATCTATAAAATTCTCTCATACCATGAGGTCCTTCACATTTTAAAATGTTAATCTTAGCTGCAGCATAAAATACCACCATTATATACTACTCTCACTCAGCAATTATGATTTGCAACGTTTTTACTGACTATTGAGGGATCCTTTTAGATTTATCAAGGGCTTTTATGTTGAATCATGTTCTCTTATCTTGCTGCTCCATTGATGTGAATGACTTGTAGAATAATCTTACTGGAACATGTATACATAAAGAATAAGAGCTTATTTGCATGTTTGTAAAATGATAAATACATGTGCTTATAATGCAACATAAAAAGCAAAAACTAAGCAAAAATCTCAAAACCAATAGCATTCAAATTAATATTAATTTTACATAATAGATTCCTTTGGTTTACAAAACTAAGTGGTGGATGAGTGTGAATACAGAACTGAGAAATAAAATGAAAATTATTTGGAGATTAATATAGAGAGAGCAAAGTAAATTCTTAGTTCACTTTTCTCTAGGTGGCCAAATTTTCAAATAATTCATATAATTCATTGTAACATCATCTGAAGCTCAGTTGGCAAAAACTTATAAGATACATAATGTTTCCACCTTTGTTCCTTTTTTAGAAACTGAAAGGTGGCATGAAAGCAACAATGGTCACAATGGAAAAGTGGATCTCAAAACAACATGAGAGTTATTTGCTACAAGATAGTTATTGGCCTTCATATGTGACTATATTATATACATTATCATATGAAAGCTTGCTGTTTTCAAATTCATGTAAACTGAATTAGATTTGAGAAAATCTGATTTATGTCACAGCCTCCACATGGTTTTCTAATAGTGAATTTTTAAAAATATATAAAATCCCTCTTATGATTAGAGCCACATGGGGAAGAATTGTTATTGAATGCTTCTCTCATAATAACTATTCAGTTATTATATATATAATAACTCAGTGAGTAGTGTGTCTGCATACAGAAGAACTTATTAGCTTTTTTGTTTGTTTTCTATAAAGAGACAATGAGGGCATCAACTTATGCTATAAAGATGAGTTTGAGAGTTTGGAATTTTTCATTTTCCATATGCTCAATTGGGTTCATGATGAGTGACCACTTCTTTAAAATTAAATTGTTTTTTCCAAAAATTAATCCATATTAATGATAATAATTTCTAATGAAATTATATGTATACGATAAAAATGGTTCTCTGTCGACACATGAGTCCCTTACCTGTTCCCAGAGGCAATCGTTGTGACTATTTTCCTATGAATACTTGAAAAATGTTCTATGTACTTTAAAAATATCATTATATGCCTTGTTTCTCCAACTGGGAGCATTACAAAAAATAATGCTATATAATGCTAAGAGAATGATACGAAGTCCACTGAGGAATTTATAACTACTTTGTAAGTGATGGCTACTTTAAGTTTTTAAGTGGTTTTAGTGAACCTTTCCTCCCTACAAGGCAAGTGTTCTCTTCATTATTCATATACTTTGACACCTGCGTTGTGCATATTATTAGAACAGTGCATTAAAATATGGCACATTTGTTGTACCTTTACATCCTAAAATCTACTTATTTGGGGCCAATTTTATCCTACTGAGAAAGAAACAGTAAGTCATTAATAAATAGAAATTTTATAAAAAGGAAAATAGGAGTAGAAATGATCATCCAACTCCTCCTCTTAGGAACACATACGTGACATATAAATGGGGGTAGAGGTTAATAACAGAGGCGTAGGGACCATATTATCAAAGTTTGCACTCTGGCTCTTTCACAGACTAGCTTTGTGATTTATGAGACTCATCTAACCTCTCTGTGGCTCAGCTCTTTAATTTAAAAAATGAAGATGATAATATTACCTGTCTCTTTTAATATGATGATTAAAAGAAATGCTAGATGTAAATCATTCTGTACAGCGTCTAACACCTAATAAGTTGTCAGTAAATGATAGTGTCCTTTATTATGGGTACCATCAATATTTAATCATTTGTTTCAAACCTTCATAATAACAGAATTAACATCTAAAAATAATCAGTATTAGTAAAAGCACAGTGAAGTTTTCGTTATTATATTGAATATGAACTGCATACCACACAACACTAGTACATTACATGTATTATCTTAGTTAATTATTAAAAAATAAGGTTATGAAGTTAATATTGTCCGAGTTTCCATTTGACAGTGAGGAAAGCTTTGATTATTCTTACAACAGTGTAATAATAATATAGGAATGGGAGTTTTAAGATATAAGTTCTGCTTCATATTTTGCCAATAACTAGCTATGAGATTGAGAACAAGTTGTTTTCTCAGGAAAAGACCAACAGAGCTTGAAATAAATAATCCCCAGTCACACAAATGAACCTGAACTGAAGGAGAATTTAAATAAAATTATCTGACACATTGAAGATGCTAATTCATTAGTGTGACCATCGGTAATTTTAATAGCTTTGGACATCAGAACACTATCAGCAAGCATAGACTAGAGGTAATTATGCTTTCATCAGTGGGAGAAACGCTAGATGACGACCACCAGGAGGAACTATTTATGAAGTGGAGGAAAATATCAGACATCAAGTGGTAGCTCAGAGCATGTATGCATTCGAGAGCACATGAGGAAATAGCTGGGGATGGAGAACGGGCAGAATCAGACACAGTATTTATTAGCATAATTCCATTGACACTCTCAGTGTTGTCTCCTTGGGAAGACAAAAGCTTGGAGTTAATTTTGAAGCATTTGGATTTATATTAATCCACTATTTGAGGCATATAAGATGCTAAAAATAATGGTTGAGTCTTTTTCTTTTTAACCTTATTTGTCCTAAGGAGTTCAGAGTAAAAGAATTTAATTTTTGATGAACTTTTAAAATGGTACCTTTTTATAAAATTTGTAACCATGTTTAACCCCTTAACCTATTACTCAAGTTTCTTCATAAATACAGTTTTCTCAGCATAAACTCAGCTTAGTTCCTTAGTGGAACCAAACTTCCATGTTCATTCTTGTCTTTACTCGTTTCACGTTCTAGAATAACTGCCCTTTGCATACACTCGATACATCCTCCAGGCCAAAGTCAAGTAATAGTTTACCCTCCCACATTATTTCTGCTTTCTGACTTATACTAACGACTCCTGGTGCTTACTGGTCTAGAGTCATTTTAATGCTTAATTATATACCACAGCCTGTGCCACTTTGTTTCTCAATAACATAATCTGTCTCTGAATTTTTCTATTGTATTTATCTACTGTATAACACAAAGTTCAGGACATAATACGTACTTAAACCAATAAATAACTATAAAGCAAGAGTCAAAAAAAAATCAAAAAGTTGCATATTTCTTTTGGGGGGGGCATAATTTAGGTTTATTTATTTATTTAAATGGAGTTACTGGAGATCGAACCCAGGACCTCATGCATGTTAAGCAAGTGCTCTACCACTGACCTATACCCTCCCCGAGGAAGTCACACATTTCAAACTAAATAATGTCCCCTTTAATGCATCTACTTTCAAGAATAAATTTTAAATGCATTTGTGAAACTTTCCTTGTTAAAACTGATTTTAGAATCAGTGTATGGGCTCAGACACAAAAACAGCACAATAATTTCTAGTTACAATTATTTATCTAGTGTGTGCTTTCAAATCATTTAGCAAGAATTTTAAAATATATATGGCCGTACAACAACTCCAGATACAGTAGGTCTAGGGTGGGCCAATTTTGAATACTAAATGAATAAGATAATCAACCAATCAATCAATCAGGTTGAGAAAAAAACTGCCTTAGAGTTTGAACTTATTAAAAAAAAAAAAAAAAGCTTTAGGTTAATGGAGAGATCCAGAATATTATCCAGTAGAAAAGAAGACTATTTTTGTGTGTTTAATGATATTTAATCTTTCAATTACTCTATGGTAGTATATGTATCTGTAAAAAGTAAACCATAATATATGCTCTACTTATCTGATGCATTAATTTCCTTATCACACATTTGCTACTATGTGGCAGTTTGAGCTAAGTGCTGGGATTGTAGAAAAAAATGAACAAGATCCTGGTTTTAAGAAAATAACTACATACAAAAAAAGAAATAAGGCACATACAAAAAAAAAACAATTCAAGGGAGATGATTGCCCATGGTAAAAGAGAGGTATAAATAAAAAGTTGTAAGTTTTCCAAAGCTAGAGTGCCCTTCCAGCAGGAGAACTCAAGAAATACCTTAAGGAAAAAGTAACTTTTGAAGTCAACCTGAATGGTATGTGTTTTACCAGCAGAGTCTGGGGGCAGAGTGGCCAATAAACAAAGCTAGAGAAATTAAAAATAATAATAATAAAATAATGCATAAAATAAGGAGAACTCACTTGAAACTGAGAGCTGGTCAACTTGTCTGTATTTTGAGGCAAATTACAGGGGTTTGGACAGAGGAAACTACAAAGATTTTAAAGATCATATCAGGTTAAGAATTTGGATTTTGCCCATAAGCAGTAATAATGCTGGAAATATTTATTAGGAAGTTATTAATTACAAAACAAAAACTAAAACAACTCTGCTAAGTGCTTTGTAAGCATCGTTTCACTTAACCCTTGTAACAGGTTTAAGAAGTAGCCACATTGTCCCACCTTCAAGACAAGGAAACTGAGGCTTAGCTAGATTACGTATCTTGGCCAAAATCCCCAAGCCCCTTGGTGACAGAAGAAATACTCTACTGCCCGACTCTGAGTAGAGAATAATTTAGCACTACGTATTAGCATCTCTCAAAATGGAGTTATGCAGAAAAGTGTTTGAGCTAGTGTGTGACACAACGTGTCACAGCAGTAAGGGTTTAGATTTAATCTCATCCCTGATGGAGCCCCCTCTTGGACTCAAACACTGGCATGTGCAACTCATCTTTAACTTCAAAGTTAAATTCACATGCAATTCCTTGAAATTATCAGCTATTTTCTGTGCTGACTGTCTCTTGTAAAACACCAAAAGGCATTCGAGGTTAAAACGTTTGAATATGACTTGTTTTCCATCACATCTTGATGCCTAACATACTGCCTTCCCCATAATGGAAAATCAATAAATATTATTGAATGAATAACTGTATGAAAAAAAATGAATTAAAATATGTTTTAGAAAGAGCTAGAGAGGAAAGAGAGATCAGCCAGGAGGGCTCTGGATGTACAGAGAGCCAAACCTCTTGTTTCATTAATTTCACCTTTTAATAACCAATAAAATAACCAATAAAATAATACTTTCAAGTCCCCCTTCACCTTCCCCATGATTAAATTTCCACGTTCCCTCACCTAAATTCCCCTAAAACTTTGTTCATCCTACAAGCAAAACACTAATTTATAATGTATTTACTGTTACATGTTGCTCTTTCCAACTATGTTTTCTTCTCATTGAGGAAGGGACCATATTATCTACCACTGTTTCTCAAACTCTTAGAAGGTTGTATAATATATATTAAGAACTCAAAAATGTGGTTAAATTGTGAAGGAAGGATGTAATCTGAACCTTTTCTCTAGTATTGAGTTGGAATTTTTTTTTTTAAAAGGACCAATTGTACAGTTTTTATACAGTTAGAATTAAAAGAACTTGTCAAATAACTGTATTTGAGGAGGAAAATGTAAGATTATAGACAATGCATTTTAGCCCTAGGACAGTGAAGAAATTTTAAAGAATTTTAAAAATGGTCTCAGGATAATGGTTAATTGTCAAAATCTCCCTTATCACTTGAGGTTAAATTATCTTTGGGCAAACAGGTATGTTTAGACTAAAATTGAGAAGGAACTAGAAATTTCTAGCTAAAAATGTCTTGGGTTGTTTCTTGGTTTTTACTCACCAGGGGAGATGCTCCCATTCATTTCCTTTTATATTTATAATTATTCACTTACTATTCATTCTGCAGAAAAACCAAACCAAAACAACAACAAAAAACCTTGCTCTCAACAACAGCACTAAATGTGGCTGTGACATCATCACAAGGTTTCTTCTAAATTTTAAACATTTCTAAACTCTTAAATATACCATTTCAATTTCTGTCTCCCTTTTGGAGTTGAAATAAATACTTTGTTTGTATATTTATTTAAAATACACAGTGTGCAGCACTGCATAGAAAAAAAAAATAACCCTAGCAGTCTTTTGAGAATCAAAGCAAATCAATAGTAATATCTCTTAGAATAGAAGCACTTTTGTTGACAGAGGGAACATGCTTTAATGGGAAGCAAAGTAATCTTTGTTTTGTAGTCAGACTGTTGGGCTGTGCATGAGAAATGACATGCCCTGACCACTTGTTCTACATTAAGAGGCAGCCTGGCATGTTCAAAACAGAGAGAAAATGGTTTGCTTTATAAAGATGGACAACTCATGGCTTTAATACAGAACATGTAGATAATCTTCACAAGATTTTTTTGTTATTTTATAAATTTGTCTTCAGTTCCCATGAAGCTTTAATCTTTTAAAGGAATCATCCCAGTGCCCCAAGAGAGGCAACTTGGGAGCTGTTCACACTGCAGCCCTTAAATGTGACAAGGCTCTTTCATGTCCAGTCTCGGCATTGAAGCCTTACTCAGTTTTAATGATGATACTTTGGGATGATAACATAAATGTTTCCAGACATAGAGATAGATAGATAGAAAGATAGATAGATAGATAGATAGATAGATAGATAGATAGATAGATAGATAGATAGCTAGATAGATAGATAGATAGAGAGGTAGATAAGGAGAAAGAAAGAGATAGAAAGAGAGAGAGAGCTGTAGATAAAGCAATAAATTAGTGGACTTACTTTGCTCATCTATTGCTATAGGCAATGTATAAAGAAAATTCATTCTGACCAAATTTCTTTATTTTTACCTTCAGCTAAATAATGAGGGTAGATAATGAGAGGATGAGGAAGATCACACAAGGAATCAATGAAGGTTCAGACTTCAAAATCTAGAAGTGTTTGTTTTTGGTTTCTGGGAAAGAATTATTTCATTTTTAAGTGCAGGTTCTTTCTTGTGAAATTGCAAGAGAAGCAGTAACCAACCATGGGCCCTGCTCTTATGCAAATGTGTTGTTAGGTTATAAAAAACCTAGCAAAAGAGACTTGACATTTGGCGAATATGTACATTACACTATGTAAATTATAAATTATTCTGATATTTATGAAAAAAATGAAAGCAAACAATTTGTCTGAACTTCCAGTGAGCCCATGGAAAAACACTTTCAATGACTAGGGGTTGCTGGTACCAGTTCCAAGCTCTTTATGCAGGCTATATGTTTACAATTAAGTTTTACAAGATGCAAAAATCACAATAATGCAGCCCCTGATTTATTTGTGCTGCACACCAGAGGATGTTGGAAGGAATTTTGCCTTGAGAAAGTTAAATGGCTAAGGAGCCATTAAAGCTGACATGCAGCTGCACAGTAAAAATATATTTTAGTTTAAAAATTATATCTTGCCTCAAAAGTGTTGTTTAAAGTATTTTGTTTAGATTTCTGCAAAACAGTATTTTCGTAATTCATATCAACATGTAAATAGTAAATCGCTTCAATCTAAACATGATCCATTTTTAGTGCCATTTGATAGCCCTTAATGTAAGTTCACATTGGTTTCAATGTTTTCCAAGTGCAATGTTCACTTGGACAAGAATCTGAAGGGAGGCAGCTTTCCTTAATATACTACAAGATGACCACAAGGTGGCTCCAAACACCGAAATATGTTATTTTACCTCTTGTCAAGTGAATACCAGAATTTACCCTCTAAGTGGGTCAATACTTCAGAAAGATAAACTCATGTCAACCCTTTGATTAAGTATTGAAGTATAATTTATATTATTTTTAAATGCAGATAGTCAACACAACACATCAAGTGGTTGAAAACCTTGAAGACTTTGACAGACTTTGAAAGTAAATTACTTAGTCTGCATAATTACTTAAGATTTCATTCAGGTTTTTGAAATTAATTTCTCTGGTAGTTTTGCACAATTTTATTCTCACTTGCTTTTCAATTAAATGAAAGGAAATACATACGCAATTTAATGAACTTTTTCTCTAGCATAATTAAAGAATTTTAAAACTAAAGAGAAAGCATGTCTAATTTTTAGCCCTCAGAAGGCCTCATTCTGAAAGTTCATATATCTAGAAAATCAAGTAACTAAAGTATATAATATTAACTGAATATTTTAAATTGGCCATGGTAATAAGTCAGCCATAAAGTTTAATCATTTAGCCAAATATGATAGTGTACTCATGACAAAAAAGAAAAGAATCTTATTAAATGATCATAGCATTAATAAAGATCTTATGAAAGAGATTATGAATTTGATTAAACAAATAATAAATAATTAAACAGATAACAAATGTAAATACAGAGCTATGACAAAAAATGGAATTTACTATAATCACAAAATTGTACTTGTCGGTTAGTTTTAGTAGTCTCTGTTATGACACCTCACCTTTACATATTGATGGGGAAGATTAAGTGTTAAGCATTTTCTTTAAATATGTGAATTTATAACATAAATACATTCACTAGTCCTGAATTATAAATAAAACTGGAAAATTAAAACTGTGATATAATTCTGAACTTTTAAAAGAAGTTTTAAAAAGGAAGTTCATATGGACTCATAGAAATGTATATTTTGTAACCTTAATGTTTTGGTTTGTTTATGTTAAGTCCATAGAAGTCATTTCAGATGCTTTTCAATATAGCATCAAATAGAGCCACAAAGAGGAAGAAAAAAGCAGGAATAGTTACTTTTAATTGATCTCCATATCACTTTAAAATGTGAAGAATCAAAAAATGAATTATCTAAGGAAAACCTGTTAAAATTTTCACATTTGCAGCAGCTTCTGTCTCCATCAGTTTCTGGGACCTTGTCTAAGAAAGCGGTAGCCCACTGACCTTTCAGCTTGTAATATAGACTGCAGAATTATCCTTGAGATTTATAGGTACCAAAACTTTAATGGGATTATTTCTGTAATGCACTGGCTCTGTTCATCATTCTTGTTCTAATTTTCATTACTCTGACCTCAAGAAGGAGAATCTGTGAAAGGAACCATCATTGCACTACATTCAAAAATGGTACTTGTTTCACCTGAATGAGTTTATGAGGCTTATGGAACTCACAACAGTTAGTCTCCATCTTTCCAATGCTTTCTCCTGTCTCTGCCTTTTTGGGTCCTTCACATCATTTTCAGAATTCATATCCATTAATTCCCTTGTTCATGTAATTAACTAGATGTGATTCTGAGAATGTAATTTAAGTCTGTAGGTTACATTCTCTCTTTAGGCAACTGACATTTTCACAATCATTAGGGAATAATTATATTTTAACAGGAATATATTGAGTCCTTTCCAGTTACTGTAATGGATGGTATTAGCCCTTTCCAATTGTAACAACAGATAAACTAACTGTGTCCTTGGAAATGATATGATTCAAACTCCCGTTTTCATAAACAAAACAATTGGAGTGAGAAATTTATGATGTTGATAGTAGAATTAGTGACATAATGAGACTTAAAACACCATGTAGTTTTCACTTCAACACAAATTAAATTTTAAATTTAAATTAAATTTTCACTGCAACACAAATTGAATCTTAATGTGGTAGCCAAATCTGCATCACAAGCTATGGTTAAAATAAAACATACTAAATATTCATGAAAAAGCATGTCATATGAAGTTACAAATAAGAATACCAACAAAAATATCAGGCAACAGTAACAATATAGATAGCATTAGAACACCTCTGTGCATCTGGAATTGGTAGAACTCTATAGGAACTGTGTCTTTCAATCATGACAACCACACTATCATTTAAGGACATTGATTAACCCCATTTTACAGATGAAAAAAACTACCAGCAATATTAAATATTAAATACATGGCATGTGACACAGGATTTGAACCCAGACAGTTTGGTGCCATCGTCCATGTTTTATCCATCAAAAGTCCTTGTGAGTATACGTAGGTCAGAGTCACTACATTCATTAAGAAAGGCAGTCTCAGTGTTTCTGGCATGTAGCCTTATCACCATGTCGTCTCCCTATTAAACATGATCTTTTTCAGGTGTCCTCACAAAAACAGAATATTACATAGAAGAAACTTTCTGACAGAGTGACCAAGTTTGAAACTCAGTGGCTTCTATGGACTGAATATTTTAATTGCTTGTGGGGGTGTGGAAACTTCTGTTCATAAGCATTTTTAGTAATACAATTTTGGGATTTACTTGGTCTTCAGATATGTACTTTTCATTTAGGCTTTGTGTCTGGGATCAGAAAACTAGACTCAAATTTGAGTCCTTGCTGTGAGATGACCACTGGCTCTTGCACATGTGAAGTGCATACATCACCAACCAAGATGGCAGCTCCTAACTGACGCACCAATTCAGGACCCACTCTCAGGACTCCAGCTGAATAAATCTGAGGCTACACAAAAATGCCTAATTGAACTAATCTGCTAACTTATTTCGATAGTTTCTTGAAAGATGTCATGGAAACTTGAATACAATTATAAAAAAAAGTGAAATTAGAGCCCCATATTATACATCTGAAAAGTACCTAACACTCATTGTTCTTGTATTAATCAAAATTAGAATATAATAGCAAGTAATGTGATTCATTTACTGACTCTGTGCAACAGAGGTTTTGCTTTGTTTTGTCTTTCTCTTCATTCTTGTATCTCTGGCTGCTTGTACAGTGTCTGGTTTGTGGTAGATACAAAAACAATAGTGACTTGGGGGGGAGGGTATAACTAAACCTAGTAACCCCCCCCAAAAAAAGAATAGTGAATAGAAAAATGAATGAGTGAATTAAACAAGATACTGGGAAATTTCTTCAGTAGTTTACATAATAGAAAATCAAAAGTGAAAAATCTTTTAGGTGAAAAAGTAACTTCCCAATGACATTCACTACTATTCCAGGTTATTTGAAACATTTAGAACATAACTAATAATATTTGTGTTATAAATCACATGATATTTAATTGAGAATATCTCACATTAAAAACACTACCTCCTCAAGCATAAAATTTATATTAGATTCATCTTCATATCTCTGGGTAAGGCAATAATGGCTCATAGGAACTTCTCCCAAAATGAATCAAATTAATCAGAAGCCAAGAAAAAATTGAGCAAGTGATTGTTTAGATATCAGGGGATCATTCAAATTTATTGAGTAAAATGCAAAAGAAAATATAATACCTGTAAAGGAATAAATATACAGCTATATAGGACAGCCCCAAATCTAAAGACAGTTAAATTAATGACTGTGAATTTTGTGTTATCATAGTACTCACTTTGTGAACAGTATTAAAAATTGAAAGTTTCCATAAGTTTTTTTGGGGGGGAACAGTGGTTAATATGCAATGTTTTAGTTTGCTTCTAGAAAGGACGTCTCTTCTCATTCACACGGTTTTCATCTTGGATCCACCCAGAAACGGGTTTGATCCAACCCCCACCTATAAAGTGGTGAATTAATGTCTTTACTCTGAAGTCAAAATTGTGATCGCTATTTCTCTAACTCCACATCTCCACTAGGCTGGGTGCCCAGCAGAGGCGTATACCTAACACCGACATGTCCTTGTCCCAAAAAGAAAACATGTTTTTCCCCTCTTTTGTTCAGATTTCATACTCAATGATGGAGGATAGTTCAATTTCAAGGGAAAAAAGTTTAGCCAAGCAATTATTTCTCTTAACTTAGATTTTAGGGATTTCATTTCCTCAGTATATTTTTAGTATTGAAAATAAATGTATCTATTCCCAACACAGTGATATTTTACAAAATGATAACAATAAAAGTTACATAGAACTATCTGGTTATTAAATGTTGAAAAAATTAGGGCATATTTTTAAAGACTAATGTATTAGTTAGAAGATATTCTTGGAAAATGTAGGGGGTTTTTTGTTTTTTGTTTTTTGCATCCATCCCAAGTCCTTATGGCCGTAGGTAAACAGATCATTTATTTAGTGTAGAAATTCTACAGAAAAGTCTCCACTCTTCTCTCTAGCAGGGGGTAAAAATAGAAGAACTAAAAGAGAAGAAAAGGGGAAGAAGAGTGCTTGGCATTCAATTTTGAACAAATCTCCAAAAGAATAACCAAAGCCTTGGTAAAGGGAGTGGATAAAGAAATAAGAAAGACTTTCTTATAGGTACTTATTCACGGGGGAAGGATTTATTCCAATTTAGGAGCAAGATGCAGACAGAATAAATGTTTGTGTTGGTAGCTTTCACTCTCTAGAAACTACACATGGAAAAGTCACTCTGGTGACAAAATACAGTTCAAGACTACAGAGCAGGAAAAACCCCAACTTACAATGCTTCAGAAAGAAGTAAAAAACCAAAAACCAAAAAACTATATATATAGAGAGAGTATAGTATAGTATATATACATATACACACTTCACTAGCCTAATGGTTAGTCATTATGTACTTAGTTTCTGCTTATTTGGTTAAATAACTTGATAAACACTTGATTTTATTACAATGGTTTCTTTTCTCTATGCCATTGCCAAAGCAAATAAATACCATGCTGTTGGTATGAAAGTAATATGTAATTCATAATCTTTATTTTATTAGCAATAGATTGAAGGCAATGAGTTCAAAGTAGTGAAATTTTAATTTTTTACTTCCTTTGAAGCAAATATTTCAAATAAAATAATTAATATACTATACGGGTGGAAGATTTACATGGTAAACACAAAGCCTGCAGGTAGTTTAAATATTTTCAAATCAACCTATATGTGGGGCTATAGTTTAAAGCTGGTCCTAAGAAGTCAGATCATCCAGAAACATTATGGTTCTTCATCTAGATCTGAGGTCTGATCCAAGAATTATGGAAATATTCTTTACTTTTAAAAATCACAGGAGTTACCATGGTTTTTCAAATGGACTTGATTTAACTTGGGAGTAGAATTATATGAAAAAGGAGAATCAGCCACATTTGTGATATTAGCATTATGCAAAAAATATACTCAATAACCCAGGGAAAATAATTCCCCAAATGTTCTGCTGAACTGGATTATTGTTACAGTTTATGTTTCCAAATTTTCAACTGGAAACAAGAAAGAGCAATGGTAATTCTTTATGCTACAATATCTAAAATAGACATTTGCTCATTTTATATGAGTTTACAATTTTAGATTACAAACTCGTAATATTTGTATTTTGCAACAAAGAAGAATAAACATGTCTGATGAAAGGCTGCTTTCTGAAAACATGCAATTTATGTTCAATTTATGTTTAAAATCAGGGCTCTGTCAGACTATTTCAGTATCATCTGTTCCAGTAAATCAACAAAGATTCCCAGTCAATAACTGATGTCCTGAGTACAATAACTCATACCTGTGCACTGTATATTCTGATACTTCAGAGAAGTCATTTCATTAATAAATGCTGACTCCCCATACCTGGCTTACTAGTGCAGTAAACTACATTGGCATCAATTTCAGTTCCTTAAAAGCCTAGGTGTTATAATGTTTATAGGAATTGCTTTCATTTGAAAGGACACGCTCTAGTCAACTGAATTGTCATATACTTTATGCTATAATGCAAAGGATAATGTCGTAAATCCAATGTATAATGTGGCAGATGATAGAATACTGGCCATAAAAGTCACAAGATGTACAGAAATATTATTTCATATAGGGGAATATAAAAAAGCACATGGGAAATTCATTCAAAGACTTTTGTCATTGTCCTAATGGAGAGAGGGGAGGAAAAAGGGAGGGAGGAAGAAGGGATGGAAGAAGGTGAGGGAGAGGGAGAGCTAGATCAGCAGGACTCTGAAGTGTTTAGATATGTCATCTAAAGAGGAATTTCCTGTTGTGAAGCAATGTTGTTGTATTATACCCTATAGCCTGTGGCTTAATCCCATCCTGAAACTGGAAATGTTATTTAACTTTTATATTTCTGCATCATATAGAGTATGTAGAATCAAGGCTGCTTTCTTAAAAAAAAAAAAAAGCTGGTGAGAGTGATTTAAAATCTAGATCACATGGTTTGGTAAAGCGTTCTGTTACTGACAAACTCTCTAAGGCTCTATGTCCCTCTAGGAACATTGTTATATGAAGGCATTTCAACTTCCTATAGACAGTTACTGTTTTCAAGGAATACTCGCTTTACCTCCTAAAATGAAATAAAATGTAACTTTATTTTACTCATTTTTACTCAATTTTCAGCTTTCCCTTTCTTTAAATCGACTACTGGTATGATGATATTTAACAAATGTTTCTTAGTGATGGAGAGGATGGAACATCACATACATTGCAAGAGAGAATAGGATAAAAACAAAAAGACACTGGTGGAAACAAAGCACCTTTATTGTTTAAAAAAAAAAGTTGCTTTTTTTGTGAGAAATTGCATTGATAATGAGTTAAGCAAAAGTTATACTGAAACACTTTTTGAAACTCTCAGATGATTTTAACTGATCGATGCTAATATTACATTAAAATATTGCATTTCCAGAAATCTACAACTTTCTGTGATAGGTGTGATTTTCTTATGATGTTTGTGCCTCTTGAGTTAGTTGGACAAAGGAGGTATGGCAAAGGCAAAAATGGCCTCATGTGTTTCAGACATCCTTGCGAAGGACAGCACAGCTGGATTATAAAAGGGCTCGAGGGCTCATACTCAAATATCAAGTGTGATGAAGCCGCTATAGGACAAGAGAGGAGGCCAGGGGTGACCCTGGCTGATACTGTTATCTCAGAAAACAGGCACTCCTTGTCGACTGTTTGAGATTTTCTCATTCAGATGTGTGATTTAAAAGGTCTACAATTTTGAGTGTTGAATTTATTGGAGGTAAAAGCAGAGATTGTTATAACACTGCTCTGTGGACATAATTCAAATGCTTTAACTAGAAAAAAAAATAAGGCAGATTTTGAAATGCTTAAATTCAGGATTTTTCTTCGATCAGCATATTTTGGGATATTGTAATCACACAAAAAATTAAATGTTCTCAATGAACTCATTGGCCTGAATAAAATGTGAAAAGGAAAATGATTTTTCATGTTAAGTTTCATTTCTCAAATATCAGTTCATAAATGCTATTCCTTGGACTCTTTTTTTTTTCCAAAATATTCATAAGAGGGATCATATACACTTGGTATAATGTTTAATCTATGCCACCAGTGCTCAGCATTAGCCAAACAAGAATGAGGGCACCTTTCTTCACTTTACGTTACTTAGTTTTTAACTTCTGTTAAAAGTAATATGCTTAGTAAAGTGACTTTTCTGAAACTCTATTCCAGATAATATTTTAGGATAATCAAAAGTAGAGTTTTCAAACATCAGCCTGAAATCTGGAGACCAAACATCTGCATAAAATTACTTATGATTAGCATAAATAAGTTTTATATTTTTTGACTTAATACTTTGTTGTTTCAGTATTTTACAAGCACTTCTAACGTGGCAACAGTATTAGAATGCAATTTGCATAGCAGAAATAATATATTTTGGCCAGTGCTTTCAAAACCCAAGGGCTGGACTAGAGGTAGTTGTGTTTAAACCCCTGATTTGTATGAATTGCTTACTATGCAACACTGTTACTGATAATAACACTTAACGAAAACATGGTTCACTTTGCTGCTGAATCAGCATCATAGAGTTAATACTGTTCCTGTGCTGCAGCCTAGCGGAATGATTTGGTATAAAAATGACATATTCCAGGAGCACTGTGTTATCACTTGCTGCAAAGTAGGTTAAGAAATATACAAAATAATTCCTAAGCTCAGAAATCCCTAGATAATATACACTCTGCATCATTCATTTGTTAAAATATGAATTTAGGTATAGATCAAAAACTGCATCTTAAACTCTGAACTCATATTCCCATATTTTGGAATTAACCTTTTCAGTTTCAAATACACTCTTTTTCAACAGGGGGAAAAAACCTCTTTCAGAGTACACCAACTTTCTCAATATTGTGCCAGAAATGTATATCTCTCTAAACAGAGTATCAATTTTCTATCCCTTTTTTCTTTTATTTTTAAGGAAGAGCTCAGTGTGGGTGAAAATCTAACTGTGTAATATTAAATGCAATACCTGTACTGTTCTTATCAACAAACAGCTAGTTTTTGTAAACATCGAGGAATATCACCTGAAGCATTAATTAGGTTCCAAACATTCTTACCACTGACCTCACACATATGCATGTATATGTGGATGTCATACAGATTATGTGCTCCTTTCCAATGTCCCTGTTTTTTTATTATTATTTTTTTCTTTTTTCAGACATCTAAGTGTATGGAATTCTATTCTTTGATTGGAGTCAGGGAAGGCATATACATTCACCAAGGAAGTCAATTTGTTACCAGCAAGTATTTGAAACCCAAGAAGTACCTGATTTAATGAAAGCAGATATTGATTCATACTTTAAAAACACATCCAAAAAAAAAAAGAAAGCAAATAAAAGAAGCATTTCTTTATGCTTTTATCATCAGAATGGATTTATATTTGATGTATCCCTAAGCCACAAACACTCTGTTTAGATTTGTGCACTCTCTAATGCCTTTGCTCCCCCCATCCCCAGTAACCACTATTTCCTTATACATTGCCCATTGAATACATACATGGCACACTGACTATGCTTCAGGGAAGGGGGCAGGCAGATTATCCATGCAACTTATCATTTACCTATTTTTCTGTGACACAAACCTTTTCCTCTTTTCTTCATCACTTTAACTAAAAATGAACCTAGAGCTCTTGTCAATGACATAATGTTTTCATGAAAGTTCTACTAATTAAAAATCCTCACCATACCAGACCTAAAAAATGAGCACCCTCTTGCCAAGCGTTATTCACCACAGAGAAGCTCTTGTAGCTACATTTTAAAGAAGGATACAGAGGGGGATGGTGTGGAGGGAAAAAGTCTACTAACATATACATTGAGGTATACCAGTTGTCAGCATCAGAGGGACTGATTATTTTTATTATAGAGACTTCAAGACCAAAAAAAAAAAAAAAAAAAAAAGGAAAAAAAATACCCTGCACCTCGAAACAGCTCAGAGTAATGGATATGCAGTTTTGGATAACAGAAGCTTTTACTGGAATGAAGAACCATTATAGGAAATAGATCTGTTTTTTGGAAGCAAAGATGAGAGGTCAATTTTAGAATGATGTGTGTCTTTGATTGCACCTGTAGACCACCCCTTCCCTTTTTAATGATAAGGAGCTGGAAGGTTTTTATTGCAGTGGCATAAAAACACTTTCAGACTACTGCTTTTGCCCGTACTTACAGTGCTATCAATAGTTATTTGTTGGGGACATGCATTTAGTCTTGCAATGTGCTGCATTAATTTAACACCACATAAAATATGGATTTTATTGCAGCAGAGACAATAAATGCTGCAACTGCTGACTACATGCATTTAATCTCCCTTCTTCATCTTTCCCCTTATACTTCTGATTCAGATATGAAATGTGAATCGAGGAATTATGCCTATTCTATTCCCGATAAACGCCAATCTATCTTATTTAGGTAGATGCTTTGTGACCACTGGCAGGTTCAAGGAATCTGTCTTTTGCCTGTCATTTCTCTTTATATTGAACCTACAATGAACTCTGACCGTAAGTAAGTGCAGAGCGGATCCATTCGTACGGAATGTAAAGCAATGCTGGATGATCTTAGACTTCACAGCAACAATGTTCTCCGCAACTGATTTTTAAAATTAAGACGCACAAGTACAGGCATGACAAAGGACACTCCATAATATACTTTCAGCATTTGTTCAGAGTGAGTGAATTCACAGACTCTAACAACATGACCCACTGCTGAGCATACGCAATTTATCCAGTTTTACATTACCTCTCCAGATAGTCAAAGCAGTTGCTTCTAGAACCCAAAATACAGGTTTATGGTTAGTAAATTTTTATGTCTTAAAAATAATTATTTGAAAATAACTGCTGAATACAACTTAAAAACAAACATTTTTCCCCAGGGAAAGAAAATAAGAGACCTTAAGGGAGTTAGGAGGGGGAAAAAAGAGAGAGAGAGAGAGAGAGAAAGAGAGAGAGGAAATCTTCCTACCTTTTTTTTTTTTATCAGCTTCTGGATAATGGAAGTTGGTCCAGTCAAAATAACCCTGGAGAAATTGTCACTATGTCCCCTTTTTTTGTTTGTTTTCGGCTGTTAGTTTCTATCACTGATTCTACTTCAATCTAACTCAAGCTTTCTCTCAGCATCACTTTTAACTCTGGACGGCAGGGAACCGAAGAAAACGGGGGCGAGCTCTCTCTGATTGGCTTTCATTCAGTGCTTCTGATTAAGGGGAAGGAAAAAAAAAAAAAAAGGAAGAAAAGAAAAGAAAAGGAAGGAGGGGAGGGGAAAAACCCTTCCTCACTCGGAGAGAAAGGTTCTGCTGATAGAGCTGCAGCACTCGCCATGGGAAGGCTGGAGACTGGGGAAGTGCTGGCTTTTGCTAGCACACAGCGATTTGCAAGTGAATGCGAGGGGAGGGCGCATCCGAGGGGAGGGCGCATCCGAGAGGAGGGCTTCGGCGGATAGGCGTCCCCTCCCCCTCAGGGCAGAAAGCCTCTCTGTTTCAAGGCTAAGGTAATCAACCCGATCTAATCCGGCTGTGTCCGTAACGCAATCTCAGGAGCGGCACTGCTTCTTGCAATTCTTTTTAAATAGATACTTCTTCTGACAGATATATTCCTGCACCATCCTCACGCCAGACGACCGAAATACACGAACCGAGTGCCAAGTCAGATCGCAACCAGATCTGACACGTTACCAGAGTGATTTTCGCTGCGGTTTACATTATTTATTTTTGCTTTCCGTGAACTTTTCTCTCCTTGATTCTCCAAATACCTTATTTTTGTTGCTCATTGTCATAGGAGAACACACCTTGCTCATCGTTTTGGAATGTCCGTGAGCTAGTCTTGTCTGCTTAATCTTAGCTGCTTTGCGTTTTGATACTTCATAGATAAAATATTTTATTCATAATGTAAATATGCAGTTAATGCTATTGAAATATTTAGACTTTGGGCTTGATACAATGTCCTTTTTTGGTTTTTTTTAAACTTTTTTTCCTCAGAAATATGAGTGTCATGCCCAAACGTCCACGTGGAGGGGGTGGTGCGGGGGGAGGCAAATAATACATCTAGGTGATTCTATTTACTTTACCATCTAACTATTCGTCTCCCTATTTATTTATCTCTCCATTAGGTTGGAATCAACCAAAACCTTACCAAAGGATGTCAGCATAGCTCCACAAAATAATGAACACCTTTATATTTTTCTGGCTACATGTAGATACTTTTTTAAATAAATGAATTACATAAGCATACTGTAAAATAATAATATACTATAAAAATAATTGTAAAACTGGAGGAGGAATTATGAATATAATCTTGCCTGTCTATGACTTTTTTTAAAAAATAGATAATACTGCTCAGAAATGTTAAATGAGTTAAGATCACAGAGCTAACTACTGACAAGAGTTAAAACAAAAATGACAGTTCATATTTTATATTTATATAAACACATTTCTATAATTATATGACATATCTACTTACGTGCATTTACAGTTCCAGTTTAGTTCTGGTTCTGAGACGCCACACTACCTCCTGGGGACATATTTGATTATTCTAACATCAGTAGGCCCCTCACACAGACAGAATAACAGGAAAAGAAAGCAGCTCAATCTGGGAGAGAAAAAGGGCGCAGCGATTCTAAATTAGATTTCAAAAAAAGTTTTAGTATACCACAAGGTTATTATATGACCAATGTTACCAGCTAGTTTTATATTCTAAAATACCAAATATTTCTGTTCAATAAAATGATATGTAGAGCCGAAAGGGACTTTTGAAACTCTTAATTTTGCAGACGAGGGCATCTGGAAAATTGTGATGACCCTGCTAGAGTTGTGTGCTAATTCTTACATTTATCTCAAGTTTGCGTATCTGTAGTGTTTTGTTTTGTTTTGTTTTTAACAGAGTACCTTAATTTTAGAGTCAGGTAAAATAAATATTCTATTTTTTTTCTGTAATGTATTTGTGTTAATATGAAATATGTGTTCAGTTTCATGCTGCTGTTGACATATTAAAGTTGGCTGTCAAGAGAAGGTATAGAATCTCATCGTCTCTATACAGAAATTATACAGCATTCAATTAAATGTAATAGGTCAGGTGCACACATGGATGATGGACTTTTATTTGATTAACTATTTTTGTATGTTTATTGTTCATTTCAGGATAAACGACATGATATGAGAAGTTGCTTACATTATGTCTAAATGGGTCCACTTGAGAAAATAATCAAAGGCTGAGATCAGATATAAAATGCTGTTTTATGAATGAAAATACATGTTGCAATGATGTATTCCCCAAATAATAATTGCATTTTTTTTTAACAAGATAGAAGTTCATTCTTCTCTTACATACATTTCTGAGTTGGTGTGATTGCTATGCTCCCTGTAGTCATCAGAAACTCAGGTTCCTTTTCTCTTGATGCTCAACTAGTCTTGTGGAGTTGAACTCATAGATGGTATGAGTGATCACCCCACATCAGCTTTCTAGAAAGAGGAATAAAATAAAGACGGGAAGGATGCTCCCTTCCCTTGGAATCTTCTATGATTTCATCAGATGGAAATGAGACACTTGGCTACAAATTATTTTAAGGGAGGCTTGGAAATGTAGTCTTTACTCTTGAAAGCCATTTGCTCAGCTAAAATCACTCATGCTGCTAGAGAAGATGACAGAATTGGATAGAAATAGCAGGAGTGCCACTACCTCTATGTATCATACAGCAGCATGTTTTATAACTGTTTAGGGAAAAAACCAAAAATTTCCTCTTGTTTAAAATTAAAATTTTGTCATGATGTTAGAGAATGGTATCCATGCAAAATAAATTTTAATCACACTTTAAAACTTTGAAGAATGAAACAATGGTATTGCCGGTTATTGCATTTTCTGTTTTAGGGTCAGGTAGTGTATTAAATAAATGACAAAACAGCAAGACATCCATGTATTCCAAAATTCACAATATGTAGATACAGATATGAGAGTGACAGAGAATTTGAACAATGAGTGTATGAAAACTTATCCCATTTTTCTTAATGCCCTCCTTGCATGAGATTCAAATGCTACCCTATTGAATAAAAACTTTAGTAATAAAAATTAAAATACAGAACAAGCAAAAAATTGGCTAAAAATTAAAACCTCTGATAATTTTTGTTTTATTAAGCAACATCATTTTTCAGTTCCTTCTTTCATTCTATAAATGGTTTAACTTGGGATTCTGCTAATTTCTCTATTTCTTTTGAGTTTTCTCCAGAAATACTGTGTAAGTGAGTCCTGCAAATTAGGTAAAGCATCCCTATAGTCGCCAATGTAAGGAACTGTCACCCCCATGGAAAGTCAGTAAAAGGAACAGTGGGCTCTGTGTAAATGGGACAAATGGATCAACGCCTCACAAAAGTGTCCCTCAATGTGAGCAAAGGCCACATGACCATTATAAGCAAATAAAAGCTGATGAAAACTTTAAAAACTACATTCCCATACTTTTTAAAGCTAAATGTGAAATTGCACAGAAAATGCCTTACCATAATCATAAAACATTCAAGACATTGAAGAGATGTTTTCATTATAATAATGGGACCCTTTGAAGGCTACCTCCTTCATTGCAAAAGTAAAAGAGGCAATTTGGTTAAAATCAATTAAATAAATGAACTTTCTATTCCATGTGGAATTATATGCCTAAAAGTTGTCACGCTCTTGCTAAACAACAATCATTAGTCCTTAAGGTGTCACTTGCTAAACAGCTACATACTTGTTTTAAAACAATAGCTCCTCAGGCATATTTTCCAGCCTTTCTTTTAATGGTACAAGAGATTATATCACTTTCCACTATAACAGTTAATCAAATCTGGTTCTCTTTTTATGGCTGTGACATGAGAGTGGAGAAAGTCTACTCTGCTTCACCCTCCTCAAATACAGTGGCAAAAAAAACAAAAACAAACAAACAAACAAAAAACACCTGTCATAGCTTGTTTGACACAACATTTTTTCTAATCTCCAAATGTAAAAGTACATTGCCCCAGCAGTGAGTGGTCAAGGAGGGGAAAGTGGAATCGAATGAGATTCCAATGGAATCCATATTCCATTTTTCAGATGTCCTCATCATCTTTGAATTAGAAATCAAGTTAAATAAAGAGAAAGTCAAGGGGAAAAGCATCAATGTGGCCACATGGATAATAACTGAAGAAGTATGGCTTTGCCATCACCCTTACCTGAGGCACTGTTGCCGGCCGTTTGCATCACAGCAGTGGGTGTGTGATTCTGGAGCTAGAAGCGCTCTTGATATTCACTTAGTCCTCTTGTTTTATTAATGCTGTAAATTACCATCTATCACTAATTATTGTTATTTCATTTATTTTGCCTGAAGTAGCTGGAGGGGTTTCTGTTATCTGCAACTGAATTAAAACCTGTTTGTAACAGTACCCTCTGTTACTACTGATAAGCCCTGTCTCAACTTTTCTTAGACCATGTGATTTGGGAGTGGGACAAGGGAGGCTCGAGCCAGGAAAAAATTAAAATATCAAATCGCCAGTTATACTTCCAAAAAAATGTAATTATTTTGAAAAACAATCAAGAGTTGATGAAAGAACGTGTGATCTGACATTTATTTGGATCCTCCTGCTCCCTTCTCCTCATAAGCCACCGCGTTCTGTATACTTTAGGTATAAAGGTCAGGGCTGGTTTTCTTTTTTAGATCAAACCTGAATCACATCTCTTGATTTTTTTTTCCTTCTATTTTTAAAGTAAAAATTTGGGGTTATATATAAAAGATTCACAAGTAAACTGAATCTTATCGACTTAGCAAGACATAAAATAGATTGAATAATTCTCATATTGATTGAAAAGTAAATTCTTATTCAATCTGACTGCTTCCATCTTTACCTGAATAAGGATAGTGGCTTATTTGAAATTTTGAAACATTGGCAAAGTGAAAGTAATCAAGATTGAATCTTCTGTTGTTTGGTGATGATTTAAATTTACACCTAAGAAAGTGATTAAAAGAAAAACCTTTCAAATAAAAAAGTGGAAAATAATAAATCATAACTCTAATATATTTTTAATTACATTTAATGAACAAAAATATAATCTCATGTTTATATTTATTTTAAGTTGTATTGTTAATACAGAGAGTAGGTCTGAATGGTAAAATCAACATTTTAATTAATATTATCACTCTGAAAATCCATTCTAAGAATTCTTAGAATCTTCTTCAGAAAAGGCAATATTTTAAAATAAATATCTGTTATAAAAGACTAGAAAAATCACAACTGTTACTTGATTTCTTCTTTCTAAAATATCATTTCATTCCTCTTCTTCCTTTCCTTCACTTATTATTTGTCAATAATGGTTAATTTTGTGATAATTTACCCTACCTGGAAACTCCCAAATTAGCTTGGTGGATGTTGGCAGAAGACTTGGGACTCTGAAGTCAGAGACAAAAGGCACAGGAAGCAGTACAGCCATCACATCTGTGTCAATTCTCTTTGTCCCCACGTCTCCTTTGGGCATTGCCTGAGATGGGCTCATGTCGATGTTGCATTATACTTGAGAGACACCAAGCTTAGGGAGCACATAATGGACTGTGAGCAAAACAGCCTGAACTCCAAGGAGAGATAGTACTTTTATGTTGTTGTACCATATATAAATCCCCCTACTCTGATGGAGACAATAAGTCATCATCCAAGGCTGTTCCTATACAAATGCCCTCGAAAATATAGTTTAAACAAAAGGGGGGTTAGTATGTGAGAGAGACATATGGAAAACTGTCTCCCAAGATTATTATTTGTTGATCCAATGAGAAATGTCAGCTGGGAAACACACTTACACCAAGAAAATGGTCACTCTAGTCTTTAGGAAAATTTTGAACATGACTGGGTCTTCTACCTATAGGACCAATGATATGGCCTGTGACAGTCTCTCTCATTGATCAAACTTTACTCAAGCTCCCCTGACAACGAGGCCTGACTTTTGGACTTCTGTGTTCATCTCTGCATTGTCCAGTTTTAGCGAGAATCCTACTGACTCAGTTTAATCAGAATCCCCACCCTCAATATCTGAACACCCTCAGTTTTTTATCAAGTTCCTCATGCTCCACCATCCTCCAGGTGATGTCTGACCTTCAGTAAGAATCCTGGTAGGTCAGTTTAGCCAGAATTCCCCCCTTACCCCTGACGTTTCCTCTTAGCTTTCCATCCACTGACCCCATCCTGCTCCTGGACTATAATTCCCACTTACCCATGCTGTAATCAGAGTTTAGCCCAATCTCCCTTCTCCACAGAAGACCCCATCTCAATGGTCCCTTTGAATAAAGTCTTCCATACTATGCTTTGGCAAGTATCACTGAATATTTTTTTCTGTAAAAACTTCCATTTATAAGATAAATGAGTACTAGGGATGTAATGTACACCATGATAAATATAATTAATACTGCTGTGTGTTATACATGAAAGTTGTTAAGAGAACAAATCCTAAGAGTTCTCAACAGAGGAAAAAATATTTTCTCTATTTCTTTAATTTTGCATCTATATGAAATTATGGATGTTTATTAAACTTATTGTGGTAACAATTTCATGATGTATGTAAATCAAATTATTATGCTACACACTTATAACTTAGTGCTGTACGTTAATTACATCTCAATAAAACTGAAGAAAAAAGCAGTAATTTTTCCTTTAAATGTCTGGAACAATGGTGCACAAAATGCAGTCTTAGATCAACAACTTTAGCATCACCTGAGATCTTGTTATAAATGCAGATTCTCAGGACCTTCTCAGATCTACTGAATCAGAAACTATGGGGGTGGTCAGCACCCTATTTTCAAATGTCTCGAAGTGGTTCCTAGAGGTGAAATTTGAGAATCAGTGCCCTACAGTTGCTTTAAAGCAATCTAGAAAAGTAAGAAACCCCGACTTAAAACTCACGATTTATAAATGAGAGACTTGTTTATGCAATCACATATTATTTTAACACATATATATTATGTGCAGAAGCACTGCAAAGCATGGTGCTATTTATGAGATTGTGGGGGAGAGCTATAACCATGAGCTCGCTAAATAAGGATTTAACCATCTAACGAGAGAGACAGAAATGAAGACCAGTGAAACACTAAAGTAAATGAAGGGGAAGAAAGGGGGGAATTCTGCCAAGTGTATATGAACGTAGAAGTAGTTACTCTGGAGGTTTCAAAATATAGTATTACAACTCTGATTAGCGTCAGCTTCGTTTTTAATTTCAGCAGTCAACACGCTAGGGGACGATGGCAGTGAAAAGGCCTGGCGATGGTGCTCCACCTGGCAGCGTGTTGACTAGACAGAGTCGCACCAGAGTTGACAAGAGAACAAGAGGGAGGAGGGGTTCTGAACTCCTTTCTTACAATCTCCAGTAATGATGGGAGCTCACTGCACATTCAAATGTCTGTTCTTACCCGAGGTGTGATGACACGCAGCCCTGTGTAACCCTTCACGTGATACATGGAAGAGAAAAAGGAAAGGGGACTGAAACAACGAGAAGGAACAGGGAGGGGAGGAGGAGTTTCATAAAATCAGATTCCCAAACTAAAGGAAACCAAAAATACCTTCTTCTTTATAGACTGGGCTGGCTTTGTGGGTTTGCATTCTGTGTAGTCACACAGGGCCCCGTGCCTAGAAGGAGTCTACCCTTGGTTTAATGAGCTGCTTGTGCAGTCTTGAGTTTCTTAATTTTTGAATAAGGGGTTCCGCATTTTCATTTTGCACTGGGGCCTGTGATTTTATAGCTGAACTACTTATGATGCTGATGCATTATGATGTCATTCATGCACTGAGAAGTTCCCATCACAGGTGAGTGTTTGAACAGTAATCAGTGTTGACATTTAACAGACAAACACATCAATAAATCTATTTGTCATTAGTAAACAAGGACAATAAAGTGTGCTTGACTCCTGTTAAGCTGGAATTGACTCTGAACATTTGATCTCTAGCATCAAGTCACTGGCATCAGGCCTCAATGATATCAGAAGGTAGAATTTCCTTCATCCATGTATTCAGTTATTCATCCTCCAGCTGCTTATTGAGCTGTGACAATGCCGTATAGTTTGCTTATCGCTGGGGATATGATGGTGATCAATAGCTTACTCAGTCCTTAACTGCACAAAGCTCACTCTCTGATAGGAGAAAAGAATAATTATTTAATCTCACAAATGATTATATTACTATTCACTGTGATAAGTGCTATGAAAGAAGACATAGCACTTATTGCATCTTATAAGGGTCTTGGCCAAAGTGGGGAGGGGCTAGAAATGGGGTCAGAAAAATTTCCTAGATGAGGTAAGGTTTGAGATGAAATTAGGAAGACGGTGGAATGCCCTTTACTCCAGTATTTTTAGAAGAAATCATTTTGTGTTACCTGATAACACGTAAATCATGCCCTTCTGGCACCACCTAATTGGCCAAAACATTTTTGTTGCTGCAGGTATCTGTAACCACTACAACAATGGATTCCTAATTTATCAGACATGTTATGCATACATGTATCATTTTGTTGCCCTAAGAACATCTTGCTCATGCTATAGGTCACTGGAATAGAGCAAAACAAACAACTACTACAATGTACCAAAGGTTACATCTAGCCCCATGAAAGTGGGTTAATCTTTGCCAGATTTTCAGCCACTTTTCAGCACTAGCAAAACAAAACAATAACAGGAGGAAGACAACAACCATTGAACCATTTGTTGATTCTTTGGTACCAGACCATATTTTAGGAAAATCATAGAGGAAAAAAAATCTATGTTGAGACCATTCATTTATATAGTGAATTATGCCATTGTTTAATTTTATGTGAAGACTTATTTATTTTTATATCATAATATCTGCATCAAACTATAATTTGGCTGATAAACCAAGATTTATCAAGTATTTAGATTTTTTTTTAAACATAATCTGAATCAGCTCATGGTTAGGCCAAAATAAATGCACTCTAATTAGAGGAGTTTTATTTTGAGACAAAGGCTTATATTTCACAAATTTCTTCATTTAATTGATACAGCAACTGTTCAACTAGATACAAGATCTCAAGCTAAGTATACTTGTTTACATTATGCATTTCTTATTCTAACTCAATTAATGCAAATGGATTAAAAGTCTTTGCAAATAATACACAATCAAAAGAAAACTTCAGGTGATTTATTAAAATTATTAGCAGTTAAATCACTGCCTAGTTTAAATGTTAAATTTAAATTTAAGAAACAAAATAAATCAAAGCATAGGAATGATCATTTGTGAAATTCCTGAGTTGCTTTCTATAAATACTACTCCAGGAGTGGAAATTTTTTGTGTGTCCTTTATTAACTTTATTTTTGTTCTTTGTCATCATTCTAGTATAGTAAAATGGTTTTTCTCCAAAGTAAAAAGAAAATACTTAACATTTAAGGAAAACAAGAGAACAACATCATTTAACAAAATAAGTAGTGCTAAACCTAAAATTATAAACCAGTGGGAAAGATTAAATCTGTAGAACTATCTGTGACTTTCAACATTAACACATATCAAGTAACGTCATAATAAACCCTAAAACTTTTTAAATGTTTGTACAGGCATGATACTCACAGTATTGTAATCATCTTTGATTTATCTTATGTTCAAACCTAATTATTTTTTACTTTTTTCATTTATCAAAAGAATTCCTTCCTCTATTTTAATCCTGAGATGCCTTTCTCTCTCTCTCAAACACCTCCCTTAGTAAGTCTTCCAGACCTATTTAACATTTTTTGAGTAAGTTCATGATCACTCTAATATTAGTCAATCTAGATGTTTTCAGCACCTTACATCTTGCTCTGGGTTGGGAGAGGACCATAGCAAGGAGAGAAGGCCTGAATTGAGGAGCATATGCAGGGGCCTAGAAGTGGGAAAGAACTGAGTTTGAATCATAGCCCAGGACAGAGAGACCTCCAAGCTTGGCTTCATCACTGGAGGCTTCTGGTCCTGACTTGGGGCAGGTGGTTGTTACTCCAACAGTGGGCTGTTTTCCCTCCGTAAAACCAAGATGTAGGATAAAATGTACTCTTCTAAAATACGGGTTTATAATTCACTATCCCAGCATTTAATCTTAGAATTCTACCTACAGTCTTAAAAGTTTCTCAGTCTTTGTCTCTCTGATCAATAAAATCTGTCAGGTAATTAATTTTCTTTTTTGGGGGTGGTTAGAGAAGAAAATTATACATGAATAGAATCCACTAAAAATTTATGAAACTGATAACCACATACAGATCAGAAAATTGAAATTTTTATCTTATTAGCAGTATTGACACAGCCATGTGAACCATATGTAATATGTGGATATATTTAAATTTAACACAATATACAGCCACATATAAATGGCTATTTGATATCATAAAGGGAAATACATTACAGATATTAACTACCAGAGCTTTGAAAATCTTTATCATGATATTATTACCTTTTATCCTTTGTGTTCTTCTTGTTAGCTTACAGTCTATGGTGCAAGATTGCACATGCCCATTTTTGAAGCCAATAGAAATAAACGTGTAGATTTTTATTTATACATAATTCCTCAAAAATAAGATATAATCAAAAGTTAAATGATAATAATCAGGGCAGATTTATGAACAGAGAATAAATTCAGATGATAATTATTTTGATGATTGTGAACTCTTTTCAATAAGAAGATACTGATGTGTTAATACTGTTAGTATGAAGTGTTTAGACTTCATTTGTTTTCTCCAGTGACCCCACCACCCACCCACATATACTTTGGAATCTTTGGGGCACTATCTAGCTTAATAGGCAATATGCTGCTGTGTATTTTGTTTTTCCTTAAAGAATAAAATTGTTATCTGATTATAAACATTGAATATGAGATTTGTTTCTTTTTTATATACTTAACCTACTATTCCTTGGATGTGCATGGGAGATGTGGTGGTTTGCAGACAGATCACTCTAATGAAAACGTGACATATTATTTCACTATACCTGAAAATTCTATTTTATATTCAAATTAAATCACAATTAATTTGAATAGTGTGTCTAATTTCAGTATCATATACACTATTCCTACTTATAATTATCTATTTTAGTTACCCAATACAACTTGGCTTATTTATTCATTGAACAAATACTTCTTTAATGTGCCTTTTATCCCAGGGACTATTCTAGGCTTTGGGGATAGAGCAGTGAAGAAAATATAGAAAGTTTCGTTCCAAGAAACTTGCTTTTGACTAAGGTGCGAAAGAAAGTAAGCAAATAAACAAGAATATAATAGTACTAAAGATGGTGATAAGTGCTACAGGTAAAAACAAAACAGGTAAGGGGGTGTGGTCAACAGAAGAATGGCACCCAAAGATGTCCACAATGCAGTCTTTGAAACCTGTGAATATATTACCTTACATAGTAAAAGGGACTTTACAGATGGGATTAAGTTAAGGATCTTGAGATGAAGATCCTGCATGATTCTGGCAAACTGAACATAATTACATGAGTCTTTCAAAGCACAGAACATTTCTCAGCTCACAAAGAGATTTGAAAATAGAAGAGAACCAGTGAGATGTCAGTATGAGGAGATGGATAAGCCAAGGACCTTGGTCATTCTCTGAAAGCTAGAAAACACAGGAGAACAGATACTCCCCCAGAGAAAAAGGAACACAACCCGTGCTGACACAATGACTTTAGTCTAGTGAGAACTTTGTCAAAATGCTCACCTATAGAACTGTTAAGATATTCAATTTGTGTTGTTTAAGCCTCACATTTGAGGTAATTTGTTCCAGGAGTGATAGGAAACTAATACAGGAGATCAAGAGAGACTGATCAGTATGTGCCTTTTTGCATAACACAATTAGAGAAGGAGTCTTTGATGATGTGATGCTTGAGCAGAATTAAATGAAGTGTGGAAGCCAGCCACCTGCATACATATGGAAAGAACTCTCCGGGCCGAGGGGACAGCAAGTGCAAATGCCCTAAGGCAGAAACACGTTCAGTTGTTTGAGGACTAGAAAGAATACCATCCGGACTGAAAAGCAGTAAATCAAAAACAGAGAATTCTGAAATGAGATGAGTCCTGGAATCAAGGAGCCCGGCTTGCTGGGCTGATTCCATCATGGCATTTTATTCTAGCTGAGATAGGGAACTCTTGCAGGTTGGGGGCAGAGGAAAAACCTCAGCAGATTTAGATTTAAAATGGGTCATTTTGATCACCCAATGGAGAACAGACTGTAGGAAGGGAAAGAGTAGGAGTGGTCAAGCTGAGAGACCAACAAAGAGACTTGTTCATGTAGAAGATGATGACATCATGGAGGAATAATTATATTTTGTATGTATTATAGAGATAAGTTAAATGTAACAGGACTTGCTGATGAGTTACAATTAGTGCTAGGAAAAATAAATGAAGGATGACTCCAACTGCAAAACGGAGTTGTCAAACTGAAGTGAAAATGGAAGGAAAAATAGGTCTGGGGCCAACCAAAATATCTGCAAATGTCTGTTTTGCGATTTTTAAACATTTATTTTCTACACCTCAAATATGTTGCATTTCTGTCTCTTATTCTACCTTCACCACTGCATATGACTATTATTGCTTTCATTAATTTAAACTTTTCAGAATAATACTTTAGAGAAGAAGACCATCAGCATTTTCATGTTGGATGCTCACCCAGAAGTTCATAGTGTCAGTGTTTTATTCTTACCCATCTTCCTAACCATCCTGCAAATTATACATTTTTCACTTGAGTAGTTTCCAGTCAATGCTTTTTTAGATAGAACTTTATTTGAAAATCAACATAAGAATGATATTTTGAAGGCATATTCAAATTCATTGCAGTGAAATTTCAGAACTGCAAAGTACTGCTCTTTGATTTTCTCAGCCACGGCAACTGATTCCCAGGAGATATGATGTGGGAGTGAGCACTGTTGGTCTAAGAGGTGCTAGGTTTCAAACATTAAAAATAACTACTATTGTTTCATTAATTAAAAAATGTCAGCATTGTATATTATAAAGACACTGTACTAGGAATGAGAGGCATAGGTTTGTATACTTAATGTTAAATTAAACAATGAATTAATCAGAAAAAGTCAAAAGTAATTTGCACTTAATTAAAATACGTACAATGATTGCCATCTTGTTGAAAAGTAGATCCCAACAATAAACTCTCTCCAAACCTGTAAGAAGCACCTAAACTTATCAATATAAATTAAAAATTGTACATAAAATATTTAGTTTAATTTAACTGAAATGTGTATATATCTTACTATATTATAGCAAAGTAGTATTTTAAACATTTACTGATCAACATAAGTGCCCATTAAATCATCACCTGAGAAAATAATTTTATTGGCAAGTAATGAAATTATTTTGATTATACATTTTGTAGAATATCATCGAATATTTGAAGAGTTTAGAAAGTTGTAAAGAAAAAAGCATAATCCTACAAGATTTGTTGTGTTAATACTGACCTTTGATGTTGTCATGCAGGCATGCATGTCTGGATGAATTCTTATACGTACCTAGGGTGAAGAGCACCATACAGATGGAGAAAATAATATTCTATTAAATAGCAAATAGTTTATAATAAATAGTAGTACCAGCTGAGTCATGACTTAATACTAATTTATATCTAAATAGAAAAATGTATTTTATGTGAAAAGTAATACTTCTTTCTGTTTTACAATAAAGAATGGATATTCCACAAAATTCAGAATTTTATAAACAGTAGAATTAAATCACTATTCTGCTAATTTACTGAAATCATCTAAAAATATACTGACCCAGAATAGCATCTGTTAACCTCATTGTTTTTCTGAAAATTAAAGTGAGATGTGATCAATGGCTATGCAAGGGAGGCTACAATTTTCTCCAACTTAAGATCATCACTAGTCAAAAGAGTTTTTTTTTTTTCCTTCTGTAAATAAAATTTAGTGATGTCAAAATTAAAATGTTCAGTTTTGCTTTCCAAATACTTAAAGAGTGATTGTTCTGTGTTGGTCTTATTTTTTTTCACCAAATTAAATCACAAAGTTACTTATTTTAATTTATTCCATGTATTTGTTACAAGGCTTATATTTATAAGTTAAATCACTAACTTTTATCTTAGTATTTGTCTACCAATTTAACCCAACAAAATTTTTCTGATGTCTTTTAGCAAACATTTGAGAAAGGACTAATTGTGATATTTAAGTGTCCTTCACAATTACGTTTTCTTCTGACTTTTAATCTATGACTACATCATGTGACTTCCTTTCTAACATATTGATTGTTAACTAACTCACTAAATCATAAAATCTTAGATAGAGTTGGAACCTTGGGAATAAGCCTTTCCAAAGTCATTGTCTGAGTTGAGTAAGTGAAGTTAGAAAAATATTAATTCTTGCTTGATATTAAAATGCTGATTTTTAGCCAAATCAAGACCTGTTAAATAACTGGATTTATTTATTCTTGTGCATCCTAACACAGAGTTAGAGCTCACTGAATCACATGTCTTTTGGGTTCAAGACACTTGCTAACTTGGAGTTGTGTATTTGAAGTAGAGGATTAAATTTTCAAGAACACGTTTGTGCAAATAATGTCCATTTATGTAGAGTCCTTTGGGTGATACTCCTCATCATCTTCTTTTGTAGACTTTGTAGTTTTCTCTCTCTCTCTTTTTTTTTAAAGTGAAAGACTGGTGATCTATTTGCATACTTCCATTTTCACTCTTACCTCATTCCCAAAATTTAAGGAAATAAATATTCACATTTTCAAGTTCACTTTTCAAGGCTAGGGTACCAAACTATGCCTAATGGATGGAAATAACGGGACACTGGAAACCAAACAAATGAACTTGGCTGTATTGTTTTGATTTACTATGATTTCACCAATTGAAAAACCAGTTTTCATGTATTATGCAGAATTATTGTAGCTTTGTAGGTTGTAACTTATTTGACAAAAGTTAAGGCATATGGGTCAGTGTAGACTAAAAAGAAGCTTTCTTCATGATACCACGATAATTTTTCCCTGAGCTAGAGTTTTGGAATTTTAGAGCTTTGAAATATTATTTTTAGTGCAGAGTATGTTTCAATTCCATAAAGAAATTTCTACCTTTTAAAGTACAAACAGTACAGTACAAAATGGTAACTCCATAAAGAAACAAAAATAATACAGAGTTTTAGCTTAAGGTAACATATTTTTCCTTTTCCAAGGGGGAAAAAAACACACACACAAACAACAGCAAAACCAAATGAAGATTTTAAGAGGACGGTGGCCTTTATGTTTCATGTATAAGCTGGAAAGCAATTGAGGGTGTTTGACTCCAGTGTCTTTACTTTCACTGCCTCATACAAATGTAGGTTCTAAAAGTTTCTAATGTGTTGGACTGAATGCAGGTAGGAGCTATAATGAAGACCTATGGGAGATTATTAATTCAAACTTTCGAGGCTCAGGGATGTTGGTTTTTGTTTGTTTATTTTACCCACGTTTCCGTTTTGCAAATCAACACAGAGTTAAGAATGAAAGAGATTTACATGAAACTCTTATTTGGTACCATATTTTATAGTAGAACCATATTCAACTATAAAGTTATTTCTAGATGTTTGTGTATTCAATATTATTATCATAAAGTACTACTCATCTTCTGAAGGGTTAATAATAATACAATTTTTAAATAATTTGTTCTCTATAAAATTTTAGCAAAGGCAATTTGGAAAATGGTCCATATGCTTGCCCTCAGGAAAAATTTCTTCTAAGATAATTTCTTCGAATACTGTTTCATTTATAGAACATTATATGGAAAAATTCTACCATAAATTGATCACCATCTGACAACATCTTATATTTTTTCTCTCATTTACATTTTCATTACTGGTCAATTATAAATGTAAAACTACCAAACAAGCATTTACCCACTCAGTGACACATTTAGGGTACTGAAGAGAATATATAAAATAACATGATATGTAGAAAATATGCTATATAAAGCTATGTTTTGCAGCTTTAAAATATATCAGCTTTTATATGTGTGGCTCAATCAACAAAACAGTGCAACAACTACTTGAAATTTTAAAAAATGCAGTCAATTTGTTTTCAAAATGTTAAATAATATTTTTAAAAGCTTTTGGAAAAACTCTACTGGTTTTTAGTCCTGAGTTCTGTAAATTTTTATTTAATGTAGACACTGACTAGGTCTGCATTATTTCTGACAGCAGAATAAACATGGTTTCATTTAGAAAAGTCTATTCGAAATGAAGCATTTATATGTGTCTTTGGTGCTTAACTGATATTGTCTAAACTGAGATATGCTCGTTTAGGAGATAAGATAGCAATCTTGGTATGTTTGGAGAGCTAAGTATGTTATGCAGAGCCCTGTATGTTATTTTTTCATGCCTCCTTTTTCTCTTATCTTGGGATCAGTGATAGTGATATAAAGGTGGTGATTGGAATTTATCATGTCAATGGGAAAACAGGTGAAATATTTTACCGTATTACTTTACATTAGAGGATGTGTGGGACAGTTCTTGTCTTAGCAGTAGGGCTCTGTCACTCAGCGGCTGTGTGACATGGTACAAGTGACTTAAATTCCCTCTACTTTCATTTCTTCATCTATAAAATGGAGGGGTAAATGTCCCTACCTGGATATTAAAAAATGTGTTATATGTGTACAATGTTATTCTGACTTAAAAAAGGACATTCTACAGTATGTGACAACACCAATGAACCTGGGGGACACTACGCGAAGTGAAGTAAGCCCATCACAGAAAGATACGTAGCTGAGGCCCCTAGAATAGCCAGATGCATAGAATCACACGTAGCATGGCGATTGCCCGAGGCTAGGAGAGGGGGAGTGGGGAGTTTCTAATCAACAGGCATAAAGTTTCAGTTATGCAGGATGAATAAGCACTAGAGATCTGCTGTTCAGCATAATACCTATAGTCAACAGTAATGTATGACACACTTAAAAATTTGCCAAGGGTGGAGATCTCATGTTAAGTGTTCTTATCTCAATAAAATACAGTTTAAAAAACTACAACAGCCTGACAGCATATTTGAAATCATTATAAGTTTTATGGGGATGAGCCAGGTAATCTTCCTCATTAGTGCAAAACAGTGTTGCTTTCATAACATGCTTGTTAATTTCATCCAGTCTTCCTGAAAGTCATTGCTTTAATGTAATAGAGTACAATCTTTGTAATATTTTGTCTTACTTTAAAATACCTTCATGTTCATTTCAAAATTTTTGAAAATAAAAACTAGTGTATTATCTTTGAAAACACACATAGATTTTTATTTCTGATTTCAGAAATGACTACATGAATATTAGTTATCAGTGAATCAAACATAACTTTAATCACTGAAAATCAGTTGTCTTAGTATTTTAAAAAGATTTTAGATTTGCTTCATTTTATGAAAGAGAGTTATTTGAAATATTAAGTATTTCATTTAATACAATCAATGATTTAATTAAAGGATATAGAAACATAACACTTCATTTCAGATGAAAAGCCCTTAAATCACCATAATTAAATTATTTGGATTAAAAATACTATATTCATATATAATTCCTTGAAAAATAATTTATATATATACTTATGTATTTAACTTAGGTCTACATATCAATATGGCCAAATGTAATATTTTTAATAATAATGCACTTCTTTCCAGGAATGGAGCTAATTTTATTGGATGACTATCGTTGTAAGCTATGAACTAAGTCTGAGGAAGTTAGCGTGAGCTGACCTGTATAAAAAAAAAAAAATGTAAGCAAGAATTCCCATTTAAATCTCTTTGGGGGAAGTCTCCCTAGACAGAGCTGGTATGAAGTGAATGTCTAACGAGATTTTCAGTAGGAAATGCTCTCTTGTGTAGTAAAACTTTATTCCTAGATACCCAACAACACATTCACTTAAGTCCACATTTTTCAGTAATGCCATGTAGAATGGGTTTCATTTGGTAAAACACTGAAGTGTACACTCCAGTACTGGCTTGAAGCAGAAATAGAAGTTTTTTAAGCCAGAAGGATGCCATATTTGACTCTCAGTGTGTGTGTGTTTTCTTCATGTAGTTCAAAATCAGAGTGCATTTATAAGATGCAAAATAATTTATCAACACTTGTATTCTTTTAGATATACATATCAAAACCAAAATAAACCTCTATTCCCCAGAAATACTTCTTAAATTACTTTGTCCTCTTTCTTCCAGGACCTGCCCTCACAGTCTGTAGCTACTCCTATAAACCCTTGACCTTCTTGATCCTCCTCTATCCAAAAATGTCTTTCTTATTCTTTAGCTGCATTTTTCCCTTTCTTTTTCCTTCTTTATTATGTAAACTGTATATATCTTTTCACTTTAACCAGGGTAAAAGTAGGTTAAAAAAAATTACCTGTGTATCTATCTATCCTAGTGGTTAGTAGTTTAAGGCACACGTACACTCAGAGAGAGAATCAAATAACATTCTTTATTTTCTTTCAATCATTTTAGCAGACTAGAAGTCTCTGAGAACCCAGTGGAACAGGAAAACAAGAGATTCTTCACCACCACCCAGCTTGGCTGTTCCCACTTTCAGCTTCCTGCCTGTTCATGCTTAGCAACCTGTACTCCTGGAGCTCTTGTCTACGAAAAGCCCACTTACTCCTAAGAAGCGTAGTTAAATGGTGAAAAACGTGAATCTGGTAGCCAAAATTCCACAGCACAAATATTTGCTTTGCATCAACTAGCTATGAAACACTGGGAAAATCATTTATCATTTCGGCAATTCATTTTCTTCCTCTGTAAAATGGGGGAACATAATAGTCCCTACTTCATAGCTTTGTTTTGAAAATTAAAAGAGTTAATTTGTACTCATAATAAGGTAATTGATGGAAATAAAAGGGAAGTATGTAAATCGATTTTTACCACACACAAAAATGTGGGAATTGTCTGTATATAGAACCAAAGATTAAAACTCAACTTATGTGCAAAGAAATTTAAATAATTGTGACATTTCTTGTTATCCTGTTATAAATATTAACATTTTAATTTTTCTTCTTTTCAAATGCAACATTAGCAATCTATTGTCAAAGAATAATGACAAAAAATGGTTCTATATTTATATTAAGTTTCCCACTCATACTATAGTATAATGTAACACTCTTCAAATAACCTAATTGATAAAAGTTATCTTTATCATCATCATCATCATAGTCATTAGTCTCCTTAGAAAAATTTACTAAGCTTCTTCTGAGCTTAGATGAAAGAAAAATTTGGAACAAAAAATAAGAAGACAAGAAAAAAATTTCTATCACTTTTTTATATTCAGTAGCACAAAATACCTTTTTTTAAAAAAGAAAATAGAGAAAAAGTTTCTATATTTAATAACTTCAAATTAAAATGTGTTCTAACTCTATCAATTATCCCCCACATGATTTTTAGCAATTAAAAACATTGATCAAACCCTAGTATATCTCCCTGCAGTTTTCACTTAGTTATATTCTGAATCTTTGCAAATCTCTATTTGATTATAATTTCACAGAATTAAAGATGCACTAATCCAAAAAACATGCTTTCATTATCCCACTATAAGTACAAATATAACCATGAAAAATCTGTTTTATCTTTCCATAATTGTCAAGATATGACCTACACATTTTTCCAGATTTCTTTCCACCTAAAAAAGATCAATAAGATGGCTGGAGTGAATAGGGAGCTATGGAAAAATATAGAAGGATATTATGACAACATAAGAAAGTCAATTACATATTCAAACGTCTCATTTAAGTCATAAGCTAAATGTAATATGGCATTTATGCAAATTATTTCACACTTCTCAGATGCTGGGTAAGTCAGCATCTAGGGATTAAACCATCATATATAAGCTTATTTACAATGGTTACTTAAATAAAGCATCATTCCATTTTCTCTGACTTTATTATCATTAGAGATTTCACAATTTAAACGGTCTGAGTAATATTTAATTGTTTTTTTAGGGAAAAAAAAAGAGGACTTATTTTCTCTCCCCCACTTCCAAGGGAAAATTTCTAATGCTCAATCTGTTTACTAAAAGACAAACATTTCATCCATATATTTGAGGCCAAGTACAAAACTGATAAAGCCTGTTATTTCAAATCAAATTTAAATTTTTAGAAATTCTGTTTCTCACCATCCTACTCATTTCGCATTGAAATTTTTCAGCCACAGTAGCCTATCCAGCTTGGTTTTCTGTGCATGTCTTAAAATAGCTATGCAATCTTTATTGTTGATATCAGAGATGTATCATTTAGGAATATTATTCAAAAAGTGTGAAATTTTTGTTGTTGAAAAGTGTTGCACTAAACAGAAACACACAGGTCTAATTAGATTTTGGTACCCACAGCACACTAGGAAAAATAAGATAATAGGATTATCACTCAATCAGCAAAGGCTATTGGGAGTAAAATATATTTGCAACATTAATACATGCTCCTAGAAAAATAATAACATAGACAGACCAACTTACAATCTGCAGAACTCTCTCAAGAATAATTTTTCAGAAGGGGAAAGTGAGGCCAGAAAATTTAGAAAATGTGACAGGTCACAAAGTCAAGCCTTGAGTCAGACTGCAACTTATATCTGAGTATAAATCTTAAGCTCTTTCAATTCCGCTATGAACCATTTAAAAAATCGCCTTTGATTTTGTACTTATTATGAAGAAGTTTGCTCTCAACTTGAGGTGGCATGAGTAATATATATGATTCAAAGAGTGAGAAAGCTAAGCCAGTATGAAAAGTAATGCTAAATCATGTTTCAAATATCAGTGGGTGTTAACAGTCATTGAATAATTCTTTATTTGGCAGATAGAAATTGAATTAGATCTTAAAGAAGTAAGCAACTTGAATAGTTTAGAATGCATGATTAGGCAAGGACCAGCTGTACTTATTTTAAATAATGCAAATTGAATGGCATATCATAATTCCAATACTTCCTCCAAGTGCAGTACTATGACATTCCATTTCTACTAAGATGTATTCATGTGTATATGTACATATATATATGAATACACATGCAAGTTATGAGTGTGTATATATGAAATTCAATAAACTTAAATGAATTTCCGAAATTTAAGGACAAACCAAAATTAAAGGGTTATGATTATCCTATTATCATCATCGTCTAAATATTTGATAGCATTATAAATAAAATGCCAATGGGAGGTAGCTATCAGTAATGGCAAAACAGCTCAGTATCAGCTGTTATCAGACAACTCTTCTCACAGCGAGAAATGATAACCTCTGGACAAAATATAAAATTAATTAAATGAATAAACAAATAAAATGTAACTATTTGAAGGAAGAAAATAGAAAATCACTGAAAGGAAAGTGCTGGAAGAGAAAGAAAATCAGATATTTAAGTAAAGGCAATCTTTTGGGAAAAAAGCAGCATACTAAGTGAAATTCTTATGCTTTAAATATTTCAATCAGTGAACCTTGAATAAAGCAGATAATCCTCCATAATGTGGGAAGGCATTATCCAATCAGTTGAAGGCCTGACTAGAATGAAAGGATGGTCCTACAGAGCAAGGGAGAATTCTCCAGCAAACTGCCTTTGGACTTCATCTATACCATTGACTTTTCTAGGTCCCAGGCTTCTGGCTTTCAGACTGAAACAGTATCATCAGCTCTACTGTAAGCCCACACTGCAGAATTGAACTTGCTGGCTTCCATAATCATTTAGCCAATTTCTTGCAATAAATTTCTTCATTTGCTTCTCTCTCTCTCTGTATATATATATATATATATATATATATATATATTCTATTGTTTGGACCTATTCTAAGCAAATTCACCTTTTAAAAGCAAACTTCTCTTTGCTTGATTTGGAGCACAGAAAGGATTTAACATATCAGTGCTCACTTTTAAGATGGAGGGGCCAAATAAAAAGACTTGAGTGGCTTCTAGAATGTGAGAAAGGTCTCAAAAACAGTAAGTAGCCCTAGGCCAGGAGCTAGAAAACAGTGGGTACCTCAGTCTTACAACCACAAATAAAGTTATTCTGCCAAAAACAAGAATGAATTTGGAAGTAGATTCTTTCAAAGTCTCTGGATAAAAGCCCAGCAGATACCTTGATTTCAATTTTGTAAGACCTAGGCATCTACAGAAACTAATACAGTATACCCCGGTTGATAACATACAAAACTATGCGAAAATGAACGGGTGTTAGTTAAATTAGCTAAGTTTATAGTAATTTGCTGTGGAGCTGTAGAAAAATTATACAATACAGGTATTATAAATTCTTAAGACCATGGACTAAATAAAAATGTGGCCATAATAAATAAACCGACCATTTCAGAAAAGAAGTAGAAATTATATTGAAGAATCAAATGAAAATTATAGAAGTGAAAACTATGATATCTGAATTTTTTTTAAGGTAAGGACTCAACAGTAGATTGGAGATGGCAAAAGTAAGGACTATAAATTTGAATGAAGATCCAGTACGAAATAAAAAGAGAAAGTCAACCAAAAAATAAAAAGTAGAAAGGAACAGAACATCAGTGAGTTGTGAGAACTGTCAACTGGACTAACATATATCTAATTGGAGTAACACAATAAGTAGAGAAAAAGAATGAGAAATAAAATAAAAACTTATCTGAAAAAAATAATTGCTGAAAGTCTTGCAAATTTTATGAAAACATTATACTAGAAATCTAAACAGCTCAGCAAAGCTCATATAGGAGGGGGAAAAGACCTTATAAGCAATCTGTTGAAAACCATAACTAGGAAATATTTGAAAATGACTTTTTAAAAAAAAGCACATAATATACAAGAAAAAATGATAAGAAAGACGGTAGATTTTTAAAATCGGAAATAAACAAGTACACAATATAACAAAACAAAAAAGTAACTGTCATCCCAGAACTCAAGATCCAGTAAAGACATCCTTCAGAAATGAACACAAAATAAAGACAATTTGGAATAAACAAAGGTTGAGGAAATTCCTGCACTACTAATAATGCTAAATAAAATTATTCAGAATAAAGAGGAAATTGGACAAGATTAAAAACTTGGATTTATAAGATAAAATGAAAAATACCCAAAAAAGTAAAATAAATGGGGAAATATGAAAGACAATATTTTTGCTTCTTTTAAATTTAAAAATAAATGACTGTTTAATGCAAGCATTAAAATGTGTTAAAGATTCTGTAATGACACTGCAGTGTTGAGCTAAGGTTTGTAAACTTGATCAACAAAGCAGAAGACAGAGACTAGAAATAGATGACATTTATATAGACAATTGATTTTCAACAAAAGTGCAAGAAGTTCAGGATGAAAGAATGTCTTTTCAGCAAATGATGCTGCATCAACTACATCAACTAGATAAATGTTGGAAAAAAGATGGTCCTAAATCTTTGCCTTATTCCACAGACAACAATTAATTTGACACAGATGGTAAGCCTTAATGTAAATGTTAAAACTATAAAACTTCTGAAAGAAAATGCAGAAAAGAATCTTCATGACCTTGTGGTAGACAAAGATTTCTTAGAATAAAAAGAAAAAAATGTATAAAACATTAAAGAAAAAGGGTGAAGATTTGGTTTTATAAAAATTAAAGTAGTCAGATTTTGGGTTTTAGTCCCAATATGTAAAGACCTTATTAGTTATCAAATCTGTATTTATATCAAGATTTAAATTAATAAACTGAAAATAAATTACTTTTCTTGGACCCATCAGAGAACTGAGGTTGCAGCATGAACCATCCACCCTGAAATCTGGAAGGAGAGGCAGATCCAGAGATTCAGAGCTGAGATCTGCTTACCTGCAGAACAGTCACTGGAGCCATAATCTTGAAGGACATTTTAAGGTAATTCTGATAAATTTTTGGAAACTAAATGTGGACTAGCTTGAGAGTGAGAAACACCTGGTGCTATAGTCTTGGAGTGGGGGTCCCCATGAGTTTGTGGCTTTTATCTTCAGCAAATGTGCCAAGTTCTCGAAGATTCCCTCATAGCTCTGGCAGTGGAAAAAGATTAGTCATTGTGAAATATGCCTAGAGCATTCTCAATTAATAAAAAATTCTCCAGGGTAAAAATGTTTCATCAGAGCTTTATTCCCGTAAGAGAAGAGCTTTTCTTTCCTCCAATTCCATCTCCCATAGACTTCCCCTCTCAGATAAGGGAGGGAAAAAGCTATACCACCTAAAAAAAAAAAAAAAAAAGAGAAAAGCTTCTTAAAGTCACAACCCAGACAAAGAAGCCCACTGAAACATTGAGATTTCATCATAAGATTTTAGAATGCTTTCCCCCACACCTGACCACCATACCAGCAGGGCTCCAGCAAAATAATAGTGTATTTCAGCTGAAAGAGGGTCAAAAAGCAGACTGTCTCTGAAGAGGAGTACTGAGGGAAGCCAAGTGTTAAGACAGCAACAACAAAATAGAACACTGGAGGCATCTGAAGCTTCTGGCACCTACAGCTATTGCAAATATTAAACACAGTCTAACTTCCAGCCAGAATACACACATTCTCTTATTAAAGGCCTATTCACTTCAGTTCCTAGAACCCATTAAACATGTCTGGCTTTCAACAAATATTGGAAAGCATGCCAAAAAAAAAAAAAAAAAAACAAGAAAAAATAAAATCTGAAGAACAGAACAAGTCAGGAACCAGACCTGGATATGACACAAATGTTGAAATTATTCAGACAAGGCATTTAAATAACTATGATTAATATGTGAAAGGCTGTAATGGCAATAATATAACACATAATAGAGGGTAATATAAGCAGAGAGACAGAAACTGAGCAAGAATCAGAAGGACATTCTAGAAATTACAAGTGCCATAACAGGTTGGAAAACGCTTTGGATGTACTCATCAGTGGAACAGACTTGGCCAAAGAAAGAATCAGTGAGTTTGAAGATAGTTCAATAGAAACTTCCTAAACTGAAAGATAAAAATTGAAAAAGTAATAATAAGAAACAGAAGAGAACATTCAAGGTATGAGGGGGCAATTTTAAAAAATGTAACGTGTAATTGAAATACTAAAAGGAGAAAAAAGAGAGTGGAGTAAAAAAAAATATTTGCAGTAATGATGGCCAAGAAATGTCTAAAATTAAGACAGACACCAAAGTACAGTTTAGGAAGCACAGAAAATATCAAGCAAAACAAATTCAAAAACAAAAAATAAGAGTTAGATATGTTATGTTCAAACGGCAGAAAACATAGACAAAGTCTTGAAAGCCAGGGAAGAACAAAACCTTATCCAAAGAGGGACAAGGGTAAGAGTTACAATGGATTTCTCACCAGAAACTAAGCAACTATGCAAAGAATAGAATGGAATAATATATTTAAACTGTTGGAAAAACAAAAACAAATACAACAACAACAAAAAAATGCCAACCTAGAATTTTGTGTCAAGAAAAATTCTATTCAAAAGCAAAGGAGAAATAGACTTTCTCAGGCAAACAAAATCTCAGAGACTTCATGGAGAGTAGACCTGTCTGCAAGAAATGTGAACAATTCTTCAGGGGGAAAGAAAACAACATAGGTCAGAGAATCACATTTTCCTAAGAAAAGGTACAATGTGAGGGAAGGGATAAATGAAGATAAAACAAAATCTTTTATTTTTCTTATTCTTAATTTACCTAAAAGATGAACGTTTGTTTAAAGAATAATAGTTACAAACTATTGGGTGATTAAAGTATATGCAAGTGAAATGAATGAGAGTAATGTCATAAGGGACTGGATGTCATAATGGATTGGAGGAAGGAATCAAGAATTCCTGTTTTGCTCTGTTATAAGGTACTTGTACTTCCTATGACGTGGAATAGTGTTAGTTGAAGATATACTTAGATTAGTTTAAAATTTATATTGGAAACTTCAGAGCAACTGCTAAAATTTTTTAAAGTAATATAATTGTAATGCAAAGAGAGAAGATAAATGGAATATAATTATTTTAAATATGAATTTTCTAAATAAACCAAATAAAAGACAGACTGCCAAATGCATAGAAAAAAATAAGATCCAATCATTTGTTATCTGTATGTAACTTACAAACAAGTTAAAGTAATGGGTGAGACAGCTTTACCATGTTACCTCTATTTTTTTTTAAAGCTAGAATAGCTTTGTTAATTTCAGACAAAGCCGACTTCAGAAGGAAATTATCAAGAAAAACATGAGACATTTTATTATGATAAAGGGGTCATTTTCCAAGACAGTGTAACAGTCTTAAACATCTATGCAACTAACAACAGAACATCAAAATGCATGAGGCCAAAAATGATAGAACTGAGGGAGGAATAGAGAAATCCACTATTATAATTAGAGATGCCAGCAGTCTTCTGTCAGTAATTGATAGATAAAGTAGGCAGAACATCAATAAAGAGATAGTTGACTTAACAGCACCATCAATCAACTAGATTTAATTGACATTTAAAGAATATTCCATCCACCAAGAGCAGAATACACATTCTTCTAACAAACTGAAGTGCATCCATACAACGGACTATTATTTAACAATAAAAAAAAAAATAAGCTATCAAACCACAAAAAGCCTTGGATGAATCTTAAATGCCTATTGATAACTGAAAGAAGTCAGTCTGAAAAGAGTGCATTGTAGCCTGTATTGCTCCAATTCTATGGCATTCTGAAAAGGGCAATAGTATAGAGATTGTAAAAAGAACAGCAGTTTCTACGAGTTTGGAAGTTAGTGGAAGTGAGGTTGAATAACTGGAGCACAGGGGACTTTTCGAATAATGAAACTATTGACACTGTAATGGTGGGAGCATGACAGGATACGTTTTTCAAAACCACAGAACTTTACAGCACAAAGGTAAAACATTTATGTATGCGAATTTAAAAGATGTTTAGAAGGTCTGGGCATCTGAGAATGAAAACTGGAATGTGATCAAACAGTCTGGTTGTAGTACAAATAAATGAAACAACCTCACTGAAGGGAGTCAGGAAAAAAAGGACTAATAAGTAATTCTGGAAATGAGTAGATTCTGTAACATTCAAGGCAAAACCAACGGAACATCAGCATTTCACTCTAGCTGATAAAGTTGTTTCGCCTGGGAGTAATGGTTCACAATTCTGATATTCCCTGTGCAGTATACTGCAATTGAACAGCATTCTGTTGCAGATTGTAGGAGCTAGGTTTCCAGCTGATGAAGTGGGAAGTTACTGGTAAACCAAGGACGAAGGATACAATAATCCATGTGGTAATGGATTAGAGTTGGAGACTTCAGGATGAACTCACAGTTTGCTTATTACACAGACAGAAGGTTGCATATAACAATAAATACAGATATGCATCTGTACAGGTTAGTGTAGACATATCAGTCTCTTGTTCTTTCCACTCTGATGGCTTGGAAGCAATGACACCCAGTAGTAACAAGCGTGTCTAACACCTATAATTGGTTTCTAACACCATTCTCCATCAAGAAGAACCAGCGCTCCTTGGAGAAATGGCTGATTCTAGAACTGAGGCAGAAAATATAGTAAGATAAACCCGAGATACCCTGTAGTGTGGGAAAGTAAGGCAGTGTGCAAAGCATGTATATACCCGTGAAAAAATGCTCAGCACCGTATGTCATTTAGTAATTACAAATTAAAGCAACAATGAAATTGTCGCCACACACTTATTAGAATGACTAAACTCTAAAATATTTTTAAAGCCAAATGCTGGCAAGTATATGGAACAACAGAAACTCTCATTCATTGCTGGTCAGAATGCAAAACATTACAGCCACTTTAGAAGCAGTCCACAGTTTCTTACAAAGCTAAATATAGGCTTAATATATGCTATAGGAGTCATTCTTTCAGGTTTTTATCCAAATGAGCTGAAAATGTATGTACACACAGAAACCTGCATAAAAAACTTAACAACAGGTTTATTCGTAATTGTCAATAGTTAGAAGCAACCAAGATATGTTTTAATAAGTGAATGAATAAACTGTCGAACACCCATGCAATGGAATGCTGCTCTTCAGTAATAAAAAGACAAGAGCTATCAAGTCAAAAAAGACACAGAGGCATCTTAAATGATTATTGCTAAGTAAAAGAAGAATGCCTGAAAAGGCACTGTACGATTCCAACTATATGATGTTCAAGAAAGGGAAAAACTGTAGGGACAAGAGAACAATCTGCCAGGGGTTCAGGGCAGAGAGGGGGACGAATAAATAGTTGGAGCGCAGAGGATATTTAGGAGAGTAAAACTATTCTTTATGAAACTATAATGATGAATACATGACATTACGCATTTGTCAAAGCACACAGAATGTACAACATAAAAAATGAACTCCATCGTAAACTAGGAAGTTTAGTTAATAATGTATCAAGATTGGCCCATTCATTATAACAATCTATCTCGCTAATGCAAAATATTAGTAATAGGGCAGATGGAGTAAGGAGGAAAGGAGAAATATGAGAACTCTCTGTGGTTTCTGTACATTCTTCTGTACCTCTAAAACCATCTAAAAATAAATTCTGTTAATTTTAAGTAAATAAATAAATAATAGACCATAAACACACACACACACATATATATACAAACAAATGAGGGAGTACGTCAAAGGGACACAGAGGTCGACTGAAAAATTTCTAAGAGCCAATGCTAGAACATTTTGAGAAATGAAATAAAGTATCACTGTATTATAATCAAAAGTATTAACTATATGTCCGTGAGTTCATACTGATAAAAATAAATTATTGAATCAATAAACAGTGGAGGAGAAGACACAAATTTCTAGTGCCAAAGAATGTCAAATAATTTATGTAGATACTCTATCCTCAGGGCGGTGCATAACTTCTCATCCTTTCAGTTTTGGCTGTGTAATAGTGAGTGTCTTCCAAAAAACACAGTAAGGAATGAACTCCAGTCTCATCCTGAGAAAAGTATTAGACAGATCCCACTTAAGGGACATTCTACAAAATCCTTGACCAGCACTTTTCAAAACAGTCATGGTCATCAAAAACACTTGAGAAACTGTCACAACCAAGTGGAGCCTAGGGCGACAGCTACTACCTGTGATCAAATATCCTGCATGGGATCTTGGAACAGAAAGAAGGTATTAGGGGGAAAGACTAAGACAATTTGAAAAAAAAAAGTGAACTTTAGCTAACAACAGTGCATTGATATTGCTCATTAATTGTAATAAATGAAGCATACTAATAAAAGATGTTATTAATAGGAAAAACTGGATGTGGAGTATATGAGAATATTTGTACTACCTTTGCGATTTTTCTGTATATTTAAAGTTATTCTAAAATAAAAAGCTAAATGTCTAAAACAATGTTCACTGCTTTTCAAAACGTTATTAAGTAAATGAATAAGCATGCCAAGAATATGTATGCCAGATATTTATAGTTAGGATATATAAAGACTTCCTATAAACTAATAATAATTATTTTTTAAAAAATAATAAAGTTGTCCAAAACACATAAAGAAAATTATATGAAAAGTCAAAAGGAGGTTATATGAAAGACCAATAAGCAACTGAATAAGAACACAACATCATTAGTCATCAGAGAAACGCATATTAAACTATCTTATACCTAATAAAAAGGGTAAAATTAAAAATACTGTGTGTGACAAGTTTTTAAGAGGATGGGAGCAACTGAACCCCACAAACATTGCTGATGAGAATGTAAAATGGTGCCACACTTTGGAAAAGTGTTCAGCAACATCTTATAAAGTTAAAAGCACACCTACCCTGTAACGCAGCAAAAACACTTCAAGGTGTTTAAGTGAAATAAACACCTAGGTCCACCAGAAAGACTTGCTCATGAATGTTTATAGCAGATTTATTAATAACGAACGAAAGCTGACAGTTCAAAATTCCTTCAACATGGTAATGAGCGAATAATTAGGGTATATACATGACAATTGAATAATCGTCTGCAATGAAAGGAATGGACCTTTGGAACATATAAAGCATGGATGAACCTCAAATCATCATGGTGAACCCAAAAAATTAGAAACAAAACAATACGTACTCCCTAATTCAATTTATATGAAGTTCAGGAACAAGCCAAACAAATTCTGTGGACATAGAAATAAAAATAGGTTTACTTATGAGTAGAGGGGGATTGACTAGAAGTGAGCATAAAGGAACTTTCTGGAGAATTAAAAACATGTTTTATGTTAATTGTGTCAGTCCTCACATGGGTGTCTGCATTTATAGAAACTCATCAAATTAAGTTCTCTGCAGTTTATTGTATGTAAAATTTATCTGAATATAACATTTGTCATATTCGATGAAGAGCTATTAAACTATGTGTTGTTTATAGATGCCTATGGTAAATATTGAAAAGCAGTTTATTTTTGCCACAGTTTACTTGATTCTTTTTTGAGTAAGTTGACGACAGATTTCTTTTTTTTTTTGAAGTTTGCAAGACATAGCAGACTCACTTATTTTTATAAACCATGCATTTACAAGGGATGGCATTTAAAATACCTGTAAATGTATATATTTTGAGTTTTGTCTTATTACTCTTTAGTTATGCCACAGCAGTACTTGAAATGTGCTATTTTTTTTCCTAAAAAAAAATCTTGCAATTCACACTGAGAAACTGAAGGGACAAGAAAATAACGGGTGAGATGTTCTAAGCTCCCCATTCACAAGACTGATGCTTGCTGCATTCCCGAGAAAGAAATGTCAAAGTATATACGATAGGAAAATGAAAGGATTAAAAACATACTATAGAACTGAGGGCAGCAAAAGGACAGAAGGTCTAGAATGACAACCATGATTTGTAGGTTGCAGTACAATTTACACATTAGTAAGAGCTTACCTGGGTGATACGGTTAAGTCCCTCAGGCAAAGAGCTCCTGTGGAGGGCAGATGGCATCCTATTTCCCTGGTGTCAGAATCTAGGAATATCTGTTTTACTGAGTTTATTTTAAATAAACATTTCTCCTTCTACTGAAATATTACACTACATGCCACAGAAAGCAGAAGGGATGATGATGCAGCATAAAACTGTGAAACAGCAACAAGAAGCCAGGGCAGCAGGTGCGCTTGGCTGAAGGATGGGAAAGACACAGTGTGGCACAGACAGTGGGAGACTAGAAGAAATGCACAGGCATTTTATAGGGAGAAAAAGTTGGTAACAAATAGGGTTGAAAAGAGAACACAGCAATACGTTCCTGGTTTGGATGCTGAGAACAGAAGTAGTATTTATACAGGGTAAAAAATTAAGTGCACATCTCGGAAAGAACAGCAAAGCAAAAGATAAAGAGTGGGAGGCAGAATCTTCGTTGTAATTATGCACTTGTAGAAATAATTATAACTACTAGTATATTAATGCAGAGGTGGGCTAACTGGGACCCACAGCCCCAGTCTGGCCAGTGACCTGTTTAGTGTGGCTGATGAGATAGGAATGGTTGCTACATTTTTAAATGACTGTAAAAATGGAAACTGAGAGACCAGCAAACAAGCAAGTTCCAAAGAAGAATACGGAGCAAAATACGTGGCTGCAAAGCCTGAAAATTTACTTACTAGTCTTTTACTGAAAAAAAAATTGTTCTCCCACTAGACTAGTCAGTAATTCAATATTTAATTAATCCAGTCATTACTTTGAGTCATTTTATTAGACTTGTTAATAAATAATTTTAGTGCTTCTCATGTTCCAGAAATGTTACATGCTGAGGAAATACTGAGGAAGATGACACTCTAGAATGCTGTCCTCCTGCAGGTAAAAGGACCCATTTAACAAATATTTAGAATATAAGTAATTACAATAATGACAAATTCTGGGTAAAAGCATATACATTTTTTGGCAGGGAGCACGTGTCAGGGGATTTTGCCTAAACTATACAACCATTGATGGCTACCATGAGAAAGTCATCACTAAAATGAGGGCTGACGGATAAATATGAGCCAGTGAGAATGAAGAGGACAGAAGGAAGAATAGTCCTGATGGACAGCACAGCACGTGTAAAAGCATTTAGGAGCAAATGTTCTTTGATGCACTTAAGGAAAAAAAAATACTATCAGTCTCCCTGGAACATAGAGCACGAGGAAATAAAAAAGAATTGAGGTGAGATGTGACCAGAGAAGAGAGCAAGAATGGGATTTTGCAGTGTCTTGTGGAGTATGAGTGTTTTTTCAGTCTACCCAGCTTGTAGGTGAGCTAATTGTACCCTGTCTTTCTGCCTCCAGCCCAGAGACCAGCAGGAGACCCTGGCTTAGCATTCCAGTGGTTGGTTCAGGGATGTGCAAATAAACTCTAACAAGACCATATTATTTCCTCTTCGGAGATTTATCAGAATGATGTATTAGGAAATATACGTTAAATATATTAGGAAATATTTAAGCTATAATGTCATGTAAGTCTGGAGATGCCACTGGCATCTTGAATCCATATGCAGAAGTCTGCCTGAGAATAAAGTCAATGAAAAGAAAAACATTGCTGAGAGGGAATAAAAATGACTCAGATCCCTGAGGACATAATAGGAGCATCTTTCTAGCCATGTCTGAGGAATATATCATTGGGTTTTTGTCAGCTTGATGAAACAATCATTTAGTTGCTTATTAAGTCTTTTGAGTTGGATTTTTGTTACTGACAGCTGGAAGAGTCCTTAAACATTCTGGATTTTATAAAATCTCAGTGGTGGTAATTTTACCCCACATTTCCTAAAGTGTTCTTTTTAATTTTCTCATTTTGAGGCAATTGAAGAGAAACGAAACAAAGTAGAAATCTGTGCAAGAGAATTTTCTTCAGAAAGCTGTTGTCTGTCTCTCATGGAAGAGGGAAAAAAATACTTAGATGTATTTGTTCACTCAACATATATTTATTAAGCTCTCATTATGTGCCTGGCATTTTTCTAGGTGCTAAAAATGTAAAAAAAAATAAATTAAAAAAAAAATCCTGTCCTCACAGGGCCTCTGCTTTAGTGAACTTAAGCTTAATCATGGATAACACCTTAACTTAAAATATAAAATAAATCAGGAATAACACAATAGAGTTCTGTATATGTTGAATATAAAAACATTATAATTTATCAACTTCACCAATATAATTCAATTCCAATTTCTATGACAGGATTTAGAAGGAAATGGGCCAATCCACATGGGCTCTGGCTTCTGAAAAAAGCCACCATTTCAAGACAAGCAGTGAGGTGATTTTTAGGTTTGACTTTTCCAAATTTGAGCTCCTACAATTTGTACAATATTGTAAGACCTAAATGAATTGCTCTGATTCTTCTTGGACAACAAATAAATAGGGACTTATAAGACTGAATCAGTGGTTCCAGAGCAGCCAGTACCAATGTACCAGCAGTGACCTTCTTCCTCAGGAACAATCCCACTGTGGGTTGAATAATGGAGATGTGGATAGTTGGTGTCACTTCTTTCCTTAGTTATAGAATTGTTCATAGTGGAGAGTAAAGGAAAAGTGTGTGAGCACAGCTCCTGCTAGTGCACTAGTGCCCTGATTCAGAGCACCTGACCTACTGTGAAGGTTCTGGAGATAACAGATATTTTGACATTGGTGAAAGAAATTGAAGATAATACCAATAAATGGGATACACCATGCTCATGTTATAGACTAATTAATACTGTTGCACTGTCCTACTACCCAAAACAGTTTACAGATTCACTGCAATCCCTGTCAAAAGGTCCATGACATTTTTCACAAAAGTAAAACAAATAATCCCTAAATTGTATGGAACCACAAAAGACCCCAAATAGCCAAAGCAATCTTAAGAAAGAAGGACAAAGCTGGAGGCATTATGCTCCCTGTTTTCAGACTATACTACAAAGCTATAGTGATCAAAACTGTAAAGCACTAGCACAAAAATAGGCTCATAGATCAATGGAACAGAATAGAGACCCCAGGAAATAAAACCATGCTTATATGGTCAATTGATTTTTGACAAAGGAACCAAGAATATACAGTGAGGAAAAGACAGTCTCTTCAATAAATGGTGTTAGGAATACTGGACAGCTACATACAGAAGATTGAAACTGAACTACTTTCTTACATCATACACAAAAAGAAACTCAAGGTGAATTAAAGACTTACGTGTAAGACCTGAAACCATACGACTCCTAGAAGAAAACATAGGCAGTATACACTTTGACACAGTCTTAGCAATATTTTTTTTGGCTCTATCTCCTCAGGCAAAGGCAACAAAAGCAAAAATAAACAAAAAGGACTACATCAAATTAAAAAGCTTCTGCATACTGAAGAAAACCATCAACAAAACAAAAAGGCAACTGATTGAGTGGGGAAGATATTTGAAAATTATATATCTAATGAGGTATTAATATCCAAAATATATAAAGTAATCACACAACTAAAAATTAAAAAAACATACAATCCAATTGAAAAATGGCAGAGGATCTGAATAGACATTTTCTCAAAGAAAATATACAGATGGCACGTGAATATTTGCTCATCATTAATCACCAGGGAAATGCAAATTGAAACCACTATGAGATATAACCTCACATCTGTCAGAATGGCTATTATCAAAAAGATAAAAAAAAAAACAAACAAGTGTTGGTGAGGATGAGGAGAAAAGAAAATCCACATTTTTGCTCTGTTCTTGATGAGAATGTAAATTGGTGCAACCACTATGGAAAACAGTATGGAAGTTCTTTCAAAAAAAATACAAATAGAACTACTACATGACCCAGCAATTCCACTTCTGGGTATTTATCCAAAGAAAAGGAAAATACTAATTAAAAAAACCCTATGTTCATTGCAACATTATTTACAATAGCCAAGATATGAGCAACCTAAGTGTCCATAGATAGATGAATGGATAAAGACAATGTGGTGTATATGTACAATGAAATATTACTCAGCTAAATAAAATAAAATAAAATAAAATCTTGCCATTTGCAACAACATGGATGGACCTAGAGGGTATTATGCTAAGTGAAATGAGTCAGAGAGAAAAAGACCAATACTGTCTTTCCGTAATTTCTTTATATTTGGAGTCTAAACAAACAAATAAACAAAACAAAACAAAACAGAAACAGACTCATAAATACAGAAAACAAACTGGTGCTGGTGAGAAGGGTTGGGGGTGAGAGATTGAGTAAAATGGGTGAAGTGGATTAACAGGTACAAGCTTTCAGATATAAGATAAATAAGTCATGGGGATGTAATATACAGCACAGCACAGGGGACATATCAATATTGCAATTCCTTTGTATGGTGACAGAGGTTACTAGACTTATGATCAATTCATAATGTATATAAATGTTGAATCACTATATTGTACATCCGAAACTAATATAATATTACATGTCAGCTATAATTCAAGTTAAAAAAAAGGTGATTTTGAACTAGGTGGAATGTGGATATGAGATATGAATTGAGTGAGGAACACTGAAATAGCCCCATTATTACAATTTCCTTTGAATCTGACCCTGCCTTTAGTCTCTACCCCCAAACCACCCCAATAAATTATAAGCCCCAGAAGGAGGAGACTGAAATTTATTCACCAGATGATACCTAGTGTTTAGAAACACACAATACTTTGCAGGTAATTGGTACATTTTTTAATTAAATGAATGAGTAAATGAATGAATGAGAGCACCAACTGAAGAAACCAACAAGTTTGTTTCTAATAAACATTCAACTATGTACCTGGATCCTTTGTTCTAGAAATATTGTGTGTATAATCACACTATTTTAGTGGTCAAATAATTAAAACCAATAATCTTTTGTGGGAGTAGAATATAAATCCATGAATACAGTACGATCTGACTTGGGATAGGAGGAGATAGAAGCAGTGCAAGGAGATATATCCAGAAATATCTCCCACTAGAAATACTTGAATCAATATCTCTGCCATTAAAACGATGTCAGTGTATTAAACAGCAAAGGTGGAGCCCTGATAAGGTCCCCTTTAAAATGCACATCTATTATCTGTAGGAAAAAGAGTGACAAAGATTAGTGTTTTCCACTAACACATCAATGGTCCCTGACATATCACTGTAAATTCATCTATTACAGAATCTCATTGCTAACTTAAAATGAGTGAAGTTTGGGCAGAAAAATATGGAAGGAGGTAAGACAATAACAGGAACAAAAATGAGTAAATATAATCCAAATTCAAGAAATGTGGGAAAATACAAAAGGGTTAGCAAGAAGCCTAGTAGAGGACCTAAGGAGCTCAAATGTCTTCCCTTGGCATTAGTCAGTCAACTGATACTCAAAAGTGCTGAACTTAACAACGTATTTACTCCCTGATAACGCATACACTCCCTGATAACGCATACTTTGAGTGTATCAGCAGGGATACACCTAGATTGCAATGAGGCTCCTATGCTTTGATGTAGAGCAGTAACAATAGCAACAGTCTCAGTGGAGACTTGTCTTTACGTCTTCCTCTGCTGAGCCAGTAAAGGATCTAAAGCAGCAAGGAGGAGTGTTGGAGGGATGCACTGACCAGGAAAGTCAGCTCTGTGTCAGGCTCAGAGGGAGACAGGCATCCATCAGGAGCTACCGCCAATGGCTTAATGATCTAAACATTTACTTCACATGAGCTGGAGTGGGGTTCTGCTCGGTGATGGGGAGTACAAATGGGGAGTGTAGCTCCCAGGAGGTGATAATGGTCCTGCTTCAGGGTAAGCTGAGGCATGCATGCCCATTCGTTTAAAATAATTCGATTGTGTTGCATGGCTTTACAAAGAATTTATACTTCATATTTATAATATACTCAGCAGATGCAAAGTATTATATACAAAATACAAAATGAGACTTGGGTATATGAGGCTTTTCATGTAAAGAACAAGTAACTGATGCTCCTAACTTATCTGTCAGAACATCACTTACTGGCACAGCGTTGATTGTCCAGTGTCTTCTCTTCAGAATTTGTACTCTGCTCCCAGCAGGGAATCATCACAGTAACCTTTTTCTCTGTTTTCTCAGCTCTCACTCTGCCTCCTTCGCGCCCTATTCTCTGTCTCTTCTCATTTGTGGATTTGATCAGTTTCCAGGGAAGAACATAGAGTCGGCATCCTCCACAGGTTAACTAACAAGGCTAAAGGCTTAGAATTTAAAACAGCACAGTCATTATGTAAATACTTGCATATATGAAAAATATTCCCTTATGACAGGGAATTAAAGTGTACAGCTTAAGTGTAAGGTGACCCTCATATACTGCAAATAATGTCATATCAGGGAAATGTCACTTTTTACATTCCATTTCACTGCTTGCAAGGACAGATCAATTAAAGACAGGGACTGGTAAAAATTTTGTGTTGATGATCTAGGCTAAATGCTATGCTTGTGTATAGATTCTTTGTTGTATTAGCTCAACTGAACTTTATGTTTCCCCCTGACGCCCCGTTGGTTTCTAGCATATGTGTATGTAATCACTAGTGTGTGACCTTTTACTGTTTACCACTTAAATATCTGTTCCCTTGACTTTTGCCAGCTGTACTAAGAGATGTTCCCAGGTATGTTTTTGGTCCTGTCAGCAGTTTAAGTATCAGAAAAAACATAGCTGTGGATTTCTCAGAAAATTCTCCTTTTTTATTCCCAGTGAGTTAACCATCTCACACTTGAATATAATTGATTACAAGTCTAATGTATGATCCTACAATTGTTTACACTTTAAATTTTTCCTTCAATTTAATTTCAATATCCAAAACATATATCTTCAAAGGGGATAGATCCGTGCAAAGAAAAGAGAAAGATAAGACGCACATTAAATATTTGAGACAAATTGCTTTAAGGTAGATCATTTCTTTGTTGTATTTTCTGTTTATTTCTCCCTTTGCCCAAAACACAATAATCTGAACTAGCTGTAATATGAGGTAAACGGGAACATTAATGGGATTTGGGGACCCTGATCAGGATGGAAAGGAAAGTTAGAAGTTCTTAAAGCCTCAGGTATGACTTGTGCTAAGTTAATTATTTTGGAAGTTATATTAACTCCTTCTGGCCACATGGATATTATTTACTCAAGTTTGTTACTGCTCTCTTTATAAATATCTCTCCAGTGGTCCTAAATAGTGATTGCAGCTTTGAAACTTGCCTAAGTTGTTAAAGCATTAAAAGAAGAGTAATTTAGACATGTGAAGTATATAGCTTGACAGATTACAATGAGCATTTCTCTTCTTTCAGATTCTTCTTTTTTTTTTTTTTTTTTGGACGACATTTTCCTCTTCCTTGAACAGGATAAATTTCAAGTGGCAGGGCCCCTAATAAGTCTCCCTCTTACCATCTAATGATAACTGTGTTCAAATGCAATGGTCTTTGACAAATTGAATTCTAATGTTGAATGTATTCAGAACTTTGTTCTAAATGTGGGAAGATAAAATTCCCTGCTATAAAGTTGCAACATAGTACTTCCTGTGATTTTAAAAAGAGTTTGTGATATCTGATCTACTTCTATATCACAGAAGGGGACTTAAAGCTTGGAACAATTGTCTGGATCTCACTATTTTGATATTTCTGAATAATAATTAGAAACTTTTCCCATTGACAGCCTAAGGCTCACAGAATATGAGTCTATTTGAGTGGTTTGGAGGGTTCACTCAATTTGAGGACTTGTATTTTCTTAATTCTAAAATTTTGTAGTCATTTCTGCTAAAATATTGCTACTCTTTTAAATTCTTGTTACATTTATCTTAGAGACTTCAATTTTTTTAAATGCACATACACACATACACACAACTTCTCCATGATTTTTGTATTCATTTTATCTACATATAATGTTATATAAATTTGTTTAGTTTCTTCCTGTTTGTGTTGTATAATTTTTGTTGATATGTTTTCTTCACACTATTCACCTATTTCCTTTTGAAAATTAAAATTATGCTTTAATAAAAACAAATTTTATATCATTACTTAATTTAATTTGGAGTAAACTATATCCACTAGGTTTTATTTCATGTCATTGTAATTCATTCATGTATTCATTCATTTTAAGCAGCATATAGACATTACCCATAGACTGACTCAAAAAACAATACTAGAAATACATGTTTACATGAAGCTATGATTTGAGCTATTGCAAAGTTCTCTAACATTAAGACTCATACAGAATGATCATATTGTTTGGTAAATAGTTACAAAAGAAATTAAACTTTTATCTCTAAAAAATACAATTTATAATTCAGATAAGGAAAAGGAAATGAAATCTTTGGAGTATGTTCAAATATGTTCATCTCACATATCTAATTTTTCTAGCTGAGCTATCATTAATTTCCTGAAGTAAATTTTTATGTACAGAGGAAAAATAGATTTAAGGTTTTTTTAACCATGAAAAGATTAAAATTATAATTTAAAAAATATTTTTTAAATAGAACAAATTGTATATTTTATTTCTGGAAGGAAACTTACCTCATCTCTAGTTTAATTTATTACATTTATAATAGATAATGGTATAATCACTGTTTAATTAAGTTAGTACTAGATATATGTAGATGTACATATATATACACATTACATATATTTTGAAATAACATACATAGGATGTTGAATATTTCTACTACTATATAGTGCATTTGAAGATGTGTTCATTAATATTAAAACAATATATGTGTTTCGTAAGTGTCTAGTGAATATACTCTTCCCATTAAATATTATTATATAGCAAACTAGTGACATTATGCAGATAATTGTTTAATATATTTTCTCAGCAAGAAATTAGTATTAATTGAAGCAAAAATCTTATCTGTTGATTATGTTTTTTTTAAAACACTATAGATGAGATGATCCAAGAATAACCTTAAATTCATTTATATCTAATGTGCTGCTCTCATATATTTCTTCCTAGGAAAAGTGAATAAGTGATAATTATTTAGAGATTTTGAGACCACTGAAATACTTGCCTCAGGTGGTATCAGAAGAGCTTAGATAAAATGTATTTTTGCCAAAATTTGTACACTTCTCTGTATCGAAGTTTGACTACATTTGAAGGTTTTTTTCCCTACTTTTATCATTTCTACTTAGGCTAATTAAGTGAGTTACTAATCTTCCTAGTTTAATAGAAGGTATGTAGGGTTTTAACCCTTTTGTACTACAAATATAATCCAATAGGGTCTCTAACAGTACTGTTTAAAAGGCACAAATTACTCTGCTTTGTTCTCTAATTTCTGTAATGTTATAAATATACTCTTCAAAATGAGAGTTATGTAATAAACAGTTAACGAGTAATTCACTATTTTAACCATCTGGTATATTTTTTTAAAGATTTGTGGAAGTTTAATAGGTATTTCAATTTTACCAATAAAAAGTTTAAATATCCTCTATCTTCAAGATCACTAATGTTAATACAAATATCATTACATTAAAAGACAGAAAATGGATTTTGCCATTGCAATACAAGTAACTATGTTTAATTATTACTATGTTACTATGTTACATATATATTTCTAAATTCTTATAAAACAATGAGTGTAGCAGCTAAAATGTTTCTGAACAGAAGAAAAAATTGTGAGACATGTCTTCTCTACTGTGAAAACATAGAAGTCACAGAATCATACTAGTGTGGCACTGTTGAAAATAGTCATGAGGAATCAGTGGAGTGGAATAGATAGGTTGATATAATTAAGAAGTTATACATAAATGAGAGAAAGGTAACTGTTTCAAAGTGCCTCTTGTTAAATTGAATCTTTGTAATATAATCTCTATATTAAGCCTTCCCTAGTGTCTTAGTCAGCTCAAGTTGCTATAACAAATACCATGGACTGGGTAGCTTAAACAGCTAACATTTACTTCTCACAATTCTGGAGACTGGGAAGTCCAAGATCAAGGTGCCAGCCAATTTGATTTCTAGTGAGAAACTACTTACTGGCTTGCAGATGAACACCTTGCCATATCCTCACATGTTGGAGATAGAAATCATTTTTCTCCTATTTTCTTGTAAAAATGCTAATCCCCCAATGAAGTCTCCAACTTCATGAATGAATTACTTCCCAAAGGCCCCAGCTCTAAATGGGGATTTGGGATTCAACATATGAATTTTGGGAAGTCACAAATATTCAGTCCAAGCACTCAGTATCAAACTAATAAAGAAATAAAGTGCATAAATGAACACTAGTTAAAAGAGTTAAGTATGGCCAATGAAATTACAAAATATTGTGTTCTGATCTCTATTAAAAATAAGTAAACTTTTCTAAACAGAACATCAACAAACTCCCACTTGCCTGCAAAGAAGAAAAGCAAAACCAAGGGATAATTGTTGAATCTGACAATCTACAAAGAAAATACAATAATAACAAAGTTTAAACTAGGAAAAAATTGCAAGAAAATATGAAAGGGAAAGGGTTAAAATTCATAGTATAGAAGCATTTTAAATTACTACACCTAGGGAAAAATGTACAGTTAGTCAGTTCCAAGAATAAGAATCAAAGATATTCAACAAAACTTTAAAGACCTAAAAATACTACCCTTTTCATAACTAGGACATTTGGAAAGAATTTATTTTATATTTTAAAAGTAAGATACAGATTTAAGTGGGTGAATGGTGAATATGGCAGTACTAAAAGTAATGTAGCTGCTCATACTTACTGAGCATACATTATGGGCAGGACATCTTTCTTAGAATTTAGTTATATTGTATTACCAATTAATCCTCACAATGTCCTTATGAAACGGGTGTCATTATCATTGTTAATAGAGGCACAGAGATGTTCAAAACTTGCTTAAATTTTCATAATCAGTGGAGTGGAAGAGTCACTATTCACTTTCAAGCTGATTCCAGAGGACAAGTTCTCAATCACAACACAGTACTTGTAAGTTTCAACAATAATATTTACCAGTTATGAACATTACATTTTGCAAGACTTTATGGTAATCAGTTATACACGGCATGTTAAATTATCTCTAGACTTTATGTTCTTTTTGGACTAGACAAGGAAACTGAAGCTCAAATAGTTTATGTAAATTTCCAAAGTTGACAGGGCTGCCAAACAATAAAACTGGGTGTGAAATTCCAAATTCTTGCAGTTTCATGCCCTTTCCACTTTGGCACGTTGCCTTTAAGTCTTTCTCTAAAGCAAAAGTAGGGCAAAAAAAAAAAAAAAAACTTTAAAAAATCATTAATTTAGGCCACGTTTCTTCATTTGTGGGAACCTCTACTAAGGAAATAATAAGAAATGGAGACAGTATTTTATAGTCATAAATATATTTGGCAATCATAATTGCAAAAAGATAGAAGCAATTCAAATATCTAACTACTGAGAATTATTTAATCCAAATACTGGCTAATATGTAGCTATTGAAAATCAAGTATTCAAAAATATTTAATGATATATACATGCATTTGTTTTCCCTCTATATGTACGCACAGAGAGACAGCAATGGAGGTAAGTTCATAAAAACTAGTAGCAGTAAATAATATAATATTCTATAATGTAATTAAGTGTTTTCTTTGTATTTCCCTGATTTTTAAACTCTCCTGTTTCCTGTTCTTTATTTTGGTTATATGACCTAGGAAAGAAGAGCAAAGGCAAATGTAACAGAAGTATGCCTAAAGGAAAGGTAAATAATTAAATAAGCAAAAATTGAAAAAAAAAAAAGGTTTATTTCTTCTCATATAGTGAACATCTCAAGACAATTGGGTAGTCCATTGAGTCTCTAAATTAGAGCAGATTTGGATGATTCTGACAGTGTTCAGACTTTGTTTTCATCCTCTGAGACACTAAGATTCACCAGGGAAACCTAGCATTCCAAATGTGTTAGAAAATACATAATGTGTCAACACACTGTTGACATGGGAGTGATACTAGGAAAATCTGTTTGGGTCTATTAATAACACAAAACCAGTTCATTCTAATAGCAGGAAAAATATGAGAACATTCCAGGTTTTACTCCTTTCTTTCTTTTTCTCATTTTTGTGCTTACTTGCATTTGTCTTATTACTTTATAAATGAGGAGAAATGGTGAATTTTTTAAGACATCTGATGATTTATCTGGAAATTTCTCTCTTATTTGATGAGGGTTATTTCCAAATTATAGCCAGAATTATTTTAGCCATACATTGTTTTAGCCATACATTGTTTTTCCCCCCATTTTTATTACTTCATTTTTCTCTCTCCATTGCATCAACTCTAATGCTACCATAAAATGACAAATGAGAGAAGAATATTTTGCAAAATTAATGAATTGGCCTAATATTGGTTCATTTAATTTATCCGTTGATTGATTCACTGTTTCTGACGTTACCTTTTCCCAAGTAACAGAGAAAGGAGAGAACAAGAGGGCTAGGTGGGCGAACCTCATTTTACCAAAATGTATCCACAGGAGGAAGTGTCCACAGACTGTAAGTACTCGGTAGGTTTCTTTTCTGGCTCACAGTGAAATAACTGACCTGCATCTTCCAACTTCACTTCCGTTACCTATGGGGACAAATTGCACAGAAAATGTGCATAATATTTATTAGCTGCATAGGTAGTTATTACTAGTCGCTTTGCTATTTCTTCTATCCAAGTTTGCTTAGAAGCATCAAGAATATCTCTTTTTCTCCCCTACTGATTGAACTGTGAAGGTTCTAAGCTTGGCCAATGCATTGAGTTGCTTCCATTTTGTCAATAAGCATTTTGGAGAGATGACAGTGAAACCTGTCTGGATGTATACTGATTATTGCAGTCTCTACAGAAATGTGTGTAACTAATGTGATGTTTAACAAGGTGACCCAGTGATAGTGATGGCAGTGATAACAAGTGTACTGAAGGTCCCAGCACAGTTGTCACCTCGATTTAGCGAGGCAAAAGAAAGCTCTGCACGATTTTTTTTCCCCTGGGTAGCTTGTTTTTCATTTAGTTTGCTCTTTCATTATTATTATAAATTGAAATTAACTTATTTCCTCAATCTCATCATTAATATGCTAAGACATGTCAAATATGTCCAACTACATTGAGCGATTTGAATACATTCTATTTTAATCTTATTGATTATATTGATCTATTCTACTCCTCAACACAACACAGCCAAAAATATGCCATCCATTTCAGCAAATGAAACCTCTAGGTGAAGGTTAATTACAAGGCTTCTAAATGAAACAATTGAAAAGAGACAATGATCAATTGAAAATAGACCCTAAAAGAGTATGAGCATTCTTCCTTACAACATAACGGGTGGAATTATAAGCCACAGATGCCAGTTCCCAGTTCCCCATGCCAGCTGGGGGTACATTTGATCCCACTCTTTCCCAGTGGATTTGAAAACTGCTTAATTATCCTTGGATTCTAATGACTATGTTTGCAGCAGGGCACTGAGACCTAAATCCTTTCTCTGATGCAGAGATATGTTCAGTTTATCTAGCTAAAGAGAGAATTATTTTTTCTTATGCAGATACATATTAGACTTTGATATAGTAAGGAAAAAAGTGCATTTATATTCTTCTAATTTAAAAAAAATTCAGTAAATCTGCCATGTGTGTGTGTGTGTGTGTGTGTGTGTGTGTGTGTGTGTGTGTAAGGGAGGTTGGAGAGAGAAGCAAACTGGCACTTTCTCAGGGACAGTTGAGCTATTTGCTATTCCACAGTTGCTTCAGGAGTCTGCGGTGGCAGCTGGTAGTGCTTCTCTCATGGCCATGCTTCCAGGAAATGGCAGAGAGCTAAGACTCAACCTAAAACAATAAACTCAACCTTATTAACAAATTATTCCTCTTCCCCACTTTCTACCGATCCCTCTCCGGAAAACATCTGTCTTCTCGGTCTCCCTTTTGGAATGCACAAAGCCACTTCTAAAGTTCACGGCTTCCTGAATGTTTCTCTATTCTTTGTTTAAAAATATATTTTTCCCCACCATCATCTGACAACCTTTCAGCAGCAGAAGTTGTGCCTACTATTTAGTTTTATTGTCTCTGACAAGAATACTCTGCTCACATACGAAGCAATGAAAAACATGCATGACTAATGAGGAGTAAAAATTATTGGGAGAAATGCTATGAAATGAGATAAAGCCTTTAGAGAAATTTAGTTTTAACAATCTCATCCATCTCCTTACCAAAGGAGCCCTTCTTCTAATTTCTTATTTTGTGCTAGGATCGTATTTTATCTTAGTTTCAGGGTATTACTAGTTTTTCTCTTCTGTATGCTTTTTTTTTCCTCAAGAATCCTGCCTCCCGTTTATATTGCACATTCATCCGTTTACAGTTAACTAAATACCTTTCAAGACTCATTGATTACCACCATCGCTTTCCTCCCCTTTCATTTTCCCTGATGAAATCCATGTTCTTAATTCAAATCTATTTTCAATAAGAGTATTTCTCTGATGATTTTCTTCAGATAGGCACCAGAAAGTTGCATTCTTTTGATTTTGTTGTTGTTCTAATTGCCTTTCTTCTGTCTGACAGAAGTGCACTATTTCAGCTGGGGACATGATAGGTGCATCACAGTCCGAAGTTCTCCGTAGGCTGTAGATGTTCCTCCTTTGTCTCCCGCCTTCTATTGCACATGAGGGTTCCATTTTTTTCTTTAATTCTTGCTCATGTGTAATCAGTTGTTATTGCCTAGAGGATTTTTCTTTCTTTCTTTTTTTAATTTGTGAGAGATAGGATTTTACCAAGATATCGCCTCTTATTCTCTGTTCATTTTCCAGTAACAGCTTGATATGTAGTAGGTCTCTGAGAAACACGCAGGGTATATGAACGAATAACTGTTGCTAATGCTGGTTACTCTGCTAGATAGCGTGATAGGTAACCTCACCTCCTATTCATTGAGTTTGGACTTTGATAAAGTAGACAGTTAAATATTTGTTTATGACAAGAAATACCTAGTTGGAACTGTTTAGGGATTCAGTAAAGTTCTTTGTGTAGATGTAAATAAATGATTTATTTTAATGGACTGCACAAAGTCATCTTGGCTTTTCCAAAAAAGCCAATTCTTCTGTCTGTTTACTTCAATCACCATAATCACCAAATGTCTGAAGGTCTTTGCTTAGAAAGAGAGAGGCTATAGGGTGCCAATCTCCTATTTTGCGTCCTTGCTTCCCTCATCATTTGGGCATCTAGTTGGTTAGATATTGCTAAAACATACAGACAGTGATTTTACTGGACCTCACCATTTGTGTCCATCTCCAATCTAGAAAGGTTTAAGGGTTTCATCCAGCTTATGTGAGGGGCTAGAGAGTTATTAGGCTCAGGGATGGGGAGAAGTCAGAGATATGAAAAGAGAGCATAAAAGTAAGACTAGAAGCAAGAACAAGAGTGAAACACAGGTAAGAGATCATGAAGTACATACAGTCATATTAAAAGTATGAACTTGAATGCAATGAGGAGGTGCTGAATGGAAATGGATTCATGATGTGAACTGACCTGAAAAATCACTCTGGGAGATTTTATGGACAAAAGCGATGCTGGACTGATCTGTTAGCTATCTGATAAACAGACAAAATACATAACCCTCATTTTTATGAAATGCTTTCTGTCTAATCTGAAACAATAGCAACTGTCTAAAAACAGTCTAATAAGTATAATGGAATCATTCATTTCTTTGGAATAAAGAAAAATGCTCTCATATATGTTTGCACTTGATTCATATCTTGGCTCTCAAAAAATATATTAGCCTTTGTTTAAGGTTTAGCTGCTTTTTCACTCTTGTAAGAATTTCTTTGGAAAGCAGCTGGGTGTGGGAGGTTTCCTGAGTCTTGCAGGGTGTCTGCTGACGTTCTGAGATGTCCTTGAAAAATAAAATAAACCATGAGAACATTGGTCCGACCAAAATGGACAAACATACCTATCAAAATAGAAAAGCAGCTCTTTTTATTGGTACTCTTTGGCACAGCTGGCTGGGAAGAGGGGCATACTCGAAATGCATCTTATGTGAGTATTTGTGAAACTTGAAAAGCTACTGTTTTCAGGTTATTTAGAAATTATCACTTAGAGTAGTAATTTAAATGTTTATATTCAAACCTTTTAAATGTTGATTAATATTAAGATGTATAATTAAAAAATACACAACTGTTCCGCAGAAAGCTTCTGGGGTTCTCTTCTTTTCATTGAGAATATCCCAGTATCACAGTGCAACACATTTGATTCTGTTCAGGGCAATATACTCTTAGAGGTCATAAAGTATATTCAACTTGTATGTGGTTTGTGAGGATATGCATGTATGTGTTTGTATCTGTGCAGGCATATGCCCTGCTGGGTTAGGTGGAAAGCTTCTTCAATAAATAACTGTTCAACAAGTAATTGTGTTATGCTCTTTTTCTTTTAACACGAACCCCTGAAAATAAAAGACAGGTGCTACTCTAACGGTTGACTGATTGGCTGATTGGCATATATCCTCATTCTGGTATCATCTAGCATTTTTTTCAGTTTCTGCCAGAATCCTGTTTCATTGTTTTCTTTAATCTTAAAATATAAGCTTTTTTTTTTTTCTCCTGAAAAAGGCAACTATCCTAGAATGTCTTAAAAGTAATTTCAAAGTTCTTTCTCTTCAAACACACAGCACTCCCACTAGGCAAATGTATTCAACAGTTTGTTATTAATTCTTATAGATGTTATTTTGATTACTCTTGAATTATTCATTTTAGGCATTACTTGTTATTTGATATTTTCTTTCATCCAATATATTATTAAATAGGATATTGTTTCTAGTTCTTCTCTCCTCAAAATATAAGGTTCTATTTTTTTTTTTAATTTTGTCCTATCAAGATAATTTCTTTTGACTTTGGACTATGTAAAGGAGGATATTTGTTGCCCAGACTTGCTGTTCACCTCTCTTTTTCCTCTTTGACCTCCAAACTTGTGCCAGCTATATCTTCAGTTTTGTCGTTTATTTAAATCTGTTTGCACTTCTTCGAATCAGAGTTAACATATTCTTCCTCCCAGAGAACACTGTCCTCAAAATCTGTGGGGATTCACTCTTATTATTATTAAATTGTTTTCATCCACATTATTCCATCTCCCCGATTCAATTCTTTTTCTGTCATACCCACAAACATCTACCTATATGATGCATGTTTTTGCAAAACTTATATGAATTTTCCCTTTCTCTGTTCTTCATTTGGTTTTTGTATCAAAGTAATGTTACCCTCCTAAAATTAATTTCAAAAATTTCTTCCTCTTACATTTTCTCAAAACATTTCCATAGGGCTTATAGTATTTCTTCTTTAAATGGTTGAAAAAATTCATAAGCAAAGCCATCTATAGAAAAATACACATTTTTTTCTTGTAGGAGGAAAGTGTTTTATTATGAATTTAATTTTTTAATAAATACAAGACTGTTTAGATTTACTCTTCTGTCTGGAGTCAATTTTGATAATTTGTGTACTCAAGGAATGCATCATTCCTTCTGTGTTTCTAATTTATTGGCATTAATATTTTTGTAACATTCCCACATTATTTTTTTTATAATGCTAGGATTCATGAAGATGTTTCCTCTTTCAGTCCTGTTATTACCAATTTACGTTTTTCTCTTTCTAGCCTTGATGAATGTATCTATAGATTTATTAGTTTTATTAATAATTTCAAAAATAAGCTTATTGTTTCATTGATTTTCTTTCATTTTCTTTTTCTTTTCCTTTATTATTTCTTTCCTCCTACTTCTTTGGGTTTACTTTGATTTTTTCTTCCTCTGCATGTCAGTAGGGAAAACATTCTCTGTGCTTTCACTCATCTGAAATATAATGAATTTAAATTTAAATTTAAGGTTTTTATAGAATTCTATATCGACTCTTTTTTTCCCCTTTTTCTGCTTTACAGATGTTATCTCATTGTCTTCTGACCTTTTTCGATGAAAATGAAGCTATCATTAAAATTGTTGTTTCCTTGTATTTAGTATGGCTTATTCATTGTTTGCCTTTTTTTTTTTTAAGTTGGCTTCCAACATGTTAATTATTATATACCTAATATCTTTTTTAAAAAATTTATCCTTAGGAATTGGTCAAGCTTTTGGATACGTAGGTTTATGGTTTTTTTAAAAAAATGTGTGAATTATTTAGCCAATATTTAAAAAATTTTTTCTGCACAATTTTATTTTTGAGATTCCACTTTTGTTATAATGCTTGATCTCACCCAAAATGAAACCTTGTTCATTGCTTTCAAAACATTACATTTTTGACTATGCTTCAGATTTGATCATTTCTATTAATCTCCCCCTAAGTTTATTTTTTTTTGTAGTCTCCAATTCGCTGTTATGCTCATCCAGTAAAATTTTCATATTCTACATTGTCATCTTCAGTTTTGAAATTTTCAGTTGGTTATTCAGATTGATTCAGTTGCTCTCTTGCAACTGCCTTTCTCTTCAATCATTAACAATATTGCTAAATTATTTATTGCATTTTAATATTCCTTACATCTTACTTCTCTCCATCTGCACTACCACCAGCAGACTTCACACCACCTTTAGGTATGACTTTTTACTGATTGCAATTTTATTTTCACTGCAGGTGACTTTTATCTAGGCTAGTTTGTCTATAATATATTCTTCACATTATGGTCATAGTGACTCTTTAAAATGTGCATATAATTATGCTATGTCCCCGTTAGAAAACACTCAATAATTATCTACTGCTTTCAATATAACATTCTATGGCCTAGCGTTACATTAGAAATGATTATGGAATAATGTCTCTTCAAAGTCTCTCTTTTTAAAAATATCTTCAACATCATCTCTTATCATTTCTCTATTTCCTCTCCATTTACACTTTATGGAATAGGCATACTTGAATATTGGCAGTGCTCCTTAAAGCTCTGTTTATTCATATTATTTATCCTATATTACTTCAACCTAATATTATTTCACTGTTTTAAATCCACCTTTATCTACATTTTTTTACTCAATGTATTCTAACCTGTTTGAGGACAAGAAAAGAACAACACTTGGTAGGATTAATTAGTCAATAAATTTTGATCAATGAGTAAAATCTAATGAATCATCAAATAATGTTATTTAAAGCTTGTTGAATTCATTCATAAGGTAAATGGAGTGAATGAGAGTGGATGTTTTAAAATATTTACCTTTTTCAAATTTTTAATAGTGCCCAAACCCCTTGAAAAAAATATAAGTGATAGAATAGGATGGAATTAACCTTGAAGCACTGAATGAAGTAGTTTAATACAATAATTAAAAATAAAATTAATGTTAACATCCTGGTGAACTGCACTGAATGAAATAAATATTGGCTTCCATAGTATATTATCTTATATTTTTTAGTGAATCTTATTTTTTTAGCTCTAGAAAGCATAAAGACAGGACAAGGAGAGAATCCATGAATATTGCTGGTTAGTTACACAGAACTAAATGAAATATTGGTGAATTACTGATCCTTACTTGTAGATAAACATTGCATTTTAATAAGAGAAAGTGATAACAACAAAATTTCCATTGTTAGATATAGATAAGTATTAAAGTATTTTTGTTAAATGAATCAGATAATACATCAGTGCATAAAGGTACATATCAGAATTCTTCTTCAGCATGAATTTACTGACAAAAGGATGTGAAGTACAGATAATTTGGAGTGGCAATTTACAAGTGCTGTTTTCAGAAGGGACCCAGAAAATCATTGTTCAATTTGAGATCCAGGAAGTATAGATTCTGATGAAAGCAATAAGTGACCTTCAATCAACACTATCTTTGTTTTCCTGTCTGATACTGTCAAAAAAGTTCTCAATAATAAAGGCAGAATTATCACACGAATAGATAAGAAATAGTAAGTTTCTTAAAATAAACAACCATATGCTCCAGTTTTTGAGAAGGGAAGCAGAGTTTCGAGACAAAATGGAGAAAATCTTTAGGGAAGTAGGCCAGGACAGAAAGAAAGAAAGAAAGAAAGAAAGAAAGAAAGAAAGAAAGAAAGAAAGAAAGAAAGAAAGAAAGAAAGAGGTATGAAAATATGAAAGCAATTTTTTAACAAGTTTGATAAAAATAAAATGGTGACATAATAAGAAAAGTTACGCCTTATCATACAACATAATACATTTTTTAAAATCATCTCCTCATATATTGTGAAGTGCAGTACTGTCTTGGTCAGCTCTGGCTGCCATAACAGAATACCGTAACTGGGTGGCTTAAACAACAGAAATTGCGTTCCCTGTGGATCTGAAGGTTGGAATTCCAAGCTCAAGGGGTCACCATGGTCAGGTTTTGGTGAATCTCTTTTCTTGGCTTGCAGATGGTAGACTTTTCTATTGCGTGCTCATATGGCAGAAGAAAGATAGGAAGCAAGCTCTTTGGTGTCTTTTGTTACAAGGGCTCTAAAACTTAATGGATTGTTGATGTCTTTGGAGTCAAAAAATTACTGAGGTCCAGGTTCTTAGAGAAATAAGAGGAGCGGGTAGTTGTGACAACAAAATTCTTAAATTTGAGGTTGTGGCGGATTATCAGTTATTGGTAACAAAGGTCTCACGTGTGATCATGAGTAGTGTGGATGGCGGGGAAGTTTTTGTGATAATCCATTGGAGTAGAAAATATAAACTCCAGAATATTAAAAAGATTACCTATGGAGATATTAAAATTATCACCATTCAGGACAGAAATATTGGAAAGAATGTCAACAAACTAAGGGCCCAAATCTTCAAGAAATAAGGGCAAATGGAGATGACTCCAACGTGATCAAATGGTCAATGGAATAAACTGATAGCATTAACTTTGAATATGGCTTTCATATTATGCTTAATCAGTGCTGTATTCTATGCCAGCCATTATGAAACAGCAACTGTCTGGAGAAATGTACCGAATAATATCAAGTACCTAGAGACACATTCTTTCACTTCACATATCCTCAGGGAGAAGAACTAGTTATAAAGGATAGAAGTTACAAGGTAAATGCCAGCTCTAAAATTTCAATATTTTAAACAATGGTTTAATTTTGAAAGAATGAGCCACAAGACACTGGATGTTCAAAGTTTGTATGATCATCTATCAACGATTCTGTAGAGATTACTTATTTTCATGGGAAGTCTTTTTTTACCACTCCGGTATTTTACCCTTGTAATTGAAATAGTAGGAGAATATCACACATTTATCAAATAACTCTCTCTCTATTTTTCTCCCTCCCCATCTCCTACCTTCTTTTATTTCCTTCTTTTCATAATGTGCCAGGTACCGTGCTAGCTGCAGTAGATAAAGAGTTAAAAATACATTCTGTTATTCGAGGTACTAAAATTCTCATGTAGGGTCAGGAAATCCAAAAGTGGGTATGCATATCTTTAAATAGACTTCTGTAAATGATGCATGAAAGTAGAGTCAAGGATGACTTTACGGAAGAGAATATTCTAGAGCTGACTCTTCAGAATGAGGATGATTTTGATGGTTTGAGAAGAGGAAAAGCAAATTTTAGGAAGTAGAGAAAGGATTTGCACTGATGTAGAGGCACAAAAGAGTAGATACTAGGAAAAGGCCACGTTGACTTTGGTGGGGGACGTTTGGGGTTGGAGGAGAGGAGCTGCCGGGATGAGAGGAAGAAGGTGATGCAGGGACTATAGGCAGGAGCTTGATCATGAAGAGCCTTACAGTTATACCTGTAACCAGGAAGTTTATGCTTTGTTGGTTGCTTGCTTCCTTGCTTATTTTTCTTAAAATACAAATGTGGTCATGTTACCTCTTTAGTGTGACAGTGGGGCCTACCAAGTTCTTGTCCCAGCAGTCTTCCTAAACTCTGTCTGCACCTATTCTCCCTTGCCCTTTTTACTGAAGGGGAAATCCTTGTGCTCCACCGCCACCATAAGGTCCTCCTAAAGCTAAATGTTCTCCTTTGCCTCAGAGTCTGGTTAATGCTCTTCCCCTTATTTGGGACATTTCACCCAACGTTCTCCATGACCTACTGCCTTCATTCTCCTTGCCTTCAATTGGCAAACTCATATGCCACTTTCAAATTATGGTTGATTACAAAGCCTTTGGCTGACTCTGAAGCATTTCTGGGTCCTCTATTTATGGGCCTGTACGGGAACTTGCTTCTGTTTTTGTGGCACACATTTCTTCCACATGTCATTGCTAGCTAAACTTAAGTCTTCCATCTTTGACTGTAAAGTCCATGAGATGAGCAGCTCCATATTTCTTTACTGCTGGGACTCAGCTGAATGAATGATGTCTGAATGGTAGGGTGGCTGAATGAAAAACACATCGATCCTATGAGAGTTTGGACTCCTTTCTGCAGGTGATTCAAATTTAGTGGCTCCAACAGGGGAGTGACTCCATCCAATGCATGTTTTAGAAAATTCTCTTTGGTGAGCCTGGGGAGGAAACTTGCAAAGAAGCAGAATTAGAGAACAACTATCAGACTATGATTTAAGAGGATATTTTAATAGTTTATGAAAGGACACTGTGGAGGACTACTAGAGAGTATGGAGTGAAAGTAAAAGATTACAGCGATATTTAGATGGTGTACAATAATTAACTGGATGTATGGGAAGAGAGAAGATGATGAGGAGGACATGATCCTGGCTGATTAACTAAGTAGATGATGGTGCCTTTCATCAGAGCAACTACTAGAATAAGAATAGCCTGTCAAGGCAATAGGTCCAGTTTTAAACAGGCTTAAGCTATTCACCTAGAGAGAAAATGGACTTTACAATATATCTGTTACTCTCTACATAGATTTGGACAGGAAATCTGTTATGGAATCAGTATAAAGGAGATAATTTTTAAGTAATGAAATGAACAAGCTGTTAGCAGGCAGAAGTATAAAATGAGAGGGAATTGGATAGGACATGATTCAGGGGAGCTTCAACCCAAAAGGAATGGGAAAAAAAAAGCTAAGAAAAGTTATAGGACAAGGAGGAGAGACTTTTACATGGAAGCCAAGGGAAAATAAAATCTGGAGCAAGTGATCAAGCATATCCGATGTGGTAGGGAGGTCAAATCAAACAAAAACTGAAAAGTGTTTGTTAGATTTCAACACACACAGGTTATTGCTGCCTATTGTCAGAGAGGTTTCAGTCAAATGGTAGGGCTGGCAACCAGACCACAAAGGCTGAGGGTGATTGTGAGGAAAAAAGTTAATTAGAGGATTGGCTCTTCAATGGAGAAATGTACCTGTGTTGGGAAAGAGAAAGAAAGCACTATAAGGCAGTCAAGCTAGTGGAAGGGTGTTTGATAAAATGTTAGCTCAATTCCAGTATTATTTCAGAGTAAAAACAATTATGTTTTCCATAATAAAACAATATCCCCCAATTCTATTACATGTATACAATGCTCACTCTACAAATATGAATGCTTGCCCTGCTAAAATTTATACCATCCATATGTTTGTTTCAGGATGAGTGTTCTCGTATTTGTTCCCAAATATTTTCATCTGAAGGTTAAGATGATAAAAATTGGTTCGATAGGTACTTAAAAGTATTTCGTGACATTGAATAGATATTTAAATCAAAAACATCTCTGTGACTCTTCCAGCAACAGCTAGTCTGGAGTGCTGAAGAGGTAATGCATGCCACTGGGAGCTCACTATTAAACGTCTACATAGCATTAGGAGACAGGATTTTTGTCCTGGTACCTCAATAGACAATTTATCATTGACAGTCACTTCCGTTAAGACTGCAGTCTAATTTTTAAACACTCCTTTCCTCACCTTCAACTAGTTACAATGTCACTTTGTGTATTGTCATAAATATTTCATGTTGGAAATTTGTCAGGAGGAGAAAAAAAAGCAATATGCACATGGTTATTCCCTGAGGTCTATTCTCTAATAGCTAAAGTGTCTTACAATAAAGAAATTAAGTAAATTATGGTGCATTAGCTTGGAAGCATATTATTCTGTCTTTAAAATAATCATGAAAAATTTTGCAACATATGCATGTGATATAAAGTACCATTAAAAAGCAGACTATAGAATAATGTGGTCATCATTATTTTCAGCCATAAAATATGCATGTCCCTATTGACAATATTTGAAAGATAATATGCAAATATAAAAATAGCTGAGAAATGCTTTTGATTTACAGAATATTTTACTTTCTTTAGAATTCACTTTAATTGTTTTCTAAGAAAAGAATTTATCCTCGGCTCCGTTGTTGCTATTCTCCCAATTTATCCAAATGCATACAAGAAAGCTAGGGAAAAAGTGTCAGCAATTAAAGCTACAACACCTGAATTCAAGACGTTTCTTGGCTTTTGGTAAATGATATTCAGGTAACATTGTACTATTATTTTCTCTACAGTATATTGACCAATGAGTAACATTTCTCTCCACATAAATGGGCTATAGGAACCTCTCTTTCTAGGATTACACAAGTGATCTCAGTGATTCTTTATCTATGACATAAAATCCAAAGACATTTTGGTTTTCCTGAAGATTGCATTCTGCTCTTGGGTGAAGGAATTGTTGGGCACAAAGTCCAACTTCACAGATGGTTATTAGACTTGAGTTGCCCTGAGACAGAATCCTTATGTTGCTCTGTGTTACTCTATATTTGGAACTAATTGTATTTTCACTCAACAAAGGGTTCAAACACACGCAATTAAAAACAAAGTGCAATTGTTTCCTTTGATCTAAATAGAACTAAAAGTCACGAATGTTTTGCTGTTGCTGTTGCTGCTTGCTTTTAGAAATGGATTGTTTAGTTAATAGGCCTTTAACAGATAAGGCATCAGACTAACTTATATGTTAAAGTGAATTGCAAGAGGAATACGCTGCCCATGTTCCGGCTGAACTCCTGGAGGCTGGAGTGCATTGGCGTCAGGTCCAGAGAGCCTTCAGGCTGATTCAGGGAGAGGTGGTGCTGGTGGCCAGCAGGTGCAGGGCCCATAGGACTCATTCACGTAGAACCGGGCCAGCAGGATGCCACTCTCACTTCAGCTGATTTCCCAGCAAGTTTCCCTGCTTGTACATAACAGTTCTTTTCTCACATGTCCACTTCTCTTAGCCTTTTGGTTTCCTCAACATTCTTCCAAGGCATTCACACATCATGAAAAACTGGGCCTCTTTTTATTCCAGGATTCCCCAAATTAACCCAGCTGCATATTAGGACTAGATGTGAATTCAAGTAAATCCTCTGAAGGGTAGATAACTTTGCCTCAGCCCTGCAGGGAAACTGTGAAGATGGCTCACATCACAGCATAGGAAACGAGGGAGTATTTCTAAATTCTCAGACACTTCTGGGATGTACGTATTCTCTGTGCAGGTAGGCAAACAAGGCTGGGACAATCTGGGAGCAGCCCTGCGACAGAGACGCAAGTCCTGGCAGCTGGGAGAGCAGAGGCACTGTGATAATGTCTGTTATGCCACAGTTTATATATTTGAGGCATGTATGTTTTTTCAGTCGTCTTTCCAATAACTGTATTTCCTTATTAAAAAAAAAAGTCCACAGTGACTTTGCTTGGAAGAGCCACATACCATTGTGACACTGATGGAGCCTTCTTACATGACTGCCTTTCTCCACAGTCCCTTTTGATCTCACAGCCATGATATTGAGAACTGTATCTCATGAGGCCGGCTGATGTTTTTCAATTTACTAGAAGATATTTACCAATAGCCCCAGTCACAGAGACTGAACTAACATTTGGATGGATGGATGAGTTAACATTTTTTTGACTAAACGATCCAAAAAAAAAAAAAAAAAAAGCAGGATCAACGAGACAGGCTGATCAGATGTAAGAGAAGCCCAGTGGTTTATCAACATCATTGTCCTTCTTGGCCTATCTCACTAAGCTCTGATACAGATTACTTAAGGAATAATATGGTGTCAAATTTATGATTCTCCTCTAGAATATTAATTTATATGAAGTCATATATTTTTGGAGTTCAAAGAAACTATGTCTCTTCATTCAATTCTCTCCTTTTAAAGTTGGAGAAGCCATAGTTGAAGAGATAAAGTATCTTCCCAGGAAAGTGTGGATTTAAAAATACGAAGGATGTTACTTTTGACTCTCTGCTCAATTATTTCCCTGACCCTTCTTCCTTATGTGCTATTCAATTTTAATAATGTTCCCTACTGTCTTTCTGCAGTGTGAGTGTGTTTTTCTATGGTAGGCACTTAACGGCTGTATCGAAAAGAAAGCTCAAATCATGTTTCAAGTGGATGTGCGTAATGTCGTAGCTTATAAGCTTTCTATAGTATATTTTAAAAATTTTTTCTTATTCCATAATTAGCTCATATGGTAGCATATGATTGATCATTTGATTTTCCAAGTTGGTATAAAACTTTAAACATACATAGCGGTTCTAAGGAAAAGCACTTGTTTTTTCTCCTTCAAAATTGCTCTTCACAGTGAGACGTGATCAGGAAGAGGCAAAAATTTCAACATTCTAAACAGTGTACGTGCACAACAGGTCACAGTTAAGGTTACCTTGGGAGTTCTAATTCTGAATTTCCTGAATTTTGTGGGTTGAAATCATAACTTTAATGTTCCATTAATGCAGGGTGTTTTTTTTAACACTGAATTGTTTTATGCCTTTTATTCTGCACTAATGGACATTGTACTGATTTCTCTGAATATCAAGGAGAGTTCAATATTCTGGTAAAACTCTTTTTGGTTCATGTTTTATTTTTTTTTAATCCTTTTATTTGAGTTTGACTAAGACAATTTAAAGCTTATCTATCAATAACCATTTTTTTTTATTTTATAGTAAAAGGCCAAGAAATATTGTTTTGAGTGTATTTAAAATTGAAATGTGCCTTCTGAAAACTTTGAAAAAATTATGATTTGTTTTATTGTTTTAGTAGCTTTAAAATACAATTAAATCATTAGGCCAGTATCTTTGTCATTCAAATTTAAAACCATCAGACTATCCATAATAAACAAACAAACAAAAACCAAATAACAAAAACTTCAGTTGGACATGAATATGAATTACACTTGTACTCACAGTGCAGCTCTTTAATTCTGAGATAATTTGTGAATTTATTTTAGGGGTGATCATGTTTTAGTATACTTTTACATAATCAATCAGAGTTCTGAGTTAGTTGCTCAATAAATATTTATTGAACTATAGTTCTCAAGATCCTAAGATTATAGTGTTTATCTCTACTTTCTATCCCAAAATATGCCTCTTCATTTTAAGTCAGAGGTGTACACACCAATCATAATTAGCTCACTCATAGCTCTAGTACTGAGCATGATTCTGCAGCAAATTAAAAGAGAAGAAAGATGTAAATTGGTAATTATCAATAAACCTATCACATGAAGATAAACACATGAAGATAAAGATGCTTAATGAAAGCAAGGAGTGTGTTTTGTTTACTACGCTGAGCCAGGAGCAATAATATAATGCTATTTGAAATCGTCTCCCTAGATCTTAAATGGTATGTTTGCCCTTTTGGCATCATGTTGACGTCTTCACATATGAAAAATCAAAGGTATTTCCCATACATATTTTACATATAATTTTTATTCCTATAAATACTCTTCAAACACGTAAATATATGAGTTTTTGAAGCATTAGAATTAATAACAACAGATGGAATATTTGAAATAATTGATATTGTATGAAAAAGGAGAAAATCCAACTGGGTAAGCTATTTTCTGTGGGCCAATTACTTCCAGTAGGCCAAAATGGATGACTCTTAATATGCCACAGTATTTAACTCTCATGCTCAAAAGGTTATTCTTTTTTTTTTTCAGATATGCAACTTAATATTCAGATAGGTTAAATATCTTGGTAGAGGAGAAAGCAGAGAATTAGGACATGTTAGCACAAAAAACTAAAATGCACACCAAAAATACTTTTTTGGCATTTGAACATCAAATTTGAACATCTGTATACTCCTTGATCCACAATTTTGTTCCTAGATGTATACTCAACATAAACATATACTAATATTCACCAAAATTTATATGCAAAAATGTCCATAGACTTACTCATGATATCCAAACCTGAACACAACTGCAGGATCTGTATGTATGCATATACATATATATGTAAAATTGGGTAAGTTCATTCAATGGAATATTACACAGTAATGCTAATGAACAAAATAGACTTATGTGTAATAAAAGAAAAATATCTCAAAAACATAATGTTGCACTAAAGAAGGCAGACACAAAAAAATTTATGCTATATGAATCTTTTCATATAAATTTCAAAAACAAAGAAAACTACTTTGGGGTTTGGGGTTAGGATAGTGGTTACTTTGGCAGAGGAAGTCATTAGAAGGGGAGGTTTGAGGGGATAATTTTGACTGGTAATTTTGCGTCTTAATCTAAGTTTTAGTTAAAAAATGTAATTGTACATTTATGATTTGTGAACTTTGTTTTGAAATCTATACTGAAATTTCAGTTAACCCAAAAAATGCTAAATGAAAGTAAAATATATTTTGGAGTCATTTAGGTTTAGGTCCAAATGTATCATTAGTTTTACTTTAAGTTGTTTTCAAGTTTTGGATGGGGAAATGAGTCTGGACCACCTACATTATAAAATTGCTTTAAAGATTAAGAACAATGACCAAACTACTCATGGTGCAAAATAAATATTTAGGTAATAACTATTAGGTACTTGATTCTTTTTAATGTAAAAGTTCCAATGCATATTGAGCACATATCTGGAAATCTGATCTGTGTCCAATTCTAAAGCCCACAGTTTTTCCTTAGATCATATTGTCTCCTACTGTGATTTTTCTCTTAAGGAAGAATTGCATACCATAGAAGTTAAGGAAAATTATTATAGAATAGTATATCAAAAAGCATCAGTAGAAAAGAATCAACAATTATCTATCATTTTTAGCTTAAACCTTTTTTTAAAAAATCTAGGATGAAGGAGAAACATATTTCACATTTTGATTCATTTGAACTCTCAGTGACCTCAAAACAACTAGTCATATCAGTACCAGATGTTCTCAACAGTGAGTTTGATTTACCAGTTGGTATTTTCTTTCATGCGAGTTCAGGATCTGATGACTTGCAACTTAACTAAAATTTTTTTGAAAAGAGAGAGAGAGAAATTGAAAACAGTCCACATGGATCCCTTCATAACCTTGTCATTCTGTCACTGCACTCCCCGGTAATGCTGAGTTCTCTTGAACAACAGCTTGTATATTTCTCTGCCTTCTGACAAAACAGAAAGATATTGACAATTTTTTTTAGGGTACAGTTCCTCATCTGTGCAAAATGTCATGATTACTTGTTTGAATCACCAGGTCTCTTGCAGGTGGCTTTTGAATGACTCCAATTTCTCCTCTACCAGATGATTTGTTGAAATTGAAAATGAGTGTGGTTCATTTAAGCTAGGGTACAGAATATTTGCTTGTCCTCATTTTAAGGAAGTGTAAATAAACTTCCTTGGCATATCTTGGATGTAAGTTAAAACATACAAATTTAACTGCACTGCAATGAAGGCTGCAAGGCCAGAAGACAAATCTAGAACCTGGTGTGAGAGCTTCCCAGAAGGTTCTGAAGGAATGAATGCAGAGTAGATATTGACCAGCTAAAACAGTATGGAGGGGATAAAGATTTCTCACATATAATTCATTGACATGCCTACCAGAGAAACCAGGGTGGTGATGGTGAGCTGTCAGGATTATAACCAGGGTGTGCATTTACTACCCTGAGCCATCAATGGCTGTCCATTGATGACAGTGAGCATTTGACATGTAGGACATGTATCCACAAGAAAAAAAGACCTAGTCACTTACAGCTGTCCATTCATGAAGGTAAGCATGTGACATTTCGTAAGAAAGAGACCTTAGTCCCTTAGACTGAGTCCACCTACAGTATCTCAAATAGTGAAGCCCTGGGATTGTGGATAAGATCAGAGTGAATGAATACGAATAAAGCCCAGCCAGAGTTGGGTGAAAAATCAATCAACAACTGCAGGGCAAATAGCTACATAGAAAGGGTTTTTGTGGCACTGGAATCATGTCTGATAAGCAGCAACGCAACATTGTAGAAATAAAAATTTCAATTCTTTGTAGCCCAGTGCTGAGAGTTAGATGATTCTAAGAACAACAAATGAGGCTAGGCCTTTACAACAACTAGTTAGTATGTTTACAGATTTTTTTTTTTTCCCTGGGAACACAGACAGGGCTGCTTCTCATGATAATTCAAAGATTTGGAATTCTGGACAATAGAATCAGGAATATGAAGTTCAGTCAACATTTCCCTAAAATATTTTTTAAAACATACTGTATTCACTTTTGGAATAGAGTTTTTTTCCTAGAAAATTCAAATCTATAGAATAAGAGAATAAATTAGTGATTGCCTGGAGCTGAGTATGGAAAAAGGGAATGATTGCAAATGGGCAAAAGGAAATTTTTTTGGAGTGAGGGAATTTTCTAAACCTGGACTGTGATGATGGTTGCACAATTCTGTGAATTTGCTTGAATTATTAAACTGTATGATTAAATGGACTTTAATGGTATGTAGATGGTACCTCAATAAACCTGTTTTTAAAAGTCTTTTAATTTAGACTTCTCTGGTTTACAGGCTTTACTCCTCACGGTCTTTTCCTTATACTATTGCCATGTTCATTACTTTTTCATTTTGTGTGATCCCTTCTGGCTTATAAAGACCCTCAAGAAAAGAAAAAAAAAACAAAAAACAAAAACAAAAAAAACCCCTCCCAAACCAGATCTAAGATTCCTTAACATCACTAAAAATGATCATTTTCTTCCTTTTTTCATGGAAAGCAGAATAGAAAGACAGATTTAATAGGTTCTGTTTGTCTTAAGCAAGATACAAAGGTCTCTGGGCTCTTACCAAAATATAAGCCTGTATTCTGTAATGAAAGCAAGACTACACAATGCCTACAAATCTCCTTTTATAATCCTTTTTTATGTTAAAATCATACTAGCCTATTTTTCATACTTCCATAAAAGAATAAGAAGAAACCACCCTTTTATGTCTTTTGTATGTGAGAGAATTGGTATGGAATGACTAACCTTGAAGGAAAATAGAAAAAGTGTAAGAACAACTCTCTCTTTCCCCTGAAAGCCTTACTTGGAAATAAGTTTCATAATATACTTTTTCCAAAACTCCACTGTTGCCCACAGACATAACTTCTTCAACTTCTGCTCTACTTTTTCAAGTAAGAAAGGCCAGTTCTTTGTGTCAAGACTATGTGATGACTGGACAATCCCACTTCAGGGAGAGGGCTTGAAGCAGAGGGTGACATTTGCATATACTCTGCCCCTGAACTTGATAATATAAGAAGCCTATGGGAAAACACATGACAAATCTGTATCTTTAAAATTTTTCTTTCTCACCTTACCAAGAGCAACAGAATTTAAATTATAGTCTGGACTGTGTGTGGGATGAAGCCCTAAATTTGGAAAAATTCAAAGGGTAATTTGAAATGTTCAGAAATATTTTTCAAGAAGAGCTACATGAGTGAAACTTTGGCAGAACAACTGCATATTTGCAAAAGCTTTTATTTAACCTTCACTTAGGAAAGAACCGGAAGAGGTGTGCTGTTCTTCCAATGCAATTTTTTTGTTCTGTATGCCCAGCACACGTGAGGAAGCATAAGTTTAAAACTCCAATTTTTATTTCTTTTCAGGTTTCCTAAAGAGGTTTTTCAAATTCTATTATTGTCAGAATAATTTGTAGTTATTTCTAAGCTATGACCCTCTTTCATTCTGTTCTAGAAATTTACATATACTGGCTTTGCCACAGGGAAGTATTATTTCATGAAAACTTTAATTCTGGGCTCTGTTTTTCTCTTTCATTCCATTGTTCTATTAGCATCAATTATCTGAAGGCTAGCTGTCTACCTACTGTCCTCCATCATGTTATCCTTTTATCTTGTAAATCTCTTTGGTTTTCTCATCTGTAATCTGAGACGGTTTCTCCCTCTCTTTTTTCGCACATCTGATTCCATTTTCTACAAAATAAAACTTGCATTTACTTCCTCCAGTGTAGGTTTATTTTTATTTTTTGTGGTCTTAGTTTTGTTGTAGATTTCTTATATCATGAATTTTCTTTAATCTCATGCTATTATATATATATGTTTATATGTATATATATATACATATGCATATAAATATTTATCTGTTGGCTCCTCATGGTCTTCTGCCTTTTCAAAGAGGGCTTTTTTTTATTATAGTAGAAACATATAACATAAAATTTACCATCTAAACTATTTTTAAATGTACAGTTCAGTAGTGTTAAATATATTCACATTGTCATAAAATAAATCTCCAGAGCTTTTTCATATTGCAAATCTAAAACTCTAAACCAATTAAACAACTGCTGCTTTCCACCATTCTGCCTTCTGTTTCTATGAATTTGACTCATTTATTTGCGTCACACAAGTGGCATCATACAGTATTTGTCTTTTTGTGACTGGCTTATTTCACTTAACATAATGTCCTCCAGGTTCATCCACGTTGTTGCAAATAACAGGATTTTTTTATTTCTATTTTTTAAGGCTGAATAAAACAGCTATTTTGAATAGTGCTACTATGAACACAGGAGCACAGGTATCTCTTAGAGTTTCTGATTTCAATTATTCTGGATATGTACCCACAAGTGGGATTTTTGGATCATAAAGTAGTTCTATTTTTAAGACTTTTGAGGAACCCCACACTGTCTTCTAGTTCAGGTGCACCATGTCAAAACTCCACCAGCAGTGATCAAGAATCCCAATATCTGGAATAACAAGTGTTATTTCTATTGTTATTTTTTATCTTTTTAAATAATAACCATCCTAATGGGTGTGAGCTGATATCTCACTGTGGTTTATATTTATGTTTTCCTGTGGTTTTGATTTGATGATTAGTGATGGTATGAGTCTTCTCGTATGCTTGCTGGCCATTCACAATCATTTTTTGGAGAAATGTTTACTTAAGGCCTTAGCGCATTTTGAAAATTGGGCTATTTGATTTTTTGATTTTAAGTTGTAGTGGTTCTTTATGTATCCTGGATATTAACTCTTTGTTAGATATATAATTTGCAAATATTTTCTCCCTTTCCATAGGTCGCCTTTTCAATTTGATTTTGTTCTTTGATGCACAAAAATTTTTCATTTTAATGTAATCTTATTTACCCATTGTTCATTTGTGACCCTCTAGTCTTCTAATGAATCTCTAGGCGTGAAGTCTTACTGAGTCACACTTACATGATTCTACTCTGTAACATTATTGCATTTCTAGTGACCTTGTCTGCAATCAACTTCTTCCTCAGTGCTATCAAACTCCTGACCAATCAGAAAGAATTTATCATTGCACCAGGTTTAGTGTTGTCTTCTATATCTGCATACATGGAATCTGGTTTTCTTATTCTAATTCTATATAATAACATTAATATTGATTCTGAAAAGAATTTCAGACTATTTTTATAAAATTGTCTGCTCTTTGAGGTATGTAAAGGTAGAAAGTTTAGATCCCAAATACAAGTAATTAAATTTCTCCAAATTTTCTCAATATTTTTATATTCTTCACCTAAAACCACACATAAATAGTTGAGGAACTGGCCAAGGAAGAAATATAGCTTTTTGTTAGAATTTTTGTCTTTATTTTTTATGACGAAATGTTTCTTAACTAATAAGAGACAGTTTCTCTACCAGTATTTTGCTTAATAAACTAAAAAGTTTCACAACCATTTTGATGGTTCTACACAATTTAATGCCACGTATTAGGTGATAGGAATAGAAAATTAATGCACTATGAATTCAAAGGGCTTCTCATTTAATCAAAACAGAAGATAAGTTCATAAAAATATGAGTAAAATACACACCAAAAGATGAGTAGCGAAATAGACAATAATAAAAGCTAATTATCTACATTACTTTTGCTTTGAAATAAAACATGGCCATTTAGAGCACTGACTATAATTAAACAATTTCAGATAAAAATGCTATTCCTGTATCCATTAATCAACAATATTGCATTGTGATTTAAAATTAATTTAAGTATTATTGCAGTCTCTATAGATTATTGTAACTCATTAACTTAAAGTGAAGTCTCCCCTTGACGCATCAAGGTTAAACAGAAGTGTCCAGAAGTATGCCTTTATTCTCATAATTTACTGTTCATTATAATTCAAGGTTTATCTGAATGGTATTTAAGCCCAAATTAATATTTATAAGTCAATGGTAGGTCATGGTATAAAGATATACAGTAAGGTTATAAGGTTAATGAATTTAAATACATATTTTGATTTAGTAGTCTGGGCAGTGGCTTTGGAATCTGCATTTGAGTGAGCATCTCACTCAATATAGGCGGTCAAAATACTTACTTCCAAAATTCTGACCAAGCAACTCACTGAGAGAAAATCATAACAAAAGATGTAGATTTTAGGACATCTGCCTGATTATCATTTGGCATTTCCAATAACTGCCTAGCATCTTAGATCTGGCTGTTTTCACAGCATATTAATATAACATGTCCAAAATGGAGTCATCAGTCTCCAAAGCATCCTTTTTTTGTCTCTATTTCTTATGCCTTTAATAACATCTTTATACTCACTATCCTCTTCTTTTTTTTTCTCCAACTTTATAACTAATGCCCTATTTCAACTGTCTTTACACTCATTCCACCTCCCTGGACTACTGCATTAAACTTTGATGGACTTCTTAACCCCTGTTCCAATCCACATGGCACAACATTTCAGACTAATTTTTTAAAGCCACTCTGATTGTGTTAACATTTTTGCATAAAATCTTTTAAAGAGTCTTCATTACTTACCAAATGAAATGTACCTTAATTTTTTAATGTGAAGCCCAGAATTATCTGTCCCCAAGCTGACTTTTCAATTTTGTCAAATCATATTTCTTGTTACATGATCTCTGTTTTATTTTGCTTCAAACTGCAAACCAATTAAACTCTTCACTATACACTACTTGAGTTACTCCACTTTTCCATTTTATGTTTATGAAAGCCCCACATCAAAACATTTCCTAATTTACCCTCCTGAAAGCTGATCTTCTAAAACTGCATAATCACTTTTGTTCTTTTCCCATTACTCTTATATTTAATATTATATTAAATAATGACTTACAAATAAGTCTAATTTTCTTTTGTAGAGCAGTTTTCTAAGAGTGGAGTCTATTTCAACTTCATACACCCTCAGAAACTATTTAAAGCTCTCTACAAAATAGCCATTAAGATTTTCAACAAATTTTTCTCAGCTCCCTATTTCAGGTTTTACTTCTTTTGACCCAGTGTCCACAAGCTAGTACATATTATTTTCCATCAGTAGAATGTATAGAAATGCAGTCATTGCATTTAATATTTAATAAACATTTGTATAGAACTTACTTTTGCCTGACATCCTTTTAATTATTAAAGGTATTACATATATTCTATGGGAAATCCTCAATGTTATTTTATATTTAAGGTGATTGTAAAAATCACAATATACTTGATTCAAAGTAATTTTGAAAATACCAGTGCAATACAGAAAACTGAGCTTTATGTAAATTAGAAATATTCTTCCATCATGTCAACTATAAAATAAAACATAGAAATTTAAATCCACTGTAAAAACTAACATTTACTTTACAATAAACATGTAGGTAATTTTTGGAGATATTTCAGGTTATGAACTACTGGGATTTACATAAACTCTTAATGCAGATACATTAGCTTTCTATACCTGGTCATGAAGAATTGTATAATATTCTATGTACTGCTAATTAGTTTAATATTACCATCTAATATGGCTTTTTCTTTAGAAAGTCCCCTAAGTGTAAAACTAAGTATGTGATAGGAATGATTACAATTTCTTGAACATCTATGGAATTGAATTTACATATAGATTCTCATTTTGAACTAAAACTAGGCTTGCTGGTATGGTGGCTCGTCAATGGGAATTAGTCTACTTATACTAGAACCATACTTTCATTCATAATTTGTATACATATGCAGAATTGGCAAAAAATAAATTATAAAAGAAAAGATAGTCTATAATTGCAAATTTCAAACCAAATATCTCCCAAACCAGGTATCAGAGAGCATACACAGTTAAAATTTGGATGGGGGTGGGTGGTAAGGAACTATCTAAAGTATTAGAATAATTCTTCCTCTGTAATTATTTTGTGTTATAAAATTGATTTAAATTTTTTTTTCATTTAGTGAGAGTTTGACTCTTTCAGGCTTTAACAGTTTTAATAAGGTATTAGAAAATTTTGTGTAGCTGTAATGCTTAATTCATAATATGTACAGTTGTTTTTAATGGAGTTCATTGTAATATAGATGGTATATAAAGACATGGGACTAGAAGTCACTCTGAAGGTGAGGGCTATAGATAGTGAAGAGCTGAGGCACCTTGTTCATTCTTGGGGCATTCCAACCTTTAGGGGTAAAGCAGTCAATCATTTCCTCCTCCATGACTTCATTTGCCTCAGGCAGATAAGACTTGGTACCTTCATCATACCTTTAATTAAAACATTTTATGAATGTTCTTACAGCAACCTTACTTAATGGAGGAAGGTTTAAAAAAAAAAAAAACCAGAAGAGATCAAGAAAAGAAGTCAGAGAAAGAGGCAGGCATCAAGTGGAGTTTGCAGTTAAAAGAATTAAAAAGAGAAGTCCAACCCTCCGTGCCAGCGCTGGGGCTACCACCTCCTAGGTGCCTGCAATAATAAACAGAACAACACATGCACTGATTGCTATGTTGCAGGCACTGTTTTCAATGGCAACATCCTTTAATCTTCACAAAAATGCCTTGAGGTGGAAACTACTATTAGTTTTATGTTCCAGATGAGGAACTTGCAGTGCAAGGAAGTTGAGTAGATGCTAAACCCCACAGAGCTCTGTAAGTAGTGGGGGTGAGGGAAAAACCCAGGTAGTGAGAGACCAACTCAGGAAGATGAAACCAACTCAGAGAGTCTAGCTCCAGCATCCAGCATCCAGCATCCATGATTTTTAATTCTCCTTTTGATATGGGTTGAATCATGTCCCCTAAAAAGATAGGTCAAAATCTTAACTCTCAATACCTCAGAATGTAAACTTTTTTTTAGAAATAGGGTCATTGCAGATATAATTAGTAAAGGTAAGATGGGGTTATGCTGAGAACAGTGGGCCCTTAATCCAATATGAATGATGTTCATATAAGAAAAAGAAAGAGACAAAGGAGAACACCATGTGAAGACGCACACGAAGAAGACGTCCATGTGACAACAATGGATCACAAATTGGAGTGATGTATCTATAAGCCCAGGAAAACCACCAGAAGCTAGAAGCATGGACTAGCCTCTCTCACAAAATCCTCCTGGAGGAACCAACCTTATTAGCATCCTGATTTTTTATTTCTAGCCTCTGTAACTGTGAGAGAATAAATTTCGATTCTTTTAAGTCACCCAGTTTGTTGTACTTGTTACAGCAGTCCTAAGAAACTAGTATACTTTCCAGACATCCTCTTTCTTAGAATTTTATTTTATTTGATATTCAGTCCTTATTTTGCACTATATTGTAAACTTTGCTTTCATTCAATAAAAATGACTGTCTACTGTATTCAAGGAAAACTGCTGAGAAATTGTGAGAAATGGCAAAAGATTGGAAAAGAGAGTATTTATTGGAAACAGTCATAAGCTTGTTAAGGATGTGGGTAAAGAAGTTGCACACAGTATTGGCTTCTGCAGTAGGTTGGTACTGAATGATAGAAGAGGAAATTTGGACTTGTTTTGCTTCGGAGTGCCACTGAAAGTTCCTGGCCAGAGGCGTAATACGACAAGAAGTATGCTTTAGAAAGATCAATGTAACATAAAAATTAGATCTTATGGAGTAGAAATAACTGGCGGCAGCATGAAGACTGTAAGTCTGGGAGGTAATAGTGTAGGTAAGACATATGAAGACAACTAGTATTTGTGAATAACCTTTGAAAAGGATTCTGGGGAAGGAAAATACAGAGGATATAATAATTGCACATGTAGAAACAGGGAAGACAAAGATAACTTCACATTTCCATCCTGGGTGAATGAGACTCTAGTTGTGACATTACAAAGACAGTTTGTGGCAAGAGATGTATTTTGCTCCATTTTGTACTCAATGTTGATCTTTTTTAAGTATGCACTACTGGTGACACAACTGAAATGAAGAATTCTTAAAAATAGCTGGAAATGCATAACCTAATGTAGAAAAGAAACAGAGATCATTGTAGCTACCATCCTTCGGCTGAGCGTGTAGTCTGGGCCAGGCAATAGTAAGAGCCTCCGGGTACTGTTTTATTAATCCCAAAATACTTCTGAGAACAGCAACCAATACTATACACATTTAACAGATAAGGAAAAATGAGGCAGAAGAAGGTAAAATAATTTACCAATGCTGCACTATTTGTGAGTGAGGAGCCGAGACTGGAAACCACGTTATCATACTTTGTACTTTGGACTCATCCTCATTTAAAAATGATTGCTAAACTGGATAATTAGATGAGATTCATGGCAGGTTAGTCAGGAGAGCCAGGACACTATTCAGAATACATGAAGTAACACACCCCAAAGGGAGTACTTTCCAGCTTCTTAGAAGAGAGTGAAAACTTCCCTGCCTAGCCTGTTTTTTTTTCCTTTTAAATCAAAGATTATTTTAGTTGAAATGACCCTCAAATGGTCTACCACCCATTTTTACAACCACTAGATTATATTTCTTGAACTATTATTTGTATTAAGTCACAACCTAAAAAGTGTACTTCCATTTAGGAATTTAAAATAGAAAAGACATAAATTTCTTATGCTACAAGGCCAGTCAGAGAAGCTGAAATCCCTCTGTAGCTCAGTCTTGCTATTTAATCAATGAACACACAAGGCTCAAGTCATTTAAAAAGCATGTTATTCTTTTCCAGGATAGTTTATAAAGAAAGAAGTTTCCATAAAATGTAAATAAAATAATAGCAGCAGTGTGCCAGAAGGGCCAGTGTGTGTTCCACGCATGTTCTATTTCCCTGGAGATTTTGACTGAATGGATTACCTTTTCCACTTCCCCCACTTAACCAGCTTTGACACGAGTGTGGTAGACTGTTAGGTTTCTATATTTAGCCTGAAGCTGAGGGAAGTTCACTGAAGTGTGAAGTACTTTTAAATATGTTTTGTATAAAAATTTGCTGAATTTCAAAGCACTTTGACATCTCAGTGAATAAAAATTGCTCAAAACACAAATCAGTGTAGTTAACTGTACTAACCATGTGTGCTTTTTAAAATATGGAATTGTACTATTATTTTGGGCCCATGTGGGAAGGAACATTCCTTTTATAAGAGTCATAGCTAAATAATTTGTATAAAAAGATATATTTGGTGTAGTAATAGATGGTATTTAAAATAGGTTGCATCAGTGTAACCTTAATAGGGTCAATAGAAGAATGACCTAACTGTTAACTAAATGCTTTAGGAGCTTTCAGCTCTTGCGGAAAGCAGTGGTGGTCTTCTGTTTACTGAGAGTAAATTGACCCGATTTCTCTGCACGGCTTTAGTGTATCACGGGTATTTTTAGCTAAGCTGGTTTCTGTGAGAAATACATCATCATAATCTACTTTAGACTATTATTTGGTAAGGATTACAGCAGAAACATAAATTATTTATTAAAGAAGGAAAAATATTGCTGCTGTGATTCTACGGTGATGATGATTATTTAACTTTTTTTTAGCTGTCTGCAAAGCTAAAGATATTAACCAGGCACTAATATAAAGACATGTCCATTAGATGAAGGAAATCATGTCTTGAGCAGTACGTATTTAGTGAACAATGTAAATAATAGCCTACTTCACTTGTGATTTGACTCTTCAATAACTAGCTTTATACTAGAGGACATTACAGTGGAATCTCCCTAAAAATATTTACATTGATAATTTTTTTCCGCTTTATTGATGTATAATTGATATATGTGAATTGTGTATATTCAAGGTGCACAACTTTGTTCAGGTATGGCTCTCCTGATCTCAGTGGGCATCTTTATGACTGTAATTTTTAATTTTCTGTCTAGTAAATCACATACCTCCATATAACTAGGATCAGTTTCTGGAGACTTGTCTTATTCTTTTATTTGGAACATATTTATTTGTTTCATTATTTTCCTTGACTCTCTGTGTTGGTTTCTGCACATTAGATGAAACAGCCACTTCTGCAGTCTCCACAAACTGCACTTGTACAGGAGATAGCCCTCACCTATCAGATAGGCCAGAGATTCTGGGTGCATCTCAAACCTGTGTACTCATCCAAATCACTGTCTTTGTTCTTAGCAGTTCCCGGGAGACTAGAGTGTGCCAAGTCTTGTCGGCCCCTGAGACAGGTAAGATAACAGCCCATTTTTCAATAGAAGCCAGATGTGGGGTCCTAGTTATATGGTCCAATTCCTTCCCTCCTCAGGAGGAAGCTGGGAAGTGGAGCTTATCACCTGCTCACTCTTCATTGAGCTGGGGAGAAGAGTTGTGGCAAATGTTTGCACACCCATTCAGATCACATGATCTTCCAAACTGTTGCTTCACTCTCTATCACCCTTAGGGGCCTGGTAAATGCTGGGCTCCATCAAATCTTGGAGACAGGTGTGGTAGAAGCCAGTTCCTTGGGTAGCAGCCAGAGAAGTTGGTAGTCTATAAATGTGTGTCCAACCCCATGTAGGGAGAAGCTGGAGCTGTGGTTTTATTGTTGGAGTAAACCAAGGAGAGGGGCCTTGGGATGGACTAGTGATTGTCTGTCCATCATCTCCCATCATCTTCTAACATCTAAGTTAGAAGTCACTCCCTTGGGCAGCAGCCAGAGAAGCTGGTGCGCTAAATGTGCAGTCTAACTGCTTCCAGGAAGAAGCCGGAGCTGGGCTTTACTGTTGCAGTGAGTGGAGAGAGGAGTCACGGGAAGAACCCACAGGGCTGTTCAAAACCATTGCTTTGTTCTCTGTAGACCCAAGGACACTAGTGAATGCCAGGCCCCATCAGCTCCCAGAGACAGTAGAGTCAGAAGCCAGACCTCAGGCAAAAGCTGGGAAAGTCAAGGTGCCAGATGTGTAGTCTAACTCCTTCCAAGAAAAGCTGGAGTCTTAGTTTTATCTCTAGCGTGAGCTGGGGGAAGAAGCCACGGGGAACCCACATGTTCATGCAGACTCCCAGGGAACTTGTGCTCACCTGCCCTGTCAACTCCCGAAGACAGGTTAGTTAGACGCCAGACTCTAGGGCAGCAGCTAGAGAGCTGGGTCAGTGGATGTGCAGTGTAGTTCTTTTAGGAAGCGCCCAGGAGCTGGACTTTACTGCTCTCTGCTGACCAGGGTGAGGAGACGGAGGACGTGCTAGTGCACCCGTTTAAAACCCCTTCTTTTCTCTCTGTGGCCCCCGGAGTCTAGTGCATGCTGGGCCACTAGCTTCCAGAGTCAGGAGAGATGGAGTCATTCCCTTGGGCAGCAGTCAAAAAAGTTAGGGCAAAAAGGTTTCTCAGATTTTGAGGGAAAAGGGGGTCCTTGGAAGGTCCACCACTTGAAGAGTAAGAAGGGATACAGGCTGTCCTTTCCTCACCCTGGGAATCCTCGTGATCCAAAGAAGGCCCTGTGGGGATGGCTGCTGGGCAAGAAGGTAGCCCTGTTGTTGTAGCAAACTTGTGGATTAACCAGGAGAGTTTTCAAGATGAACTGATGGGTTTTTCTATGGTGACTATATAATTTATAACCTAAATCTCCCCACTTTTGAGAGTGAAGAGAGATAAATCATTGCACCAGAAGAACAGATGTAAACAAGGATTAACCTAGGAAAACTGGGATGTAGGGCTATCCCAGTTATGACCTAGTTATTAGAGAGCTCTGTTGTAAACATTTATTTTATAAAATGTTCTAAGTTAACTAAACATTATAAGATGTCCTAATTAACTAAAAGGGAATAAGAAATAATACACATTTTGAGTCACTACTTGTGTCATGTCTACTCTAACCCCTTGGTCAAAGGAAGTCATCATGGCCAAGCCCAACACCAAGAGGAAGAGGAATACTCTCTGCTTACAATGAAGCTTTGGCAAGAGTAAGGATGCAGGAAGGGATGAAGGACTGTGGCCAATAATTGAATCTACCATACCTTCTGTCACCTGAAATTCCAGAGCTACCATACCATACTCAGCTGCAAAGATAGTTAAAGCTGAAAGAGACCTCAGACCTGGTTCCTCATTTTGAAGATTCCAAATCTGAAGCCCAGAGAGCAGAAATGACTTGCCCAAGATCACATAAAAGCTGTGACTGTATCCGGACCTAAGTCCAGTGTTCTTTCCACTGCAGTCTTTGGCATCATCCCGTGCTTATCAGGATGGACAAGAGGACATAGCTCAAGGAAGGCAGAGCAAAGTCTGATTATTTGTGTATGATCAGACCTGACCCAGTCTTCTTCTGGAGTCATTCTCTAGCCCCTCAGCTCATTTTTTTCACTTGAATTCACAGAATTAAGAATATATTTAGCATTATTCTTAGTAAGGGGAAAAAGCAATCTATTTTCACTATTATTCAAAAAATATAGGCTATCTAATTCTAGAAAATTGAAGTTATTAGTCTAGTGTAGCTTAATACACATGATGCATGTTTTAAAACTCACACCCATATGTTGCTCTTCTCAGAAACAGAAAACAAGTAGTGTAGGATCATCACTACTTCCTAGATTGGAAAAATAGATTGTCTTCAGACAAAAAAAACCCTTGTAGGGGTGGTCACTAGACGTGTGTTCCAAAACATTCTGTCCTCAGGGAAAATCTGAAAGTTAGGTGTTCCCTTCTGATTGTACGGCATTGTGCTAGGAGGGGGGCTTATGGCAAGATTATCTGTCAACTTTTCCTACCCGTTATGATGGAGGTATTTTCTCAGTTACCCAATGTGCAGGAGTCTCTTGACCAGTTTCTGAATTTCTTACAGATGAAATTGATCCATATATAGTGTACTCAGTGTGTCCATACTGACAAATTTGATTTAAAAATTCTGGCAACCATATAAATGTATTTTTATTCCACAGAAATGTTTTAAATTAGCATTCCTCCTTTCATTCCAATGTTAAATACATGACTGGTGTTATGTACTCAATAAATACGTGTTTACTGAATGAATGGATGAGCATTATTACTTAAACATGCTTTCCATTTATAGTCTCTGATTTGATCCTTATTTTTCTTAAATATAAATCAAAATTACTGAAAGTGGAAAAGAAATCAAATAATTGATTGCATGATCTCTAAGATTCTCAAAACATCTTCTGGTTATAGATCTAAACTCTTGGACTCAATATAACTCTCTTGATATGCATAAGTATGTTTGAACTTGACATAGAAATTCCTTTCTACTCTTGTGCTTCTGTTCTAGTATAATTTAAAAATGCAGATATATGCCATGACTGATGACATATGAGATATTTCTTTTTAGTGTATAAATCATTTCTAAAAGAGAAGTCATCAAGCTTCAAAAGTACTATGCTCAATATTTCCTTTTCAACTGAAGATGAACAAATTCTCAGTAGTGTGTAAATGAAGCAGACAGTTTTTTGGTTTGCCAGTTAGCGACTTCAAACTCTGCAATTATATATGAAGGAAAGTCACTGGATAGTCTCACTAAAATATGGTTTAAAATTAGAAATGGAATTTATTTTCTCATACTTTTTTTTATTAAAAGAGAGAAAACAGAGGCAAATAAAGAACAGTATCTGTATCTTAGAGGTCCCATCTGCAGCCAAATAGAGTAGCTTATTAATAGATTTCCATGAACTTTTTTACATTTTTAAGTGTTGCACAGATACTGTGTTATCTGTGATCTCTCTAGCTTGCTATTATATTTGTGATAAGAGAATGTGCTTTAGTAAAATGAAATTAATTATATTACTTGCAACATGAATTCACTTTGCATTTGCTTTGAGGAAATGTAATTTTTGACTGTGGCTATCTTGAAGAGAGCTAATGGTACAAATAATCCTCATTCTTAACTTTTGGAGACTTAACACTTGGAGAGTTATACATTAGATAATTGTAGAGTAAAGAATTGGCTCTAGAAATGGGCTAGTGTCATATACATACAGTTGTTGTTTGCCTTTTCATTTCAATAACCAAATAAGTTCTAACTGTAATTGCATTGTACATAGACCTCTCAGGTTGCATTTTGTTTTTCCGAAAGCTCCTTTTCCCCCAAGGTCTTCATGTTGTTTCCTACAAGTGAAGCATGTTGCATATTTTTAAAATCTGTAATAAAAAAACTTGAGTTGGCAGGAATATCTTAGATCATTTAGTTCAAATAATAACATTTCATAGGTGAATAAAAAAAAAACAAAGAGAAAAAAAAGAAGTTCTTCTAAAATTACTTAAGTAGTTGGAATAGAACTGAAGTTTTCTACTGTTTTCACAAAAACATATCAACTCTTTTATTTTCATTATGTTGTTGGTGGTGGGCAGATATTAAAAAATATATCTGCTATTCTACTTTGGTAGGTGGGACGCATTTATTGATAATATCAAACAAGTAATTTTGCAGTGTAGGAATAATAAACCATCTTTAAAGTCTCATTTAACTCATTTTCATAAGCAAAAATAATTCGAGAACTTTTAATTAAGCCAGAACAACTAAGCAACCCATTCAACTACATAATACTTGAAATACAGTCCATGCCAATGCATGGATTGTATTTTTGAGCTCCATGTATAAATAAGCAAAGATAAAAACATCAAAGTGTTATATATGAAAATGGAATTCTCATTTAAAAAGTTCCTAGGGGTGTGTGTGTGTGTGTGTGTGTGTGTGTGTGTGAGAGAGAGAGAGACAGAGACAGAGAGACAGAGACAGAGAGACAGAGAGAGACAGAGAGAGTACGAGGTGCTGCCAAAAATATATTTACTCTCCTTGAGCACAGAGTGAGGGTCTAGTTCTTTCCAATGAAATGCGACAAGTGGCATGTGTTGCTTCTGGGCCAAAGCTTACAACAGGCAGGTAGGATCCTTCACGCTTTCTTTCCCTTTTAGGGCACAGGACACATCCCACGGTGAAGCAGTAGGAAAGGAGAGAGCTACAGAGTAGAAGCAGCTCTGTTCCTGGGTCTTGAGGTATCACATGAAGGACAGGAGACCAGGGACAGCCGAGTAGGACTGTTTTTTGAAAACTTCTTTTTGAGAACTCATTAATATTTGAAACATCTCAAATTTGGATCTATTTGTCTCATTAATTTCCATACCATAGGTATTTTGTTGAACCATTTTAACTTGTTGATATTTCTAGTTTTTAAATGAATCTCCATACTGTTTTCCATAGTGGCCGCACCAAGTCACATTCCCACCAACAACATAGGAGGGTTCCCTTTGGTCCACACCCTCTCCAGCATTTATTGTTTGTAGATTTCTTTAAATGATGGCCATTCTGACCAGTGTGAGGTGATACATCATTGTAGGTTTATTTGCATTTCTTTGAAAATCAGATAATCATACTAAATGAAGTAAGTCAGAGAAAGAAAAATATCATATATCACATATATATGGAATCTAAAAAAGATGATACAAATAAACTATTTATGAATCAGAAAAAGACTTAGACATAAACAAACTTATGGTTACCAAAGAGGAAAGAAGAAGAGAAGGATAAATTAAGAGTTCAGGATTAGCAGATACGAACTACTACATATAAAATATCTATATATCTATATATCTATGGGTCCTAACAACAAGGTCCTAATATATAGCACAGGGAACTACATTCAATATCTTGAAATAACCTATAATTAAAAAGAATATATATATATATATAACTGAATTATTATGCTATACACCACAAACTAACACAACATTGTAAGTCAACTATACTTCAGTAAAAAAATTGAAAAATAAAATTGTTGATGTTTGACTATTTTTGAAATACAAATGTAAAAATTTTATAAAATTTAACCTAATATAATTTTCAAAATTTTAAATAAATAAACCTATTCTTTTCTTTTCTTTGAATGATAAGCCTATTTTATTTATTTTTTAATTAAAAAAAATTTTTTTTATTGCGTTATAGTCCGTGTACAATGTTGTTTCAATTTCCAGTGTAGAACACAATTTTTCAATTATACATGAACATACATATATTCATTGTCACATTTTTTTTTATTGTGAGCTACCACAAGATCTTGTATATATTTCCCTGTGCTATACAGTATAATCTTGTTTATCTGTATTAGATATGCCTGTCAGTATCTACAAATTTCGAACTCCCAGTCTGTCCCTTCCCACCTCCCCCTCCACTAAACCTATTATTTTCTAAATAAAAGGTGGCATAACTTCTGCATTTTAAAATGCTATCTACTAATGTCATAGTTATATTGACTATGTACAATTTTTCTTTCCTTTATTAAATTCAACTCCAGGAGTACATTCTCCCATTCTTCTCATATTTTCTGTATGTCTAAATCAATAACTCTTTCTTACTTTTTCATTCAATTTTAGTCCAGAACAGCAGTTTCTCTCAGTACTTTCCTTACATATGAATTCAAACCATGGAAGTATTAAGCCATATCTCCCTCCACATTTCTTGTCTACTGGGTAGAATTATAATGCTCTTACCAGCTTGTTTCATTTTCCCCCCAAATTCTATCCACCATCTATATATCTATTCTTGAGTTCATGAATTATTTTTCCATATAGGTGAAAGCTTTCTTGGTATACACAAATATATGGTTTTCTTCATATTATTATTAGATATGTTTTTTTAAATTAAATTTATTTTAATAGCCTATGAATTCATGATTTCTACACTACACGATTTTGGCATTATCCATGTGATGTTTATGTCCTGTGTTAAAATTTCATGCTAAATTTATTACTCATAAGCTGTTACTAGTTACATCCAAAGATACATTTTGTTGCATAACCTGTAATTATTTTTCCTTGTGAATTATTAGGGAGTATTTTATTTTAATTTTACCAATCATCTTTTGGTTCCATATCTGTTGTCCTCATTTATACCCAGTTTTAGAATTCTTCTGGGTTATGTATTTTTCCCCATCGTGTTCACATTAAAGGTCTTGTCATTTGAATGGAGACTGCCATGCCAAAAGAGTGAGCTTATCTTTTTATGCCACGGAACCACTTGTTGTAGGCACAAGTTTGTAAAAACTGTTAATTGGCATACTAAATATAGCCAGCTGTTCATTTTCCTTATTGCCTTAATTTCTTCCAAATCAGAACTTTAACTGGAAAAAAAAAGAAGAAAACTCAACTTAAGCCTTCTGGTCCTTCGGTCTCATTTCTACATTAAATAAAGTAATTTTCTTTGCAAGGCAAAAATACAGCCTCTTAGATAAAATTTCATTTGGCTCTTCTTAAATACTTAATGTTTTCCAAAAAATCTTTTTTCAAGAGAACATTGACTATGGCTTCTTCTTTTAATTTTCAGTAATTATTCTTTATAGGAGTATGTTACAGGCATCAAGCAACACAAAGTATCTCTGACTTATTATGTGATGTTTTCCTTTTCTACTAAGCTCTCATTAAATAAATAAAATGAAGATTCTCAGAAACATGTTTCATAAACCCAGCTGGCCAGGAAGGGGATCCTTCCAAAGGGAGAGATCTAGGTGTTCTTCCACAGAGAGCATACGTCATCATGATCACCCTTTAATCAACCGTATCAGTAGGAGAACATTCTCAAGATGGCTACACAAATCTAGCTCCTGAAGTATATTTTCTGAAATGAACTTGCCAAACTAAGCCATTTTTCCCTCTATGAAACTGATTTTTATGTCCATCCACACCATCTGTTCCTCATGAAAACAGAAAATTAGCTTTGTGTTGACCTGGCATCAGTTAGTTCCATTATCTCCAAATGGCTCATTAAAAAATACAAAGGCTTCCTCTACCAGGATATAATACTTTTAATTTTATCCTTAATTCAAAATAATTATAATCACTATATTATCTTTGTGCTTCACCATACTACTTCTCTCATCAATATTTTATGAGATCAACTGGTTCAATTTTATGGTCTTATTTAAGACTTCCTATACTGGTGACAATACAAACCCTAATTTCTACTTTCTGGTAACTATGAGTCCATGGGACTTCACTTCCATCAAGCTACATTCAGTGAAATCCCAACACATTATTTCTATGTTAGAATTAGTTACTGTCTGGGTATAGAGCATTATTTTAAAAACAATTTAAGTTTGAAAACGGGTTCTATTTTTTTCATAAATTTAACTTAAGGTAAGCTACTCAAAAAATATAACAGATTGTAACAAAATATCTATCTAACATTTATCAATGAAATTAAGATAAGTTATTTTTTTCAGCTGCATCTCTTAGAACTGAGTTTTGGATAACCATTCATACTACAATGAGGAAATTGATGACACAAGGATAACATAAACATACATAATTCTATGAAAATATAAAGCATGGAGTATACAGAGGGATTATTAGGACCTTAATAGGAATTCCCACTAAATTACTTTTAATGGCCTTTAGATAATGCATTTAAAATCATTTATTTCAGAAGAAATATATTTACACTACTCTAACTTTCAATAAATATCTATTAAATATATGGAGAATTTAAAAAAATTCTAATAGCATGAGAATAATGATAAAACATACATAATCTCTATTGAAATGGCCACGTCTTGAAAAGTGGAAGGATTGTCATTTATGAAAAAAGGGAAGTTTATACCAGGTTTATTCATAATTGCCAAAACTTGGAAGCAAGCAAGATGTCCTTCAATAGGTGAATGGATAAATAAACTGTGGTACACCTAGACAATGGAATTTTGTTCAGGAATAAAAAGAAATGAGCTATCAAGCTATAAAAAGACATGAAGGAAGCTTAAATTTATATTACTAAGTAATATAAGTCTATCTAAAATGCTACATACTGTGTGATTCCACCTATATGACATTCTGGAAAAGGCAAAACTATAGAGACAGTAAAACAGATCAGAGGTTGCCAGGGGTGGGGGGCTGGGGAGAAGGAAAGGTGAATAGGCAGAGCACAGAAGATGTTTAGGGCAGTATAGTTACTCTATGTAATAGTATAATAATGGATATAAGTCAGTACATATTTGTCCAAACCCACAGAATGTACAACACAAAGAGTGAACCACCATAATGTAAACTGTGGACTCTGGGTGATAATGATGTGTCAGTGTAGGTTCATCAGTTATAATGAATGTACCACTCTGCTGAGGGATGTTGACAATGGGGAGATTATGGATGTGTAGAGGTAAGGGGTATATGGGAAATCTCTGTACTTTCCTCTCAATTTTGTTGTAAAACTAAAAGTGCTCAAAAAATAGTCTTAAAACAAAACAAAACAAGAAAGTAAAGGGAGGGATGAGAGTTCACACTTGGTCCATTTCTTAGGATGGAATTCATACTGACAGGAGATGTTTAGTCAGCAAGGTTAAGAACACAGGGGTCTAGGTAGGCAATTTCCATACATGTCTAACAAAATTGTCATCACAGCTCTGAGAATAAACAGCGTGACTCAGAGAGGGGCAGAGTTTGACAGCAGGAAGCCTAGGCCAGCTCCTAGGATATCTAGGCATACAGACGCCGGGGCGCACAGGAAGATACACAGGTGAGGTGCTGGTGGAACACAGCCCAGGAGCCTGTGTTTTCAGAGCAATAGCACCAAGAGTGTGATGAGGAATGGAAAGGAAAAAAATTATAGTGTTTAATTTGCCACTTGGAGAACAGAGTAAGAGATAAGAATGTCCTGATTATAAGTCATTTCGCTTGTAATGATTGATTCCTAGATGCATGTCAGTTCTTTTTGGGTGATTTTTCTTTTTTCCTATCCAGCCTATCACAAATGTGTGAAGTCCCCTGATTCTAGTGATTGTATTTTTTAATCACAAAAGTAGTATATACTCAATTTAGGGCACAATTCAGAGAAGCGTAAATGAGTTCCATTAATTTCAAACAATGACTATTTCCAGAAAAAAAAGAAAAAAACTCACTTTAAAGACAATTTTATTTGTACCCTCTTGTTTTGTTCTCTGCATATGCCTTTACAACTCAACAGGATTCTTTGTATATATCTGGCTTGACATTTATTCAACTTTCTCTTCAATAAACATGTGGCTAGGTAAACACACCTATCTTCTCTCAACCAGGCTTTCTTTCTTGAGATAGTCTATTTTATAGACTACTGAAGAACTAGAAAAATCTTTCAAAATGTTAATGTACTAAACATTTTTTAATTGAGCATCCTTTCTATGCTACAAACCACATTTTACATTTTTATTAAAAGAAGTGTGTCATTAACAGATATGACTGTATTTCTCTGATGAACTGATGGTTTTGGATAATACTCTGATATCATTAAATACGTGAAGAGTAAAATAATAAGTATCTGATATCGTTAAAAATGTGAAAAGTAAACTGTTCTCATTATGGAAATGAAACCTTGTGCATATAAGAAAAAAATCAAGTTGATTCACATCTACTAATTCCTCAGCAGAGGTGACAACCTCTTTGCTGCCTTAAATTCCCAAGCATGCTGGTGCATCTGAGATTACATTCCAACCCAAGTCAAAGGTTTACTCTCATAGAAGCCTATCATAATGCAGTAAGACAGACTGAAGTTAATCTCTGTAATCGGTAATCACGTGTATCAGTTTCCTATTGTTGTTGTAATACATCACCACAAATCTAATGGCTTAATATGACACAAATTTCTTCTCTTATATTTGTGGGAGTCAGAAATCTAAGCCCTGTTAGCAGGACTTTCTTACTTTTGGAAATATCAAGGGAGAATCAATTTCCTTGCATCTTTGGCTACCAGAAGCCACCTGCACTTCTTGGCGTGTAGCCCCTTTCTCCACCTGCAAAGTGCATCACTCCAACCTATGTTTCTATCATCACATCTTTTTAATCTCTGAACTTGACTGACTGCCTCCCTTTTATAAGAATGCTGTGGTTATATTAGACTCATCCAGATAATCCAGGATAATATCCCCATCTCAAAGTCCTTAATCACATCTGGAAAGGTCTCTTTGCCATATAGGGTCACATAGTCACAGGTTCCACTGATTGGGCTAAGGACATCTTTGGAGGCCTTTATTCATTTTACCACAACATGCAATATGCAAATTTTATCACCAGACATTGTTAAAACACAAATTTAACATGTAAAAAGAGACAAGACTTGAACTGAAAAGTCCACAACCCATGCATAAAATAGCTTAGAAGACTTTATAATTTTAGCATTTTAGATTATTTTCTTTGCCTTAAACACTGGTTAAACATAGATGTATAGCACAAATCACTATAACTAACATGATCTATAAGATTAAACTCTGCCTTGAAGATAAAATAATCCTTGAACAGAAAATAAATCTCTGAAAAATGAGTATATAATAAATGAATCTACATTAAAATTGCTCACTAAATGCAAAAAAATTAGAACAATTTGTTTTAAGTTACCTTCATCAGAAATTTTATATCATCTTTTCAATTATAGACAAAATAAGCAACATAAAAGAGGTGCAACTTTGCCCCCAATCATGTACAAAACGTGTCAATGGGATGTCATGTAGAGACATGAAAAGGAGACTCAAAAGATACTTACATATAAGCATCAATAAAACGTATCTATAAGAATTAGAAGTAGGAGAAAATAAGAATAAAGAAATATTTTTAGATAGTGATTTTAACCAGGATGAGGGGTTTAATACAGAAAGAAATTGCTGGGCAAAAATGTTTGTTTTCCTTTTTGATGCTGAATTATGGAGCAAAAGGCGATATACTCAAGGGGTAATGATGAATGATTCCCACTCAGCATTTCAGCTTACCTCCTTGTACGCATGTACCTCTATTCAGAGGCTGCATGAGAACAGCTTTTCTAAAATTCTTTGTTTCTATCATTTTGATAAAAGTAGGTCCTCCAATTAGATATACTTATATAACACTTGGAATGAAGGAAAGACTTGGAATAAAGACACCATCTTTTAATTGATTGGCTCCTCCTCCTGTCAGGCACTGTTGTGAAGACACTGGGTTTTTCTATAGCAATCTAGTCCCTAGCTTCCCTGGGTCAGCAGACAGGGGTGCAAGTCTGACATGTGGGTCACAGCTACAGTGTGTGCTCTTTAACAGCTCCTGTTGTTGATTCCAGGGTCCTAGCCTTGCCCCTGCAGTTGTTCCAAAAATTTTAAAAGCACCTGATCATTGCATTAAATCTCTTTGTGTTTGAAATAACTAGTATAGATTCTGTTCCTTTAATTGGTCCATAGCTGATCACATTTTAGATGGAAGTTAGTCCATAAGTACGGATTTTAAAGCAAAGGAATAGAATTGAAAGTACACATTTGGAAATCATTAGAGTATCGGTCTTGGTGGACATACATAATAGATATGAAATTGAAGTCATCTGGGAATCGTTACAAACTCTGGAGAGTATCAGTACCAAAAGAAGGCACAGGAAGAGAAGCCAGCCAGAGGAGTTGGAAGTGAAAGTATATAAATTCTTAAAGGAGATTTCAAATCGGTTTTAACATTTCCCTTTCCACTACTTTACTAAATTTTCTCTTCATTGTCCCTGTGTGTTTTTCCAAACTCTCATTATCTCTTGATGTTGTCATCATAATTTTAGCTTCATTTGCCTATGCTGGGGCCAATGGTAAACCAGCTCAAATATGTGTACTTTATGATCATAAAGTTATTCCTTTATTCACTGCTCATAATCACTTCTTGTCAAACTTTAAGCCAAGGCATTTTCAGATATTATATTTCTCTATTCTTGATTTTAGGCAGCTGAGCAATTATGTGGAAATTCACAAAATCAAACTCATCTAGTTCTCTACAAATTCATGTTATGTAATATAATATGAAATGTTCACTCAGCAGTGCTTGATAACCCTTGTGCTAAGATTATAACCTGGACTATTTCCTGTTTACACACACACAACACACACACACACACACATTCACACATATAGGCCTTTACCTCTGAAAATAGTGTGTTTATTCTTTCCAAGCTAATCCTTCTGTTATTTATTGTGCCTCTTTATGTTTTATCCTGGATTCCTTTATTTACACAGTATTTTTATTTAAAGACCATGGGCTAGAATATGAGTGAGCTAAATATAGAGTCCCCCAGGACTGGCCCTCCTAGAACTTGCAGAGAATGTATAATGAAGATCTGACTAACCTGGTTAGAGAGATTTGCAGGATGCTCTTTTTCATGGGGTTGTCAGGGAAGACTTCTTTGATAAGAAAATATTTACACAGAGACCTGAAAGAAGGCCTTCTGCCTTTCTGTGACCAGTCTTTTATATTAATTTGCTTGAGCTTTTAATACATTTAAACATACATCTATTTCTTATGTGTGGTACACATCTGTCTTAACTTGGCTTATGGTGTGTTGAATATAAATTAGTCTTTCAACTACATAGCCTAATTATCAACCTTTTATGACTTCTGAGGGTTAAAAATAATTCCTAATCAATAATGAAAAAGATAAATATTTTATTTAGTATTTATTTAATATTTCGCATTTACATTGAACTTTTACTGTGTATTCGTTTTTATACTTAGAACTTGGATCCACTTAGAATTCATTTTGTCATAAGGTATAAAATACTGATACATAAATGCAATATATGGACAATTTAGATAGATAGATCTCCAACCGTTTCTACAGCAGTCTTTGAATAATTGATTCTTTCCATACTGATTTGAGATGTCATCTTAATTTTAAACTAAATTTCTCTATATATTTGAGTCCATTTTGGGCTTCCTGGTTTGTTCCCTTGAACTGTGGGATTATTTTTACTAAATTTTGAGTTAAATAAAATTTAAACACAATACATTATTTTAGTAAAAGATTACTAATCCAGTGAAAATATAAAATATTATAACATATAATTAACTTGGCTACACAAGCCTTAGATTTGAGCTAGGAAGATGATTTTACTAAAAAGTTGTATTGATCAGTAAGTATCAAAAATTTTCCTCCTGACAAATTATTTTTCTGCATTTTCTAATTTTTTATCCTAGTAAAGTTCTTATAACCTTTCCAGGTATAAAAAGTCCAGCGAACACAGTATGAATAATTTGTTTCATGCCTTTTTTTTTTTTTTTGAAGTAGCACTTTTGCATAAAACTTTCGTACTGTTTCAGGAAGGCACTTTGGCATATGCTGGTTAAATGCTGTCTTCTTGTTACAGACTAAATCTGTTTTCATTCAGGTTGGTGCTTTATGCCTCCAAGCTAAAAAAGGATATTTAAAATCTTGAGAGAAATGATTCACACTCTCTTTGGCAGCTAAAGCTACAATCTTTGTCTTTTGCTCACTCCTTGGAATTTGATGAACTAAAAGATTAAGACAGCCATACCACATGTATAAACCAAAAGCTTTTAGTTCTCATACTGACAACACAATGGCTTGTGGTTTCTCAGAGAAAAGTCACTCATCTCTGTTGTTACAACTGTTTTCACATATGATAAGTGATAGGAACCTGTCTTAAGAATTCTTTCTTTTTTTTAAACAATGCAGGATTATTATTTTTTTTTCTATTAATGAACATGAAAAAGGTCAGTTCTCAGCAGCAAGTGTAAAAGCGTAAAACCTAAAGCATGCACAATTCGCTGCCTGGCTTATTCGGAGTCTCCTTGCTAGGACCCATAAAACGTGATAGTTTGGTAAAAGTCAAGGAAAGTTAATTGTGAATCAAGGAGATGCTGTGACATACATGGACAGATCTATGACAGATGTTTCCTAAAGGGAAGTGAAATAAAGGTAGTTTGGGTTTTATTATATGGAAATTACTTTAAAAATCTACTGAACACTCACTCTGTGAAAAAGAAATGTGATAAGTTCCGTGGAGAACACAGAAATTAGAGATAAGGATAAGGCTATGATTTAGTGGATGGGTCCATTAGCCCATAATTTTAGGTGCATTATCTTAATTAATAATTAAATCTCTGTCATGTACATTATAAGTGTAATGTAAGATATTATCTCATATTATAAATATGAGAAGGAAATCCCGAAGAATTTGCATCTGCTTCCAAAAGTTGCTACATGGGGTGAAAGACAAGTTACAGATACAAAAGAAGGATCTGTAGCATTCCGGACCCTTTACCAAAAGAGTTTTATAAAATAATACAACCACAGTCTCTAGCATCAGAGGATAGAATCCTATTAATGCAACTCACAAGCTGATTGAGCTTGGGGCAGGACGACACTTTGGGCTGACAGTACCTGCTTCATGTGCTTTTGAGGTTGTGCACATAAGAAAGGATGAGATATCTTGGAGTATAAATAATACAGTGATATTTAACTATTTTTCTTATGATGATGATATTTTTGTCCATAGAGTTAATGTACTTTCAAAGAAGACTCATTCCTGTCCTTAAGATTCTTACAATTTAGAACTTCAGTAAATTATCTAACGAGCGCAACACAAGGTGGCATCTTATGCAATAAGGCGAAGATAAATGACAAAGATAGGAGAAGAAAGTATTCTACAGAGATTAGGAAGGAGAAAGATCAGCTCTCGCCTGGTAATAGGTCAGAAAACCATTTAAGAAAGAAACAGCCCTGAGATGAGCATTCCAAGACTGAAAAAGAAAAGTTCAGCAGGTGATGATGAGGGGGTGATGGAGGGAAACTCCAGGTGGAAGAGATCTGCAGTATAGAAATCGCTTTTTTAAAATTGTTGAGGAAATGTGTGTTGAGCAGAATGTATAAAATTCCACTGGTATTTGTAAAAATGATTAGTGAAAACCAAGTTTGGAAATATTAACTGGGACATACGAGAGAAGCCTCTGTCAGTCCGTGCTGTGGCAGGCTCGCAGTATCATCGTATCAGCATTAAGTGCTAGATGAAGTGCGATTTGGTATTAAGAATTACTTCAAAGTTAATTGTTTTGAAATTTATATTTTATGTCTTTAGTGTCTGTTTGCTGCCAAATATATGACATATTAACACACTAAAACAGCACCCCTTAATTTAACAATATTGCCCTAGACATATGCCAGATATTACGGGTAAATTACACAAATCATTCTCTTTATGAGCTTATGGATGATTTTGACAAGCAGTCTGTAAAAGGCATTTTTTGCCAATTTATTCCCATTTGTGGTAAAATTATGTGGCCATGAAAAACCTGAACTATGGAACACTTCTTAAAAATCACAACTTAATTATCTTCAAGAGTTACTCCAGCACAAGTCTCCCTCTAGTCAGTTACATGACCCTGCATCTGTCATGCAGGCTCTGGAGGCCTTTGCTTCAATATCTCTAAACAAGTTCTGGACAAATGACATCCCTGGTCTTTCGTGGTCAAATCATTATGTGATTGCAGTTACATTAAACACAATTCTGTCAGGAATAAGAGAATCAGAAATTAGATTATACACATGAAATAAATTGAAGGAGGGACAAAACAGAGGTATAAAATTAATTCTAAAAAATTTTGATTAAAGTAGATATTCTAACTTTATGTAAGGGCAATAACATCAATTTTCCTGTACAAAAAAAGTAACAGCAATTTTCGATAACTTTCCCCCAGATTAAAAACAATCTATGGCTCATGTTTCAACTATTTATGAGGGAATTTTTAAAAATAATTTTCCACTTTTGTCAATTGTATATGTGTCCTTCTTGTACTTTGATAAAACATTCTATTTAAGAAGTTCTCCCCAAACTGTAACATACACATAAATCTTCCAGGGGATCGTGTGAAAATGGAGGTCTGATTTAGTAGGCTGGACACAGGACTGAGATTCTGCATTTCTAACAAGCGTTTAGGTGATACCTATGCTGTTGTCTGAGGACTGCATTCCATGCGGTAACGTTCCGAAAGACTTCTCAAGAATCCTTCTCTAAATGCTTTTCTCTTGCTGGCTTTGTTGCTCTCTTAGTGGCTGCTGCTACTCAAGTATTTTGAAAACCCTAATTGAGATCCATCTGGTTCAGTTGTTTGGGCCAAAAAGCCTGGATTATCCCTTCTTTTTCATCCAATATCCAATCTTATTGGAACTACCTTGAAACGTTCAGAATATGACCGCTTCCACCATCTAGCAGTACTTCTAACAACATCATCTGCTACGATATTGGTCCAAAGTCCTTTCAGCTTCTCCCTGGATTCTTATAATAGTTTCCTATCTGCCTCCATGCACATACCCTTGCCCTCCAAAGTCTATTCTCAATATAGAATCCTGGATGATACTTCTAAAACCCAGTTCAGATCATGCCACTCTTTTGCTGGGAAGTCTCACAGCATCCATTTCACTAGGAATGAATGAAGGTCATTTACAATGTCCCACTAGGTCATACAGAGTCATGCTTCCCACTACCTCTGTGAACTTACAATCTGCTATGCCCTCCCTTGCTTTAGCCACACTGACCTCTTTGATGTTTCTTGAACTTGTTGGGCATGGTTCCCTTGCTATTCACATAACTGTTTTCTTTACTTATCTTAAAATTTTTTCAGATTTCACTTTTCAATAAAGTCAGTCATGGCCACTCAATTAAAAATTATGATTTACCTTGCAGGCAAGTCCTGATCCCCCTTACTGTAGTCTTCTTTTTTCACATTTTGTTCTTTAAACACTAATACACACACACACACACACACACACACACACACTCACTCACCAAAGCTTCACATACAACATTATCTATTGAGCATGTTCATTGATTTTGTTTTGTCTGTTTAGCCTAGTAGAATACAAACTACTTAAGGGTAGGGATTTTGCCTATGCTTCCTTTATTCTTTCCATCACTGATTTAATCTGAGCACTTCAATAGTGCCTGGTACATATAGGTTGTTCGTCAACTGTGTGTTGAATGAAGTAAGCAGGATAGAACGTGGGGACCTAGCCAGGACTCTCCTTGACTTCACTGAGGCAGATGTCAGATAGCAGTAGGTTGTGAAAGAAATGGAAGGTAAAGAAATCAAGATACCTTATGACTAGAATAAGCATGCCTGGAAGAGATGCAACATATGGGAATCTGAGTAAGATACTTATTTTCCTTTTAGTTTAAAAAAGTGAGACACAAGATTATAATTATAGAGTGAGGGAAACAACCATCAGATAAAAAGATAGCAGTTGATGAACCCATGTTTCAGAGTAATAGTTGGAAAAAAAACAAAAACAAAAACAGAAGAGCTCAAGTAAAGAACTTGTCCTTAAATAGGAACAAAAGTTGTGTTCTTTCAGGAGGAGTAAAATGAAATAAAGATATTCTAGGTCAGTACTTGGAAAAAATCCACTCCAGCTTAACTCAATGTCATTAATTAGTGGTGAATTTGGGGGGTTGTGAGAGGAGATGTGAAAGAGAAAGGTAACTGAACATGCCAAAGGATTGCTGCTTAGCATAGAGAGAAAGACATTTTGGGTGTTAAAGATACCAGCCCTGTACAGTTATGCAATGATCACTCAGCAAGGTGTGGATTTCTGTGTTGCTGGATGATGCCGAGTTGGGGCTTAACTGAGCAAGTGAAGCAGAAGAACAGAAATGGTTCAGGAGAACAAATATTAGGTCTATACTAAACGGCGAGCTGCTAAAGTCAAGGTAAAACCTGTCAACTATCTCCGGTATTGGAATGGAAAATAGAAAGACTAAGGGACAGCATTCAGTTCTGGGTTATCACAGTTTAAAACAGCAGAGTGGATTAGTTAGGAGGTATAATATTGCCCAGGTAATGGCTATATGTATGGGTGGCAAAGAGGGTTGGAGGTGCAGAGGATTAAATAGTTAAGGGTGTTAGGGAAGCAATGTAAGGATGGTGTGGGTTTATCATTTACAAGGTTAACCCTTCATCCTGATCTGTCCGGGGCAGTTCTGTACTTGACTGTTTTTCCAGCTTCAATATTAATAAAGCCTCCTTTATACTCAGATTTGTTCCAGCTTGAATGATAAACTATTTGATAAATCTATACATAGGATGTATCAATTTTTTTGAGGCAGAGACCAAATTCTTCAACAGTTTTTGAAAGAGAATCAGTGACTTACTCAATAAACCACAGTAAGGAGGAGTAGGTTGATAAATAGTGCAAAAGATAGAGACTCACATTCTTTCAGATTAACCTAATTATTTAGATTAATATTCCTAGTAGTGCAATATTGTATCTAAAATATACCCTTCATAAATCTGCCCTCAAATTCTACTCAAGGTAAAGCAAATATTAAAAAGCAAGTATTGTGGCCACTCTGACACTAGTTATTTAAGCTAAGGATCCTCAGTTTCTTCCAATGTTTCTCATTTAAATATTTAACTCTTTACCACCTTGAGCATTTTTAAGAGGTAATGATCAAAAATAAATAGAGTACTTTGTCTTGTCTGATAAAGGAAGACTCGAATAGTATTGTTGGAGCTTTTTCTGAGTGTTAATATTCCTACTTATAAAGCTCATATGTGAATTAATTTTTGGTGCTTTTTGTTTTTGTTTCATTTTTGGCTGCCATGATACACTTCTAACCCACATTTCTATTGTTTTCTTCTAACTCTCCTAGAGTTAATTTTGTATCTCCCTGGAGTCTCAGGCTCATATATACATGACTACCTTCTTGACAGCTTAACTTGGATTTGATAAAGTATATTAGGAAGGCCCAAACTGCATCTTTGATCCTGTTTTTAAAATACTTACTTCTCTCTTTCTTCATTGTTAAAATCCTTTTCCAAGATGTGATTTCTTGCCTACATTACGATGAACGTCACTAACTGCTCTGTATACTTCCAACTTCCATGTTCGTCTACATGTTAATATACACAGTGTAAAACAATAATATTTAGAAAATACATACAGTTTGTCAGTGATCTCTACTATACTTATGAAAAAAATACATATTTGCAATGGCTTTTAGTTCCTACAGGAACTTTCCTATTCCTCCAACTTCATTCCCTCTCTCCTGCACTCTAACCCTTTTGGCCACGCTGGCTTTCAGGCAGTTCTAAAATTATGCCAAGTTCATGCACATTTCAGAGCCTTCACACTTTCATCTGCCTAAAATGCACTCTCCTGGATATTCACATGGTTTCTCTCAGTAAGACCACCAGTATTTCAGATAGTTATATTCTGAAGACCAAACCTAAAGTGGTGCTTCCAAGTCTCTTTATATCATAATGGACTGTTTTATTTACTTCCTCACATTTGCTACAATCAGAAACACTGTGTGTGTGTATTAGACTATGTTTAGCTTCCCAATCAAAATAAAAGCCCTATAAAAGAGAGAGATTATTTTCTGTGCCAACACAACATTCTCAGTATCTAGAACTGTATTTGAGACAAAGTAGCTGTTTAGTAAATATTTATGAGAATATGCATTATTTTTATACAAGGAGAATGCTTGAAATATTCAAAGTTTAAGATGATTGTATAAATCTAGCATAAGATAACCATTTTTACCATGTTTCTTTAAAACAAAATGAAAAGAAAAAACAAGTTGGATTTTTCCCTGATATTTAGTGAAAGAGGGGTTAAGTAACCTAGCATAAATAACAGAAATCTGTTTCTTAGTATTCAAGATGGATTTCTAACTTATTTGAATCTTTGTAGGTTTATGAGAAAAGCCCGAAGATGAGAATTATGGAGAGATTTTCCTATTAAAATCAACAAGGATTAGAGATAGCAATATACTGAAGAGCTTAGGTAAGTTGTAAATTTGGAATTTCTCCATTTGGAAGACCTCTGAGCATTCCTTAATATATTTTATCAGGGATCAAGAATTAAATAGATCTGCTATGCAAAGACTGACCGTATGCCTTTTACCATGAGTCAAATCACTGAGCTCAGTAGTTATGTTAATGGAATCTGACATTCTATAGTGAGTAATAAAATGTAATATGCATATTTACACTTTCTTATCCATATGGTCATTCTTAAAAGTCTACCTTTACCAAATGTATTTACTTATATTTTTCTTTTCTTTTTTGCTTCTCTTTTCTTTTGTATCTCAAAGATACAGAATTAGATTAATCACATTCAATTCATGGTACAAATAATCATCAACCTGTAGAAACATTTTGTATTTTTACTATTGCTATTGTCTCTGTAAGAGTTCTAATATCTGATAATAACTTTTATCTTTACCATTGGATATCCTAAAACACTTTTTAAATACCTCTTAGTCTGCGTGTGTGTGTTAGACATAAGTAAAATACCCTCTCTTTTGATGACCATAAGCTTATTCACTATTAATCTGATATCATTGCTCCTTAAAATTAATCCAATTATCATAAGAAACTCAGCATGTATATTTAAGGGTTTAGCAAGTTCAGACAGAATTGTGAAAGGAGGATTTCCAACTGTTTCTCTATCACATTGCATCTCAGTGTGTGAAATCAAGATTAATCTTCCTCCCTTTCTCCTTCCTCCCCTCCCTCCTTCCTTCATTCCTTCCTCCCTTCTTCCTTCTGTTCTATCATTTATCATCTGTCTATATTATTACATAAAAATTGCCACTAAGCAGGATTCCTTAAATCATATTTTTAAGGTGAAAAATATTTCTTGAAAATGACTGAAATGATCATTTTAATTAAAATTATTTTGGATGAAACACTAAACATATTACACGACTTCTGATCAATACCAAGTTTACTAAGAAATTTGTAAAACTTAAGGAATAAAAAGTATACATATGATCATCTGGGATGCTTTCAATTTGGGGATATTATAAATAAAGTTGCTGTGAATTTTTGCAAAAATGTTACTTTGTAGATATATGCAGGTATTTATCTTGGGTAAATAGCTAGAATTATAATTAATTGATCAAATGATAAGAATATACTTCCTTTAACCAGTAACTCAGAACTTTTAACAGTGTTTATATCCTTTTACACTCTAATCAGCAATGTTTGAGAATTCTGGTTGCTCCACATCCTCACCAATTTTGTGTCCTCAGTCTTTATTAATTAATTAATTAAAAAATATAGCTGTAATTGGCATAACATTGTATAAGTTTAAGATGTACAATTTGTTGATCTGATACATTTGTGTATTGCAATATGATTACCTCCACAGTATTAACTAACACCTCTATTCTGCTACGTAATTATCATTTCTTCTCTGTGATGAGAACAATTACGATCTATTCTCTTACCAACTTCGAAGTTTATAAAACAGTATTGTTGACTATAATCACTATGCTGTGCATTAGACCTCCTCTCCAGAAGTTATCTACTAGTTACAAGTTTGTACCCTTAAACCACATCTCTTCAATTTCCCCACCCTCAAGCCCCTAATAATCACCATTTTACCCTCTATTTTTAACAAGTTTGGCTTTTATAGATTCCAAATTTAAATGATGTCATACATAATTTATCTTTCTCTGACTTCTCTCTCTTAGTGTAATGCTTTAAAGGTCCACGTATGTTGCTGCAAATGCCAAGACTTCCTTCTTTCTCATGGCTCAATAGTAGTACATTGTATATATACCACATCTTCTTTATCCATGCATCTGTTGAGGGACACTTAGGTTGTTTCCACATTTTGGCTAGTGTGAATGAATAATGCTGCAATAAACATGGGAGTGCTGGTATCTTTTCAATATCTTGTTTTCATTTTCTTTAGATATACACTCAGAAGTGGGATTGCTGCTGGATCATATGGCAGTTCTATTTTTAATTTCTTGAGGAACTTCCATACTGCATACTAATTTACATTTCCACCAACAGTGCAAAAAGTTTCTCTTTTTGCCACACAGAACACTTGTTATCTCTTGTCTTCTGGATGATAGCCATTCCAACAGGGGTAAGGTGCTATCTAATTGTGGTTTTGATTTGCATTTCCCCATGATTAGTGATGCTGGGCACTGATTTTTGTACCTGTTGCCATCTGTATGTCTTCCATGGAAACGTGCCTATTCAGTCCTCTCTGCTCATTTTGTAATCACATCGTTTTGTTGTTCTTGTTATTATATTGCATGAGTTTTTTAAAAAATATATTTTGGATGTTAACTCTGTATCCAATATATGGTTTGCAAATATTTTCTCCCATTCCGTAAGATGGCGTTTCATTTTGTTGATTGTTTCTTCCGCTGTGCGGAAGCTTTTGTTTGATGTAGTCCCACTTGTTGATTTTTAATTTTGTTGCTTGTGCTTTTGGTGTCACATCTGAAAAATTATTGCCAAGACCAAAGTCAAAAAGGTTCTCCCCTATGTTTTCTTCTAGAAGTTTATGATACCAGGTCATATGTTACAGTCTTTAATCCTTTTGGAGTGGTGTAAGTTAGGGGTCCGACTTCATTTTTTCGGCATGTGATTATCCAACATCCAACACCATTTGTTAAAGAGACAAATCCTTCTCCACTGACTGCTCCTGGTTCCCTTGTCATATATTAGTTGACTGTATATACAGTGGCTTATTTCTGGGATCTCTATTCTGTATCATTGGTCTATGTTGTTGAAAATAAAATGACCGTATCAACTTGGACTATTTCTCAGCTCTCTATTACATTCAATTGGTGTATGTGTAAATTTTTAGGTTAGTATCATGCTGTATTAATTATTGTGTCTTAAAGTGTACGTAGTATAAATCCTACAATATTGCCCTTTTTAGCAAATTGCTTTGTATAGTCTAGGCCCTTTGCATATCCAACTGTATTTTAAAAACAGTTTTTCAATTCTTACAAAAGAAGATTGTGGGACGTTTTTATTGAGACTGAACTGAATTTGTGGATTTCTTTGGAAAGAGTAGTCTTCTTCACAATACTGAGTCTTTCAAATCATGATCTCCATTCAGTTATGTGTTCTTTAGTATTTCTTACTAATTAAAAAAAAATTGCATGTTAGCATGCTTCTTTCTAAATTTATTCCTTAATATTTGTTTTGATGCTATTTTTAATTTTATATTTCAAATGCTTGCTACTAAAGTATAAAATAAAATAAAATTTGTGTATATTGACTTTATATTCAGCAGCATTGCTAAATTTGCATAACAGTTCTAGTGGTTGTTCTACATTACCCTTAAGATCTCTGTTAATTATTATGCAATCTGGAAATAGAGACATATTTATTCTTTATTTACTTCTTCCTCTTCTCCTTCAACTTCTTCTTCTTCTTCCTCTTCGTGTTTGATCTTTGTTTTCACATTGGATAATACTATCGTTTGATCACCAAGCTCACTGACTACTTTCATCTTTCACCTTTATTCCGCTGGTCAGCCCACTGTATTAGGTTTACATTGCTTCTGCAACAAATGGCCACACAAGTATTGATTAGTGAAACACAAAAATTATATTACTATATGTAGTTTAAAAAACCTAAAAGGATCTCATTGGACTATAGCCAATGAACGATACTCAGGGTGTCTGTAGGATTGTATTCCTTTCTGGAGCCTCTAAGCCTCTAATCTGTTTTCTTCCCTCTTTTAGTTTCTAGAGGCCACTGCTTCTCTGGCTTGTGATCAGCTTCCTCAATCTTCAAAGCCAGCAAAAGTAAGTGGAGTCTTTGTATCTCCCTGACCTCTCCCACAGTAAAGTCCTCCCCTCCGATTTTCTCTTCTGACTTCCTCTTCCACTTAAACATCCTTGTGATTACAGTGGGACCACCAGATGATCCAGGATAATCTCTCCATTCCAAGGTCTGTTCTCTTAATCACATTTGCAAGCTTCCTTTAGCCATGTAAAATACGAAATTCAAAGGTCCTGGAGATTGGGACGTGATGATCTTTGAATCTAATCCATATCCAATTAATGAAATTTTTACTTCAGACATTTAATATTTTGGTTCTAGAATTTCCATTCGTATTTTTATTGTGGTTCACTTTATTCTGCTAGAATTTTCTACATTTTCATTCATTATGAGCATTTTTTCCTTTTCATCAATAATCATAGTTATGATAACTGCTTTAAAATTCTTATCTGCTAATTCTAATACTTGTGGTCAGTCTCTTTATATTGCCTTTCCTCTTGAAATCCAATCATATTTTCCTATCTCTTCATATGTTTAATAATTTTAAGATGTAACCTTGACATTTTGAATGCTATGTTTGGAAACTCTGGGTTCTGTTACCTTCCTCCAAATGGTATTGATACTTGTACATGTGGGTTTGTTTTAGCAGACAGTTAACCTGATTGTACTTAAACTACAATCTTTGTCTCTTGGATATAAACTCAAAATTTGGTACAAATGGAGAAAAGACAGTTTCTTCGGCAAGTGGTGCTGGGAAAACTGAACAGCCACATATAAATCAATGAAGCTAAAATACTCCCTCATACCATACATAAAAATAAGCTCAAAATGTTTTAAAGACTTAAACATAAGACATAAGACTATAAGCCTCCTAGAAGAAAACATAGGCAAAATATTTTCTGACAAACGTCTCAGCAATGTTTTCCTATGGCAGTCTACCCAGGTAATAGAAATAAAAGTAAAAATAAACAAATAGGACCTAATTAAACATATAAGCCTTTGCACAGCAAAGGAAACCATAAACAAAACAAAAAGACAATCTATGGAATGGGAGAAAATATTTGCAAATTATATGACTGAAAGAGATTAATTTCCAGAATATATAAACAGCTCATACAGCTTAATAAGAAAAAAGAAAGCAACCCAATCCAAAAATGGGCAGAAGACCTAAACAAGCAATTCTCCAATGAAGACGTACAAATGGTCAATAGGCACATGAAAAAATGCTCAGTATTGCTAATTTTCTGAGAAGTGCAACTCAAAACTACAATGAGGTATCATTTAATATCAGTCAGAATGGCCCTCATTAAAAAGTCCACAAACAATAAATGCTGCAGAGTGTGTGGAGGAAAGAAAAGGGAACCCTCCTACACTGTTGGTGGGAATACAGTTTGGTGCAGCCATTATGGAAAACAGTATGGAGATTCCTCAAAAACCTAAACATAGACTTACTGTATGATCTAGCAATCCTACTCCTGGGCATATATCACTAGGGAATTCTAATTCGAAAAGATACATGCACCTCAGTGTTCATAGCAGCGCTATATACAATAGCCAAGACATGGAAACAACCTAAATGTCCATCAACTATTGACTGGATTAAGAAGTTGTGGTATATTTATATAATGGAATATACTACTCAGACACAAAAAAGAATAAAGTAATGCCATCTGCAGCAACATATATGGAACTGGAGATCATCATTCTAAGGGAAGTAAGCCAGAAAAAGAAAGAAAAATACCACATGATATCACTTATATGTGGAATCTAAAAAAAAAAAAAGAAAAAAGAAAAAAGAAAAAAAAGACACAAATGAACTTATTTTCAAAACAGAAACAGACTCACAGATACAGAAAACAAACTTATGGTTACTGGGGGGAAAGGGCGTGAGAAGAGATAAATTGGGAGTTTGAGATTTGCAGATACTAACGACTATAAATAAAATGGATAAACAGCAAGTTTCTTCTGTATAGCACAGGGAACTATATTCAATATCTTGTATTAACCTATAATAAAAAAGGTTATGAAAATGAATATACATATGTATATATATGACTGAAACATTATGCTGTACACCAGAAATTGACACAACATTGTAAATTGACTATACTTCAATTTAAAAAATTTGGTATGGTGATTTTAGCCTTTGTTGTGCCATTTAGAGTATGCTCTGTACGTGTGGCTCATGGGTCAGGTAACAATTTGAGTATACGTTATACACATAATTTATCATTGCTTCTCTCTTGTTCTCTCTTTTCTTAGGATTCCTTCATCACTTTAAAGCATTGTTTTACTATCTGGTTGTCCCAAATACTATTCTCTCTTTTTTTTTCAAGGCAGAACTGCTGCAGTTTTTCTATCAGAGTTTGATTTGCCTCTTAGTCTTAAAGACCAAATATACAGATATCCCATTCAGGGTCATCCTCATCTCCAGAATGTTATTCCTTCTTCCAAATGTTACTTCCCATGAAAAACAACAACTACCTTTTCTCCTCCTCCTCCTTCTTTTTCTTTTTCATCTCCTTCCTTTTGGTTATTCTCTCTTTTTTTTTTGTTTGTTTGTTTTCTTAATATCTTATACAGGCTATATAGTTTTTATCTGCAAGAGGGTTGATAACTATGGAAGCATACTTTTAAAACTAAGAATGTCTAAGAGCTGCTGAAACTCCATCTTTCTAAATATTATGCTCACAGATTGCATTTTTCTTGCTACCAGATTTCTCGCTGAAATTTATAAGAGTTTGGAAAGGAAGCATCTTTTTTTCCCTCAAAGCTGACTTGAAAATACATTTTATTTTATAATATATTAAAACACTTTTAAAGACATCGTCAAACAGACTATAATAGCTCAATTAATATCTAATTTTCTTTTTGTTGGACACTGATCCTGGTAAAAATAAAACCTACTTCATTCATTCATTCACGCACTTAACTGATATTTATTCAGATCTAGCTATGTGCAACACATTTTTTAAGTGATTAAAATATGAAGGGGACCAACAATCTCATAGTCTTGCAGCTTAGGAAAAAAGAGTAACATTCAACAGAGTGTCATGCAAACAAAACATTTTTGAACAGGATAAGAGACATAAAGGAGAGGGTCATGTTGATAAGAAAGTATATATTAAGTGAACATCACTGAGGTGTAGAGGCTAGTGTAGGCTTTCCTGAGGAAGTTAACTATTGAAGTAAGATCTGATAGAAAGTAAGGTTCGACTAGATAAGGACTGAATTCAGTGGATGAGCAGGGGAAGAAAATTTCAGGCAAGGTAAATTGCCTGAAATGTTCAAGATGGAACTGCAGAGAGGTCAGAATAGCTAGAGTACAGAGCATGATGCTAAATGAGACTTGGGAAGCAGATGGAGGACAGATGATCAGGGTTTGTGGGCCAGGCTACAGTCTTTGTCCTTAGAGACAGGATGAATATCAAACTAGTCTTTGTCGTTAGCTCTCACAACATTTGTAGGCTGATAGTATGAGTTTCTTGTGTTTTCTGGTAATTAAGAATGTCTTTCCCTTATACAATGTATATCTGTATTCTAACAGGAACTTTAATATCATGCACAATAAAATAGAAAAAATAAACATAACATTCTGCATGAAAAACATAAAACAAAGGAAAATATTTGGGCATGTGTTTTGTTTAATCAACTAAATTTATTTAATGTTAATGGAAGGGTGGCCAATAGTTTGAGGGTGTGTGCTACATATACAAGGTCTTATTTCTCTTGGATAATATTTAAAGCATACTGATTAAGCACATATCTGAACATACGTATGTCATACCTAGAAGAAACTAAGTGGCTGCAATGTTCTTCAAAACACAGTTTATGAACTCTCTGGGGTGTGGTCATCGCTTTTTGCAACTTCTAAGAAATATGGATTAAGGACATTATTTTACTGGGATCTCAGAGGAGTAATTACATAGTCATACATAAGCAACTGGGAACCTACTACAAGCAGTATTTAGCAATGGATTTCTTATTTCTGAAATACCAGCTTAGATTCATGAAAATTATCAATACTTATATTCAAAGAAAAGCAATAAAATTTATGATTGATGAATAGTTCTAACGCTTCAAACTCATCCAGATACTTCTTTCAAGTCTGAAGGAAATGTGCACTGTTGAGAAGTATCAGATGAAATCCAGCTGTATTTTAATCCCTTTTCAGTCTATCATCACAGAAAATATTGACTATTTTTTCCTTCAAACATGCAGCTGTCAACCATCCAACTATGGGCCTAGATTTACATTATAGTTTTATTTCCTACCTATTCATTTTCATCTAAAACACTTGTTCCATGAAACAGCTTTTGCTGTCTGAAAAAGGAAAGCAGGATGTGCAGTCTCATCAAACCTGTCAATGAATGTTCATGGGCACAGCAAATAATGTTTATGAAATTCGAGGGAATGTATTTCTACCTTAAGAAATGGTAAAATCACTATGCATAGTTTAACTATACCTACATATATATTGGCACTATACGTGCATAAAAACACATGCATTATTAATGTCATGTTTATCATTCCAGTAAAAAGATTTCCATCAAGTGTCAGTAGTTACAAGAATCCCTGTCCCTCCACCCCCAACCCCAAGAGCCACACTCGAATATCTGCAAAGTGTGTCTGCTCACATGGAAAGCAGGCCAAGTTACAAAAGCTCCTAGATAGTTGCGTGGACTTTAAGGTCTCTGGGAAACTTAAGGAGGCTGTGTAGGCAGTAGCAGAGAGAGGAAGTATTTATGAAGATGCACTAGCATGCAATGGCTCAAAAGAATCAACAAAAAAATTCTTTCTCATAAAACAGTTCTTGGTGCTTGATCAAGCTGATGGGACCATTCTCTATGGCACAGTTTTGCAAGAATCCTAGTTCCTTCTGTCTCACAGCTCAGCTATCCCATAGGATATCATTTGCAATGAGATTCAGTCATTGGATGGGGAAAAAAGATCATGAAAAAGGCACAATGGTTTCTTAAAAGCCTTGGTTTAGAAGTAGGGTATGTCAGTTCCGTTCACTTTCTATGGGGAAGGACTAATAATATGATCACCCCTAACTGCAGCAGAACTGGGAAATAAAGTTCTTGCCTAAGTATTCAGTCTTAAGTTACAACTCCATATTATGGAGGGGAGAAAAGATTTTGGTAGATAGCTTCTTGCTGCCACAAAGAAGTGTTTCTCTTCAGGTGTTCTGGATGTAAGAGGGCATTCGGTTTGTTTTATTTTATTGCTTGTTCATTTTTCTGGCCAGCAAGATATATATGAAGTTCACAAAGGCTGAGTAATTATACCAGCAACCATAGTTTGGAATAAATCTATAAGAAACAAAAGTCAGCACATAAAGCTCAGATTGCTAAACAGAAGAAGCAATTGTAACTCAGTATTTCACATCAACCTAGAAAAAAATAAAGCATGAATTTCTGTGAATAAGGTGAATGGGTCTTAGAGCTTGAGATTAATGTGGCATTTGTGGTGATGATATAATAACTTTTTTTTATTATTTTACTACACATTTGTAAAGGCCCATTATATTACTGTATACTAGGAATATGGTTCTATATTTTGAATATTCTGAGAAATTTCAGGAAAAAGGAATATGCCCCAAGAAATCATGCATGAAATAAATTATCTTCAGTAAGTAAATGCAAAATCTGCTTTAATACGGTTGCAATAAACTATGACTAAAGTGGTTTTAAAATTAGAAATGTTTGTTAATGCCCACCTAACCTTCTCTTCTAAACTTCTCTCTGCCAGCAGAAATACTCATTGAGTTCATAGTAGAATATTTTTGAACAATAAACACCTTTATTTCATGTGCTAAGAAGAGACGGAGGAGTGTTTATTTGCATCTCTGAATCTGATTTTCCTCAGAAAGGACTCCAGCAATGTGTGCAGAACTCAGCCACACTGGCCGGGTCTCAATACCAAAGCTTTCTCTGCTGATCTTCGTCCTCCAGAAAATCGATGATCTTGGTTATTGCTTTCTTTTCATCCTATTTTTTCCTGGATTTTATTTTATTTTAAATAAAAATTTAAAATCCTATCTTCCTCAAAGGTCATCTTGGTCCCTCTCTGAAGACGTAAAGGCAGTGAACGGTCAGAGGGATTCCAGCATCTGCCGGTGCAGGTGCTGTGTGTGCTGAGGGGGCACGATGCAGATGTCCACTGCATGCCTTGTGGTTACGGCCACGGTTTTAGTTTTGCACTGCTTTTGGAACCCCAGGGTACCTGCTCCAGGACCAGAAGACTGTAATGTATCCCTGCCATGGACAGTGTGTATGCAGAAAAGACCCAACTTACATTTTCTGGAAGGCATTCCAGCACATACCTCTTGCCGTGGAGCCTTCTCTTGCCCCTCTCTTGTGGTACTTGGGAGATGCCCCTTCTTCAGTTCTGGATGAAAAGAGAAATTTGATTAATAATGAAAACTGTTTTTACTGTCATGTGTCTAAATACTGGCACTCACCTAGAATAAACCTAAGAGTTCACTAAGACATCTGTGTTCTCCTGTAAAAATTGATTTCAGGATATCATGGCCTACAAGCATCTTCCAGGCAAATTGAAGAATAAGTGTTGTTTTTAGTAATAAATGGGAAATGTGCAAATCATAGCATACTAGATGTGTATTAATTGTCATTCAAATGGCAATATATGAAACATCAAAATAGATATAAATTCAAATTTTTATTTTTGATATTTTTACCCTCCTCAAGGTCCAGTGGTGAAAAATGTGATCATTTCAAAAGCCTAAGTTCAAACCCAAGTTCTGCTGCTTATTTACTGAGGAGTTTGGGCATATTACTTTTCTTCTCTTTTTTCAATCTCCCTATCATTAACGTGTAAGTAATATTAAAATGTAGTAATATGTAGTAATAAAATGTTATTTCAAATGATTAGAGATCAACTCAACTTTAAGATATCCTTTGAAAATAAAACCTTACTAATGGAAATATAAAAATCCACCACTTTTCATCCACCATTACAGTATTCAAAAAATTGTACAATTACAGGTATATGTGGGATTTGAGACAACTAAACAAAGGATAAGTTGAAGAAAAATGGTCTCTGGAAATAAACTCTAAAATATTCATTTTACTGAGGTAACAAGCAAGTAGGTGTAATTATAATTATAATATAGTCTATTACCCAGGCTCCAGGATTTCACATTTAACTAAAATTTGCTTGTTTCTTCCATATTCTAACATTCATCACTACCAGGCTTTGGTTATAAGAACATTTTAAGAAAGAAACTTTCATTTAAACATGATTTTTTTCTCTAGTTAAGTGACATTTCTATCAGCTTTTTCTTGTTTTGCTGCCAAATGTATATGAGTCCCAGTATCATTAGACCCCTGAGAACAGAAGCCACCATAAAATATGACAAATAAAGTGAATAGAAACAAAGGAACTCAGGTAAAATAGTCAAAGTGCAAAAAAGAGATGGAAATTTATTTTAAAAGTAATAGTCTGAGAAAAGAATCAAATATACAATGTTACAAAAAGGAAAAAAAAACCCCAGAAAATTAAAGGAGCTCTTAGAAATTAAAAGTAAGATAAATTTAAAAAAATCAAAAACTTCAGTATAAGGTTGGAAAGTAGAAGGATAAAGATAATTTCCTTCCAAGTAGAAGACAAGCAAAAAAGAAAATTGTAGGAGAGAAAATATAAGGAAATTGAGAATCAGTATAGGAATTCAAACATGCAGCTTACTGAAATTCCATGAAGAAAAGAATAACAAATTGAAGGAAACAATATTACAGAAATAATGTAACAATTATCCACAGCAGTGACTTGCATGAATTTCTGTAAGTGCTCAGCGCAATAGATGCAAAACTATCCTCATTATAGCATATAATTACTAAATTAGAAGAGGGAGGTGGGGAGAGACAGAGAGAGAAAGAGAGAGAGAGAGAGAGACAGAGACAGGAAAAGTTTTAATAGTAAGAAAAAAAGAAGGGAGGGATGATCACAAAAGTTTTTGCATATAAGAATCCTAACAGTAACATTGAGAGTTAGAAGAAAATGAATAAATGCTTCACACTTTTGAGGGACAATTCATTTCAATCTCAAGTTATATACATAAATGAAATTATTCATCAACTTTGAGAGTAGAATAAAGAAATTTTTAGATAAGCAAGTCTCCAAAAATTCTACTCCTGTGACCTCTTTTTTTGGATGGCGAAGTCCACAAAAACCAGTGTTTAAACCTAGAAAAAGGAAATTTTCAGATTCTGAAAACAGAACATTTGACAAAGGAAAATAAGTAGACTCATCAGAATGAGATTCAGGGGAACTGGGGCATTCTTGCTTGCATAGTTGGTCCAAATTCGAGCAAGAAAACAAGAGGCTCACTAGGAGGTGTGGGGGAAGCTCATGTAGCGAACAGACTAATGGAGAGGGGCTTTAGTTTAGTGTACTGTATTCAGAGGTGGTTTGAGACAATTGGACAGTTTGAAGACTTAGCCATAGGTACATAGAGAAATAGACATCTAAATAAGAAGTAATTGACTCTAGGAAAAATGATAACGCTGTTAAACTAAGCACATGTAAATGTAAATGTAGTGAATCACTTGACTCAAAGTAAAAGATATTTGTTTGGTCATAACATGGTAAGTGCTATATACCAATTTAATCAAAAATTGTGACATAACTATACTGGGTAGAAGCAGGGGAAGGCAGTATACTTGAGCTGATTAAACCATAGTAGCAAGTAAGGAGATTATGCTTACCAATGTTAAGTAAAATATCAAGATAAACGTTATCATTAAAAAGTAGAAGTAAATACCAGATTAAAAAAATCATATAATAATATGAAAATAGCGTAATTATCGGGACTTCAGTGTAGAAGGATGTTTTAGTTACTTCTTATTAAGATGCTTTTACTTTTTAAACTTGGTGCTCGTGTTAGTTTAAAAATACATATATTTAAAATCATCTACTTTCTTTCTCCTTTATAATTGGCTTAAGAAAAGCAGACCTCCCATTCCTCAATGGTTCCGAGAAGGGCACTGTCAGACTTGCTTTCTATTCTGAGTCTTAGTTAATTATCCCCTCTATGGGATGTGGAATAAGTGAACACTAGCAGATTCTCCAAATGTGGCTAAGGAAGCATGCAGAGAGCCTTGCCTTGACAGGAGGGATAAAGAACGAAGGCAAATCGCTTCCAAGTTGTCAAGGACCTGAATTAGAACTGGAACAGATTTTTAAAGTATGAGCCAAGGAGCTTCATGGATTTTCAGTCTGGGGTTGACAGAGCAGAGTGGCCAGTTTCCACTTACTCTATCAGTGATTTTTGCTTATGACCAGAGGAGAAAAAAGATCAAACTCTTGACTATGAATATTTTCTAAAACTTATTTGAAAGTTTACACACTATAAGGTCAGCAAACTGTAGCCTGTTGGCCAAATCTCATCCATTGCCCATTTGTGTAAGGCCATTTACGTTGTCAAGTGGTTGAAAAAAAATTCAGAAAAAGAATATTTGTGATACATAAAAATTATTTGCAATTCAAACTTCAAGGTCCACAGTTAAAATTTTATTGGAACACAGCCATTTCCAACCATTTACATAGTGTCTGGCCACTTTTGTCCGCCAACTCATTTTGAACGGTTGCCAGAGATTGTTAATACCCACAAAACCTAAAATATTGACTATCTGATCCTTTACAAAAAATCTTTGCTGACCCCTGTACTAAAAGAACATATACCTCATTAAAATATCTAACTTTTTAGTATCTTCTATCCATATTCCATGAAAAAAATCTCCTCAATTTTGATGGACAGTAAAGTTGCTGAACAAGTTATGGAAATTCGTTGCTTTTTAGTTCAGGCTCTCACTGTCATTTGGTAAGTCAAATTGATAATATGCAGACACAGATCACCCCAAATCAGGTATCTTAGGTTTTGGAGATAAAGCTTCATTCTTTTTAGGTCAACTCAGCTGCTCAGGAACTGGAGATTTGTGTGAACTAGCAGATTTAGGGCGTTCTTGTGGACTGTAGTAAGGATCTTTGGTACATCAAGAGAAGCAATCTGAGAATCGAGGTTATAAAAACCACCACTTTGTCGGTATGGATGTCCTGTGCAATTGGTCATTGTGCAATGAATTAGTTTATATTACTTTCTTCCAAATGGAGCAAAGTGACTATTCAATTGGTGACTCAAAATACGCAAATGAGAATTTAATTGGAGAAGAATCCCAGGAAATAGCAAAAAGATGATGTAAGCCTTAGAATTTTTGAGCTTCCTGAAGCAACATTGTGACAAAGTGCTCTAAAAAGGAAGCAGGGCTCATGGCTAAAGTTTAAATGGCTATTTCAGGTTTTTTTTTTTTTTTTTTTTTTATGTTCAATAATTTGGAGTGAGCCCTGATAAGAATCTTTTCAGATGATCACAACCTTTCAGTAGTCAGGTCACATCTTTTGTGCTGTAATATTAGAATTATTCATAACTCTAGCGGGCATCCCCTTCTTTTCTGTAAACATGAAAAGAAGCTGAGGAGGGAACCCACCAGGAAGTCTTCACTGTCCTGCAGAAAATGGATGTACGCCAAAATAGAAATGAGCATATTAGAGGATGGCTGCTTGGCAATTGTTGCTGGTAGCCTGGGTAAACAGTCTGTAACCTGCCTCTTCCTATGAATGTCTGTTGGATGTTTCAAAACTAAGTTGTTCCTCAATAAACCACAGGTAGTGCCTAGTAGAGGATGCCTCAAATGAAGTAACTACACAGCCAGCACTGCCTTCAGCAACAGAACACATGGATCCCGGGCCTTTCCCTCCACCACCACATTCTATAGTTATAAATCTGGAGACTACGCTACTTAGAAAACAGAACTTCAAAGGAAAATACATGGTGTTCAACAGGAAGACAAACACACGTACGTCCACACACATGTTGGTTTGTTAATTCATTCAACAAATGTTTTTTGAATATCACTATGGAAAAGGTAACACAATCATTGAAAAGTGAAGGCACATCTGTTGGATACCATTACAATCAGAGAGGTGCTCAGGCACAGATGAGGAAGAAAGTCTTTTGGCATCTCTTATAATTGCGGACTCAGCCTTCCTCAGGGTTGTCAGTTCTGAAACTATTTCCTGAGTACAGCTATACAAATTATGAAGTAAGAGAAAATGGGGTTCAAGGAAAAAATATAGTAACATTTAAATAATTAAACAAAAATTCTAAAGATAAGACAAAAAACTCAATAATTACATGTATAGAACTGTGAGCAGAAATTATTTGAGAAGAGTTATGAAAATAGCCCATAGCAGGCAAAAAAAAGATGTACTTTATACCTGTAGGGTAAATAAAATTAATATGTTCATAAAAATTACAATGATTTCATTTCTGAGATTTCTGTATATTTATTTACTAGGAATCACTTTAATATATAAAGGACAGAGCTGGTTTATGGATGTTTAACATCATATATTCCTATCAGTAACACTGTGAGTTTCAAACATTTTCACATGCATTTATATATCTATGTATTGTTCCATCAATACTCACAACTCCACTGTAGTTTGTACCTTTAATCATTTTAAAGAAATCTCACATGTACTTTTTATTTTAATTGAAATTTGACATAAATAATGTGATGCTGGATTTTTAAGTTTTCATTTATCCAACTCTGTTGATTATTTTCTCAGCTTTAACGTTTAAAGTCCTTTAGTTTTTGATATGGGCTGTGTAGTCAAAGTTATTTTTGGTCTCTTTAAATGAGTTTTTTTCTCTTAAAGACAAGTTTATTGCATACAATGTAAAATGTTTTTGTTTGACGTTTTATTTTTTCTATTTTATATTCCTGAATATTTTCTATGGATTTCCCATGTTACTAAATCTTACTTTTGCTTTTTATAACTTTATATATAAAATCTGTTTTCTAATAAGAGAGCTGACATATGTAAATGACAATTATAATTATTTTTTAACTTCTTATGTCCAGAAAGAAACATTAAAAATTGACCTTCTTAAATGAGATAGGAAAACATATTCCCTATTCTGCCTACTTTCTCTTCTTTCTCCAACTCATCCAAAATTATTTTTTTTTCTTTTTTTCTTTTTTTGGCATAGTCTTGGGCTTTATTTTTAGTCCATGAATGTTAATTAAATGCTTATTTTTATTTGAAAATACTGTTTTGAAACTATAAAACCATAAATTATTTAAAATTAACTTTATTTCTAAATTTATTGACTTCTCTAAATTGCTTCACCATTTTATGTTTTCATCATTGAGGTACATACCTATCTATTGACTGGTTTAACTTTTTCAATTAGGCCTCAAGGTTGTTCCTCAACTTTGGTTTCTGTTCTCTTCAGTCATGAATAATAATTTGGTTTACTATATAATTAATTAATCTCACTCTTTCCTTCTTCAGAAATCTGCAGGCCCTGCTCCTTCGACTTCTGCACATAATACCTCCCAAGATAACGTTGTAGAAAGGCATGACTTGATGTTTTGCTTTATAGGTGATCATATTCTTCTGAAATGGTCTCCGAATTTTTTAAAGATTCTTTCTACACTTTAGGTTTGGTAACTTTACCAAGTTCATCTGACTATCTAGCTACCATCTGTCTATTTGTAGCTATCCATCTACCTACAGATTTCTCTCTCTCTCTCATCTGTCTACATTTTTTTCTCTTTGCTTTCTGCTTTTCTCAGAATAAGTTTAATATTAATGGTTTTATTCAAATTAGAAAAGTTTCCTTAAAATTTGGATTTGCTGTTTCTCTTGGTCAGGAATACCAACAATATCTATGTTTTCCATTGGTTATGCTCCCAAATTATAATTTTGTTGTTATATCTTTAATTGATTAGCATTTTTTTTCTCAAACGTTTGTAAGGTTTTTCTCAAATAGGTTCTGAACGTGATTTGTTTTCGTGTTTTAATTCTGCTTTTTGCCATTCCTGATCATGTTTGCAAATTGTGAAATAACCTTCTCGTCTTAATTCTTTTCATAAATTCTCTTTTCATTGCATTATATTACTTTATCATCTCTTGTTTGAAAGAATGGTTTTGTTTTCTGAGAATTCCTGAGAGAATGAGTCGTTTTAGCCTGCAATTTCATTTTATTTCTGTTGCAGTGCATCTAACACATGTTATTCATCTCTATAGTGTCTGACATTTCTCTTTTCCCATTTTTTTTCTGGCACTTGAAAAAGAATTATGTAAGGTTCTTTTTTTTTTTTTTTTTTTTGCTGTGTGTTCTCTTCAGTTTATCTTTGAAGAGATGCAGTTCTTTCTGGGCCTAATCTTTTATCAAAATTATTGCAATTGGAATTGCTTTTACTTTTCTCTCCATTTATATGAGCAAATTTTGGTACTTCTCATAGAAATTGTGAATGGGTGGTCTCAAGGTTGATATTTTATATATGGTATTCATTACTTGGAATGTCTTAGGCTTGGGGGGAGAGGAAATTTGGGTGAAAAGAAAATGAACACACTGAAAACTGTATTCTAGAATACATACATTTTAAGAAATTCATAAACTTTATGAAATTTACATACTGTAGTCTATTAAGATCAAAGCATACACTGTCCAACTGTGAGGGCCCTCAGAATATAACCTAACTTTCATTAGCACTTTTTAAGGGAATTTATCCTCTCACAAGGTCTGTGTCCTTGGTCAGATGTTCTTAGCTTCATGTTCTCTCACAAAATATGCATTTTACAGATGATGTGACTATCAACAGAGCTCGAAGTCCTCTTTCTGCTCCTTAGAAACCAGCAAAAACAATATGGAATAAATTTCAAGACAATGAGGAAGCTAAATACCAGTTCGGGCTTATTAATTTACCTATTATTCATTTTTAGTAAAATATCACATAACTTAGAGGTATTATGAAAATGTTTTCATCCCTCTGTTTCAGGGATAAACTATTTCTCCCTATCATAGGTACAATATAATGTGAACCCACAACGTTACATAGAATAAAATATTTTTGCATTTTCTCTAACTAGACGTATGCTTTAAAGTAGGATAATTATTTCCTTTCATGACATTATGTGGGTTAGAAATGATCTAACATGGAAATCCAATCATACATCAATCACTTTTCTATTTGAAATAGGTTCAGTAGTGAGGCCTCTCTTTGTTATATGGTATTAATATAAGAGCAAATGCAAGCATTTTCCAAAAAGAAAGTTATTCTAAGAAATTGGAAATCATGTTACCCTAATAAATTTTTCCAATAAAATGAAATTTTCCTATTTAAAAATTTAAGATCTTTTATCAGTTACATTTGTTTATTTTTATTTCCTAAGAAAGGAAAGGAACAATCATTACAAATATGGAATATAAAAGGGCTGTTGCTTTTATATGTAACTAGAATAAATAAATTTTGGAATGTGGATAGGAAAGGCAATGATTAAATAAGCAAAGTATAATTTTTAATCGAGAAGCATCCTCTGAAGAGTAATAAAACAGAGATTGAGAAGCTAGTGGAGTTTCAGAAAGGAAACCTCTGAGGAGGTCTCATTTTATTTGAGTTCGTTAGTAGATATTTAGTGGATTCACATCGTTAGTACATAAGTGTCTGTGAAATGTAGTCTTTAATATACAGACTTTGCAGATCATTGAATCATCACAGTTGAGAGAATTAAAAATGTTCAAATCAAACTTAATTTTCTTAAGTGTCATAGTCATTTGCATTACCCCTTATGAAGGAAAATAAAACTTGAGAGATGACTGAACTATAAAAAGAGATATTTAAAATGAACCAATCACAATTTTATTGTTTAATTTTGCTCATGGCATTACAAGTAAATCTGAAAATACAGATATTTTGTGGAGATAAAATGAAATTAATTTTCAGGGACAAAAACAAGAGAATTTTCCTCTGGTATGGTGAGTAGAATAATAGCCCCCTCAAGATGCCCAAGTCCTGACCCCCAGGACCTGTGAATGTTACCTTACATGGTAAAGGACTCTGAAGATCTGATTGTTAAGATATTGGAGATCATCCTGGATTTGCTGGGTGGGCCTAGTCTAAACACATGGGTCTTTCCTAGCTATAGTGAGAAGGAGATCTGACTGTGGAAAAGTAGTCAGAGATGCTACATTGCTGGCTTTGAAGACAGAGGGAAAGGGCTATGAGTCAAGAAAACTAAACGACCTCTAGAAGCTGGAAAAGCCAAGAAAACTGACAGTAATGCAGCCATGCCAACACCTTGATTTGACCCATCCCCAAGACCTGTGACTGACTTGTGACCTAGAGAAGCATAAGGTAATAGATTGGTGCCACGTGGTGATTTTTCACAGCAGCTATAGACACTGATAAAACATCTGGTAAAACTTCCAAATGAAGAGCCAGATGCAGTATTTCTGCTCAAACACAAAGAGAGCTAAAAAAAGGAAAGCGTTATCCTACAGGCATTCCAGACATATGCCATTTCCATCTCCCGTTCTGTCCTCAGCTACATTCTTCAACAGGTCTTAGGGTAAGAAATTTGATATTCATACTTGTTGGAAAGAGGAAGGTGGCAAGGCTAGACTCCATGAAGATGATTTCAGGGAGGGGGCCCATCTCACTGGACAGGATCAGATGACACATATTTCACAGGGCTCTTCCTGGGGCTGCCACAAATAGGGGGCTTATCTTGGAAGAAGAGACACATCCATACACTGAAATTGTTATAACCATTTGGCAGTGTGTTCCCGCACCTGCTCTTCTCTTCCATAAGATTTGTTATGCAGCTGCAAAGATAGCTTGTCTCCAGGCTTCATTCCTCCAAGGTAGGCAGCTAGATATGACACATGTTTTTCACGTCTGTTTTGGCAGGATGGTGTTTTTTATGGTCTGTTCATTACTGCTGATAACAGTGGAGTATCTTGCCCGCACTCCCTGCAGCTTGGCACTGCCTCTAAGCCATACTCCACCAAAACACAAGATAGACTTAGTGTACCTCAAATTCTGGGCCACATCCTAAGACATCACACTTTCATTTGTCATAGAAAAAATTAAAGGTTGATCTGAAAATCTTTTTTGTTTCACTTTTCTTATATTACGTTGCTAATAGCAGATGCTGCTTAATTTTTATAATATAAATTTCTGAGTTTCCTTGTTAATAATGTTTCCTTCTTTGTGGTTCTTGTTTTGAAATGAGTCGCAAGTAAGGGGATTATTAAGAATGATTTTTAAAACCACCATCTTTTCCAGAAATTCAGGCAAGCTTGTCAAATTGTGCCTGCAATAAAGCGAAACAAAACAAAGCAAAACAAAACTTCTCTACTGACAGTCATGACATCCCAAATTATCCGAACGGCTCACCATTTCCACAGGGGAAGGTGGAAATATCTGGACCGATGGCTATTCAGAAATCATTAAGAAATACGTAACTGGGCCAACACGATAACCAAGGTGAACAAAAACTTAGGTATGAAAATAAAATGTGAAGAACAATGGAAGGATGCAAATGTCATGTCTTTTTTATGATGTATCTAAAGGACAACCAAGATTCAGATGATCTCCTACAGGTAAGCTTACATAAGAAAAACCAATTTTTTTGTATTTTCATGCTTCCTACCATTTTATTTTTAGTCACACTAAACATGTAAGTTAATATATTTTAGATATTTTATAAGTGTAAAACACACTCTAAAACATTGTGTGAAAAACGAATATTCTGGGAATAAGATCATGTTGCATGTGCCTATGCACAAAAGTGAAGCATCTCGTGTACCATATCTTGCAAAGCTTCTGAAATGGATGTTATCATTGCCCTTGACACAAACAACTTACTAAAATTCCAATATAGGTTCAAGTGAAATAAACATTGTACCAAAAAAAAAATGTTTGAAACAATAGCTGCACTTCTAAAAGCAGAAGATTATTTTCATCAAGTTTCACTGGTGATTAACACTGAACATGTTGTGGGGAGCACGTCTGTTTCAAATCCCACCCTGGTGTAGAGAATTTGACACCAGATGGTTTCATACTAACAAGGAATTAACAATTTTGTGGATTGTTAATTGTTCCATTATAAAAGTGCTCTTGTGAAGTAAATAAGAAATACATTTCCATGGCATACAGCTGAAGCTACAATTGTAGAATAAACCAAAATGCGAGTAAAAGTTTCAGTAATGGCTGACATGTGAGGGAAAAGGCATGGCACTGCATTGTTTTTTTAAAAATAACTGCTTTTCATTTTCATTATTTCCTCTTTGGATTTTTTCATAGAATAATCACTACCACCATAACTTAAATATATACAAAATATTAATGAATCACTACACTACTTTATTCAATTTATCCTCTTGCCCATTTTAAGTGTCATCAATTTTACTTTTTGACCTGAAGCTATCCTACGTTGTTCCTATTTGACTACACTATGAATATTAGGCATTGCATTTGACAGTGATGACTGAGACAAGAGTCTGACTTCAAATATTTCTTTTTAATCCTGAAGATTTACATTATAATTACATTTATAAGAAAGGGCATACAATTACAGGAAATAGTACCCTTAATGAAAGGCTGGGAAAGAAGCTCTCAGATTTTTTGTTGTTTTAGGACACGTCTATACTCTTTAAATATATTGTGGACCCCAAAGAAATGTGTATTCTGGCTTTTAATCTTTTAATCTTTTAATATTTAGTGTATGAGAAATTGAAAAATATTGATTGATTCATTTTTAAAGATTAACTCATTACATGCTAACCCAAATAACATCCCTTTCTAAAACTCTGTCTTCCAAACCAAAAGTAATTGGTGAAAAGAGTAGTATTTTTCCACAATTTTTCAAATCTCTTTAGTTTATTAGAAGATAGCTGGATTCTCACATATTCATCTGCATTAAATATATTATAATGTGTTGTTTTTGTTGAAGTATATGAAGAAAATTCAGCTTCACACAAAACTGTAGGGAAAGTGGGAGGGTATCTTAATGTCAAAGATAAAATCAAATTTGGGACAAAGTAGTAAAGGTTATTTCTTCATGAGCTGCCTAAAGGCATCCATCTGTGGCCACCTTCTTTTCAGCAGCGTCCAAAGGTGTTTGAAGAAAGAGTCAATTTTATGGAGGAAATGGAGGAGATCCTAAGACAGTCTCTGATTAGCAAGTGTTCTATTAGGCTGGAATGATTGGAAGTGATGAAGACATTCTAATTGGTCTTCAGGTATATTTTTCTGTCTTTGGTTAATGAGTAGATGAGTGATTTAGAGAGATTTCAGAAGAAGAAAACGTTGTTCAGGCTTTAGAGTGAAGAGCTCTCCAGGACTATTTTCTGGAACAAGTAGGGATTCACAGAGTACTTGTTTTCAGTCAAACACATGTAACTTATGTGTAACTTATGGCAGGCATTTCTCAAGAGTACCGTTAATTGGTGGTAGATATTCTTCTTTGATACTATACCAAAACTCCACAAGAGGTAGTTTCTTAAAGGTTCATTGCAATCCGTAATATGAAACCATATCAGTAAACATTTCATTTTCTGATTCATTCAAATTCACTGATCTGTTTTGCATTTGAATGGATCTCTTACCTGCACAAGATTTTGTAGTGCTGTACGTTTGTCAATTGGAAAATATTGGTTCACTGATTTTAAAACTCCCAAACATTGGCACATTTGATTATAAAATATTTTAAAAATGTGTTCATTTATATAATTACTGACCTTATCAGATGTGTCCACTTACATGATAACTGACCTTATCAGAACAGTCCCCATGTACTGAATGTCTGTCCAGCTTATAGTAATGGAGACATGTTTTTCCAAAACTTCAATTTTCACCAAAAAACTCGAATTTTATCATGGGTAACAAACATTTTTAATTATTTTTCTTGAAGTGGCATGCTCATTTTTTCATTTTCTAGAAAATGTCTGAATGACAATAGTAAGACTGTAAGCCTTCTTCGAAATAAAAATTCTGTTTAAAGGGAAGAAAAAGAAAACAGCTGATTCAGTGTGCAACTCAATCACACAGACACTGTTCTTCAAGACCACTGTCAACCACCACTCTTCAGTAGGCAGCAGAAGGTCTTCCTGAGGACTTTTCATTTTATCACACAGAATATTAAAAAGACATATATTCAAAGGCCACTGTTTAATACAATTAATCATTTTTCACTGCTTCCACAATTACGGTTCTTTTCTCCCTCTGTGTGGAGGTGAATAGTACAAAGAGTGGCAGTGCACTTTGGTCTTCAGTACTTGATTTGTATGAAGACACCAGAAGTTTTACCCACTACTGAATTTGCACTATGAAACCAAACATCAGGACAGTAAATAAGGCAAATAATAGGTTAGTATCATTGTAGAAACAAAAATCTTCGAAGATCTTCAAAGACCTTCTGCAAGCATCTTCGGCCTTCAAAGACCTTCTGCAAGCATCTTCGGCCTTCAAAGACCTGCTGCAAGCATCTTCGGCCTTCAAAGACCTTCTGCAAGCATCTTCGGCACGCCCAAGAGCATACTTACGAGTACTTGATCCAACTCTTGAGTACTGTTGTGCTACAGGAAATAAGATCTGAACTCTAGCCTTGGTTCCATATTCTGTTTCCCAGGGTTACTGGGAAAATAAAATGTGAAGCTAATTAATATATAAATTGCAAAGAATTAGATAAATGTAAGGTAATAGTGGTAGTGGTAATAATATTGATTAGTTATTATGGTTGATTATACTGACTTGACACAGGAAAATTCTGTGTATTATGACTATAATAAAACCTTAAAACTAATTGGCTTTGGCAAATGTGGCAGACTTCCTTTACAATTTCTATTTTTAAAGTGTACTTGGAATACTTTTATTATGCTTGAGAATTATTCAAGCATATGAATACTTTCTCCTTGAAGCAGTCCACCAAAATATTCTTCCACTGCCTCCTTTGCATCCTGGTCACAGGATGATGATCTAGGCTTCACCAGTCAGATTCACCCAGGTAGAGATTCAGTTCAAACATGAGCATCTTGGGGAAGGCACCTCCATGTAAATCGCCTTTGTCAATCAACAAAAGTAACTGTAGTAGCTTGTGGATTATGAACAGATCATTCCTTGCATAATCAGGTTCCTGACACTGCAGTAGTGGTGGGGATGTGGACAGCATCACAGATTGCAAAGCAAGTCAAAATCCTGGCAGCAGTATACCCTAGGGACCCGGGGTGACCACAGCAGTGAGGGTGATTTCTTCAAGCAGATCTGCCTGTGTTTCTCCACGTTCTTTCTGCATACTTAAACATTTTCTGGCAGTTATTCCAAAGATATTTTGAGCTCCTCAATATTCTTTTAAACTTTTTTTGCTTATTTTCTATTTTTTATGCTTAATTATCTAAAATCAAATTCATCTTTCAACAATGTACTGTGTCTGAAACATACAAGGCTTTGTGTTGGGGGTTATTCTTGTATTAGGCATACTGTAAGGAACATTTCACATAAGAAGAATTTTTAGTGGAAATAAAACCTTATAACCAACATAAAGAAATGTCCAGAAACTCTGTGGCTAAGTTTCATGGGTCTAGGTCATAAAAACAAAATTGCTACAAGGTATATTATTTTTAAGTGGTGTTAAATACAGCACATTTGCTTAATTCAATTCTTCTATCTCATTTGTCAAGAGAATATCCTAAGCCTCAGTGTGATATTTAAATGTACATTGAGTAAAATGCATTTCATGGTTGAGGTCTGGCAAACCTCCTAAGAGGAATGCTGCCTAAAAGTAAAAGGCTGATGGGAACTCCATGAAAGCTACAGGAACTCCTGTGATTTATTTGTTTGCTGTTTTGGGAGTTCTCAAAAAATGAGAACATATAAATAATTGATAAATAGTACTACAGTTGGTGCCAGACATCAGCTTTCCATACTCAGAAAGAAGGTATCTATTGGAGAGAGACTGACAAGTGCTTCATTAAAGAAAGAGTTGCCTCAATACTTGGAGATTATTGTTCAAAGGTTTGAGCTTATAGTTTTGATGGGGTTGAGTCTTGTTCTATTTAAATTCTTTTTGTGCATAACATTTATTAATTCATTTTTATATTGATCTAACAGATCGCATTAGAGCACTTTCTGTGTGTCTGTAATCGGAGTCCTTGTTATCCTGGAAACTGTGGGAAAAGTAGCTCCCACTCCCACTTATTGAGTTGCTAAATCTTCCCTCTCTTTCCTTTCCAATTTCCTGTCTTTGGGGAAATCGGAGGGTGCTTTGAAGTATGAATTTGAACTAGATTCAAGTTTTGTTAAGTGAGTCTTTGTTCTAATCACATGTTTGTGGGGGGCGGTAGCTAATAAAATAGTTTGGAATTAAAGTGAGTGGGCTTAAATCTCACACATAGTTTACTGATATTCCCTCACTCTGAACTGAATTCCCTCACTACATCCATGAAATTGTATCAGTAAGAGGCAGTATGAAATAAAACAATAATCAAATAAGATCCTGAGAGCTGAAATTCTGTAAGTATTAATTATTGTTATTGCTAGTAAGTTCCTTTGAGAAATCATTATTTTGAAAAAATAGCAAAGTTGTTCATGATACATTCTAAATATATCAATGACAAAGCTTATTTGTCAGAGTTTGTGCCTTACTGAAGCTTTGGACAGGATTTTAAACCTCATTTTACCTGGTATAAGAAAGGAAACTCTGTAACTTCTTAAAAGCACATCTAAATAAGAGAGATTTTTCTCTACTTTCTTCCGTGTGCGTGTGTGATGTGTGTGTGTGTGTGTGTGTGTGTGTCTGTCTGTCTGTCTGTCTGTCTCTCACCTGTGTGAAAGATGACAGAAGCAGATAAAGCTACTGGAGTTTTCTAAAAATAAAATGCACTGTAGAAAAGCCCTGCGATCTTACTGGGAGTACCAAAATATCAGTGCATCAGTAGGCTTGGGGATAAAAAAAGGTATAAAAATTCCATTTCCTTAAACTCCACACTTCCCTGGAACAATGTACAGAAGAGAGTGGTACTGCCAAGTAAGACCTAAACTTGAAATGCCACCGTCTCTCTAAAGCAGTTTCTCAAAGATGGTATTTTAGGGGGAAAGATCAGCAAGCCTTCACTTCCTAGTGTTTCTTTATTTTACTTATGTGGCTGCTAACGCTGAAAATGATAATTTGGAAATTGGATTCAAACAGAAGAAAATAGGGTATTTTGAATTGCAATATCAGACCCAAGTCACCTTTCTTGCGTTTTCTCCCTAAACCTGCTTTTCGGCATCTATCGGTTTATACATTCTAATTCAAACTCGCTCCTCTATAAAGCCATCATCAGCTCAGCAGAATAACTGCCTCTTTATCACGGGGATTCCAGGAGCATTTATTTGTGGCAATTCTCACACGGCTGCTTTATGGAGCCCTGAATAACTAGAATAATGCGTTGGAGTCCAGGCCTCTCCGTGTCAGGAAGAGTTAGCAGAATGCTGGGCAGCTCTTTACAGAATTAAATCTGAGATGAAGAATGTGGCCAATAATTAGAATGTAAATCCTTTCCCACATGTTCTCATTCTTGATATTACATTTAACTCAGTAGCTGTGTCCTGTGGATCTTCAATCTCATGATTTAAGACTAATCCAAACATTATATCCTCCATCTCACTGCTTCCTTGTCTTTTCCTTTAGGAGTCAGGGAATTATGTGCCTGATCAGGCAGCTTTCCATTTGAGAAAGATTACTGCCACTGGAGAAAGATATGTCAGTGGTAGTTTGCAACAAATATGACACGTTGGTCAAGTAACTTGAATTCTTTATACCAACGTGATCTGTGGATCAAAGCTTTGACTAAAGCATGAGAGTGTGGTACGTGTGTATGGGTTTCTGTGTACACTTAAATTTGTATATGCATAATATATGCATAAATATAATACTTTGCACATAAACATTCCATATATGTACATATAATATATACATAATTTTATATATGTACATCATTTTAATTTTATGGGTTCTAGGGTGCACAATATTCATGTGTGTAAAGTTTAATTAAGTCCCAAAAAATTACAAATGGCTTTCGTATTTGTGGTGATAATTGTTCACTACCCCCAAATCTCTCATGTTTGACAGTTAGACAAGCCATCTCTTTCCTATCTTATACTCTAAGAAAGAGTCCCCATAGTACTGGACGCTCTACTGTAGTACTTGTTTTTTTGTCTGCCTTCTCACTAGACAAAGATTTTTGAGATCAGAGTCTACATCATTTATTTCTATGTCTTACAACTAGACTTTAATCTAATATATATATATATGCACATATCAAAGTTTAATAAAATCATGGTTTTTGCTATACATTTTGCTTACTTATTAGTTTGCTAATTATAGCAATTAGACCAAGAGAGAGTAAGAGAGAGAGAGAACAAAGTAACCCATACATAGATTTATTTTTGAATAAAATTTTGACTTATTATTAAAGTCTTCCCAGTATTTGTCTACTATTTGTGGTATCATCAGATTTTTTTTCTTTTACTGAAAGAAAAGAATCTGTGATGTATGTTTACCCTGCACAACATTTAGCAGAGCCATCAGGAATCAGGCATAAGAGACCTCACACTGAGACTTCATCATTTCTTTTTCTCACTCAAGGGGAAGTTCAAATATACTTTTGAATATACAGGATACTTTTGCGGACATTTAATCATCAGTCACACTTCCTTTACATTTTCAGAATGAAAATAATTCTGCTGAAGAATTTTTATCCCAATTATAAAGCTCAGCTGACACTGCTCAGCCTAGATTATTAGTTTCTCTAAACTGGAAATCTCCAAAAAATATGTTTATCATCGCCTTCCCTCTCTACCTTCAATTATTCTGTTTCCAATTGCCTTCTGAACAGCCCTGTGAGTTTTTACATTTGAACAACTAATTGCGCATGTTAAAAAAAAAAACAACCTTTCCCACCCAGATAGACATGTTCCTTCTTTTTATCTATGCCTCTTAGTGCCAGTCCTGTCCTCTTCACCCTACACACCCCCCTCCTACCCCCACATCAATTGTTCTGGCTTGAGGCCATCTCTGCATGACCTTTACTTCTCTTTAGTCCAACAGTTGCCGGGCACCTCCTTTCTGGATAAAAATCATTATAACCACTTTTCATTACCTCTGCTACTGTTTTTGTACAAGACCTAATTATTTTCTTAAAATATTGAATTAATGTATGCTAATTCTGAAGAAATTAGTCAATTTACTTAAAAAATTCAATGCAGCAAAAAGGCTTGCCTTTTCTAATATATGTTTATAATTAGCATCTAGGATTTCATGGTTAGACCTAAATACTCCTCCATTTTTTGAGTTCTCTATATTTTAAAAATAACAATATTAATAAGTTGAGTATCAACAGTATTAATATCATCACCATTGATTGTAAAATGTCTTCAGACTCGTGAGTTTTCTTTTCTATTTTATCAGCAGAAATTGTACAAATAAGATCCTGAATGAACCTCAACAGATATAAAAGATGAAGCCCTGATGAATGGGATGGAGGATGCAGAGATTGCCTGCTATGATCTCTCTCCCTTGTTCCATAGGAAGGTGCCTCCTGAGAGGCCACCATAAAGCATTAGGACTCTGAAGGATATGTTTCAGAAACGGTTGTAGAAAAACTGAAATTTTGCAAAAAGAGTTGTGGGTCGGCTATAAAACCATTTAGAAATTTTATAGAAACTATTCAGAAAACTAGCTGCAAAGTTACTTGTAACAGTTACACTCTGTAAGTTACAAACACTGAATTAGTGAATACTGAACCATTGCTCCTAGAGGAAATACAGGCTTGGTTCCTGTGAGCATCTGGTCACAATATTTTCATCAACCAGTCAAACATAAGCTTGTTTTATGTGTGTTTCTGTTTAAAGTTACCTTTTTTAAAGTTGGCCCTTGAACAACATGGATTTGAACTGTGTAAGTCCATGTATATGCATATTTTTTTCAATACTACAGTAAGTTACTATTGAAATACTATAATCATTTACTGTTAAAATAGTAAATACTACTATTGTAAATACTACTATTTACTATTGTAAATACTACATGATCTGTGGTTGGTTGACTCCTTGAGTATGGAACCATGGATTTGAAGCCTCAACTAAAACTTATATATGGATTTTTGACTGCAGTGACAGTGGGTGTTCCTAACCACCACTTTGTTCAAGGGTCGGCCATATGTTGACTTATTAACACTGAAATCACAGACAACAACACTTTAACTCACGGCTGAACAAATCTTATCTAACCTGTATTTTCTTTGTAAGAAACATAACAGTCTTCTTGAGCTTAGAAACACTAGATAGCACTCCGGCACTATGCCTGGGGAAACATCTTAAACAACAAAATTGCCTTAAAAAGTACAAAAATGAAAAAAAAAAAGTGAATGTAGCCCAAAATAGACCACAAAAAGGACACTTGTTCACTCTGAGAGCTGACCCAAGAAGGCAGAGTCTCACTTTGTTTGACTTCAGCAGGGACTCTGAAGTTTTCACTGATATCTGTGTGTTTTCAAATGATGGAAAAAGACCCATGAACACTGATTTGTGGGTTCCAAGTATATTTTGGTGAGTAGACAGATTTGTAAGTATGAATTTAATAAAGATAGACTGGAATCAATTTCACATATCAGGAAGGAAAGACAACATATCCAATGTTGACGTATCTTCAAAGTTGACTCCACCTTAATGAATATTAAGGTGGATAATTCCAGCTCCTTAAGAGAATGCAAAGATAGCCATTCGCAGAGGAAGTATAAAAACCTACTTGTATGCTCTCATTAACATCACCTGGAAGGTTTTCCTTTAATAATACTTATTGGTTAATAACATAGAATTAAATATTTTTTGAAAAACATGAGCAAGAAAAAAAATTCATGATAACCTACAGTCCAGAAATTAGAAAATAAATTATAAAAACTTTATTCTACTTGCTCATTTAAGACAATTATAAAATATGGATAAATTTTTTTTTCACTGCACTTTTTCACTGAACAACTTTCCAAAACATAAGAACTTTAAAACAGAATTTTTGCTACATTGTGCTGCCTAATATGAATAAACTTTTAATTTAACCAATCAATTGCTTTTGGATATTTAAATGCTTTCTGTGTTTTACTGTTTCCAAGGACTGTGATGAGCAATCTCGAAACCAGAGGTTTAGTGTGTTTTGTCTTTAGGATTCAGTCCTATAGGTAGAATTTACACTTCTATCAATCAAGGTCCCATCAGTAAAACAAAATCCATGCCAGGCGTTTCAGTATATCCACTATCAATAACCTGTTTGAAAGACAAATGGGACAATGAAGCAACTCAGAAATTAGCTGCTACCCAACTTGGGTTTAAAGGACAAAAAAGGAGAGAGTGTTACTGCTACCCAAGATTTGAGGCTGGCTTCTGGGTACCAGTTCAAATCACCACCTGAACAGCACAATGGCAATCTGAAGCCGCATATAAATTCAGCCAGATTGAGGGGTAGAAATACCCTCACTACTCTTTGTCTACCTGCAATCTCCCATCAAGGTTTCTCTTTGGTTCAACCTCCCTTGGTAAAGTGAGGGAAGAACAGGGGACTAGATTTATCAGAAACCAGGTGAGTGACTTCACATCACTTCAAAAGGTTTGAAACACCCAAATGATTCTTATATTATGCATTTAATCTTACTATAGGATTACTTGGAAGAATGCTTAAATCAATTTTTAAAATCCCTTCAGTAGTGTAACAGAGTCTGTCTCTCCATACGCTTACACTACAAATATGTAGATTTTATATTACAAATATGTAAACATTATTTTGTGATTTAATATCTAAATTGGTGGACAAAAAGTCAATTTGGTTTTTATTTTCATATTTTTTTTGTGATTACTATTGTGGTTTAATAATTTCTCTACTTCTTTCAGATTATTATCTCTCCTAGTAGAGTCTTTCTAGATATCTTCATATGGACCCTGAAAGTTATTATTAAATTTGTTCTTAGATTGCTGTTGTGAATAGGAAATTGCATTTCATTTCTATTTTCTACAGACTTATTATTTTTAATTATCTTTTTAATTTGAAGAACATCAGGCCTCCATAAAATCTGCAAAAATATTTTAAATAGCTTTTATAATTCCTTTACCTAAGTTCTTTATATCTTTCCTATATTTTACTTATACTTTGCCTGTTTACTTTATTATTTTTTCTGAAAAATTGGCAGGGAAGTTGCAGAGATCATGCAATAGCTTCTTGAATTCTTGTGCATGCTTTCCTTAACAATAAGGACATTTTGACACATAGCTGCAGAACAATGATCAAATTCAGGATATTTAACATTGTTTAAAACCATTCAGATTAAAGTTATGCTCAGTATTGTAATATTGTCCTTTATAGCACCTCATTTTTAAATTTAGAATCATGCATTTTATTTCATTGGCATGTTCTTCATGACAATAATATTTGTGATGTGAAGGGACCCATTGCTTTGTAGGATACCCCTCAATTTCTCTTTATCTCATTTCTCATGATTAGAATTTAATTTCATTTTATTTTAATTTTGAATCATCCTTAAGTACAGAGAAATTTTTTAGTATAAAGAACATCTTTCCTGAACTATTAGAGAATAAATTATCAACATGATGCCCTATTACCACCCAAAACTCCAGTATAGCATTTTCATAAGAAAGATATTCTCCTATAGAACCACAATACAAACATTAAAATCAGGAAATTAGTATCAATCTTTGCTAACTGGGATTACAGAAAAAGATCCAGTTGAGGCTAATGTGTTGCTTTTTGTTTGTTTGTTGTAGTCTCTACCTGAAATAACAATTCTTCAATCTTTCTTTGACTTTAGGACCTTGACATTTTCAAGGGTTAATGGCCAGATATTTCATAGAATGTCCTTCAATTTGGATTTTTCTGATGTTCTTATGATTAAATTCAGCAGAAGCCATGATGAGTTTGTGTGTGTGTGTGTGTGTGTGTGTGTGTGTGTGTATTCTATCAGGTGGCACATCAACCCATATTTGGTGATGGGCACTTTGACTACCTGATCAAAGAGGTGTCAGTAAGGCTTCTACACTATGTAAATATCAAACTTTCACTTTAATCATTCATTTATATTAGTGCAGCCTCATGAATACCTATTAATCAATAGATTATAATTGATAACTATCATTAGTTCTTTTGCTGCTTTGGTTTGGTTGACAGTGGGAATACCTTTAAGTTAGCTTCTGTGTCTTTTTTACTTTCTCCTATCATTCTCATCCAATCCCTCGAAGGCCTTCAGAGCAAAAATTAAAAACAGAAGTTAGAAAATGAAATAGTTCTATTACCTGAAATTCTGAAATACAACACCAGGCTGAACATTTTGAAAGGCATTTAGGGAAAAAAAAAAAAAAAAGACTGGACCCCAAGCCAAAGAAAACTAAGGCTCTAAAGATCAGACATGCAGGTGGTCCACTTCCTATCCACCTACTGGCAAGGACACTTGCAGATACTGCAAGAAACACTGGGCATAACTTTGTCCTGTCTTACAAAAGGAAAATCAAGACCTCACTTCAGATCAATGAAAGTACCCCAAGGAAGAAAAAGCATCAATATCGAACTTTATCTTTAAACACTCAAGGTGAGTTAACTAAATATAGGAAGTCAGTCTCATTAATTCCTAAAGGATATGGGCACCAGTCTTTCTACATTAAAACCTATCACCTTTAACCAACTTATTGCTAAGAGTACACCTGCCATAAAGGTGGGAGGTATTTCAAATAACCCACAAATTTTATCTAAGTCCTTAACTGCAACCCCTTGGTATTAACTTAAAAAAGATCCTTCTCTTCTGTGATTCTACGCCTGCAAACCTAAATGAGGAAAGACTGTAAATGGAGTTGCAATATAAAATGCACATCAAGAAGAACTATTTTTCAAGATTCCAAAAGACACCTCTATTCATGATTAAGTTGTGTCTGCTCTGGGTATATCTTAGCCTTCTTCATTATATTTGATGCAAACCCTGGATATAGATTTGACACCATACCTGAAACTCTAAAGGCTAAAAATCCCAGTGACGTAGGAAGAAATAACTGGAGCAGAACACTTTAATGTTCAAACAGATTCTACCAAACCATTACACGAAATTTCCCAATGGCCATTAAAGCCAGAAGCAAAGGAAGACCTCAGACCTATACTGGAGACTTCATACCTAAAGATCTTCTAACACTCTGCACAAACTCTGTAACCGCTCTCATCCTACCACTAAAGAAATCAAATGGACAAAGATATAAATGAATTTGTTCATGACCTCTGAGTCACCAACAAAATCGTTATCCATCACTTCCTAGTAGAACCTAACCGAAACCTATCCTGTCATCAATTCTTCCTGGGAATTCACTATTCTGGATCTTTGGTCTGTTTTTCTTCAATGTGACTCTGAATTAGGATAGTCAATATCTTTTCCCTTTACCTGGGGAAGATAGAAATATACCTGAACAATAATACTGCAAGATTTCATAGAAGCCCTCTTGTATTTTTCCAGGATCCTCAATCAATATTTAAAAGATTTAAATTATTCTTTTGATTGAGTTCTGATAAGATTGATTTTATAAATAAATGTGTATGTGTGGGTGTACATGCATATCTCCTACTTTGTTTAGAAACAAGGCAATCTGTAAAAATAAAAATTCATTTACTTGCTCTAAATCTTGGAAGAAAGTTACATAAATCACAATTTTGCCAAAACAGTTTATTATTTAAAAAATTATCTATCTAAAGGAAGGAAAACTAATCTCTCTCAATAGGCCAAATAATATTCAAACTTATTAGAGACCCCTCACAAAATGACAATTGAGAGGATTTCTAAGTATAACTGAATATTTCAAACAACGGGTATCAAATTGTTCTGAGACTGGGGCACTTTTTTATGAAATGACTAAGTTCTTAGTAAGGGATTCTCTCATCAAGGAACCCAAACGTGGCCCAGTCCACTCTCTCAGGGACACATCACATATCCTCCTATGAATTAAAAACTGTAAGACACTTTCAATACTAGACTCTACCTGGCTGAATGCTGACATGACAAAAAAATTGCAAATGACTTATATAATATCCCCAGTCATGTCACCAACATGTTGCCTTCCCACATGTTCTTAAGTAGCTTCATCATGGTCTTCAACAAAGAGATTTTGTCTACTTGAAGAAACATGCAGGAAAAACTGATGGCATCTCATCAGTAAACACCTTATCAGGTACTGTTAGCAGGTACAGCAGTGAACCTCCAAGAAGCTGACCCTTGGGTCTGTATTTCACAATTAATGAAGCAATTCAGAATTCCCTGCAATAAATAGGCCAATACAATAGGTGATCTCAAATTGAAGGTTCTCAGGGATCCACTAAAAGCAGCCAATTTTTAGAAGTAGATAACTGACCCAAGACTTTCCGAATAACCTTGGGTAATGGACAGCTTCTACCAAAGACATAGACCCAGATTCCTATCTAATTCTTGTTTTTATTTTTCGTCTGCTTGCTTATAAACTCTTTTCTACTCATCTTCTATAGCTCTTGATAATTGTCCACTAATAACGCCCCTTCTTCTCTTTTCTTCCCTCTTTATTATAATCATCATGTCAGAAAATGCTCCTTCGAATGCCATTGTTAGATTTCCCAAAGAACAGTCACTGCCTTCATCTTACTCACTGCTTTGTACACCGTCCATAGCCTTATCTCCACAGTAAAAACCTCTGCAGTTCCACTCCCATCAAACAAGACCATAGGGAATTACAGCCAATGGTGTTTCTACTTGCACCTCCATGGACAAATGACCTCAAACAAGTTATCCTTTGACATCTCTAGTATACCCCTCTCCCACAAAAAGAACATATCATTACAATCTATGAATCAGAATCTAAGTACTTTTAAATTTAAATTCAACACCTTTCATAGGATGATGAATGAATTACCTTCTATCTGGAAGGAACTAATAGAGATTCAAATATGTAACCCTGCTAATCTAAGGTCTTGGGTCAAACCTTGTGTATTAAACAACTCTTTTTTCCTGGATCTCCACGTGTCCCTACCAGATACTACTTCCTTTGCAGCCAGGCTGGCTGCATAGTCCTGTTCACCCCAGCATAATACCTCATACATTTTAGGATAGTATTTTGAGAACTTTCTGTACAGAGACACAAATTTTATAAATCACCTAGGCTTGGAATATTCTGACTCAGAATATATGAGCTCCAAAAAAAGTTCATTCTTGATTATTCCAATACTCAACCTGGGGGATTACTGACTCACTGTTTATACAAATGATCAAAAAAGTGTTTCCAAGGATAGATTATAAGACACTTGTCACTAATTCTGGCAGAAGTTATAAGTGACACCACCTCTTCTTTGGATGGAATACAAATCAGTCTCAAGTCATGGAAACAAACAGTGACAGATGGTGCATTTCTCAAGGTACTTGTTGGCTAGGCATGATGATACGTCTGAAATTGCTAATAATTTTTGCATTAGTGAAACAGGCATGGCAGAATGGGCTACACATTGCCTTAAGGAAAAAGCTATTTGATTCTCTTAAGTTTTATACTCAGGGCCTGTGTAACATATTGTCTTGGCCCGAATTGGGCTACTGGGCTTCTCATTCCAAAATATCGTACAGATTCCTACACTGGTGTCTCCCTTTCTTATGTCAGTTTCTGATTCACTTCACTGATCTGCCTCCCTCACTCTGCTTGAAGTTCTAGATCCTATTCCAGGCACTTGCTTACCTGTGGGCATACTTCCAATTAACTCTGGGCCTCAAACAAATAGCTCCAGGCTGCTCTGGCCTTTCTCTACATTTGACTTACTCCTACATAGAGGCTTAATAATTAAATTTATCAGAAGGAAAGGGAAGTAAAAACAGAAGGGAACCAAGAGGAGGAAATGGAAGATCCAAGTTATTCATCTATACTAAGAATACACATGTATAATACTGTGTATTCATTGACATCCAGTGATAAATTTTAGGGAAATAGGGAATTCTTTTTCCCCTACAGCCACCAGTGTGCTGAGCCTCAAGAAATGTCTCTATATCCTATAAATCTGACCCTATTTTTTCAGAATGTTTTATCACTCTGTGAGTACTCAAAATGCATTGGAGGAATTTTTTTATGTTTCCCTGCCCTATATCCTTCCTGCCTTAGAAAACTAAAGGCTTGGAAAGCTCAGCTCTCCATTTTGCTCAGGGACTTTGGTAGCTGAAAACCCAAACTATCCATCTCAATAGATGCAGAAAAAGCATTTGATAAAATTCAACACCCGTTTATGATAAAAACTGTAACCAAAGTGGGTAAAGAGAGAACATCCTATCTCAACATAGCAAAAGTTATTTATGACAAATCCACAGCCAACATTAATAGTCAATGGTGAAAAGTTGAAAGCCTTCCCTATAAAATCTGGAATAAGACAAGGATGCCCACTCTCAACACTTCTATTTAACACAGTATTGGAAGTCCTAGCCATAGCAATTAGACAAGAAAAATAAATAAAAGGCATCCAAGCTGGAAACAAAGAGGTAAAATTGTCGCTGTATGTAGATGACACATACTATACATAGAAAATCCTAAAGACTCTACACAAAAAAAATGAGAGCTGATAAACTAATTCAGCAAGGTAGCAGGATATAAGATTAACATACAGAAATCGGTTATATTTCTTTACAATAAAAATGAAATATCAGAAAAAATTTTTAAAAATAACTTTTAAAATTGCATCAAAAAAATACAATACTTAGGAATAAATGTCTGACCAAGGAGGTGAAAGACTTATACACAGGAACTATAAAACATTAAGGATAAGCTGGCCAGTTAGCTCAGGTGTTTAGAGCATGATGCTAATAAAACATTAAGGAAACTAAAGATGATTTAAAGAAAGGGAAATATATCCCATGCTCTTGGATTAGAAGAATTAATATTGTTAAAATGGCCATACTACCCAAAACAATTTACAGATTTAATGTGATCCCTATCAAATTTTCCAGGACATTTTTTTCACAGAACTAGAACAAATAATCCTAAAATTTATACGGAATGACAAAAGACCCACAATTGCCAAAGCAATACTGAAGAAAAAGAATAAAAGTGGAGGAATGACACTCCTAGACTTCAGACAATGCTACAGAGCTACAGTAATTAAAACAGACTGGTACTGGCACAGAAGGAGACGTACAGATCAATGGAACAGAATGGAGAGCCCAGAAACAAACCCACATACCTACAGTCAATTAATCTTTGACAAAGGAGGCAAGAATTTAAAATGGACAAAAGACAGTTTCTTTGACAAATGGTGTTGAGGAAGCTGGACTGCCACACCTAAATCAATGAAATTAGAAAACTCCTTCACACCATACACAAAAATAAACTCAAAATAGCTTAAAAACTTAAACATAAGACACGATACCATAAACTTCCTAGAAGAGAACATAGGTAAAACATTTTCTGATATAAATTGTAGCAATGCTCTCCTAGAACAGTCTACCAAGGCAACAGAAATAAAACAAAAATAAACAAATGGGACCTAATTAAATTTATAAGCTTTTGTATAAAAAAGGGAACCATAAATGAATGACAACCAATGGAATGGGAGAAAATATTTGCAAACAATGTGACTGACAAGGGCTTAATTTCCATAATATGCAAACAGCTCTTACAACTCAGTAACAGAAAACAAAACAGAAAATCTAATCCAAAAATGGGCAGAAGTCCTAAACCAACATTTCTCCAATGAACATTGCTCCAATGAAGACATACAAATGGCCAATAGGCACAAGAAAAAATGCTCATTATTGCTAATTATCAGAGAAGTGCAAATCAAAACTGCAATGAGGTATCACCTCATACCAGTCAGAAAGGCCATCATGAAAAAGTCCACAACTGATAAATGCTAGAGAGAGTGTGGAGAAAAGGGAATCCTTCTACACTGTTGGTGGGAATGTAGTTTGGTGCAGCCACTATGGAAAACAGTATGGAGATTCCTTAAAAAACTAAAAATAGACTTACCCTATGATCTAGCAATCCCCCTCCTGGGCTTATATATGGAGGAAATTCTAATTTGAAAAGATACATGCACCCCAGTGTCCATAGGAATACTATTTACAATAGCCAAGACACAGAAGCAACCTAAATGTCCATCGACAGATGACTGGATAAAAAATTTGCAGTATATATATCATGAAATATTACTCAGTCATAAAAAAGAATAAAATAATGCCATTTGTAGCAACATTGATGGAGCTGGAGATTGTCATACTAAGTGAAGCCAGAAAGAGAAAGAAAAATATCATATATCACTTATATGTGGAATCTAAAAATATATATATATATAAAATATATATATATACATATATACATACATATATATACATATATACATATATATATATATATAAAAATAAGAAATTTTTACAAAAGAGACAGACTCACAGACATAGAAAACAAAGTTATGGTTACCAGGAGGAAAGGGGCTGAGGAGGGTTAAGTTAGGAGCTCAGGATTGGTAGATACTATTATATACAAAATAGATAAACAACAAGGTTCTACTGCATCACATAGGGAACTATATTCAAGACCTTGTAATGTCCTATGAAGAAAAAGAATATAAAAAGGAATATATATATAACTGAATCACTATGTTTGTACACCAGAAATTAACACAACATTGTAAATTGACTACATATTAATAAAAAAAATAACACTGAAAAAAAAAGAATTAATAATGCATTATTTCATTTGTATGTGTTCACAGTATGGACTATAATAAATGTTCTGTAAATAGCAATAGGTCAAAATAGCATTTATACTGTTGTAAATTAAAAAGAAATCTATATTTAAGGATATTGATTATAGTAATCTATCCAAAATTATGTTAAGTATTAAGACTATCATCTAGAACTTTATTACCTTTTAACACATGCAATACCATGAGTACATACATATGCTACATTCACACAAAATGTATCCATGAAATAAAGAACAACCAGCCACAAGTTATTATAAAGAAAATAATCTTGGTCAATAAAAATATACTTTCTTTACATAATTAAAAATAATCACTAGTAATGAAAATGATAAATATACATCATAAGGGAGGATTTGGAAGTAAAATTATTAAATTCATTATCTGTGTTTTCTAAATGCATTGGGGTTATGGTTTGCACAATACTTCTATTTTTTCATTTTTAAATAAATATATCTATAGAACTAACTTCAGTAGCATGCACTAACTAATATAAAAGAACAGAGTTAAATTTAACTATTCACTCCAAAATTTTGTGACATACTCCTAAAAACACGATATTTTATAGACAAACACCGACACACCCTGACAATGAATAGCTTTCTCTACCCAATAATATTTCTTCAGATGTCAGGTCACATGTGAAATATACATGTAGTAGAGATAACTACTCAGGGTTTAAAAGATGACTAAAAATTTTATTTCTGTAAGATAAAGCCCATTTAGTATATAGAATTATTAAATTGTACCAACATTTAGATTAGTAAGATTTTATTTGCTATTGGTTATTATATGTAACTTTGTAATGGCTATTCTTCATTCAAATTGTTGTTTATACTTTGTATTGCTGATTACACCCAAATAACAGATTGCTGGAGGTAGAATTCTATTTTTTAAGATTCTTGATGCATTTTCCAAAATTTTTCTCCAGAAAAGATGCATTAAGCTTCTGACAAAAGGTTTTGAAGCATTCAGTTCACTTGCTATAGTCAATTTTAATACTTAATGATTACTGATAATTATTATAAATTTCATAAAAATTTTCTGATATATTTATAAATTAAAAATGATATCATATTTTTTCTGTTTATTAAATGTGTGTCTACTTTTATAAGTTAAATGTTTACACTATTTTCTAACTTTTCTAATAGAATTTTTAAATTTTCTTATGTAATAATTCTCATTAGGTATTGAACAAACATTCATTAAAATAATTAAAATTTTTTTGCTTTAATAGAAGTACAAAATTTTAACTAAAATAAATTCCTGTCACCTCCCCATTTCAGACCCTTGCAAATTTCAGGCTCTGAGAGATAACAAGTCAGCAAAAGGAGGCTTTTATCTGTGTCTTTGTAGTTTGCAAATTACACATCATATAGCTTAATGTCTTTCTCCAGCAATACTTTCCTACTCAGAGTTGCTGATGATGTTGATTTTGCTGCTACTTCTTGAGAGAAACAGCAAAAAAATTCTCAACCTTAAATACTTACACTAAGGTTTGTTACTCTCGCAGAGACCTTAACCAAGCCATCTTTTTCTTTAGAAGTACTTTAACATAACTGATGAATACTCATAATTTTTAGAGGATTCCTCTCAAACTCACTTCTTCTCAGCATGATTTTGCTCAACCTTTGGACATTTACTTGATTTACGATAGTTGCCTTATTCAACGCTTATGTCTCCATATACACCAAATGTTGCCCATTATTTTGATTGATTCTTAGTTTGTCTCTAATATTTCCTGAAAAAAATAAAATCACTGACTTACATATGAATTATCATTAAGCAAAAATGTAAATGAAGGCATATCAGTGAGGAAAACAAGGATTAAGCATAATGTAACTCTGGTCTTTCCAGTTAAAAATTATACTATATATACTTGTTTACTTGTCAACTCACCATCTCAGTCCTAACAGTCCTAAATTTATGCATGTAAAAGCATAAAGTTATCTTCTTACTTTGTTTATATTCTATATCTGTAAGGTAAGAATGTGTTTTTACATTTTAAAACTTTTGGGGAGAAAAAGAATATATGATACAGGCTGTATGTGATCTGCAAACCCTAAAGTGTTTAAGGAAAAAGTTTTCCAACTCTGGTGGATAGTATACGTGAGGCTTTTAACCTAATCATGATGGCATTGTACCCTTATAATTTAATCTCCTTCAACTTTTCAGCCAAAAAATGTACTAGTAATAAACGAAATATTAACAGAGACATTTAAATAGATTTATCTAAGATCAAAAACCAATATACCTATGGATTAATGATAAAACATAACCTTAAGAAAGGCTGTCTACACAAAGGCAGTCAAATATTTAGCTAATGCAGGCTAATAGGGAGACTATAATATGTGAGTCAATAGACTGGAACCAGTGTCATGATTTGAAATCAAGCAATAGAATGTTGCACCCCAGATTATAGAATGCAGCTCAAAAAAGAAAAAAAATATATATCCTATGACTACTGTTTCCACTACAGATTTGATAAAGGTTCATAACTAGGTAGATGAAAGGAAATAGGCAGTAACTCGTTGCAAAGAACTGGGCTGAGTGGATTAACTATGAAATATCTTGACAATTTTTGGGGGATAAGAAGACAGCACCACCAGTATGAGAACATCTTCCGACTTGGTAGTCCTGGATGGAAGAAATCACTGGACAGTCAAACTGAACACAAAGAAAGAAAGAAAAATACAAAGAAATTAATCTTTCAGTAAAGATGAAAGAGGATGAAAAACTTTTAACACAATTAAAAACCATGCATGATAAAAAAGAGCACTGACAAAATGAAAGATTAATTTTGGATGAAATGAAAAAATATATATAGCAGTTTAAATGATTTGCAAATAAGCCTGTTGGAGATCTTCAAATTCACAAAAGACATATTAAAAATACTGAAAAAAATTTAAAGATTATGAACCAGAGTGAAGAAATGAGATGAAAACATTTTTCTTTTATAAAGGAAAAAAAAGAACTCAATTAAATATCTGAAATGATAAAGATAGAGAAAAAAATACCTCAATATGTGGGATAAAACCTAATTTGAGAATAGTAGAGAGATAAATTAATTTATTGTAAGCTAATTTAGAGAAATTATATCATAATACTGTTCAAAGCAATAGAAATAAAAATATGAAAAAAAAACTATTAACAGGCATGGAGAAGAAATGACAAGTTTACATCATAGAACTTTGAGAAGAATCTATAAATATATGAATATTTCAGAAGCAACACTTTGATGACTGAAATATAATGACTGAAAAATAATGACTGAAAAATATTCCAGAACTCAATACTTGACATATCACAACTGAAAAAGACATCAAGTGCCAGATAGCATGAATGACTGGATTAGAAATAAGAAATCTATCATGATTCATTCATATAGAGAACCATGGTTAGTGATACAGATTGAGAGATTTATTGTAGGTACTAGAATATATACCTTGTGGGAGCTGGTTAAAAAATCCTTACAATGTCCATTTTTATGTGTGAGCTTAATGCTATGGGCCAGAAAGGGTAGGGGTCAAGAAAAGGATCTAGACCTCAATTGTGAAGGAGCAAGAAAAAAGGTTACACTGGATTATTCGGGTGACCTGCAGAACAAGGCAGCATGGAGCAGCACATTTATAAGCATTTGGCCCAAGCCAACAGAGAGACCCTATAGAAGGCAGAGCCCTGAGGGCCTGGGTGCTGCCCAAGCCAAAAAGGTAAGCTGGCAGATCTATAACTACACAGGGCTTAGTACCATACACTGCTTTCTTGCAGCAAAAATGCCTTTATCTTTACCGCCTTCCAAACTGCACTGAAATTTATCTTGTAACCAATCCTAACCTAGTACAGCACAGGGAAGTGAGTGCTGGGAAATGTAGTTTCAGCTTGGCTTGGCTGAGAGTGCAACCTCACGACATTGCTCACTTAGAAACTTTAAAGTCAAACTACAGGATGTCAGAGGCATAAGAGATCTTAAGATCTGTCAGTGACACATGAAAAACAATTTAAAAATGTATGAATACTATAATGACAGCAGAGATCTCATCATAAAGAAATAACGTCAGTAGATTACGGAATAGTATCTTCAAGGAGATGAAAAACTGTTTGCCTGGAATCTTAGTCAACCAAGCCATCAAGAGAAAATCATGAAATAAACATGTTCAGGATATGCAAATACTAAAAGAATTCATGATCCACATGCCCTCTCTGAAAGAATGAATCATTACGGAAAACAGTATGTAGATTCCTCAAAAAACTAAAAATAGACTTACTATATGATCCAAAACTGCTACTCCTGGGCATGTATTAGGAGGGAACTCTAATTGGAAAAGATACATGCACCCCAGTGTTTATAGCAACACTATAAACAATAGCCAACACATGGAAGCAACCTAAATGTCCATCAACAGGTGACTGGATAAAGAAATTGTGGTATATTTATACAATGGCATATTACTCAGCCATAAAAAATAATAAAATAATGCCATTTACAGCAACATGGATGGACCTAGAGGTTGTCATTCTAAGTAACGTAAGACAGAAAGAGAAAGAAAAATACCATATGGTATCACTCATATGTAGAATCTAAAAAAAAGAAAAAAGAGGACACTAATGAACTCAAATTCCCTTAAATCTCCCTTCAGCTTCTTCACCTCTCAACCAGGTGTGTATTTTTCATTTCAAGATAAAGGGTCCTGTTTCTGTGGGACACCCATATTGTTAAAGGAGAGGCAAGAGTCTGTCTTCATGGGGTTCAAGTTCATATTGGTGGGATCCAACTTCATCTTGCTGTCCCCCACTTTACACCCATCCTCCTCTCCTGGATCTTGTCCTGTGGACTTTGTCAAAGCAAAAATTATACAGAACAAAATTAATAGGCAAGTTAAGACTTTATTTGAGGCAATAGGTGGGGAGAAGAGACGACAGTAGGCCATCTATGTTTGCTAATTGGCTTTACCCAGTGGAAAAGTAAATTTTCTGCTATCTTTATGACAGGAGGTAGTTTTACAACTTGGAACAGGGTGGCGGCTGACTTTGGGTTCAATCATCCCTCAGACAGTAGGAGATAGGGCCCTAGTCTCCTTAATGACTACATTTCAAAGACAAGGTTCCCAGATCCTTGAGAAAGATTCCTAGGTTATAAACCTTGCAGGAGGCTTTTAAAAGATTTATTTGTCAAAAGACAGATAAAGAATTTAGGATTGCAAGTTTTCTAAAGCAAATGTTGTAAAATGAAACAAAAACAAAAAAGAAAGGAAAGGAAGGAAAGAAAGAAAAGACAGAAAAGGAGAAAGAAGAAAGGAAAGAAAGAAGGAAGGAAGGAAGGAAAGCAAGAAAGCAGAAATAGGGGTTGGAGGCCTAGAGTCCAGAAGAAATCTAGCTAAACGTTACTCAATCTAAGAGGAACTTTAAAACTATCTGAGTGAATTTCATGGTACAACCTCAGAGGCAAAGACAAGAAACAACCTTAAATAGTCCCTGCATTTCTGAAGATCAAGTTTGATAACCAATCCAAATATGTGTGTATCTGTCTCCCAGTAGTTGTGCTTCTCTGACTGAACTTAACTGATACAGAGTATTCAGGCAGAGGGAAAGAACTGCAGGAATAAAATCTGTGGAAGTGTAAATCACGGGAAGTAGCACAGGTAGGAAAGCACAGGAAGAGCTGCAGGAATGTGTTCAGAAGCACTTGAGTTGGGACTTCTACCAGCTCTGCTTCTCTAAAACAGAGACTCTGTGTGGGGAGTGGCAGAGGGATACTGAACCCTTGACTTTGTGCTTGAGACAGCTGATTTAGACATGATTCATCACATTCCCATATGCAGGGTACAACTTCCAGACACATGTACAGCAAGGCCGGCTCACAGGGTAGCGCACTGGGATGCTGAAAGTCACAACAAATGGACAGGGATTCTCAAAGTGAGCAGGAACAAAAACACCTACTGAGCCTAATATAGTTTAAAAAGGAAAGAAAGAAAAACAAAAAAAGCTGAACCATTTTTACAAAGGTCTGCCAACTCCAAGGTTAAAAAAAAAATTGATTACAAAAAATTGGGTTTACTGATTTATAGCTTACAGTAAATTCTGTCATTAAGTTTAGAGGTCTATTAATTCTTTTAAATGTGCATACAATCTTGCAGATGCGACCATATTCAAGATACGTAACGTTTCCATCACCCTCAACAGTTCCCTCATGTCCGTTTGCAGTGAGTGCTTCCCCCTACTCCCAGTCCCTGACAAAAATTGACTTTTTTTTCCTGTCCCTATAGATTGATTCTTGTTTGCTTTGCTGCATCATTTTTTTTTAAAAAAATTAAGGTTATATTAAAAGTCACCTACTTAAGTGTATAATTTGATGAGTTTTGATTTAGTTTATAGTGTCCGTGGACTGTGCATGGAATTTTAAGCCAGTCACAAGCGATTCTGACTATAAAAAAAGACTATGACAAAAAAACACAAACCAAAAACCTATGGCAAATTGCGGCTCAGTCCACAGACAAGGGCTTTTGCTATAGGCTGGATACCTAAGCTGAATCCTATGCAGCCTGCACTTCAGCAAAGACCACAAGGGAGCACACAAGCAGAGTCACAGAAATATGTGACCTCAACACAGGACAGCAGGCCACCAAGACTGTAGCTGTCAGGCTAACTGAAGGTGGGAGTTTAATCCCAGGGTCCATATTGCTGGCTTTATCCATTTCTGGTGTATAACAGACATGAACTAGCAAATTTATGGGTTTTTCAGTAGGTGTGGCCAGCCTCAGAACATAGGTTCCTGCAGCTTAGCAAGAAAGAACTACTCTCAAGCATGCACATGAGAGGCACACACTGGATTCTAAAGGGCAGAGGGCATTATGTGCATTGGGAGTGGCATCTAGGGGCTGATCAATGTTAACTGCTTTCCACCTGCAAGTCAGCTGCGTTCTGATGTGATCTGCGTGTGCTGCTAAGGTTTCGGATATAAACTGCTAGTGCTAAGCTAGCTAAGAAGTTTGAGATCACCAGCCGTGAGTTGTATCCTCCATTCAGGAAATCTCCAGGCAGGAAAATAAGGACACTCACTGACCTTGAGTGTTATGGTTGCTTCTGCATACCTAGCAATGCCATCTTTCAGCCCAAGATCTGAAGGTGACTGCTCTTGAATGCTTAAGTACAAATGACAGAGAAACCTTTCCCAAGGCAGTTTTCTTAGTCCTAAGGAAATCCACTGCCACACAGGACTAAACAACCTAGTCAAAAACCAGGAGCAATGCTATGTCACTTCACAGAATTTAGAACTGTCGTGTTAGAAACGGGGCTCAAAGGGAAATGGAAATTATAGGATTAAGCATAGGTGGAAATATCCCCAGAGGTAGTGTTCATCTATCATATGAATATTACTTTTCTGCTAGAAATTTCTACCAACTGAATTTAAAAGCCACAGAATATGGATTCAGGACAGAGTGTGTGTATCCGCTGACTGTTAATTTGGTGAACCATAAACTGAGATTTTCTTGTTCTTTCCTCATCCCCTCGTGTTCAGGTGATTTTATTCTAAAGCCTTAGGCAATATTAAGTGCAAGCTCCTGGCATCATAAACTGTATCTGTGATAATTGGATTAGGGACTGTGTTCCCTGTGGATTGCTAGATGTGGAAAATATAAGGTCAGGGTAGTAATACTCCTGTGCGACCTACTAATTCCTTGGATACTTTGAAAGTGAGGTGTGTCAGTGACTGACATGGAAATAAAACAGTTTCAAGGCTCTTAAGGAAATACTCATATTTTTGCAAGAGTTAGCCCCATGTAAGGATACTGAAAAGACTAGATTCAAAATATGCATTGAGGAATACTAGACCTGAGATGGGGCAAAGATGGGGAAGACATTGTGCATTTCCATTTCTTTGGAATGGTAACTCAAGATGCAAGAGAAACTGATTTGAAACTTTCTTCCTTTGTTTTGTGATTTAATTTGAAAGAGGATTTAACATTTAGAATTTAATTTCACCATAGTATGTGATATTAGGGCAGGATATACATTCAAATAAAGTGTAACTATTTACTGGCATTTTTATCACTGGATTAACTTTATCCATCTGGTTTTTAGAGTACCATAAAATTTCCATTATTGCAGAATTTCTATTAAGCTTTCATGGAAAGTGTAACTGGACAGAATTTGAGAAGAAAAGTAGAACAGCAAGTAAATTTTTGGCCTTGGAAAGACAATGGCTTTGGAGTTAATACGGTCACTGTACTATTCTTACATTTCAGACATTTTTAGGGGCAAATATCCAGGCTGTCTCACATTGTCCCAGGAAGGTGCACTAAAGTGCAACAGAAACATCTTCATAATTATGGATCCAGATCTGCCTTCCTACTGGCCATCTCCACCCCTAAGCAGGTTAACCACGTAGCTATTCAACCATAGGCTCAATCCCGAAGCCTAGTGGTTTAACAGAATGTAAAGTTGGGAAACAATCATTGATGAACACCTTTTTTCCACTACTGGTTTCCATAAGGAGGAATGCTATTTCCTCTCTCAGACAACTGATTCAGCCCTAACGTGGAGAGTGGGTGACTTAGTGATTGACACATTCGAGTATACCAGAACATACACAGATCACCTCTCAATTCCTTTTGATATGGGGAGAAAGCATTCAAGATGATTTTGATTTGAGTGAAAGCATTTTCTCACTGCTCTTTAACCAAAAGTTTTCACTGGGTGTATATAAGGGTGCTCAATTCTGCAGTTGTATGTTATGAAATGAACTTGCCTGATTATGTAAGTCTTGAACACCAACTCAGCAATTATAGTTATTAACATGAAATTGTGCACTTAATTTGTGACTCCTTTATTCTGTTTACTCAACAGGGAAGAAAGTACTCTTTATCAAGCCCCTTTGGTAGTGCTAACAAGCATCAGTCTGCTCTAACATGTAATATAAATGTTTCTCCTATCGTTACAGAAATAATCACATGAAGGAGGAAGAAAACAATGAAAGTAAGAGAATATATATGTGGTATTTTAAAACTTTAACTCACTAAAGAAATACCTAGCCTAAGATAGGTATTTTTAAACTGAAGTACTGAAGCTTATTTGCAATGAGATATTAAACAAAGCCATTTCCCTTTCTCAGTTTTGCTAAATGGTATAAGCAATATGAAAGAGAAGAATTATTACTACACAATTTGAAAATGGGAAGTATTGTATATGCCTGATTTTAATAAAGCCTAAAAATGGATTCCTGATGAAAAGCATCTGTAAAGTTGAGAAAAGTACTTACAAAGATAAATAGGATACTTGAGGACAACCAGTGAAGAAAATATAATTGGAAAGACTATAAAATGTCAACATAATGAATCTCTCCAACATTCGATGTTCTGTGAACAGCTATGCTTTTTTTTATGAATGTTGTGAGTTGCTAAATCAAGAAAAGGCCAATGATGAATGAATGAAGAGACACAATGAAGAAATAAAGGCCTAGAGACTTAAACAAATGAGTAAGAAAACAAACAGCTTTAGGATCAAATGAATAAATAAATTAAAACTATTGAATAAATTGTAAACTAGTCGATGTTAATGAACTCTAGGCAGAACATAGGGAAGGGGGAAGGGGCAAGGTGGGGGTAGGGCATTAAGAGGTACAAACTAGTATGTATAACATAAAGAAGCTACAAGGATATATTGTACAACACAGGGAATATAGCCAATGTTTTATAATAAATATAAATGGAGTACAACCTTTAAAAATTGTGAATCACTATGTTATACACCTGAACATATAAATATTTACATTATACATCAAAGAAAAAAAATTAACCACCACCAATTCTCTGTAAAAATAAATAAGTAAATACCTAAAAAAATTCTATGGGATTCTAACATTCAATCTGCATATGCCTGATCCAAAGCATGAAAAAAAATGCACGTAAGCAAAAAATTATCAGAGCACTCAAGGCTGCAAAGAAAAATATTGACTCAATAGGATTAAGATTAGAGAAAGCCAAATGAGAAGTAAATTCAATCTGAAATTAATCAATTTCATATTTTACATCCGTTCAATGAAAAAAATAAAGAATATATGAAGTATAAATTTGAATTTAAGAAATGACCAACCACTTTAGAACAGTTCTCAGATTTAAAAGAGGTTGACATTATTTCTTGATACCAACATTAATTAACTTCTAGGAATTATGAGTAGGAATTAAAACACATAGTAAAATAATTGCATCACTTAACTTTTCTTCATTTAAAAACAATATTAATGACAAGCAACTCTAAATTTGCAAGCTTTTATCCTAATCTATTCATAATGATAAAGATATAATTTGAATGTAAAAAATAAAGTAAGCAATATTTTCACCACATCACACTATTGTAAAGTAGAAAGAAAAGAAAAACTTAATAAATTAACATGAATCAATAACTTAGAAAAATAATTTTATGAATTTTAAAATTCAGGTATGAATAGCAGAGTAGCAGATACAGTGAACATTTTGCCCATCTCTACAAAGTAAATGTAAAAAGAAAGTATGACAGAACATTTTTTAGATCAAAATAGTGAGTTTGTGGATGCACGGTATGGGATTTCTGAGAAAACAGCACATGAAAGTTGTGGTAGAAGCCTTACTTCTCACTTAACTCAAACTGAAGATTTCTATTTGTACATTTTAAAAAAGAAAGTTAAGAAAATTTTGCTGTTTGTAATTTTACATCTAAGAATTTGGTACCCACCTATACATATCACAACAGTTTAGCCAACTATTTCCAGAAGGAAAAACTGTTAAAATTTGAGTGTAAAACTGATCCTTAACTACTGCAGAAACAGTCATTCTCTCATCAAAATAAGATAATATTCTCTACTAGTACTTAATGTGATTTCTTACTGTGAACATTTGATTCTAAAAAGTTGTGTTTTAAAATTGTTAATATATCTCTCTAAGGAATAAATTTAAATGCATTCACATTTAATAAAATTTTATTTTAAAACAAGTTTGTATAAAATCTATGCCAGGATAGTAGGCAAATTATGGGATAATATGAAGATTCATATGTAAATATTCAGTGACTTAAGTTTAGAATAAAATGTTAAAACCACTGATAACAATTGTATTACAAGATGGTTTGTAGAAATATTACAACATAAACAGTTATTACAGAGAATTAATCAGGAGAAAAAACTCTTTTTCCTCAGTGGATAATGAGATAATCTCCATGGATTTTATATTATACACATATATACAATTTGAAACAAGCAGAAGTCTTTGATCTTTTCCATTAAAGGAGACGGAAGAAAGAAAAAAGTATATAGGAGAGAATAACTCATTTGGAAGAAATAAATTCCAATATACAGTAACTAGAGTAAACATAAATGAGTCAAATTCACTATTAGTTAATAAGGGACAGATTATCAGATTGAATTTTAGTATTAGGTAATATGTTACGTACAAGAAACGTAATTGAAAAATATTTCATAGAAATGTTCAAAGTAGAAGGAGGGATAATTACGAAAGACAATTGTGTAACAAAGAAATCCCAATGGTAGCATCTCTCCTGTCAGACAAAATTTAAGGTGAAAAACAATATAAACTATAGAGTTTTAATAGAAATGCTTAAAAAAATTAAAATGCACAGATAATAAAATAATGAAATTATGCCTAAAGAACAACAAAAATTTAAATATTTATAAAGAAACAACTGATAGAATAAAGTAACTCAGAACAAGGAAAAATAGGTAAAAGGATAAGTGAAGATTTACTACATCTATCTCAAATTGCAATAAAATGTATGATTTTTAATAAGTGTGTGATTCAGTTTGAATTTTACAAGGAAAAATTTTACACAGAAGACAATAATTTTTTGAGACCTAATATGATGTTTTGAAATATTGTATGAAAAAAAGATTGCAAATCAGGACTCAATAAATTCTAATGAAATAGTACCATTCTGATTATATTCTGCTAACATTATAAAACATTAAAAGTCAAAAGAAGATATAAAAATGAATATGACTGTAAAATATACATATTTTAAATAAGAATTGAGTTAAAAAATCATTAGGGAATGAGGGCAAATGCCATTAGAAACACAGCATTTCAAATTTCTGAGACAGAGCAAAAGCAGTATTTCAAAAGTTTGCATAGGCGACTTACAAACTTTGGTTTCTAATGCAAAGTGGTCTATTTAATAGCTCCTAGGAAGTTAGATTTATAGCATAAATTAAGTCATAAAATCATCTTTACATTTTTGTCCTTTTTGAGTACTTAAGTGCTTCATCTGTAAATCTTCTGTTGTTAAAAAATGTGTTGTCAATCAGGTTATTAGGAAAATAGCTGGAATCGATTATTTTTAAAAAGCAAAATGGAATCAAAAGATGTTTTACATCCTGGAACTTGGTAGTTAAACCACAAATCAAATTCTATATATTTATAATATAAAATCTACTGAGATTATCTTTGAATTTATCTTTTATAATTAAAGTATTAGTTTTTAAAATATTAGTTTTTAAAAATATTCATTTAAGTTTTATTAATTTTAACAGAAGTCTTTGAATTGTAAAATTCTGAATATGCAAACATTGTATTCAATTTAAATTGACTTTTATTTAGTGGAAAAGTAATGTATTTCTGACAACAATGTAGTTATTAATTACCTTTCCGGTATTTTTCTAAATGGAAACAAATAACTTAATGAATGTTTTATTTTAGTTAAATTTTACATATATTAGAGTGTACACATGTTCAGAGTATAATTCAATGAGTTTAGTGAAATGTAATCAAAGCCCAATTAAGATTTAAATTTCTGTCAACCTAGATATTTCCCTTACACGTGTTTCCAGTCAATTTCAATCATCATTAACAATCTGGAGCCTAACTTTTTTTTTTATCACTGTGGTACAAACCATGGTATCATTTTCTCTCTTATTCGTCTCCAAAACATGCCACCATATAGTGTATGCTCTTTTGTGTTTGTTTGCACTTGATGTAATTGCATGAACCAAAATGAATTCTGTTTTATTGCTAGATAGAATTCCATTGTATATTCAAATCATAATTTGTTTATGTAATGAACTATTAGTAGACATTGGCTTATTTCACAGTTTTGCCTTTTTTGAATAAAACTGCAATACTTGATTATGTTTCTGGCATTTTCACCCAGTATAATCTCTTTTTCTATTTTCCTTTTGCTAGGTATTTGGTTTGTTTCCCATTTTTGGCTATAGGAATATCTGCAACAATCATTCCTGTAGAAGTTGTCCTGTTGATTTGTTTTTCATTTGGGGCTAAATACTTAGGGGTGGAAATACTAGATTATAGAGCAGATTTATCTTTAACTTTATTTTAAACAAAATATTGCCAGAGTATTCCACAGTGTTCCAACCATATTATACTTTTACCAGAAAGATAGAAAGTTTCACTTTTCTCCAGCATTTCTCACTTATCTTGCCAGTATCTTTTATTCTATTTAGCATTTTAGTGTGTGGTGAGATCTCACTGTAGTTGCATTTTCTTGATGATTAGTGATGTTGCATATCTTGTAATTTTTGTATTGACCATTGTTTTATCTTCTATTGTGAAATGTCCACTTTTGGGGGCCTATTTTGGATCTATTTTTTATTTTTAATTATTGATTCCTAAGAATTCATTATAAATTTTATATAACAGTTCTTGCTCAGATACATATGAGTATTTCCCTTACTTCAAGGTTGTACTTAATTTTATTAATGGTGTCTTTTGATGATCAGATGTTTTCATATTAATGAGGTCAATTTGGCAGATTTTCTTTAGGGTTAATGATTTAGGATTTTATCATTAAAAATCCTTACCATGAAGATATTCTTTGATGTGCTCTCCCAGAACTTTCATAGTTTCAGTGTTTGGGTTTAGGCATATGGTCCATCTTTAATTTTAGAATCTGACATATGGTAGGGTTTGAGATGTGTTTATTTTCTTTATCATCCAAACCACTGAACTGCCTTGGCATCTTTGTTGAAAATTAATGTAGGATTGTCTCTAGTTTTTCTTTTCTATTTCATTGATCTATTTGATTTTCCTAACACAATTACCCCATTCTAGTGGTAACTGTAGCTTTATAGTAATTTTTAGAATCAAGTTTATTCATCATTTCAAGATTATTTAGCTATTCTACATCCTTTAATTTGTCCATATAAATGTTATAATCAACTTGTCCACTTATATAAAAAAAAGAATTTTGGACTTTTATTGTGAATGTATCAAATTTGCACATCAATTTGTTGAAAACTGACATCTAAATAATACTGAATTTTCCAATTGGTTTATCTGTTCCACCTTTCCATTTAGTTAGGTCTTCCTAAATATCTCCTCTCAATAGTGTTCTGGGAATGTTTTTGCGTCTCTTTTGCTTAATATATTATTACATATTTTATACTTTTAGGTGCTATTTTAAATTTATTTTTAAAGTATTTTCTATTCTAGAAATAATTTCTAAGTTTTGCTTAAGTATCTAAAATATAATTGTTTTTTGTATATTGACCTTGTATTCTGCACCCTTGCTAAATCCACTATTGACTCTAGTAGTTTTTGCAGATTCTATAGAAATTTCTTTTTAAAAATCTGTCAAAACATCTTTCTAATTGTTCTTACTGATTTATTCTTTTTGCCTAATGGAAATGGCTAGGACCTCTAGTAAAATACTGTTTAGAACCAGTTATAGTGGCTAGTCTTGCCTTGTTCCTTATTTTAGGAATAAAAAGTTCAGTATTTGACCAATAACTACAATGTTAGTATATTCCATGTAGATAACCTTTTCAAAATTGAGGTATTTTTCATAGTTTGCTCAGCATTTTTATTAAGAATGTTACTAATTTTTGTCAAATGTTTGTTCTGTAACTACTGTTGTAATGTGGGATTTTGCTAATATGGGTATTGACGTGACTGTTTTCAAAAGAAACTGATCTTGCAGTTTGTTGGCTAGAATGCAGTTGGTCATGATATATTATCAATTTGATATATTGCTGTGTTTGGTTTGTTAATACTTTGTTAAGGATTTTTCTATTTTCACAAGGGATATTTATCTCTGATTGCCCCTCTCATCCCCTTGGCCTTTTTCCCTGAATATCACTGTGAGATTTAGATACTAGAGTCATGATGACCTTATAAAAAAATTGAGTATATTCCATTCTATTCTATATTCTCTATTAAGTTTATATAAGATTGGTATTAATTATTCCTTAAATACATGATAAAATTCACCAGTGAAGCCATCTGGGGCTGAAGTTGTGAGAAGTTTTGTCTTTACAAATTTAACAATTAATAGACATAGGGATCTTCAGCTTTCCATTTCTCTTCTGTAAGTATTATTAGGTTATATCTTTAAAAATGTTGTCCCTTGATAAGATGTCAAATATATGTCATAAATTTTTATCTTGTAGTGACTAGCACTGGGATATTATCTCTTTCATTCTTGATATTGGAAATTTATATCTTCATCCCTTTTATAGAGACCAGATTTGGCAGGGAATTACCAACTTTATTCAACTTTTCAAATAATAAAACTTTGTTAACTTTATTTATTTTAATTATATTTTATTGCTATCCACATATTTTTATTTGCTCACTACTACTAATCTTGGGTTTAATTTCCATGTTTTATCTTCTACTCTAAAGGGGAAGATTTAAGTCACTAATTTTTAGACCTTCTTTCTTTTATAATTCCTTCTATTTGTCCACTGTTCTAGTATTTCAGAGAGAAAAGGAAAGTCTAATAAGAGTAACTGTGTCATGGCCACAGGAAAATGTTTCTTTCTTTATAGCTAGATAGATAGATAGAAAAATTGATAGAGCTCCCTCTCTTTCTCTGTCTCTCTTTTCTCTCTTCTTCTATTTCTCTATTTCTTTCTTAAACTACCTTAATAGATTTAATAAATTATTTATCAAATGTCAAAAGATCTTTAAAATTTAATTATAAACTATTTCAATAATCAAAATATTTATTTTCAATATACAGATCTGTAAACCTGACTGAGATATTCTTCTATTAACATAGGATTTTGAATTGTGTGGATTGAGCCAAATATTAATTCAATAAGAAAAAGATTACTCTGTTTTATATTATTTATGAGACCTTAGTGGTATATTTTTTGTGTAAATAATCTAAGTCAAGGGATGTCCTAAATTAAAAATGCAAATCAGATTCATAATGCTTTATAATTCTTTATGCTGGTAAAATCTTTGTTGCTAAATAGATAAATCTGCCCACCAAATGAGTAAGTTCAGTATTTTAAATTGCTGTGTTAGTAATACAACCATGTCATCATAATATAGAACCACATAAGAAAAAAATTTCTTATCTAGAATCTTGAAATATTTAAATAAATTTTAAAAGTAACCAAAGTTTCTCTAAGGAAAGAATATCTTAAGTAGGAACACAAAATATGACTAATCTGGACATGTTCAACTCTAATTAAGAACATTTGTCACTGGTAACCTGATTCCTTTTCTTATAATTGCCATGGCATAAAAATGTCTGATCCACATAAATGTTTGATTAGTAAAACATTTTATTACTTACAATAATGAATATCACAATTGGCTCTGTATGCAGAAGATAGTGTTTTTAGTGCATAATATAGTTATACAGTGAAATGTTAATTAAAGCGGAAGTAGTAAACTGTTTGTTCCAAGTCCAATTACTTAATTATGGAATTAAAACAATATAAAACTAGATAATTTGCCACTTCCACTCTCACTGGTATTATTAAGTGATATCCGAATGATTTCCAAAATGATTAGCCTGGCTCTAACTGTCATGAACTGTAGGTTGCCAGGTTACTGAATTCTTGAAACAGCTCATAACTATTTTTTTTTTAATTCCCCACAGTGGCAGCCAGTGCACCAGTGCAACACAGCAATATAGAAAAGCCCATATTTTGGAAACATTAGAATGGAAACAGTTATTGTCTCCCTTTCATTCAAAAATCGCTATTGTAATGGCACAAATCTTTGAGATTTATTTGTTTTGATTTGCTTCAGAATTGACCTTATCAACTCATAAAGATTACACCACATAGCACACTTTTGAATAATGCTTTGAAAAGTAGACCAAAATTAAATTGGTTAAGGGAAATGTTAAGAATTTCAGAATTTACTGCTTTCAATCACTGTGTAAAACGGTGCTTGTAAAGAATTATATTTAAAACAGACGTCTTTTTCTGTCCAAATCAATGTGATTCTTCTCATGAATTACTATATTATAAAAAATTATATGTATATATGTATTTCAATAGTCAAATAATTATATAGTTGAGAATATAGGAAACCAGACCCATTCAATTTCATCCGTAATTCAAAACTTTTTGAGTGTCGAGCATAATGGAACAACAACAACAAAAACCCACTTAAACAACTAATCTAAAAATGCTTACCTTATATCTCTGTTTACCTCATAATGTACGACTAGACTACCTTTAAATGGAGGCTGTTTTACATAAAATTTTATTGAATAGATAAAATGTACTACTAATGACTTTAGAATATGGATAAGAGAAATAATTGTTAGTGTTTTGGTGTTGTCCTACTCTCAAGGTCTAGAATACTGTAATGGTTATTGTTGATGTTGCCTATCTTTTTACACCCTGAGGTTAGAATATCTCTCAGCAATATATGAATGGTCACTGTACACATTCCAAAAGGACCATACACACTTTAAGGAGAATGAGTTGCTACAGTTTCCAGCCTTCAAGACCTCCACTGATACCCACCTCGCAGTATTTATCACCTTGTAGTTTTCTCCCACATTGTACCAGGGTTGATCTGTGTGACCAATAGTATATCAGAAGAAATGATGGTCTGCCACTTTTGAGACTAGGTTATAAAAGACTGAGGATTCTGTCTCGGGCTCTTTCTTGCTCACCTGCTCTCTCTTTCATTAGGATCACTCACTCTGGAAACAAGATCGGGAGCAGCCTGATGGAGAGACCAACACAGCAAGGAATGAAAGTCTCCTGCCAACAGACAAGCGATTGAGCTTAGAAGTGAATTCTTCAGCTATGCTTGAGCCTTGAAATGAGCAAAGCCCCAGCCAGCACTTCACTTCAGCCTTAGGAGAGACCCTGAGCCAGATCACCAGGCTAAGCCACCCTCAAATCCTTGATTCTCGATAATAAATGTGTGTTGTTTTAAGCTACTAAATTCTGAAGTAATTTGTTAATTTGTTACACAGCAAATCTGTAATCAATATAGTAGGGAAAAACCTACAAAGTTCAAATAATTCATTACAAACACAATTTTAATATTTATGAATGAAATAAATATTTATTCCTTCCCACCATGCTCTGTGTCAGGAAACTCGAGCAATATTGTAATTATAATGTTGTGTCTGACTCCACTGGATTTTACACTTGAGGGTATTCCAGGCAAATTACATTTTTAGAGACATATTTAATAATGATGTTGTCAGAACGTTAATGTAGATAACATTACTAACACATACGCAATATTCAACTTTAAAAAGTTCTTCCATTCTAATAATCAAAACTGTTCATTGATACCATATCCTCTAAAGATAAAATATCTACCATTGCTAAAATATTTGGTCTCTCATCATTTTTGTCATGACTATCAGGTTATTGAGTTTTAAGTGTAAAGGCTTATAAGAGTATCAGATTAATCCTTTTCTGCATTTAGTAGTATATTTTGGGAGATTTCAGTGTAATTTCAAGTTTAGATTATTTACTCACACACTCATCTAACATGTTTTCAGATTATGTGGAAGCAAAGCTAATCTACTTGATTTAACAAGTGTTGACTGTGGACATGGTGGGGTGGCAAGGGGAAAACGTTAAAATGAGAAAAATAAATTAATATTCTTTAAGTATTTTTGCTTCTGACTTAGTAACATTAGCTTCATGCTTTTAACAGGATCTTATTTCTGATCATTTCATCAATGCTATAATTAATGTGGAAAATATTAAGATATACAAAGTGGTATTATTTCTGTAGAAAATATGAAGATGTTTGTGTTCTAAGGCAATATTAAAATGATCAGGGTTTAAAATCTAAGACAATTAGATTATTTTATTATCTTGACTTAGAATTTGTTAACTAGTTTAATTTGCCATAAAATGATAGATAATGGAGAAAAGTATTCTTTATAAATGAAGTACTTTAAATACTGCAGAGAAACTGGTAACATGAGAGTAACTGATTTGGGGATTACAAATTTATCATTCTCTGTTCATTAATGCGTCAATCCTAAGAGCCTCTTTGAGAAGCCAATTTATGAACCAAACTGTTGGGTTAGTTTGCTACTGCACAAACTTAAAAATAACATGACTTTTTTATTGAAGAAAGAATTATTTACTTAACTTGACCTTCTGTCAGAGTCTAAATAACTGGTATTTTACTACATTTAACACAACAACCATTCATGCACAAAACTGCTGAACAATTATGATTAATTGTTTAAAATTTACTTTTATATTTTATTTTGCTTAAGAGTTAGAGCTTTCTAAATTGATGATTTGTTTTGTCAGTGAAAATTCAGATACATATATGAAACTTCACTGCTTAATAAATATAAATCCCAAATAGTGGAGGCTGATTTAGTAGATTTGTACTATGCTTATAATAGTGTAGTTTAAGTTAAGAAGGAATTAATTCTAAATTATTTCATAAGCAATCATTCATTACATTACACATTCTATATTTTTTCAGTGGTTTGGGAAAAATCTGTATTTCAGACATGGGTTTCAATAATAAAATTCATTTTTAATTACACCTTTATTTTAGAATAGTTTTAGATTATGAGAAATTTGCAATACAAGAGTTCCTGTACACCCCTCATTCATGTTCCCCTATCATTAACATCTTATGTTATATTGGTATATTTGGGGTGGGCGTGTGTGTATACACACACACACACATATATATATATTTACTGTGGTATATTTGTCACAATGAAAGAATCAACATTGGTAAATTAATCTTAACTAAACACCAGCGTTTATTTGGAGTTCATTTATTTTTCTGTAACGCTATTTGTTTCTTTGTTTTTGCTATTGCAGGATATCATAAAGGATACCACATTACAGTTAGTTGTCATGTTTTTATGTTTTATGTCAAGCTCCTCTGGTTGGTGACAGTTTATCCTACTTTCCCTTTGATAAACTTGACGCAGTTTTGGGGACGGGGGGTGAGGCATTGTGTAGAATGCCCCTCAATTGAGATTTGTCTGCTTTTCTGTTAATTAGACTGTCATTATGCATTTCTGGAAGGTATATTAAAATTTTAAATAAAATTTTCTAACTATACCATGAAAATACGATATGCAAATTTGATATATAATACATATCACAGGATATAAGCACTTACCATATCCATTGATAATTATATGCTATACTGAAGCCATTGATTTAGTCATTCATTCACTTATTTATTTTACAAAATACTGTTTTTATAAAGAATATGGTGCTATACACACAGCTAAGAAGGGATTGTTATATCCATACTAGCATTTAATCCAAAACTGTTTATTTTAATGTTATGGGCTTTGCTGGTAATTGGTAATACAAAAGCATCATTAACCAGTGCATTAGGACATTTTGACTCACTCTTCTAGATTTCCAGCTTAAAAGGCCATTACATTCTTAATGATCCTAACCAATGGAAGAAGTAGTTCTCCTCTCAAAGGAGAGTCCATGAGTAGAGTTGTTTTCTTTGATTTATATGCTAACTGGATATAGTTAATTACAAAGTTCAAATGATAAGTCCAGAAAAACAGTGACATTGTAGATACTGCTTTTGATTTGGCAATGATTCCTGACGAAGAACCCAATACAGTTTCAGTTGTGGTCTCTCTGAGGAAGATTTATCCACTACAACTTTCTATCTTTCAAAAAGAAAAATAAAGTCTTACTATGGTGATAAATGTAAAAATTGAACTGTCCAAAATGTTCTCTATGTCTGAGGATAAAGAAAATGTAAAAAAATTAGAGATAGTTATTCATTGTATAGATTAGCCACTGCTTCAGTTCCTCTGCTGTAGAGCTAGCCAAAGATTTTGTACTCCAGAGGAACTTTGATTGTCCATACTTGATGTGATTGCCCTTTAAATGCCAACATTTATTATTTGATTATTTATTTATTTGATGTGAACACATTCCTACTTGATTTAACCAGCAAGAATAAAACTGAATGGCAGTCTTTGCAGTTTGACTGCAAACTAGGGAACTTTAAATTTCCATTCTTTTACTCAACTGTCTTGGTTTATTTGCTGTTTCTCTGTTTCATTTTATAACAACATTCCACATTGTTTTCTATTTCTCCTTAATGATTTTTATAACTCTGCTTTATTGAAAAGACTTAAAAGCAGCATTATCAGGGCTCTGAAAAGCCAAAATGCTCCCTTTACTCTGCACTGTTATTTCATGCTATTTTGAACCAGTAGCAAGCCAATTAAAGACTCTTGTCAGGGGAGATCAACATGGCAGAATAGAAGGACCTGGAGCTCACTTCCCCCTACAAAAACATCAAAAATACACCTACACGTGGAACAGTTCTCACAGAAAACCAACTAAAAACTAGCAGAAGATCTCTTATACAACCAAAGCTGCAAGAAAAATCCCCATGTAACTGGGTAGGACCAAAAATTTTTTTTAAAAAAGGCATCAGGAAGGGACTTGTGCCCCTGGGACAGAGCTGTGAAAGAGGAAAGATTCCCTCACCCTGGGAGCCCCCATCGGTGGCTGGGAGGCCCACTAGGACAGATGCAGAGCTGAGGGACCTGGACTCTACTCATGAGGGGTCTGCACATGCTGGCTTGCTAGCAATCAGGGCAGAGAGAGAACAGCGCTGACTGCTGTCAGCACTTCCCAGACCAAATCACACCTGGGGAGGGCTTCAAGTACGCTCAACAGCTAGGTGTTGAAACTCAGGCTTCAGCAGATGACCCTGGGAGAGGACTGGATCTAGCTGCCTGGACACAGCTCCAGAGGGCTTGGAGTTGGTCTGGGCCACCATTGTTAGTGCTTGCAGGGCAGGGCACAGGTCTTTCATAGGAGCCCCATTATCAGTGTGCACAAACCAGGGCACAGGTCCATCATAAGAGGCCACCATATCAGCATGCTTATGGAGGAGCATGGCTTCAGTGGTGGTGGGCTTTGTGAGGACATACACAATGGGCCCCAGACTGACATCAGATACATCAGTGCTCCCACAGCAGGGGCAGATCCAGGGGTGGGTACAACAGCAGGGGACTTGGACTATGTTGGTGTCACACTGGGTATTGGGTACTGTCACAGAACCACAGTTCCCTGCAGATAACCCCCAGGGAGAAGTAAGCAGCAGTCCTTTTCCCAGCAGGAGTGCTCCAGTCCCACTTACGTGACACAATAGTTTGCAGCTGTTTGGAGTAGACAGGCCCTGGGAGAGTCCTATCATAGAGGCAGTCCAGGTCCTATGGGGCAACACAGCCACCTTGACTGCTATAGCAACAACATCCTGGCCCCCAGCAGGAGCCTAGCACTAGGTCTGAGACCAAAACCAAGGGGAAAGGGACTTGAACTTGGTCTGCTTCTGGGCAGAACTGAGGACACCTACAAGAGCAGTGCATAGGTTCACTGTGATCACTTGGGCCTCACTTTCTCAGGGACAGACACACACTTAAGGTCAACAGAACCTTACAGAATATGAACCTCAGGGCTTCTACTCCAAGTGGGGAGCAGACCTTGCCCTTGACAGGACTGTGACAGCCGCAGAGCAAAGAGGAGGTCCAACTTCCAGGGCAGGCACTGGACACCACAACACCAATCACATTCCATATCAAGGGGATAATGGCCAACACACTTTGAGGAAAGACATCCACACCAAAAACAACCCTCAACCAAAAATATGTACACTTGATACAGGGATGCTTCCACATAAAAATACCACATCAAGACCATAGTAGATAACTGTTTCTCCTAAATTCATAGAGGCAGAAAAATTAAGTAAAATGAAAAAAGCAGAGGAACTACTCCCAATAAAAAGAACAAGAGAAATCCCCTGAAAGAACAAACAATGAGGTAGAACTTTCCAGTCTACTAGACCCCAAGGTCAAAACGGAGGTAATAAAAATGCAGAAGGAATAAAGATTGTTGATAGAAATGCAGATCACTGTAATAAGGAACTGAAAACTATAAAGGGAAACCAATCAAAATTAGCCAACTCAATTGCTGAAATAAAAAGTCAGCTAAAAACAATGAATAGCAAACTAATGGAGAAGAAGGAATAAATGATGTGAAAGATAGAATAAAGGAAATCACCCAATCAGAACAGCAGACAGAAAGACAAATAAATAAACAAACAAAAAGAAAGCAACGTATGAGATCTATGGCTTAATATAAAGCATGCCAACCTACCCTTAACAGGGGTTCCAGAAGCAGAAGAAAGAAAAAAGTAGATTGAAATATACTTGAAGAAATTATGGCTGAAATATTCCCAAATCTAAAGAAGGAAACAGATATCCAGGTGCAAGAAGCAGAAGGGAACCCAAACAAGATAAACCAAAACAGACTCACACCAAGATATATCATAATTAAAATGGCATTAAGTTAAAGAGAAACTTCTAAAGGCAGCAAGAGAAAAACAAAGAATCAGTTACAATGGAACCCCCATAAGGCTATCAGTGGGTTTCTCTACAGAAACTTTGCAGGCCAGAAGGGAGTGGCATAATATATTCAAACTCCTCAAATGGAAGAACCTGCAACCTAGGACATTCTACTCAGTAAGATTATCATTTAGAACAGAAGGAGGAAATTAGAATTTCTCAGACAAGCAAAAGAATACAGCAATACTAAACGTAACCTAAAAGCAATATTGAAAAGATCTTCTCTAAATAGAAAAGAAGCAAGAATCTTAAGGAAGAGGGCAAACACAATATAAAAGATAAATATATAAAAAGAATAAAAATCACTTAAAATAAACCAGCACATAGGTTAAAAAAAATTTTAATTGTAAAAGTGATTAGCTACAATTAACAGCAAAACAATAAACATGAAGATGAGAAATAGGACACCAAAATCACAAAATGTTAGGGAGGGGAATAAAAATGTAGAGCTTCAGAATGTGTTTGAATTTATATGACTATCAGTCTAAAGTAAGTACATATAGTTATGGGCTAACATACTTGAAAATCAGGGTAGCCAAAAATCAAAAACATACAATAGATTCACCAAAAACAAAAAGACAGGAATTCAGGAAGCATAATTCAAAAGAAAATATTCAAATCACAAAAGGAGAAACAAAAAGAAGAAAGGAACAAAGAAGGATTACAAAATCAGCTGGAAAACAAGGTTTAAAATGACAATAAACACATACTTATCAACAGTTATTTTAAATGTCAGTGGACTAAATGCTTTGATCAAAAGACACAGATTGGCAGATAGGGTAAAAAAAGACAAGAACCTACAATATGCTGCCTATAAATGACTCACTTTAGGGCCAAAGGCACACATAGATTGGAAATGAGGGGATTGGAAAAGATATTCCATGAAAATGGAAATGACAAGAAGGCAGGGGTAGCAATACTCATATCAGACAAAATAAACTTTAAAACTAAGTCCATGAAGAAAGACAAAGCCAGACAATATAATGATAAGGGATCAATACAAGAAGACATTACACGTGTTAATATATATGCACCCAATATAGGAGCACCTAATATACAATACAAATACTAATAGACATACAGAGAGAAATTGACAGGAATACAATAATAGTAGGAGACTTTAACACCCCACTGATATCAATGGGCAGATCTTCCAGACAGAAAATCAATAAGGCAACAGAGATCCTAAATGACACAATAGAACAGTTGGATAATTGGTATCTACAGGACACTACCTCCAAAATAAAACAGAATCTTTTCAAGCTCGCATGGAACATTCTCTAACATAAACCACATAATAGAACATAAAACAAAACTCAACAAATTTAAGAGGGTAGAAATTATTTCAAACATCTTTTCTGACCAGAACAGTATGAAATAGATATCAACCACAGAAAGAGAAGCAAGAAAAAGGCAATCTCAGGGAAATTAAACAACATAATACAAAAAAAGCCATTGTGTGAACAATGAAATCAAAGAGGAAATCATACAATACCTCAAGATAAATGACAATGAAAACACAACCTTATGAAATCTATGGGATGTGGGAAAAGGAAAAGACAAGACACTTCTAAGGGGGAGACATTGTGATACAGGCCTTTCTCAAGAAACAAGAAAAATCCCCCCAAAATAATCTAAATACCACCCCAAAGTATTAGAAAAAGAGCACACAAAACCTAAAGTCAGCAGAAGGAAGGAAATAATAAAGATCAGAAAGGAAATAAATACAATAGAGATCATAAAAGCAATAGAAAAGATCAATGAAATCGAGAACTGTTTTTTTTTTTTTGAAAGGATAAACAAAATCCATAAATTTCTAAAGGCTCACCAAGAAGAAAAGAAAGAGGACCCAAATAAATCAAATAAGGAATGAAAGAGGAGAAATAACAACTGATACCACAAAAAGACAAAAAAAAATTAAAATGTTATGAACAGTTAAGTGCCAACAAACTGGACAACCTAGAAGAAATGGATAATTTTCTGGAAACATACATCCTGCCAAAATTGAGTCAATAACAAACAGATAATTTGAATAGGCCACTCACTAGAAGAGAAATAGAATCTAAAATTAAACAAAACAAAACAAAACAACAACTTCCTGAAAACAAAAGTACAGGACAGGATGGCTTCACTGAGAATTCTACCAAACATACAAAGAAGAATTTATATTCATCCTTCTCAAACTCTTCCAAAAGATAAAAGAGAGAGAATATTCTCAAAGTTATTCTATAAAGCCACCATCAACCTGATACCAAAACCAGACAAAGACCCTACACAAAAAGCAAATCACAAGCTAGTATCTTGATGAATACAGATGCAAAAATCCTCAACAAAATTTTAGCAAACTGAACCCAACAATACATAAAAAGGGTCATATACCATGATCAAGCTGGATTCATTTCAAGGTCAAAGAATGGTTCACTATATGCAAACCAATCAATGTGATACATCACATTAACAAAAGAACAGACCAAAAAAAAAGATCATCTCAACAGATGTAGAAAAAGCATTTGATAAAATTCAACATCAATTCATGATAAAAATTTTCACCAAAGTGGGTATAGAGGGAACATATCTTAACATAACAAAAGCCTTTTATGACAAACCAACAGCCAACATAATACTCAACTGTGAAAAGTCAAAAGCCTTCCCACTAAAATCTGGAACAAGACAGGGATGCCTACTCACCACTTCTATTCAACATAGTAGTGGAAGTCCAAGCTACAGCAATTAGACATGAAAAAGAAATAAAAGGGACTCAAATCTGAAGGGAAGAGGTAAAACTGTCACTATATGCAGATTAAATGATACTCTATATAGAAAATCCTAAAGATTCTACACAAAAACTGTTAGAACTGATAAATAAATTCAGCAATGTACCAGGATACAAGGTTAATATCAGAAATATGTTACATTTCTTTATCCTAAAAATGAAATATTAGAAAGAAAAAGTAAATACAAAAAAATCCCATTTAAAATTGCATCAAAAAATAAAATACTTAAGAATAAATCTAACCAAGGAGGTGAAAAATGTATACACTGAGAACTGTAAAACATTGATAAAGGAAATTGAAGCTGATTCAAAGAAATGGAAAGATATCCTGTGTTCTTGGATTATAAGAATTAATATTGTTAGAATGGCCATGAATAACCAAAGCAATCTACAGATTTAATGTAACCACTATCAAATTACTTATGACCTTTTTTGCAAAACTATAACAAATAATCCTAAAATTTATATGGAAGCACAAATAACCCAGAGTTGTCAAAGCGAGTCTGAGGAAAAAGAACAAAGCTGGAGGCATAACCATCTCAGAGTTCAGGCAATACTGTAAAGTATTAGCTTGAAAACAGACATAAGGATCAATGGAACAGACTAGAAAGTCCAGAACTAATCTCACACACCTATGGTCAATTAATCTTTGACAAAGGAGACAAGTTTATACAATGGAGAAAAGACAGTCTCTTCAGCAAGTGGTGTTGGGAAAGCTGGACAGCTGCATGCAAATCAATGAAGTTAGAACACTCCCTCACACCATACACAAAAATAAACCCAAAAATTGTTTAAAGACCTAAATATAAAACATGACACCATAAAACTCCTAGAAGAGAACATAGGTAAAACATTCTCTGATTTAAACTGTAGCAATGTTTTCTTAGGTCAATCTCCAAGGCAATAGAAATAAAAGCAAAAATAAATGAATAGGATGTGATCAAACTTAAAAACTTTTGCACAACAAAGGAAACCATCAACAAAATGAAAAGACAATCTACAGATTGGTAGAAAATATTTATAAATGATTTGATCAACAATGAATTAATTTCCAGAATATACAGACAGTTCATACAATTCAATATAACAAACAACCCAATCAAAAAATGGGCAGAAGAACTAAAAAGACATTTCTCTAAAGAAGACATCCAGATGGCCAATAGACACATGAAAAGATGCTCAACATCACTAAGTATTAGAGAAGTGCCAATCAAAGCCAAAGTAATCACCTCACACTGGTCAGAATGGCCATCATCAAAAAGTTTACTGCTAATAAATGCTGAAGAGGGTGTAGAGAAAAGGGAACCCTCCTACATTGTTTGTGGGAATGTAAATTGGTACTGCCAGTATGGAAAAAGGTATGGGATTCCTTAAAATACTAAAAATACCATTGATCCAGCAATCCTATTCCTGGGTATACATTCAGAAAAGACAAAAATTGTAATTCAAAAAGATACATGCACTCCATTGTTCATAACACTAAAGACATGGAAGCAACCAAAGTCTTCATCAACAGAAGGATGGATAAATATGTGGTATTTATATACAACAGAATATTACTCAGCCATAAAAAAGAATAAAATATTGCCATGTGCAGCAACACAGTTGGACCAAGAGGGTATCACAGTAAGTGAATTAAGTTAGACAGAGAAAGACAAATATATGATACTACATTTATGTGGAATCTAAAAATATAATACAAGTGAATCCATTTACAAAACACAAACAGACCTCCATACATAGATGAAACACTTATGGTTGCCAACAGGGAAAAAGGAGGGGAGGGATGTATTAACAAATACACACTACTATATAGAAAATAAACAAGCAACTGGGATGCACTACATAACACAGGGAATAATATTCAATGTCTTGTAATGATCTATAATGGAAAATTATTTGAAAAAATAATATATGTATTACTGAATCATATGCAGTACAACTGAAACTAACACAATATTGTAAATCAACTGTATTTCAATAAAAAAGAACAAAAAATACTCTTGTCAAAAATTATATAATGATAAAAAATTGTCTTAATTTATTTAATACATAGGTATTATGTAGTTTGGTTCTAGCTATTATCTTTCTTTGAATGTCTTATTTTGGATAATCTATAAATATTTTATACTGTTAAGTATCAAAAAGAGGAATAAGGACAAAATACTTATGAAAATGTGATCAATTTTCCAATTTAAAAAAGTTTGCTGTTTTCAAAGCCCATTTTTGGATCTGATGGAAGAAGTTAGGTATGTCTAAAACACTAAGTCATCTACAAAGTACAATCATTATATTAGTAATATCTCAAACATTCTTCTCACCCAAATGAAGTGAGGTTATATATTTCCTTAGGTGTTTTTTTCCCCCTCTCTTCCTATTCAAGATCTTTTACTGTGGTGAACAAATCCTGCACTGTCAGAGATTTTGCAATATGATTATCTTCAATTCAATGAATTGCTCACTATGTTCAGTAAGAGTATACATTCAGAATTGTCTGTATCTGTACTTAATCTCTTCATTTTCTACTTTATAAGTTTCCATTATCTTTCATTATGCATGCCTTTCACTATTGAGTCACTATTTATTATTGACAGTATGAGAACGAGACACCTAAAACAACATTTGTGGTGTTCTAAAGTGTAACTTCGGGTTGGTTAGTTTAACAACCAAGGTTCTGCACAATCTGGTTTTTCATCTACCTCTTTATTCTTGTATCACATCATTGCTCCTCATCAAGGTTCCATTTATACCTAAAAGATCTCCTCCCTGAAAATGTGTGTTTCTTCACCTTCTGTGTTTTCCCCAGCATGTCCTCTCCTTGGTATCTTCTCCTTCTTCTTTCTTTACCAAGTCTAGTTCTTTCCTTAAATTTTAATTTAAGTTTAATCCCATTTATTACCCTATAGCCAATTAACCAGTCTCCAGAGATCATTGCCTCATCTAAATTTCTTGTGACTTAAAGGTTGTGACATTTATTTCTGATTAATTAATATGTTCAAAGAGTTGTAAACTTATATAAACATTTATTTTTATGCCTTCTTTTCAGGAACGGGCTGTAAGGAGCTAAATTATAAAAGATGGCATTTTTTTTTAATTATCATCCTTCGGGATGTTTTTGGCCCAAAAACCATTTGTTGATAAATTGGTTATGTCTTATTAAGTTCCTCAATCGATCCTATGTGAGATGAGTCCAGGGAGAAAAAAACAAGCCTAATAAATGAGATATAGAATTAAAGACTTTGCAGAATGTTGGTATTTTCGTTGTGTCTTCCATTTGAATGTTATGAAATACGGCAAAAATGGTACATAAAGATAACATATTCACTGTGTGAGGAGGAGGAAGAGCAACTTTGGATTATCTGGGCTATGATTTATGTTATTAGAATTCTGAAATCTAGAAAAAACTCAAAGTATATTCCTGATAATTTAAAGACACATGCCTGAAAAGAATTTACCAAATATAATAATAATTTTTTAATTAAATAATGGAATATACTATAAACATATAAAACAAATACATCAAAGGTAAAAATATGGAAATGGTAAGAAGACCAGTGGTTGTCAGGGGTTGAGAGAGAGAGATGAATATACGGAGCACAGAGAACGTTAAGGGCAGTGAAACTACTCTTTATGATGTCATAATGGTGAGTAAATACATGTCATTATATATTTGTCCAACTGCAAAAAATGTACAACATTAAGAGTGAACCCTAATCTAAAATATGGGTTCTGGGTGATAATGTGTCAATGTAGGTTCAACATTTTTAATAAATGTGCTACTCTGATGGGTGATGTTCATAATGATGAAGGTTATGCATGCCTAGAGGTAGAGGATATGGAAAAATCTTTGTACCTTCTGCTCAGTTTTGCTGTGAAACTAAAACTCCTCTAAAATAGAAGATCTATTTAAAAGTATAATAAAAGAAATGAATATGGCAACAAATGAAACACACAATGGAAAAGAGGAAATGATTCTCGAGATAAATGCTACATAAGGGTCGAGAGGTTTATTTGCCAATTCATTTCTGGACAAATAGTAAACATAGTAAATATATGTACATATAAGTCTCCCTCATATTTCTTCATATTTGATGATATATATAGATATATAATCTTCATATTTGTTGTAATGGGACTAATTATTTAGTTGTGATCTTATAATAATCTCATTTTCTAAAGAAATTCAGTGAGGGATAGTCCTATACCTGTTTATACAAGTGACACTCAAAGGTAAAATTATGATGGATCAAGCTGGACTAAACACAAAACTAGAGAGAAAAAGTGGCATTGTTTTGGGAGCTAACTATTTTTCACACTGCTAAAACAGAGAAACAGCTGGTGCATTCTGAACAAAATTCAAGAAGTGGCTTGGAGGCATAAGAGTTCTGGCTCTCCAGACATCTCATCTGTTGAAAAATGTGAAACAGTGGAACGATTCAGACAAAACTGAGATTGTACCCACTGGACACATATCTGAAGAGTCAAAAGGCTATGATATGATATTATTTTAATTTAACATTTTCTGAAATTCAACTTCACATATATATTCTTTTTATAGTAACTTCCTAGTAGTTTGTTGCCTAATGTTACATATACTATATTCTTTGAAAGAACAGTTAAAAATTTTTTTTGTAATTAGAGTTAAAAACTTGAATAGTGTTTAAAAATCAATATAAAGCTAATTTATATTGCATTAAAAACAACCTCCAAATATTATCCATATACAAGAAAAAGACTTCTTACCCAAGAATATATCTATTGTGGATAGGCAGAAATTTTCTATTCATTGTATTCAATCAGGAACCCAAGATGATCTACTGTGAAGCTGCATGATTCACCTTAACAGGAAAAAAGAGAGAAAAAAATGTGAACCAGCTTTGAAATGCTTCAATCTGTAAGAAACATTTCACACTGTCATTGTTAACTCCAAAGTGTGTAGGAAGGGTAATTTTCCCCTGTGCAAGAAAGAGAGAAATATCACTGTTCAATAGTAATGGTTACTAAAGTGAAATGTCTAACACTCCAGAGAAATGAAATATTTACATCTGATTTCACTATTAATGGTGAACGGTAGGAAACACGGGCACATTAGGATCTCCAAGGGCTGATCACTGGCTGCTTAACATCTTAAAGGTATAAGGGTCTTATAATAAAACAGAAATCACAATAAATATTAATGAGTAAAAAATGACAAAATAGTTGTTTTTAAATTTTCTTCAATGCCTATTTTATAGGATTTTAAGTGATTCATATAAATTATTATCATATAAAATGATTAACTATGTGTCAGTTTGACTGGACCACAGCATGACCAGATATTTGGTTAAATATTATTTTGGGTGTGTCTACGAAGGTGTTCCTGGATGAGATTAACAACTGAATCTGCAGAACAAGTAAAGCAGATTGTCCTTCCAAATGTGGGCAGGCCTCATCCAATCCATTGAAGGCCTAATTAGAGCATTAAAAGCAGAGCAACATAGCATTCTCTCTCTGCCTGATGGTCTTCAAGCTGAGACAAGCCTTCCGATCTTCAGACTTGGAGTGGACTTTATACCATCAGCTCTCCTGCTTGTCAGGGCTTCAGACATGGACTGGAGCTATAATATTGATTGTCCTGGGTCCCCACCTTGGTAAACGTAGATCTTAGAATTTTCAACCTCCATAATCACATCGAACTATTATAATAAATACACATTATGTGTATATTTATATAGTGTATAGTATATATAGTTGTTTGTCAAAACTATCATTCATAGGCTTATAGAATATATAATACCATCATGGTATTTTATATATATATATATAGAGAGAGAGAGAGAGAGAGAGAGAGAGAGAGAGAGATAATATGTGAGTAAACCCATCTTAAAGGCTGTCTATACAGTTTATTTAACCTTCTTCTACTATATATATTAAATTATTTTGAAGATGGTTTTTTTTTAAGATTACCTATTTTAATTTTATACTCTTTAAGTCTACCCAAAAGCTTCTCAAATGCATTACTGCATTAGCCATTTTCTAATAGATCTTTGATGTAGTTTCAGATATATTTTCCTCACGTTGTATGTGTTGTTTTATACTATCCTCATTATAAAAAGCCAAATGAAAGCTAAATTTTGGCAGCATCTTTCTGTTAAAGGGGCAGATCGTAAATATTTTCAGCTTTATGGACAACATACATGGTCTCAGCTGCCACTACTTAACTCTGTCATGTCTATTGTCAGAGACAATATGCAAACAAAAAACAAACTAGTGTGACTGTCTTTCAATAAAACTTAGTTTGCAGATGTAGGACTGGATTTGGCCTGTTGGCTGAGGTTCCTAACTCACGTCCTAGATTATTTAAGAGCATCTTGCCTATAAGCCTCCAAATCAGGAACTTCAAAGATTCTTTCCAGAGCCACAGACTCTAATGTGACAATTACATGTTTGATTTTCTACAGTAGAGATATACATTGACACTTCATGCTATGTAATCCTGTTACAAAGCATTCCTTTCAAACTTCTTGGTGTTTAAAATACATGCCTTATTTTGGAATTAACCGTGTTAACAGCATAGCAGAATCCCGGAGTGGATGGCACTGAAGGGACATATTACAGGAGTAATTTTTCACATAATGCCCTAGGGTTATCCATGGGAAGGTGGTAATGACTGAACTTGAAACATTGGTGGGAGGCAGCACATCACAGGATAAGTAAATTGTTCTTGGCACCTGGGCTGTTTACCTCCCTGACTGGGAGAATAATTGCACTAGCAATGCTTTTCCAGCGGGCAGGTTGAAACTTCGTGGAGGGCTGCAGCAGTCGGTGATTGTACTCATCTGTGAGAAACAAAAAACTTACCATCACTCGCTTAAACAATTATGGGCTAATTTTTCTTCAAAGGATTAGGAGACTAAAATCATTTCAGTGGCTTATGAGGGTCAGAACTGAGATTTCTGCAATTTTCTTGGCCTTCCTCTCAGTTTCCTACTGCCCAGGTTGCCTAAGCTCCAGCTACCAGGTTTGCATCTAAGCAGCAATAAAGTGTGAACAGCAAGGAGCAAAAAGGTGCTTATATTAAGAAAGCAGTATTTACCCTATTTAAACACTGCCAAACTTGTGTCATATGTCCTTGCATGGAACATTGGAAATTTGTCTGTAAACCTGGGGCGGGAGACTGCAGTAAAAGAAACTGATCCAGCTGACCACTGATTGGCAAGGCACCAAGCACGGTCTGCTAGCAGTTCGCAAGTTCACAAGTGCTGCCATGCGGGCAAGCAGTAGAGGCCCAGCCAGGTAGGAGGCTGAGTTTCTTCTGGACCATTTCTTTTTTCTTTTATCTTTTCTTCATTTTGCACCCCCTTCTCTTTTCATAGTCTTCATCCTCCTCCTCATCCTTTTCCTTTTTCTCCTTTCAAATCTCTGCTTGGGAGACATTTTCAAGCTCAAGACGAAGGAATCAAAATGAAAACTTGGGGGAGTTTATTGTATTATATAACACTATATATGAGTTACACACATATTTTAAAAATCTTAAACATATTAAAAGTAAAATGACACCAGCAAGACTCAGAAAGACTAGCAGAAAAAAAAATTCCATTTCATTGTTGCTGTATATATTATAATGTTCCTAGGGGGAAAAAAACAACAACAAAGTACTAAATACAAATAGAGAAATTTATCATGCAATTTAGAGAAAAAAATCATAATACTGTTTCTCATGAAACTTGATGCAATTCATAAAAGGGTTGAATGCCAAATATTGGCCAATACAAGTAGATTGCAGTTATCATAACAGTTATCAAGACAGTGTAATGTAATTAAGAGAGAACAAATAGATACATATATGTCCTCTACATTGCTGTGATTCAAGCACAGAACAGAAGGCTATGCAATTAGCCATGAAACGTAAATAAAAGGAAGAAAATGACAATGATTATTATGTGCAAGTGTGCTATCTAGGAAAAAATCATGAGAGAATAAAAATGGATATTGAAAAGTCAGCCAAATAACTAAATAAATAGAGACCAAAAAAATATTTTTTGATATGGTCCTGTAGCTGCTGTGCCCTTTTTATAGTCATAAAGTTAAATATTTAAATTTTTAATTACTTTTATTCTAATATTTCATTGTTTAACATTTCTAAAAGAAGCCAATCTTCCAAATATCAGACAGTTTAATCTAGATACTGATTTTTTTCTCAATTTCAGTTTATCATTTAATCAGTCACATTTATATTTGAAATTTGCTCTCGATTTTTTTCTGGAGCCCTACTCTTCTGAAGTCAATTCCAAGCAATGGGAAGCTGTGAAAACAACCTCATGTTGTTGATGAGAAAGGAGTAAGTCCACTTCTTGGTCAGGTCTCTCCTTGCTTTGTAAGCTTGTATGTTCCACTGGGGTCCAGTTGCTTGCCTTTTATGGGGTTTCTGCATTTCATAACATGTTCAAAACGCATCTTCCATGCCAAGCTTTGAGGTATGTATGTGTAGGGGAGGAAAACTTTTCACCATTTTTGGCTGGTTTAATAGGTAAACTGACATGAAATGGATTCACAGGAAAAAAACTAAATTTAATTTCACACATATGAGGATCCCAAAGATATGAGACTCAAAGAAGTGACCAAATCAGGCAGTTTTTTATATCTTTTAGACAAAGAAAAAACTTATTTGTGAAGATTTGACAAGACAAAGGGGTTTGGGTTGTGGTACCAAATTAATGAAGTAACAACGTTTGTTTATATAGCCTTCTTGGCCTTGAATTCTCTACCTCTGTTGATAAGAATGTCTCCTATCCTGGTTTAGAGAGTGAATACCTTCACATGAAGATTTATTTCCTGTTTTCAGGGAGGGGACGAAGTAGGGTCAGAGTGTCCTTCTTGCACTGGCTGTTTTCTTAAGTAACTGCAATCCAAAATAATATGCCAAAGTGGCATATTTTGGGGTGGCATATTTTGCTCCACTTCACATATATGTATTATATATTTAATAAAATGTAATGTATAACAAACTATACTTTATATTAAAAAGTAATATGATATGCAATATAATATACTATGTATTTTCTTATTATACATAATACAATATTTTATCTTTGCTTTTAACTCATTTTTCTTCCTGGACTTAATTTTAATGTGATATAAATTCAAGTACATTTTTCTAAAATTCTAGTTAGTTTTGTCCAATAATTACTGTCTTTATACTTTTATTTTTATTTCAGAAAATTAGATAGATTATTCTCTAAAAATTTCAACCAAAAAATGGAAGTCCCTTTGCCAGTCTTTTCAAACTTCCAATAATACTTCTAAAGGTATTATTTTCATTTAAATTTGCATTTCTTTTCTTTTTTTTTTCTTGAGCGACTATAATCTTAATTTTTATTGTGTTGAGTTTGCAGTGGACAATCCAAGGCAAGGTGCTCACTAGGCTGTTGTATATACAGGTCAAGAGCTTAAGAAAAGATGGAGGGCAATATCAATTTTTTTTCTTTTGGTCATGACTTTACTCTGTATAATAAAATTCCTTACACAAACATTTCTTTACTTTTTGTTTTTTCTCCCCTCTTAATTCTTTGTCCCATAGCACAGTACCTGATACCTAGCAGAATCTTTTTTTCTTTTTTTTTAAATTGAAGTATAGTCAGTTTACAACATTGTGTTAATTTCTGGTGTACAGCATAGTGATTTAGTTATTGATGATAGTGCATTTCTTCTGATTTTTCTCTGCGTGTTTCTAAGTATTATAATTACATAATTTATTGTTAATCAAATTTACATATTTTTTTTCTTTTTATTAAATATAGGTATTTAACATTCTTAAATCACTAGCCTCAATTTTACTTCCCACTTGCTCATATTATGGGCACAGCACAAATTTTTGATAACAATCAATATTTCAACTCTACATATTTATCTATCTATTAATGTTGCTCACTGGTGAATTTTTCTAGTATAACTCTGATTTATTCTGATTGTCAATTGCCATACTTTTGGGTTTCTTACTTTTCTCTGTATCTGTTACAAATTGATTCCACACTCTATATAATCACTATGAAAACTTTTGATTCCAGTTTATTGAAATTTTTGTTGAATTTTTTTCTCCTGGTGATTTCTGCTCACCATTTCTTCTATTTAACAGAAATTCTCAGAATTTGGGTATTCACTATTTATCTTAATGTTCACTTTTTCTTCCTGGATCACATATTCATACTTTTTGTTTGTTTCATTATTTTTAGTAAAGCATATCTTTATGTAGCTTCTTTACCAAATGGCACACATATTAACTGACAGCATGCTAGACAGCAAAAGTCTTTTTTTCTACCTGCAAACTAGATGTAGGTGTTTTTGTTGTTTACTTGTTTGCTTTTTGTGGATGTTCATTACCAGCCTGAGGAAGTTTCCTTATATTTCATAGATCCCTTTAATTTTATTATGAGTGGATTACTTTTTGGCATCTACTGAGATGGTCATATGTTTTTGTTTGGTCTTTTATTCTGTACATGTAGTAAATTATATTGCTTTTTAAAAATTTTTTAAGTAAAAAAAAGACACCTACACTTATTGCACAGTTCAGTGAGTTTTGTAAATGATATATCAGTGTAACCACCACTACAATCAAGATATAAAACACATTACTTCATAAAAACTTTTTATGCCTCACTGCAGTCAACATTCCTTACAGTTACCTGCTTCCTGTATTCTTTATTAGTTTTTACCTATTTAGAATTTTATACCATTGAATTATATGTAGTCTTTTTATGTCACTCCTTTCCCTCAACATAATTATAAAAGTTTTACTCTGGATGTTGGGTGTATTTTAGTTCGTTCCCTTCTATTGCTGAATAGTGGATTATTTAGTGAATATATCACACATAGTTTATCCATTAACCTTTTGATGGACATATAGCTTGTTTTTATTTTTGCTTATTTGTACTTTTGAATACAAGCTTTTGTGTGGCATCATTTTTTATTTCTCTTGGGTAAACAACTATGAGTGGAATTGCTGAGTCACAGAGGACGTGTATGTTTAATTTAACAGAAAACTGCCAAACTATTTGCCCACCACCAAAGCACTTGCAATCCCACCAGCAGCTTAAAAGGTCAGGTTTGTCTTTCTTCATGTCAAAATTTAATAATGCCATGTTTTAATTTAAGCTATTTGAATATGTCTGTAGTTTTATATTTGTGGTTTTAATTTGTAATCTCCTTATGGGTAAGAATGCTGATTTTTTTGTGTGTGGTTATTGAATGGACATTTGTATATTTTCTTTTTGGAAGTGTGTGTTCAAAACTCTTTGATTTCATTTTTATTAGGGATGTTTGTTACTTACTATTCATTTGTAACTGTACATTATATATATTACAGAGAAATAAATACTACTCTTTTTTTCCCTCAAATACATGTACTGTAAATACTTTCTCCCAGGCTATGGGTTGCCTTTACATTATATTAATGATTTACTTTAAAAAGCAGAAAATTTTAATTCTGATAAGTCAAATTATTAATATTTTTAATGCTTTTATTTTTTGTGTCCTAAGAAACTTTTCTAACCTAAGTCACAAAGATTTAGTCATTATTTTTCTTCTAGGACTTTTAATTTTCATGTTTGTATTTATTTGGTATAATTTATATTTTTCTATCTCATTTCAACTTATTTAACATGAATGATATGATGAAATTTATTTAATCTATAGGATCTATTGGTCCAAAATATATAAATAATGTGCATAAAGTTGATCATTTGGACTAATAGAACATTTCACACAAGGAAATCTCATAAGTTTATGAAAATACCCTCCAGACATAACATAAGAACAGTCACAAGCAAGTTGATTTCCTATTTAGGCAGACATGCAATTAATATACTCTTAATTAATAATAATGATAAATTGATATTTGCATAATATGTGTTTTTCAGCAACTCTACAAGTACTATTAAAAAATTTAATGCTTAGGGCAACTTTAATTAAAATATGGAAAAATAAATAGAAATATGACTTACAAAGGTCTCCAAGTGACTCAGAATCTGGACACAATACAGCACTCATGTCTCCTAGACTAGTCAATACCATACCACATTGTACTCAAAGTGATTGTTTAATGTTGTTTGGCAGAAAAACATATTTAAAATATAGCTTTAAAAATAATCTCAATGGACTTTTAAACAAATAAAACATTTAACAAATCTTGAATTTGAGTATTTTAAAATCTCATTTGCAATGTGTACTTCCATAAATTATTTCTAAAGTACACATTGACATATTATTGAGAATAAAATGATTGGAGTCAGTAGAATTTTCATTGTCATTGTTACTTTTTTAGGTATATACAACAGTCTATTCTTTAATTCCTCAAGGACCAGCATCTCTCATTTTTGAAGAATTTGAAGGATTAAAACAGTTTTTCCAGGAATAGATTAATGGTAAATCCTTCATTTTTTATCATATTTTCTAAAACTGAATACTTTTTCCATCAAAAGGGAAAAAGTAAAATAAAACAACTACACTGCCATTCAAAATATATTTGAGACAGGCAATATTTTTTCCCCTGTTCTTTCCAGGAACTGAAACCAAAACATTGCAAACTCCACATCATGATTAATGATGAAGTTCATATACAGCTGTTTAAATTCTTTTTGAAAATTGAAATGGCATGTTCTACTTAACAGTTTATTGTACCAAAAGAAAAGATTTAGGCATTAGTCCTATTTCTAGCGTTCTCACACTTTCAGTTGTGTGCATAAATGGGTCCTTAGGACTCCATGGCCAACTCAACAAGGCAAGAACAGTCCATGGTACTATGTGATGTGAAACCAATATGTGCACACACTAAATGTGTGTATGTATTGTGAGTGCTTCTTACTATAACTAAAAGAAAAACATGTAAAAGACACATAAATATATGAGAATCCTTTTCTTTAAATTCACTCAAAAAAAAGGTTCCAATTTCCTAGAACAAACTTACAAAAGAAACTGGTGTACACTAAGTTCATCTTGATGATAAGAACTTGAGTGATTGACAGGTAGTTTTGAGGTTCTCAGTTACAATGTGGACACACAGAACCTACATATTCTGTAACCAAAGGTCAGAGTTTGAAGTTTGTATCAGAGAATCTCCAGTATTTGTCAGCGACTGAATCTAACTTCTAATACTGATCCTATGACCGTGATGGTTTAGAGATTAGGCAAATCAGAGATTTGTAAAAGTAAACTTATAAATAACAAAACTTACTTCTGTGGTTCTTGAAGGATTCTTTTGGGACCAGCAGCATTGGTGTCACTGGGAGACATGTTAAAAGTACTAATTGTAGGCCCCACCCCAAAACAAAACAAATCAGAAAATCTGTGGTTGAGGCCCGGGGGTCTGGATGAACTAATTCCCCAGGTGATTCCGATGCATGCCTAATTGCAAACCACTGCCTATTTGATTAATAGATTTGTTATGTCTGTGTAACAAAACACAAATTTTGATTTAGGTGATCATAAATAGTTACTTTTTTTCCTGTACATCCTTCACTTAGCAAGTTTCATAAAATTTCCAAGTGCCAGTAGTTCACCATTATTTATAATGTGCAGTGTTATTAAATCCTCTTTGAACTAGAAACTATTTTTATTCTCCCATCCACTCATAGCCCAAGCCATTTCCACTGCTTCTGGCTTCATCTTGTGTTTTAAAATTTACCTCTAATTGCTACTGCAAACTTCTTCCTACACCCAGTGTACATCTTTTCACCACTCAGTATATCTGTATATTCTTCAAATTTTCATAGACTATTCAGACCAAGTTATCTCTTTAGTTGTCAGTTCCTAAGACTTTTGGTCTTATCTTTCCTGCCCTCTCCTCTCAAGTTGGATTACACTGCTTTTTAGGGAGAGATAGCTGCTAGAAGCATGCCTGCCTAAGGCTGCTGTCTTTTCCTTCACCTGGAAAATGATACCATCTAAACTTTTAAAGAGTTCAGGACTTTCCTCCTTCTTTCTGTACATTTTCAGTCAAATAAATATATTTAGAAACTTAAAAATATTTCTCTGTATAAAATTTTAACAGCTGAAGAGAGGACTGGCTCTGGAAACAGAATCCTGCTTCAAATTTTAAGTAAAACAATGATTAATCATATTGCCTTGGGAAAGTCAATTAACATTTCTGAGACTCCATGTCCTCAGATATAAAATGGAATAATCATTTTGGACTTTCAAGTTTGTGGTGAGGTTTAAGATAAATCTAGAGGAAGCATGCTGCTCCAGACTTCAGACGTAGCTCTTGACAGGAATCAAAAAATGGTCACTCTGTGTATATGTAACTTTGTGAGACAGGCTACAAAAATAAGAAAGAGTCACTTGGGCTATATTTTACCACAGATAAGCATTTCTTTTCACACTGATTATCAGATGATACGCCTTTTTGCCATAAACTCTTTTAGTTAAAATAATAAAGGATGGCTTGATACATAGATATGTGAGAAAAACATTCCCATTACAATATAAATTATTGCAGCATTTATCTACATAACCTGTATACAAATTGTTCAAGTTGATAACTGGGTTAATAACAATAGTTAAGACCCATTGGGAGTGTCCATGAAGGACTTATGCTCTTTTATTTTATTCTCAAAACAGACAAATGGATAGATAGTATGACTGAGATGTGGTGCAGAACTTGAGGTGAGAGTGGGCATCTCTCCATTTCCTTTGGCACTTCCATACCAATTTGTGAGCACTGCTTACAGGATCATAGTATCATGTTCTACAAGGAACGTCAGTGGATTATAAAATGCGCAACGATGAAGCAGCTCTAGACCCTGGTGCTTTTGGTTTCTTTTGCTAATAGATGTTGACGGTTATGACCAATCCTGGTATCCAGACTTTTTTTTTTCTTTTCCCAAACAGCTTTATATACTTTGGCTTAAAGCTAGAAAAATAGATGCTAGGGAAGAAGACCCTGGTTTTCTCTAGACTTTCGGCTCAAAGGAAAGAAGAAAAGGAGACAGGCTAATTTTCTTCCAAACTGTCTAATCTATTTTTCTCAGGAAAGGAAAACAGACAAAGAAATGGATGACTCCCTTGTCAGGAGATACAAATGGACTACTTGGCTGCAGTTGCTTCTTTTAAAAATCTCCTAGGACTCTGCTAATAGAGAGCAGGGCATTGAGAAACCCAATGGAAAAGCAACTTAATGATTGACTGTTTTTTCAGATTTTTACTTTCTGTGTTAAGTTTTGCTTTCCTTATGCTATGTCAACCCTGACACCAATGTCTTTTCTTATGAACCTATCTCTGCATTAGCACTTCAAGGTCTGTGGCAGAATATAGCTTCATGTTAATTTATGGGTCTGAGCACTCTTTGGAAATTGCTATCATTTCTAAGCCTGTTTAAAATGCCTGTTTGACATTTTCCACCAGAAGACTGACACTGGGATCAGCCTGATTGATTGGGAGAGGGGACAGATGTGGTATCACACTCCAAGCTGGTTTAGAAAGTGCAGCAGACAATTTAAAATAGCATAATAGAAGGAAGACCGGACTGAAGGTTGAAAACCGAGTTCCATTTTTGTATGTGTTATTTAACCACAATATCTTTGCACATAACATATAAGAAATACAAAACAAATAACATCTATAGATACACAACAAATAAACAGCCAGCCTCCCTGCAAAGTAGTTCATTACATCTTAAATTCAAGGTAAGTTAAATAAATATCAGTAAGTACCTGCTCTCGCCATTTATTTTCATTTCCCACTATGTTTTTCCCACCAAGACTTCCCTATTCACTGATTTCTTCCAGAATACCCCACTCCAAAGCCATTGAGATAATGTTGACACATTCTAAATAAAGGTTTGCCATTTTGCAGGGTTTTTTGCAGTTTCCAAACATTAACATTTGCCTCCTGGACCGTCATGTAAGAAGATATACTCGCATCTTGCAATAACTATGTCCTCAGGGTCCTTGTATCCGGGCAGCCTTATAAGATTTACAACAAGGTCCTTTGGCATAACAGGACTTGGCTGTGATTCAAGATGCATTTGCCTTACAACAAAATAGCTTCTGGAGTGTCGGAAGAGGATTTCAAAGCATTTTTGACACATTTTTGGATAAATTTATTTATTTATTTTTTTATCACACTTCAGTTTTAGAAACAGATATTTTACAATGCTCTCTGAAAGTTAAATGCTTTTTCCATTTCTGTCTATTCATATGACAAGATATCCTTTCTTGCATTTCTAATATTCATGGTAATTAGTGTTACAATACCAACAATTTTTTCACAATCCTTGAGTTAGTCTGTTGTTGTACTCCCCATGAGTATATGACCTGTCAGAGTCCCAAATCCTCCAACACCAATGGGTATCCAACAATTCAATTCAATTCTCACACTAACTACCCAAAGTTAACATCAGAGTCCACAGGCTTAGAGGCTCAGTTCTATAAGATAGTCCCACACTTCAAATGTCAGCTGCAAATGGGTTTCCAGACTGCCCGCACTTCTGCCCAGCTGACTGCAAATTCAGGGGTTCCCATGACTCCCTTCCCTGAGGTTCGATATTTCACTAGAAGGGCTCAGAGAACTCAGGAAAACACTTTGCTTACCTTTATTTTAAAGGATACGACTCAGGATCAGCCAAATTGAGGAAAGGCATAGGGCAAGAGATGGGGTGGGGATGGAAGGTACACGAGTTTCTCTGCCTTCTTCTGGCCAGCACATCACTGTGGTTACCAAGTCACAAACTCTCCCAATATTATTGTTCACACACTTTTACAGAGCTCAAACTCTAGCTCCCTTCTCTTCCCTGGAGATCAAGGGTGGAACTGAAAGTTCCCACCCTCTAATCATTTGGTCTTTCTGAAGACTAGCCCCATCCTGAAGCTAACTAGAGCCCCTGAGTCACTTTGTTAGCATAAACTCAGTGTAATGGAAAATGGTTAGTTATAAAAAAAGAAAGACCCTTTTATGACTTAAGAAACTCCAAGGTTTTCAGGAACTCTGTGGTAGGAACCAGAGATAAAGGCCACCCATATTTTTTACTATATCACATGACCATAATTTGATGTTACCTACACATTTTGATATAAGAGCTCCCAGTTACATATAGAAATACCTTAATGTTGACTCCAAGGAAATTATTGATTTTTTCCAGTCTTTCTCTTCTTTATGACTTTCATTTTAGCACTGTTAAATTAATTAAACAAGGAAGCTATTAGACTAAGGTGACCTGAATGCCGTGGTAGCCTATGTAAATAAGCCAACCAAAACCTAAGCCTGTAAATGCCTCAAGGTACAAAATTGAAACCTAAGAACAGCCAAACAATCATAGTCAACTAGGCTTTAAGCTATAACCAATCAATAATGTCCTTGGTTTGCTTCTGCCTTTTTTCTGTAAAAATCTCTCCCCTAGTTCCCTCAGTGGAGCACTTCTAACCACTTTCGATTTGGCCCTACATCATTACAATTCATTTTTGCTCAAATAAACTCTTAAAATTTTAATATGCCTCTGGATATCTTTTAACAGCACTTATCTCTTTCTGGCTTATAATATAAAATAAATAATTGTCATTTCTTTTTGGCTTATTTACAAAATAATAAATCTGATTAATTCAATGTTACAATATCTAGCATTTTATCAAAAAGAACGATAAAGACTGAAAAATATTGAGTCAGAGAACATTCTTTTCTTGTTTCTTGAATCCCTCTGCTCTGTCTCTCTCTCTGTCTAGAGTCTGTCCTCATTGCACTGTATCGTTCCTTAATTTTTACTGCTTGAATTGCATTCCTCTGTGAACAATTTTATTCTGGTCCACTAGTTTCAGGACTGGGTCAAAAATATTCATCTAGCTGAAATAATTACTGGAACCCTAGAATACATCTCACCCTACTTTGATAAAACAAATTGCAAAATACTTTAGAGAAGCTTAGTATTGACTTTTAAACAGTAAGAATAAAGAAAACCAAGAGTCAGCATAGTGCCTTATATTCAAAATACTCCTAACATTCCTTTTCTTTTTTTTTAATGAAAAACTTTCTGATTTTTGAATGCTTCTTCAGTTGGAGGTTTTTTAATTCCCTTCAAATTTTTAATACATGAGAATGTGTGTTGATATCTTTCTTGCTGGACTATGCCCCTTTTAGGAAATTATACATCCTCTTCCTTTTTTCATGTTCTCATAATCAACTATCCCCATCCTGGTCATACTCCCTAACTCACTTGGCATTTTCAGAATATGGATCCCCATTCTCCTTTTGGCCCAACACTTGTTGTTTTCCTAAGTGGCTTCCACATGTAACACAACCACCATGTAGGCTTTGATTCTATTTTCCTTCATTACAATGACGGTTTCCTCAGTTTAGTTTTGACCATTAGTGACAAAATCCAAATCCAGAAATGGTACCATATATAAAACCACTATTTCAAACATCCCAAACACCATCCATAAACTCCTCAACATATGGTTCTACTTCCTTAGGCATTACTGTTGAAATAGTCCTTCAGCTCCAAAAGCCAACAGCGTTCCCGCTCCACTCTCTCTACCACTTCCTATCTTCAGTCCCCTGCTTTTCCACCTTAGCTTATAAAGTCTTCCTTGTTAATAACTCTCTGCAAATACCAAGAATGTCTTTAATCCTTTTTTCTTCCATGTGTCTTTTCTGGTTCTCCTTGGCTGTCAACCCTAAGCCTTCAATTTACTCTGCTCTGTCCTTTTCAATGGGCTGACATACAATTTATCTGCCACTGATTAGTTTTTTTAAATCCCTAACTCAGATCTATCTTCTCATCTTTTGAGCCACTTGTCTGTCTGCCTACTGGCATTACTACATTGATTACACATTATCCATCTCAGAATGAAATCTAAGATGTTCTCCTCAAGTGTTATCCAGATCAGCAAGGGAAGTTTTCACGCACCCTTTGTTCATGTCGGAGATCTGTCATGATACTCATTGGTACTATTTCCCATACCCACCCACCAGCATGTCCCATGAATTTATAACTCCAAAATCTTATTTCAAATATTTCTACTCTTCCCATAACCATAGTCACCATCTTCATGTTTATAAGATTAAAAAGTAAAAATAATAAATTTAGGTCACTTCAAAGCTTAACACCCTTCAGTGGTTTCCCATTTCCTTGGAAAAATTCCAAAACTTAACCCTGGCCTGTGAAACTCTAGACAATCTATTCTTCTGAAAGATTATTTAATTAACTTTGCCTCTGTTTCACTATGAAATAACCCTAATGACTTCTTCTAGCATTTACAAGTGGCCTGCCTTCCTGCTAACAAACTTTCAGCCATATATATTCCTCACAATGGAATGTTCCTCTTTCAATACTTTACTTGGCTGCTTCCTACTTATCCTTCTGGCCAAGGCTTAAATTGATTTCCTCAGACAAGTCTTCATAAATTTTGATTAGTCAGGTTTAGATCCCTGTATTATTATCTCAAAATCCATCCCCTTTCACGGTACTTACTTTAATGTTTCTGACTTTTTATGTTGTTTTGTTTACCTGTCCCATTTAACAAGATCTATTAAAAGTGGGGAAAAATAAGAACAGATAGAAATATATTGAAACATACAAAAAGATGGCAAGATGTTCAATGTTATAATTAGAGAAATGTAAGGTAAAACTACAGAGAGATACCATTTCTTACCTATCATCTATAAGGATGTTTAACTTCAAAGAGCACACAATATATTTTGGCAAGCCTGTGAAGAAACAGGCACTCCAATAATTGTTGATGGAACTCAGATTGTAAAACCCTTTGTGGGAGTGGGCTGCCAATATATACTGAAGTTATATGTGCATTTACCTTTGACCCAGCAAGTCCATTTCTAGATATTTATCCTAACAATTCATGTTCAATACTGTGAAAACATGTATTCACTTTTTTCCCCACAAAAATTACCTCTAATTGCAAAATATTGAAATTTATTCACATACATTGATAATGTAGAGGAGCAAATTTTACCACCCCAAATGTCTCTCTGGCATGTGGATTATTTGAAGCTGAAAACAATCAAGGTCCAAAAGACTCAAGGAGTCATTCTTTTTACCTCCCCCTTAATTGCATGAATAATGTGGATAGAGGACCACTCCCATAAAGGGAGCTATCACCATAGACAACCAGTATGAACCAGGTGGATAGAAAAGAACGAACCTAGCAAAGCCCTTTTGTTAAAATTCCTCTGTTTTCCATTGTCTCTATTGCCTAGCAAACTTTTGCTTACCAAACATTTGCTTTTCCGTCTGCAGGTAAATTGCTTTTTTCCCCTTTGAAGTCCCAAACCACTACCCCCAAATCCTCTTCTGTCTTTAGCTAAAGATGGTATTTAAGGTGAGGGCTTCAGCCATTTGGTGAGTTACTCAGGTTTTCTGGGTCTCTCCCATGTACATCTGTTATTAAAATTTGGTTTTCTCTTAACCTATCTCATGTCAATTTAATCCCTACACCAGCCAGAAGAACCTAGAAGGTAGAAAAAAATTTCTTCCTCCCTGACAATAAGGAAAAATAGTTGAATTAACTATGGTCAATACACATGTTGAAATACTATGCAGTTGAAAACAAGAATGAGAAAAATTTCTATGAAGTGATGGGGAGGGATTAAGAATGAGAAATGAAAAGGGTAATGATACATGGGAATTTTTCATGGGAATAATACAGAAATGATAGGGAAATAAGACTTCTCTGATGATAAACTTTTACATGATTTTGATTTTTTGAAAGTTGTTATTGTTTCACATACTCACAAATTAAATTACTCAGATAATAAAGGTTGGATTAAAAAAAACAAAACGAAATGGAATATAAACAAAACAAATTAAACCTAATTATATTTCAAATAGATAACATAAGCACATGAAGAAGAAAGAAAAAAATAAGTAATTTTTTTTACCATAAATTAATTCTGAATACATATCCTAAGACTAAAGACAAAAATAACCATAAAAATATTATATTCTGGTTTGCAGCTTTATTATGTCTGAGGTTATCATACCCAAATTAGTAGTTAGATAAATATATGTATTTACAGAGATTATCAAGCTTTCTACCATCCCTAACTCCTAGGACTGTGCTAGTAAGTAAATACAATGTGATTAAAGGAAGCCAGGTTTTACATTGTGAAGAGAAGAGTTAAAAATATGGGAAGTGGAGGAGTTAAACTGAAGCTGGTGAAGACAGGTTACAGTCCGAAGTATGTAGTTTCTAAATGGTTTTAAAAGTCTGGTTTCTAAATGGTTTTTAATTAGGGCAACTTCCTAAAAGACTTTTCAATGGTGTTGATAATGCAGATAATGCCTTCCAAGGACTCGTGCCGGCAAGCAAGTGCTGCTTTTCATGTTGAGTGTCTGTAACCCCTCTCAGTCTGGGCCTTCCCTTGGAAGAGGAGTATCCTTGTCTTTTTGTCCATTGCTTCCACAGCTGATCCTTCTTCTATACATTCTGAAGAAATAAGAATGTGTTCCCTGCCTCCTTCCAAGAGATCCTAGAATAGCCAGTTGTCTCAGATGCTTCCTCTAACTTCCTTCAGTTCATCTGCATCAACTGCTGTGCTGGGCTACAAATGCAGCTGAGGGAGAGTCAAGGATGTAGCAAAGGCAGTTGGGAGGCAGAGGAAGGTCAGAATTCTTTTCATAATCACCCAGCTGAAGATTAAGTTTCATAGCACACAGTGTGTGGAAATGAGCAGACCAAATAAAAATGGAAAGTTTCCTGAAGGAGGAAAAATGTGTCTTGTTCACAGATGTATTTCTTAGTTCCAGTTTTATAGATTAACACATAATTAGTGGCTGAATATTTAGCTGAGGAATTAGTTAATAAGTTGGATAAAGAAAAACATAAGAAAAAAGTGACTTTTTATGCCATGCATATTATTAACTCAAAATAAGAAAACTAAACTCTTCCCAAGAGAAGAAGGCAGGGCAGACTGTCCACAATCCATGACAGATGATGGTAAAAAGTACCAAACAAAGGATTCTAAGAAGAATGCCCACTGAGAACAGCATTTTCTTTCTTCATTCATCTTCAAAACTTCATTCTTTTGTTAAAAATATCTTTAGCCAAAATTAGTTTTTTATAAATAAATTCCTGGGTGAATTGAAAGAAGAAGATATTGACTTCAAGTATGAGATTAAAGAGTCCTTGTTACATGAAGACATAATGCTGCCTCAACAGAAAATAAAATATGTTAATAAGATGCACTTCCTACAGTTGAGCCAGGTGGTTTGATAGAATGATTTGATGGTTATGAGTTTATTTTGAATTAGAATTATAAGCGGTTTGATCTTCTACATCAATGATTCACAGCTCAGTTGAAGATTTCAAGTAGGAAGACTGATGCTTCTGTAGGTTTCAATTTTTCCCCCTTCTTTCAAGACCAATGAAAAGAAAATCATAAAAATAATTTTTCATAAAGACAAAGCATGTTTGTGATAAACATATCTGAAATTGAAGGTGCTTAGAGATAAAAATAATATTGGAAGAAGAAGAGATAAGCTAAAAGTGTCAAAGTGATATGAGGCTTATAATGCTGTGTCAAGAGTAATTGAGTAAGAAATCTAACAAAGCAGGAAATTGTTATGAGAGAAAAGCAAAACTAAATTTATGGTTTTAGGTATAAAGCAATGTGAGATGACAAGGCTGTGGGAACAGACAGTGGAAGTGCGTGAAAGGGTCATAATAGATGAATAAACCGAGTCATCATGGGTCAGCATACTCTTTAGAAAAGGAACATCCATACCAATAAGAATTCACACACTATGTTGACAGGGTTTGAAAATAAATATGGAACCCTTCAATTTACATATGAAGTCACTATTGAATATTATAGTATGATCAGAAATCAGGCAGATAAAAAGACAGCTAAGGCACCACCATTAGTTCCTAAAGATAAAATTGTTATATGAAAGCCTAGAGATTATCAGATAAAACAAAGGATAGACTGTGAATAAACATAAAATATCACTATATAATCTGTTGTTGTTACCATGTTTGAACATGTAATTGGGATTTATAGGATACAGATTCTTGAGGAACAATTTAATGCATATCTTATAATGGCCTGGGATGCATTTTCTTATTTTCCAGAAGTGCAGCCCCAACTGTTTGATAACTAATATGTCATTTGAGATTCTAATTTTTTGCAGTTACCTCTCAGCCTTTTACAAATAATTTTGTTGCAGCAAAACCCCAAATAACTGAGTTAAAAATGGGCAATGGACCTGAATAGACATTTTTTTCCAAAGACATGCAAATGGCCAACATGTATATGAAAAGGTGCTCAATACACTAATCATCAGGGAAATGCAAATCAAGACCAGAATGATTTATTACCTCATATCTTTCAGGATTTCTATTACATAAAAGACAAGAGATAGCAAATGCTCCCCTGGATGTGGAGGAAAGGGAATTCTTGTACACTGTCTGTGAAAATGTAAACTGGTACAGCCACTGTAGAAAACAGTACAGAGGTTCCTCAAGAAATTAAAAATAGAATTACCATGATCCAGTAATCCCATTTTCAGGAATATGTCCAAAAGAGGAAAATCATTATCACAAAGAGGTATCTGTACTCCCATGTTCACTGCAGCGTTATTCATAACAGCCAAGGTATCAAAACAGTCTTAAGTGTCTGTTGATGGATGAATAGATAAAGAGAATGTAATAGATAGATATTATATATGATAGAATATTATACAGCCTTAAAAAGAAGGAAATTCTGTCTTTTGCAACAACATAGATGAAACTGGAAGGGAATTTGCTAAGTGAAATAAGCCAGACAGAGAAAGATAAATACTGCATGGTATTACTTACATGTGGACTCTTAAAAAAAAAAATCATTCTCATAGAAACAGAGTAGAAAAGCGAGTGTTGCCAGAGGACTAGGGAGTGGGGAAAAAATTTTACATGGAGCAGTTTGGACTTCAGCTCAGTCTAGAAAGATGAAATAAAGACCAATGGGAAGAATTGGAGGGAAAAAAATGGAAATTTACATGATTTGAGATTTAATTATATCTTTCTTGCTGAAAAATATGAGTCCTGAATAAGAATGTGAAGATCTAGTTTGGAGACTTACATGAAGTAAGTTTGTCTTTATTCCAATGACAATGAGACAACAATATACACAGTAATATTACCATCACATGTGTTGTGAGATCCTTATGGACAGTTTCTGTTTTAAAAAATATTTACTATGTGTACACAAGCATTCAGGATCCTGTGACAGACAAGCATCCAAAATTTCAGTCACAATTGGGTAACACTTCTACTTGCTTTAGGTAATAAAAAATAGGGTAAGTTATTATTTCAGCTAACTGTAGCTCAGATAATTATGCGAATAATATATTTTTAAAAGCTATAGAAAAAATATACTTAGTACCCAGAACCAACTCTGAAGTAGGTAAGACAAAAGAAAAAAACTAATTATTAAATATCTTCAGTTTGACCCTCCGTATTGACTCTCCACTTTTTTCTGCTTGCTGTGCATGGGAGACTGGCCTCTATATGTTATATCTAGGGTGCCTTTGACCTGGGGTTTCCCGTTAGGTTCAATCAATGTGGAACACTGACAGGAGAATAACAGGCTGAAGGAGAATTATCAGGCTACTTATTTCCACAGGTAGTCCTCTACGCGGGACTCAATGGCTTGACTGCAACAGCCATGCTAGATGTCCTTCTCCAGCAACTACCACCTCTGATTTGGAGTAACCTCTAACACCCCATGTCTTTGCTGGCCTAAGGGTGGTGGTACCATCTGCTGTTGCGGGCCTCAGGCGATGGTGTGGGTGTGCTAGAGCTGGAGATGGCTCTTACCAGCTCATGAGGTCCAATTGTAGGCATTGCTTTGCAGTCTGGTCACTGAGGTCATATTGACAGCTTGAAATAAGCCATGATGAGAGTATTTACATTATGGAAATAGTATACCTACAAATTAGGGTATTTTCATTTTTGTTTTTCTGGAAAAGCAGTTATTAAAAATGTCTGAACATATCACAGGCTCAAGGGTTCTATGTCAGTCCCCTTTGCCCCTTATTTTTATTCCTTAAACCATGTACACACTTTTATAAAAGATTTAGTTTATTAAACATTCCAAAGCAACAATTTTAACGTTCCATCTTACTCTTGGTGAGCCCTAACTTAAATAGTAATTGGTACATGAAATGACTCCAGGAAACAAACCTTAGATACAGGGTTCTAACACTGAATTGCATACATATTGAAAAGCCCGTGGGTGAAATGGTTTCCAGGGGTAATTGGACACTAGTAAATTGTGTGAAGTAGTGACAGGTACTAGTATGGGAAGAAACAAAGACTAGACTCTGAGAGATAAAGTATCTTTGGAATTTCATATTTTTTGCTGACAATGAATATAAAGATTTTTATTTCACCTGGCAACTCCTAAGGGCACTAGAGAGTATACTCAAGTAAAAGAACAAAATTAAGGCATGACTATCTAACTCAGTTAACAAAAGGAAGTTTAGAAGTTCTTAGCAACAGACTTAAGGGTTCCTTATATTCTTCAGCTATAGAAATAAAGCTGAAGAACCATGACTGAGGACCAACCACCAGAACCTGATGTGAGATCTGCAGGGTAGAAGCGTTAATAAACCATTCAACTCTGACCACTGGTGGGGAAAGAACAGGTCTCTGAGATGTGGGATAGAGAAAATTGGGAAGATACTGACACAGCTGAGAAATTTAGACTCCTTCTCCCCCACATACTTCTGGGTTCCCCCTTGCTAGTGGAGGCACAACGTCTAACCCTTTCTGAGGAAACCAGACTTCCTTCATAAAAGATTTTCCTTATATGGACTTGGGGTTAGTTTACTCTGCAGAAGCAGTACTAAATGCCCTTCATTGTTTTCAGTGCCATAGGAGTAGTTTCAACATAACAACTGAGAACAAAGTTGGTTCAGTCTATACATAGAGAAGTTACAGAATTTCACCTGCTTTAATTGATGTAAATCTGGCAAGCATGTCTGGGAATGACAGGCATGCTGAGGGTGCTAGACTAAGGAGGATGAAATTAAAAAAAAAAAAAAAAAAGATGCTACCCAATCTGTCTATAAAGTGTCCTTACTTGAAACTTAGGATATAATGTTTGGATTCAGTACCTCAGAAAGATGTTAGTAGTTAGCAGCTACTTTGATTCATTGAAGCCTATACACAACAGGAAACTGCAGCCATTAGCAACGTGGTTGAAATATGAGAACCTCCTTGGGTGTATGTATAGGAAGCAGTCAGATGTTTCATCTGGATTGTGATGTTGGAATTGAAATATTGTAAGTACTGTGAACAGACAGACTGTAAACATGAGCTCTCCAAAGTCTAAAGATTACTCCTCCATTAAGAAAGGCCTTGATAAGAAGGGCACTGGCATTCTTAAAGCCCTGTGTATGGCCATCACCTGTTGGCTTAAGTTTATGGCAAAGGATACTGCAGTTACCTTAGGTCCTGTAAATCTCAATGGAAATACTGCAGTCTCAGATTTCTGAAGGCAGTCAGTGGTGCTTGACCTTTAGAGACAAGGTGGATTCAAATATCTTAATACATCTCAAGATATAAGTAGTGATACAAATGTTTTCATGTGCAGAAATCTGCAGTGATAGTTAACAAAGCATAGGTCTCCCCAGGGATAATATAGGCTGACAGACTACTACGGGGCTGCATGACATATATTAGCAGAAAAACTCTATAGCTGCAGGACACAAAGCTAACTCACCTGCCAGAACTATGCCAATTCATAGACTCACTGGTCCTCACTTGAAGGAGAAGGCTGGGTGTCTTGAAAAAGGTCTTAAAAAATGACACATGGTTCTAGCATAAATCTTCCCCAAAAATTTTCATGGAAGAAATTTCAGACTTTTAACAGGATAACAGATGTGCAAGGAAAGAAAAAAATTTAAGAATATCCAAACATTTTTGAAGTTTATGGACTGCCTCTGAATTGACGCTAATAACTAGACTTCTGGAATTTACCAGGTCTGCACAGAATGGAGGTTTTTGTGTCTGAGGGGGTCTTAGTGTGATTCTTTCTTACAGTGGGTCCAATGGGACCACAGATTCATTCCAGGGTTAATTTTTCATTTGCAGAATGTATAGTAAGAATAGACATACTTAATAATTGGCAAAACCTCTACAGAATCTTCTACCTAGGAACCAAATGGAAATCCCTATTTCTGTCCCCACACAATATAATAAAATACTGTTTATCTTACTCTGCCTTCATTGATTTGCCTAAAGCTGTGACAACTGTCTTGCTCCTTGTCGTAATTAGTTTTGAGCTTGCTTGAATTGTCCTGATATCCCTCCAACCATTTTCTGGTGCTCTCTACTTTAGACAATATGCTATTAGGACTTGGTGAGAAGGAGGTTACAAACTACCAGTGCTGAGGATGCAAGTTTTTCACCCGAGTAAAAGACAAGAGCACATGCACATGGGAGGTTGGGGGAAATGGGTTCTCTCACCTGCATATCTTTGCTTTGCCTATCTAAAGACATTCTCTTACATTCTGTACACTGCCATGTGCTCTAGGAAGCTGATGTGTATAGACTACCCCAATGACTTCTCTAGACTTCACCATCTGGTTGTGTACATCCAGGAGGAAAAAAAATCATCAGTAAGAGATCTGAGTGCTAGAAGAGTGTGAACTTTGGATATGTATTTTGCTGGATTCCTTGAAGACACAATGCTATTTGCTGGCTGTGTTGGGCCATTCCCCATCCTCTGCAGTTTTGGACAATTGATCCATTTCCTTGATCCTTCAGGATTAGAAAAGTGAATGTTTTTTTCCTTGCTATTAGTTCCAGAGTATTGCATTATTCCTTTGGTATTCCTGAATACTACCCAAACTTATGTAAAAAGTAACTTTATAACCTTCTCCTCTAATTATCCTATTTGAGTTTCCAGCATCTTGAAGGGAACATGACTGGTGAACTGCATCTCAATAATTTATAGATCTCACAACTTTCTCAATATGCCACAACTACTTAACTGCTTGATGCAGGAAACTCCGGTGTACTTCTTTAGTTTTTCCCTTCCACTTACAGTATTTATCTATACTATGTTACTTCTTTAGAATATGGCATTGATAGTGTGTATTCTTGAATCTAAATATACTATTTATATATAAACCAATGTTTCCTTCTGTTTAGAGAGCTATTTTATTATTGAGCTATAATTATAAACTTCTCAATTATATTAAACATATTTAGAAAAAAACATTTTTGACTAGCAACACAAATAAAACATTTCATCAATAAAGTGTGTGCTGACACTAATCTTTGAATTTTGTACCTTCTTTGTAGATACTGGACTTTCCTACTTTAATTATTAATTTATTATAAGTTTTTCACACTAATAGGGACATTTGTATGAATTAGACTTCCTACAGAAGCAGAGAGCAGAAAGCTACTCCAACTGAGACTCCAAGATTATTTTTAATTGGCTAGTCATTAGTGTTTGCCATAACTGTTAATTCAAAAAAGAAATTTATTCTAACCATTTATTGGGAAAATCAATTTTTATAAAATTACCCATACACGTTTGAAGAGTAACACAAATTAAAATTGTATTTATTAGATGCTTTCTTTTTTACTCTTAGCCTTTTTGAGATAAACACTGTAGGATTACTGAATCCTCAGGCTTTGCCTTCCTGGTCATTTGTTTGGAGAGTTCACCATTCAATCTGTTATTAGATAATCTTTTTTTCTGACTATTCCACTTTGAGTTTATGCTGCAGGAATACTAAATGGTCTGTGTTCTTCTGAGTGCATCAATCTGTTCATATCTCCCTGACTTTGCTCAAGTTCCCTCAGCCTTGGAAAGACTTTCTATTGCTATCTCTCAGGTTAAATATTTTCTATTTTTAAAACCTTTTTTTTTTTTTTTGACCTACCTGCCCACCTCAGTCAGAAGTAATCATTTCCTCCTTTTGCTACTTGTGTACTCAGCAAATACTTCTTCTATTTCAATGACAGTTTAAGATTATTCAGAAAATAAATTCAGCACCTGTTCTGCACACCTCAAGGGGAAAAAGATGAAAATGCTGAAGTTATTTACATTTAAAAAATCTAGGTACCTCATTTTATCAACACCTATTTGCACATGTTGTAACATTTTAACATATCTAAAATTGAAATGTATGCTATAATTTCTTTGCAGTAAAATTTTCTTTGTGTTACATGAGGTAATAGTGTCTATTATAATTGATGGAGGAGTTACTGTAAGAAATTTTAGAAATAGTTTTTGACTTTCTAATTTCATAGTTTGATCTCTCTCTGTCTCTTTCTCTCCCTCTATCTCTCTCTCTCTCTCTGAAGTAAGATAATTTTTAAAAATTTTGTGATAATGTATACAAGGAGATTTATTTCATTCTATGCTGATCAGCTGAATAGTACAATGTGGTGTGATTAACTGTCTGCTTCATTTCAAAGTGCTTACAGAGCAAAAATCAACCCATGTGAATGGCAAGAAGAATTTGGAATGTTTAAACCTAACTTACATGATCATGGCAAGTAAATCTGAAGTGTGTTCAGATTTTATTTTATATGTGAAGAGTAAGGATATGTCTTCACATAGAGAGCTGAGGCTTGTGGTTAGAAGAGGAAAGCTAATGTTAAATATACAAAAACAATTCTTATTAGAGCTTCTGAAAGTATTAACCTGATACCTCATATGACAATGTAATGGACTTCTCTATGGCTAGAAGTCTCTTAATAAACTTACTATTTGTAAAAAAATAATAATAATACAAGTAATTAAATTTAATTCATTGAAGATGAAAATGAATTCCCCATTGGAACTCTCACAGTGTAAGACAATGTCAGACCCGTAATAGGCAGTCATTGAATGACTGTAGAATTGAAACACAGTAGAAAAATATTGAGAATTCAAATACCTCTCTCCATGTTTTCCTTCCCAAAATAAAACTTGATTGTCTGTTAAGAAGCCTTAAGCATTTGCTGGAATGGATTTTTGGCTTTAGGTGGAAGGAAGCCAGCTGCCTTCTTTGCTATGTTACTCTCTGACATTAGCCTTTCCCAGGAGTCCACGGTGATGTTTCTTCTTTTTTTAAAAAAAACTAGGATATAATTACTGTACCACAATGTATCTTTTTAGAGAGCAAAGTCCAGTGTTTCTTAGTATACTTACAAAGTTCACAACCATCACCACAATTAACATCAGAAATTTTTTTTAATCACTGCAAAAAGAAACTTTGTACCCAATAGGAGTCCCTCCCCATTCTTCCCATCCTTCTCAGACCATGGAAACCACTACTTTACTCTCTGCTCCTGTGGATTTATCTCTTCTGGCTATTTCCTATAAATGGAGTCATACAAATGCCTCGCTTCTTTTGCCTGGCACAGGGTCTTTAAGGTTTATCCATATCACAGCATGTATTAATACTTCATTAATTTATATGGATGAAAGTATTCCATTTTATGGCTATAACATGCTTTATTTTTATTCTATTTCAGACATTGTTCAAAGCACTTAACTTAGGAGGAAGTTTATGGATTGTTTGATGTGTTTCTTCACACTGAGAAGAGATAGAACTGATGAAGAGTTTGGGATTAGAATAACAACGAGCACGCAGAAACTAAGCAAGCAAATGAGTAAGGCAATTATTAACTCAGAAAAAAATGTTTCAGGAATCAGAAATATTCATAGTATGCTACATGGCTTGGCTGTAAATGACCTTTACTTAGCCATAATAATGTGTGAGGAGTGCGAGGCTGGTAAAAGATGAGAACAATCTTGTGCCCATTGTGGTAAGTTGAAGATACCATAACTGCTTAATAAAAATTAAGAAGAAACAATACAGTATGTTATTTAGATATGGGGGGTAAATAGTAAAAGAGCCAAATTAAAGAAAAAATTTGTTTAGATCATTATTCAGTGTGTAAACTATTATGGCTACATTTTGTGGAAGGAAGGACAGGATGAAGGACACTATTTTAATTCTCAGCATGTTTTATCTATACATAGAGTGCTCAATGGTATGTTTCAAGATAATAAATTAGACTTATATCCCTAACAGCTAAATGAGCAGACTCAATCTTTCATTTCTTGGCAGATAAAAATTCTAGGTGATGCTACTTAATTATGAGGCTCTAATAAGATTTACTGTGGGTTTTCAATTACATCAATGTTCCAAAAAATTACATTATAATCCTGGGATACTGTGTTAAATAATGCTGACCATATGAAGTCAAATAAATAAATAAATACAACACCATTTCTGAGAAAACCAGGTTTAATCAAATTAAAACACTATGAAAGAGAAGGTATAAAACTCCATACCATATCAAGAGAAAATTAACTATTAAAATAGAAAGAAGGCATAGATGAATGGTCACTGGCTAAGATTTGGATCTCCCTGGACTAGACAACTAAATATTAGGTTCAATTCAAGAATCAATAAGTGGCTATCATCAAAAAGTCTATACATAACAAATGTTGGAGAGGTTGGGGATAAGAGGGTAACCTCCTACACTGTTGGTAGGAACATAGATTGGTGTAGCCATTATGGAAGACAATATAGAAATTCTTTAAAATCTAAAAACAGACCTACACATGATCCAGCGATTCCACTCCTGGGTCTCTATCAGGAAAGAAAGTGAAACATTAATTTGAAAAGAATACATGGACTCTAATGTTCATAGTAGCACTATTTATAATTGTCAAGACAAGGAAGCAACACTAGTATCCATCAACAGATGACTGGATTGAGAAGATTTATATGTATATGTATATATACACACACACACACGCACACAGATACACACAAACACACAATGGAATATTACTCAGACATAACAAATAATCAAATACTGCCATTTGCAGTAATGTGGATGGACCAAGAGAATATTATACTTAGTGAAATAAATCAGACAGAGAAAGGCAATACCATATGATATCACTTATATGCGGAATCTAAAAAATAATACAAGTGAATATATAATATGCAAAACAGAAACAGACTCACAGATGTAGACAGCAAACTTGTGGTTATCAAAGGAGGGAGGGAAGAGGAGAGGGACAAATTAGGGGTATGGTATTAACAGATTCAAACTACTATATTAAAATAGATAAGCAACAAGGATATACTGCACAGTGCAGGGAATTATACCCATTATCTTGTAATAACATACAACAGAATACAATCTGCAAAAATACTGAGTCACTATGCTGCACACCTGAAACCAACACAATATTGTAAATTAGCTATACTTCAATTAAAAAAAGAAAAGAATCAATGTCACCCACACAGCTCTTACAGACTTCTCCAGTCTGATACAGATCTTTTTTTCCTCTTTGCACCAAGTAAATTCTCATAAACACAGGAAATTTTGAAAAAGTGTCAGAATAAATTACAAAAATGTTGTGATATTAATCCAGGACAAGGAAAGCAGAAGGAAAACAGGATGCAAAAAATCCTAATTTAAGTTCAGCATAGCAAAATTTTGAAACTCAGTTTTCATAAAAGTATGATGATTGCCTTTACAATCACGATAATAAATCAAAAGTTTTTGTTTGAGTTTATATCTAAGGTATTCAATGTAATTGACTTACTAGATTTACAATTTTATTTTGATACTTAGGAAAATAATTTGAATACATTGTTAATTAATGTTTAAATATTAAGTGAAAAAATAATTTTATACTTTTGTGTTGCTTTATTGTTTGTGTAAATTGTGTGTTATAAATTAGAAGCCTAATGAATTAGGCTTAAAATAGTTACATAATGTTATAAAGAGTACTTTTAAAAGATAGTTCTGTGTGTTCCTCTTTGTGCACAAAATTCATCCTGATATTAAAGAATCTATCATTGGATTTTAAACACTGAAAATCGAATAATGTCTTTTACAAATGATGCATTATTTTGGAACCAGGGGAAAAGAAAAAAAATCTTGTGATAATTATTTCCCAGTTATGAGTTCACTCTTAAGAACTTAAAGTATATGCTTCTTTGGACTTTAAACCGAATTTAGCAAATAATGCAAATAATGGAATATCAATTTATGCGAAAAAGATAAATTTTTTTTCAGTATAGACAAAAAGTAATGAATGAGCCTAAAACAAGCAAGTATGATTCACTTGTTTTTTGTTTTATTTACAATCCAGAAATATTTACCTATTACCACTCTACATTGGTCATTGTTGTAGAACTTTGGGAAAATAATGATAAATAAAACATGTGTGACCCCTACTCTCATGGAGCTTAAAATACAGTAGAAGAGACAAGCAAGCAAAGAGAAAAGACATTTGGATGAAGTAACTGTAATTGTTTTAAAATCCAAGAAGGAAACAAACAAGGTGCTAGGATAAATAATAGGTAGGATCTATGTCTGATAGGGACAGGAAGAAAATTTCACTGATGAGCTCACATTGAAGGTTACCCATGCTCAGTGGGAAGGAAAGGCAGATGTGGGAACTGGTCTGGTTGTAATGTCGTTATATTAGTACATGTCATGGGCAAGGAGAAGTGGCAGAATGTGTAGTCAGGAGACTGAATGAAAAAACCAAATCACCAATATCTTTGTAGGTCAGGTTAGGCATTTAGTTATTATTCGATGCAACAATGGTAAAGCCATGAAGGGTTTTAAGGTAGTGTTATTACTGTTAATAAGTAACAGTTAATGTTTCTTGAGAGCTTATTGTGTGCCAGATACTGTCTTAAATCTGTTACATGTACTATCTTAGGGGTCTGCAAATAGCCCACTGGTCAAATCCTGCCGGCTATCTGTGTTTGTAAAGCCAGGGATACAGCTCCAAGTGTGGGAGCCATGGAGACCAAGCAGGAGTCCCCCTACATCCTTGATACTAATTTTGAGTAAATTCCTGCCCATCTTGATAAAAATGAAAGACTGCCTTACTATTGAAAAGCGGGCTAGAGGACTTATGAAATAAAACTTGATTGGATATTGAAGGCTGAATATAATTACCTCACCTGAGGAAACGCCATAAGAAATTTATCAGTTAAAATCTATGTACTGTGTGGATCTGCTGGCTTTCAGTTTAAATAGATTTGCATTATTATTACTATTACTATTATTAATTGACTTATTTTTAGTTTAAAAATCCCTTTGCAATGTATATACTGTCACTAATTTCTTTTATGTCCAGCTCTAATTATTACACATATATGAAAATAATGATATTGTGTTACTTAAATTATAGTTTGTATTTCAAGCACTGCAGAAAGTATGCTGAGTTCCTTTTTAAATTAATATTAATGAAGTTTTAGAACACATAATCCTCGGTTGAATGTTATATGAATTACAGTACTCTATGGGGCTAAAGGTATATTAAAATCCTGTTGAGTTAAAAGCCATAATATGCTTTGTGGGATTCTCTAAGGGTAATTAGTAAGTAATTAATTATTTGGCCTCATTTACTAGAATGTTATTGAAAAAATATATTTTGTAAGTCTAGAACTATTTTAATGAATACAAGTAAATCTGAATGCATTTTGCTTAAAAAATGACCAAACTACAGCTTTTTTTGCTGCTTTTATTTTTTGAATTTTGATGGTGTTAAAGTGTTGCTTTATGAAATTTTTAATCTATAGTTTTTGGTACATGCAGATTTGCTTGTATTTAAAAATGTTTAGACTATGAATTAAAAGTAAGTGTCTTTAATAGTCTGACCACATTACATGACCAGAAAAAAAATTTAAGTACGTTAAACTTGTAACTATGCTATAAATCTAAGTTCTTAAGGAAGTAAGAACTTAAATTTTAGAAAAGACTTGCAAAATAGTACAAAGAAACTTCTATAACACTGAAGAGTTTTCTGCTTCAAATATATAAAAAAAGAATATTTTATGGTTTTCTGGGATTACATATATTTTAAAGTAAGAATTGGAGTTTTGTGTCAAATAATAAAAGCCATAGTATCCTCCTCTTCCTCACACCTTAAAAAAAAGAAAATATTGTAAAAATCCAGATATACATTCATTAGTAGGAACCAAAGAAGAAAAGGGGAAGAGTATGCCATAATCCTTGAAAAACAGATATAAATAAATTAATGAGAAAATTCTGGAACTGTTTATATAGCACAATAAAGCTTTTAAAAGTGTCCCACTCCTCAATAAAACATACTTTTGAGTCTCAGAATCTATAAAATTTCTATTGATATCCCTGAAACTGGAGAGAGGTCATCACAATTGGTGATACTGAATTTTTTTTTCATACACTAGGGGGTCTGGTGAAGTTGGGGGGAACATTAGTGAAAATAATGGCTGTGGAGAAATGCATGAAGACAGGAAATGGAAAGCAAGGCCACCCACTCTGACACAAGTAAATCTTCCTATTGTCTGCACTGAGTATGCTATGCGTCTTAAGCCTGTGAGCGTATCCACTTTGGACTGGGTTACATCGTCCAAACACACGGAGGGAACAAAGCAAATGTGAGAAGTAAAAGCAGAGAATGTCCTCTCAAACACTGCGAGCTGCCTAAGCTCCAGCTTCCCTTAGACTAATGACAAACAGTGGGCAGGAAGGACTGTATCTTGACTGAAGATGCAACAACGGTTTTCACTGTGCCGGCAAAGAAGTAAAGCAATCTACAACAGCCAAAAAATGAATTGGAAAGTCCCAAGGCTGCAAGAATGTGAGAAAAGTGAAAGACGTACAGAAATTGAGGAAATACCTGTTGGGAGGCAAAACCAAAACCAAAGTCAAATAGCAACCAAAAAGGAGCATAGTAAGGAGATGAAAAACTCAGATTCAGAAGTAAGCTTAACCCAAGACGCAGAAGGAATTTCGTCCAAGCGCTTTAAGGAACAAAGCAATTTACTGAACATGTTAATTCAATGAAATCAGAGCCCGCCAAATAAAAAGAGAATTAGAAAATGAAGGAAACATTATTGAAGAGTAAAACATCATCAGAAATGAACTCATAAGTAATAAGTAAGGGACAAAGAGAAAGAATTACTGACAGAGAGAGGGCTTGAGATAATTATGGAGGACCACAAATGAAAAAAGAAAGAAAAAAAGCAGTGAGGCAGAAATACATTCAAAATAAGGATGATTCACTTTCTTGAAAAACAAATCTGAACAACTAAAAATAAAAAGATTATTTCATACAAGAATAAAACCACAATTCCTCCCCACCAAGACTAAAAAGGCTAGTTTGGTATATAGAGCACTTTGGTTTTTAGATAACACCCAGCTGCCTCAGAAATAAATCTTCAAGGGTCTGGAAAGAATACTTCAGATGACAGGGCAGAAGAAGGCAAGTCACCTGCAAGGGCAGTGAGGAGGAGGTTTCAGCCTAGCATTAGACTTTCCAACAGTAACGTCAATGCTAAGATTACAAAGTTCAAAGGAAAGAAAAGGAAAGAATACGTGCCAAAAGGTGTAGTTATTCTCAAATAAGAATCAGCTGTGGATTACAAAACTCCAATTTCTTGAACAAATATTATTGATGATTAACTGTATCCAATTAAGAAATTAATCAAAATAAATACTCTCCAAAATAGGAAAACCAAGATCACAAAAACAGACACATTCAAATATAGAGCAAGTATTTTATAATGTAGAGTTTAATAGGTACAGAATAAGTTGTAAAGTATAAATTGTAGCAGATTCAAGTAATAGTCTATATATCGAATATTAGAATGGAGGAGAAAATGAGAGTGCTAATGACTTCTTTATAATAAAGATTCAATAAAAATAATTTAAGAACATATGTAGTAAAAAAAAAAATACATCCCACCTGTTAATGGCTTTCATAATATCCTTGTTTAACTTTAAAATCTTTAAGGAAATAATATGTTTGCAGTAAAATAATATAATTCCTTAAGTTTACTATCTTTTCAGTTTCACCGAAATTTCATTTTTTTCTGGTAATTCAAGTAAAACTTAATTTTATTGTATGTTTTATTGAATTAATAAGCAGGATGAAATTCATTCTTATAAAATAATGTATGTTTATTTGTTTATCATGTTTGGGAAACTATATGGAAAGATTTTCATCTAAAAATCATTATGTATGGAATTGAAGATGATATGTTGCATGATTTTCATTACCTTTTTCTGTACTTACTAATATTACAAGTTTTTCCAATAGTTTTAACATTAAATAAAATTATCTGTACTTATTATTATTACAATATTAATTATAAGGTAGTAATGCTATGATTTTAAAAATTAGTAACTTAAAAGAGTGAATAAAATTCAGATCCACCCTGGTGAATAACATATGTCCAAGTTTGGAGAGCATAAGTCACAGACTCATGTATAAATGATAAGAGTTTACAGTGTCAACTGTGATGAATACAAGGCAAACTGAACGTTTCCTCTATGGAAAGATATACTTAAAACTGAATAATTTAAGTGCTAAAGTGTCAACAATGCTGTAAGAATCTGATGGCTGTGTGAGCCAATGCCTCTGCATGAACAAGGATAGAAACTATGTACATAAATGCCTCAAAGAATAATATTGTCTCCTAAATGGGTCTGAGATATTAAACTTAAGTTTTATATTACTGTATCAAATTTGATAACGCTCCCCCTGGTTTTTTATCGATTAATTTATAAGAATGTTTAAAAATTGACTTTTTCTAGCTCTAGATTAGAATAGTCACCTGTTACCCAGTGAGCCCCAGAAGCACGTCACACTAAATAGGCCCAGGGAAAAGACAAGCGGCAGAAAGACAATGGAGTAGCGAAGACAAGGGTCTTTGGAAGATTTCCTCTACAAGCACAATTAAAGCATTTTGTACTTTTAATGTTTTTATTTTCTTTGTGGTTATACATTTATTCTGTAACTATATCTTGTAGCAAAACTATAGAAAGTAAATCCCGTGGAAGGCAGGGTATGTTAGGAAGAGGCTCAAGCTGGAAGAGCAGCATGACAGCCATAGAGGTAGAACGCCAATGACCACTGTCCACTCTCCACGATAACATGAAATGAGAGCAAGACTGGGGAATTTCCTCACAGTTCAGCAAACCACTCAGTAACAGAATCACATGCCTGCAAAGTGGCTTGTCCTTATGAAAACCACATATTCTCCAAGATAAGATCCAAGAATTTTCTCTTAACACATAAAAAAATAGGAATGGAAACACAAACAATCCTCCTACATGTTTATGCACAAAAATAGGTCCAGGTTAATAAGGTCACTCAGGAAAATGTAATGAAGAATAGAAGGGGACTCTGGAATAAACTGAAACAAACAAACAAAATAATGCAAATAAGGGCAGATGCAAACCTTGTTTACATATATTACCAAAAAAAAAAAAAAACTGATGAGTAATGAAATCATAAACCTGGAGACTCTCTCTGCTTTGTGCCCTCTCATTCACACCTTCTTCCTTCTCCTCCTCAGGAAAAGTGGACACTGGCAGCGTACTCTGGCCACTGTCAAGTTCTATAGTGACACATCCCACAGGTGCCACTCTCTCTTACTAAATTTAACAAGATTACTTCCTTCATCCTGGAGATGAATTGGCCGAGTTTCTAGGTCTTTAGGTGGTTGAGTAAAATGATCCTGAAGGACTTTACAGTCTTTTTCATTAAAAACACACGTTTCAATAGCTCACTGCAGGCTGTCCTTTGGCATCAGTGACCTGTTTAGAGCCAAAACAAAAGTCACTGGGTACAGCTCTTGTGTGTGGAATCTCTGATGAATTTTGGTCCTATGTGTGCAGAACAGTAAGCGTAGACAGGAAATTACTTCCCTGGCTTTGTTAGGGCCCCTTTGTTAGATCTCCAATTTGAGTCCCCTCTCCATTCCAGGAGCTCCTTGACTGTATCTCCCTTAGAGACTGCAGCGTGTTGGCTGTGCATGACGTCTGGGGTGAGGGTGCGGGACAGGTTACCTATGTGAGGCTCTCCAGGTAAAGTCTTTGTAATTGCTTGTGATTAGGCCTTAAAGATCATAAATAGGTTTTGACTAGGAGCTATGCTCCTCAGTCATTATTTGAATTGTACACAGCACATACGTTTAATTTTCTTTAACTGAGATACCTCAAGTAGAGTAAATAAAGTGTACTAATTTTACTGCACTGTTCAATTATTTTTGCATACAAATACCACATAATCACTGCCCAGACCAAGATTTAGAACATTTACGTCACCTCTGACAGATTGATTAATTAATTAATTAATTAATTAATTAATTTAAGAATAGCTGATTTACAGTATTGTATTAGTTGCAGGGTTACAGCAAAGTGATTCAGTTTTTTATATATATATATATTATATATGTATAATTTTTTCAGATTATTTCCCATGATAGGTTATTACAAGATACCCAGTATTGGCCCGTGTTATACAGTATATCTTCGTTGCTCATGTATTTTATATACAGTAGTGTGTACCTGTTAATCCCATACTCCTAGTTTATCCCTCCCCCTACCTTTCCCTACGGAAACTGTAAGTTTGTTTTCTATGCCTCTGACAGTTCTTTTACGATTCTTCTCAGACAACTACGCTGGAGGTACCTAGTATTCTCACTTCTATCACCTCAGGGTAGTTTGCTTGTTTTTGTTTGTTTTATCATAAAAATGGATAATAAAGTATGTTCTCTTTTGCAACTGACTTCCTTCATTAAGCACACTGTCTTTGAAAGGTTCCCATGTTGTTGCAGCTTATTCTTTCTGTTATAGTATAGTAAAACAGGGCATGCATATAGCACATTTTATTTGTCCATTCTACTATTGTTGTCACTTGATAGTTTTCAATGTATAGCTACAATGTATAGTGAATGAAGCTGCCATGAACATATTCATAGCATACATGAATGTACTCATAGCTGTCTTTTGGAAGCAGCAGGTACTTCTTTCTCTTCTGTATGTGCAACAAAGGAGGATTGCTGAAGGATATTTTGTTTAAGAGATGTTGCCAAACAGTCCTTGAAGATTGTTTCACTCCCACCTGCAGTGTATGAGCAGGGGGCTTCTTCTTCATCTTTGAAAATCCTTGTCGGCCTTGCCTACTCTGAGGCATTTGATGGATGTATATGATATCTTTTTGTGAATTTAATTTGCATTTCCTTGATGAGTGATTTTTTTTTTTATGATTATTGGCCTTTTGAATATTTCCTTTAATGAAGTCCCTGTTCACACCTTTTACACAATTTATGTAAGGGTCTCAGTCTCTTCTTATAGACTTGTAAGCATTCTTCATATAATCTGGAAACAAAACAAGGTTCAAACTGTCGTCTCTGGAACTGATAGAACATAAAGACTAAGAGAAATGTATCACATGGTTAAGTGAAATGTGTCTAAGTGAAATGGTACCGCCATAGTGGAGTCTGAATGTGGGGCCTGTGCTCATTAGACAGAGTGCAGAAACTGCAAAGGCACAGAGAGCACGGAGCACTAAGTCATTCTGTCATTTAATCGAGCTACTCAATGGGATAGTTTCCTGCTCCAGCATAGACACTTGCTCCCTAATTTCCCAGAGGCAACTGGAACTTGCAACTAACAAGAACACCTAGAATTTCAGAGTAACAGACTGAAGGTCAGGGTGGATAATGATGCACTTTCAGGAGAGTGTGACTACTGGGGTTTCCCAGTGCCTAACTGAGAGCTACTTGCCATGGCAAAAAAAAAAAGAAAAAACTCCAGCTTGCAGCTGGCCACGTGGGTAACTGCCAAGGCAGGCTCCTAATAACGGTAGCTGTGGTAATTAGATAGGAGAGAAAGTTCCCACCTAATTTCAGAATGCCAAAACACTGAGAAAAATGCTGTGAAAAACAAACAAAAGTCGTTTGACTGCTGCCAGCTACATCACGTTTAACTGTTAAGGAGAGAGAAAACTGATAAACCATGTTCAAAAAAATCTCCGTAAACAATATAAATATTGGAAAAGTAGAGCAGACTTGTCAAGTGAAGACACTATTATAAATCTGAAGATTAAAAGAGGCTAAAATAACCAATATGTGTGTGTGCATATGCACTGTCTATACATATAACTATATAATAATATAATTTATTATAGTGTCTGGATATATATACCCATGTATCCTGTATAATAATGTAAACATTACTAATATAAATGGAGAGAAATTTTATTTATAATGAGGGCAATAAATGACAATAAATAAAATTAACTTTAATTAGCATACAATATTTTAATGAGTAAAGAAAGTCATTTTTTAAATAATATAGTGAATAAATTGAAAAACTAAGTGTCTACAGTTATTCTAAATTACCATGCAATTTTAAATTGTAATGCAATTCCATTTAGAATTCCAATGTGTTGAGTTTTGTTATGAATTTTGTTTTATAATTTTGACTGGCAAAACAATTTACAAATATTTATTGAACATTTGTGATAAAATGATAAGGTCTATTTGATAGAAAAATAAAGTGGTAGAAGATATGCCCTACCAGATATTACAGTTTAGAATAATGTTACTATATTTACAAAAGATAGCATTTATCACAGAATAGACAAATCAGTTAATGGAAAATAATAGAACAAAAGTATATCCAAGAATATATAGGAACTTTATATTTAATAAAGGTAGCATTTAACTCAGTGATAAATGGATGGGGTTATTTAATAAGTGGTTTGGCGATATTATAATATTCTAGGTGGAAACATTTTATATCAGACATGATTTACATGAATAAATACAAGTTTTATTGAAAGTCTAATGTAGAATAATTATCCCAATATTAAAAGTAAATATAAAGACTGTATAAATTCCAGGTGCAGAAAACCATTCTATGCTAGAATGAAAATCAAGATGCCATAAAAATAAAACATTTGACTATGTTAAGATGTTTAAAATACGTCACAGTACAAAAATACTATAAACAATGTCAAAATGACAAATAACAAAGTAAGAAATGTTTGTAAATCTTTATTCCAAAGTTGACTATCTTCTCTTCTCAGCATGTTTCTATATTCTCTTCAAAACATCTTGATACTCAATTAAGCAAGAGAAGAATCTCAAATTTGGCCTTACAATGTAGGTAATAGACAAAAATCTCTGAAATAATACTTTTGAAAGGAGAAGGCATTGAAATACTTCGAGCAGAAAGTACAGTTAGGACATGGTATCTTGAAGTAACTCTAGCTTTTAAATTGAAAGGAGGCAAGAAAGAGTGTTGAGAGATCAGTAGTTTATTGACTAATCCTGATGTAATGATGACCAGATTAGCCTTTTCACAGCATGTAAATACAGTTTTGCAGGCTGTTCATTATTCAACTACAGAATTGTTGTTGCCACAAAAACTTTAAAAAAAAAGGACAGTGCAATTGTGATTTGGTGACCACAGTGTATATGAAGACAATGAAGATAGTAAGTAGATAGATGATAAATGTTATGCACATACATATATATATGCATATATACATGTCTATTTATAATATTTAGAAGGTAAAAAAAATCATATTAAGAGAAAGAAATGAATATGGGGTGCATAATAAGTAGAGTGAATAAAGGTTATCGCTCAGTATTCCAGCATGTGCAACTAGCTGAGTAATCTCTTTATTTATATTCCAAACATCAATGGATTCTGAAATTCTAACTCAAATCTGGTTCTCATATATAAGCACTAGATATATAATGGTACCACCATTTTGAATGGTACCACTTATTCAAAATCTCCATTTTATTGTTTCAAAGACATATTCAATACATTACGTCTGGGAGAGAATTTATGACCACCCCCTATGCTCAAGATACAGTTTTATCACCATTTCAATGACTATCACATTATTCTGTTAAGTTGCTGATTAAAAATATTCTCTCTCTCTTTCCATATACTTCCACCAATAGTTCTCTGCATATTCTGAGCCTTCTGCTTGAATTGCTATTGCTACTCACCATCCTTGTTTATTAAAACTTCTTAGCCTAGATTGTCAATTCATCCTCTAGAGTTTCTTCTAATGCTTCTAATACTAAGTATTAGTTCATCCGAGCCTTTAGTTTTGTTTCTTTTGTTCTCTGCAATACATTCTTACAAAAGTATTGTATTAAGAACATCATCTCAATGAATGTTGAAACTTTAATAGGTGTTACTATTTGATATTTGTATTTCCTTCTTGGTTGATTTTCATGAAAGCAAGACCAACTTACCTTTCACTTACCATTCTATTCTCAAAATCTAGCAATAAGTCAATAAATATTTGTTGAGTGAGTAAATTAATGAATAATAGTATTTATTGAAGTAGGGAAAAACTGTTCACTTTATTCATAGTAAACTTTCTCTATCAGAAAAAGTCTGACAGTTAAGTAGTAGAATTAGGAAAATGAGCTCATATTAGAAATTTTAGTCTTCAAAACTCTATGAAATATCCATACTGAATATGTCAAATAGGCCACTGTCTACAAGCATAATCAGCAGAAAAAAGGTTTGGGCTGAAGACATGAATCTGGGAGTTACCTTTCTACAGATAATTGTAGTGCTTAGTGATGTAAATCAGTGTGGCTGAACAAGCTAAAGACTGTATGCAGAGAGAAAAGATTTAAGTCTTTGATCAAGCACTGAGGCATTTTAACTCGTATGTTGATGCAGTGTGCTTAGTTTAGAGGGTAGTATGTGTGTGATTGGTGAGATTAGGGGACAAATTCAGCTCTTGAAAGCAAGAGCTTCTGTAAAATAATCAAATTTTTATAGAAGACAAAAAGGGAACTTTTTTCCTGTCTATCAATTACACTTCACTTTTTAGTATAGCAAATAACTAGGAATTTTGGTGGTTGGTAAAGATAGCAACTTAATGGAATTCATGAACGCAGACAATCCACTGCATGTATGAAAACTTTTTTTGTTTTGTTTTGTTTTTTTCTTATTAAAGGAGTTTTAATTTAGGACTATCTAATGCATGTAATTAAGGTAACCAACACCAGTTGTCTATAATATGTATGTTATGAGTTGTGTTCATACCTATTTTTGTATGCCTACTTCCATATTCCAAATTTAGTGAGGCCATGTCAAGAGTCTACCCAGGAGATCTCACTGGTACAGGTAAATATATGGACAATCACAGAATGCTGTAATGCTGTGTAGGTGGCACATAAATTACTTTTAACTCTGAGATAAAGCCAAAAGACAAAATATTAAGAATAATTATATAGTATATTCAATAACAAAAAAATGTGTTAATGGATACACAATACAAAAATTAAACAGACCAGCTGTCATCAATAACATAAATTGTGTTAAGGGAGCAAGTAAAAGTATAGAGTTTTTGTGTGCAACTGAAGTTAAGTTGTCATCATCTTAAAATAAACTATTATAACTGTAAGAGGCTCAACTTAAGGCTCATTGTATAAAATACAAAAAAATAAAACCTAGCATAAAACTCAATAGATAAAGAGAAAAGAATCAAAGCATACTGCAACCAAAAAAATCATAAAACCACAAAGAAGAACATCAAGAGAAGAAGAGAGAAAAAAGAGAACTACAAAACAGACAGAAAATAATAAGTTAAAATAGGAATAAAAAGTCCTCATCTATCAGTAGTTGCTTTTAATGTAGCTGCGTTAAGCTCACAAATCAAAAAACACAGGTAGTGAGTGATACCAGCAACATGACTGAATAAGGAATGCCCTCATCATATCTCTCCTCAACACCAAAGTGTCCATCCACAGACAGAATGCCTTTGTAGGAGCTGTGGGATCCAGCACCACGTGTCAAGGAACTGGGATGGGGTTTTGCCCATGTGTGCAAAACAAACTTAGAACATAGAAAACAAACTTATGATTTCCTTAGGGGAAAGCAGGGGATGGATAAATTAGGAGTTTGGGATTAGCAGATACAAACTACTACATATAAAATGTATAAATAACAAGGTCTTACTGTGTAACACAAGAAACTGTATTCAATATCTTATAAGGACCTATAATGACAAAGAATATGAAGTAGAATATATATGTATATGTATAGCTGAATTGCTATGCTGTACATGAAAACCTATCACAACATTGTAAATTAAATGTATTTTAAGACAAAAAAAAGCAATCAATGAATTGTTGAAATCCCAGAAGGAAAAGAGAGGGAAAGAGAGATGAAAGCTTTTTAAGGAAATAATGGCTGAGAATTTTCCAAATCTGGCGAGATATTTGGACATCCAAGTTTGTGAATCTCATAGGTCACCAAACTCAATTTAAAGAGATATTCTCCAAAACACATTAAAACTGTCAAAAGGCAAAGACAGAAAGAGAATCTTAAAAGCAGCAAGAGAAAGAGTCTTCTAACTTACCAGAGAACTCCTATTAGATCACCAGTAAATTTCTCAGCAGAAACCTTATAGGCCAGGAAAGGGTGAGATGGTATTATATGCGCTGAAACAAAAACTGTTGACAAGAGCACTTTGTCTGGCTAAGTTGTACTTCAGAAATGTAGAAGAAATAAAGGCTTTTCCAAACAAACAAAAGTTGAGAGAGTTTATCACCATTCAACCTGACTTACAAAAAATGTTGAAAGGAGTTTTTCAAAATGAAATAAATGCCCATGTATTAGGAACATAAAAACATGAAAATATACAACATATTGTTAAAGGTAAGTACATAGTCAAATTTAGAATAGTCTAAAACTATGGTATATGGTGTGTTAAACACTTAACTCATCAGCTTAAAATAGTCAGCTTAAAACAGTCAGAAAACAATAAGATGGCATTAGTAAGTTCTTATCAATAACTCCTCTTAATGTAGACAGAATAAATACTCTGATCAAAAGTCACAGAGTAGCCAGATGGATGAAAAAACAAGACCCAACAATAGGTCGCATACACGAGATTCAGTGCAGCTTTAAGGGCACACGTAGGCTCAAAGTAAAGGGAGGCTAAAAAAGACTGTATTTAAGTAGAACGACAAAAAAGGTAGAGGTAGCTGTAATTATATAAGACAAAATAGATTTTAATCCAAAAAGTGTAACAACAGACAAAAAAGATCATTATAAAATGTAAAGGAGTCAATTCATCAAGAGGATATAACAATTTGTAAATACATGTGCATTTAACATTGGAGCACCTAATTATATTAACAGATCTAAAGGGAGAAATAACAACACAATAATTTTAGGGGACTTCAACACCTCGCATTCAACAATAGACAGATCATCCAGACATATAAGCAGTAAGGAAACATTGAACTTGAACTACAGTTTAGACCAAATGAACCTAACAGACATAAACAGAAATTTCAATCCAAGATCCATCAACAGTAGAAAATACATTCTTCTCAAGCACTCATGGAACATTCTCCAGGAAAGAATGATCACGCATGAGGCCAAAGACAAGTCTTAGTAAATTTAAGAAGAGTGAAATAATACCAAGTATCTTTTTGGATAACAATAGTATGAAATTAGAGATCAATAATGAGAGGAAAACTGGAAAATTCACAAACATGTAGAAATTAAACACCACATTCTTGAACAAATAATAGATTAAAATAGAAATCAAGAGGAAATTTAAAAGTATCTTAAGACAGAAATTGAAACCAACATACCAAAATGTATGGTATGCAGCAAAAGCAGTTTCAGGAGGGAAGTTTATAATAAAGTAAGTAAAACTGGATATCCACATCCAAAAGAATGAAACTGGACCCTTTTCTTACATCCCACACAAAAATTAATTCCAATGGATTAAAAAAAAGTATGTAAGATCTTAAGGTCTGAAACTAGAAGAAAACATAGGTGAAAAGCTCCTTGATACTGATCTTGGAAATAATTTCTTGGGTATGACACCAAAAGCATGGAAAACAAAAGCAAAAACAGACAAATAAACCTATGCTAAATAAAAAGCTTCTGTGCAGCAAAAGGAACAATCAACAAAATTAAAAAGTAACCTAAGGAATGGGAAAAAATATTTGCAAGCCATATATGTGATAAGGGTTAATCTCCAAAATATATAAGAAGTTCCTACAACTCAAAAGCACAAACCCCCCAAAATAACCCAATTAAAAATTGGCAAATTATTGAATAGATATTTTTTGAAAGAAGATATGCAAATGGCCAAGTATATGAAAATCTGGTTAACATTTTTAACTGTCAGAGAAAAGTAAATCAAAACCATGATGAGATATCACCTTACATGTTAGGATGGCTATTATTAACAAAAAACATAGATACATTTTGGCAAGTTTGTGCAGAAACTGGAACCCTAGTAGACTGTGGGTTGGAATGGAAATGGTAGAGCTGTTATAAAAACAATATGGAGGTTCCACAAAAAGTTAAAAATAGAACAACCATATGATCCAGCAATTCCACTTCTGGGACTATATCCAGAAGATTGAAATCAGGATCTGGGAGAGATATCTGCATGCTTGTGTTCACTGCAGAATTTCTCACAATAGCCAAGATAGGGAAACAACCCAAATGTCCTTCAACAGATAAATTAATTAAGAAAGATGGTATATACATACAATAAAATATTCTTCATCCTTAAAAAAGAAGAAAATCCCACTTTTTGCGACAACATGGATGTATCAGGGATACATTATGGTAAGTGGAATAAATCAGTTTTAGAAGGATATATACTGAATGATCTATCTAAGATGAAGCATGTAAAATAGTCAAAAGTGTTGAAATGGACAATAGAATTCTATTCCAAGGGAGGAAGGGAGGGGGATACCAGGAGCTGATATTCAACAGGTATAAAATCACAGTTATACAAGATGAGTGAGTACTAGAGGTGTGCTGGGAAATAGTGTCTATAGCTAACAATAAGAAAATGTGTCCTTAAAAATTTAAGAGGGTAAATTGCGTGTTAAGTATTTTTACCACACATCAAAAAACAAAAGGGACATAAGGAAAATTTTGGAGGTGATCACCTTGATTATAGTGATGGTAACATAAATATATAAATATATAAATATATCTCTCCAAATTCACTAAATTGTATGCATTAATTAATTTGTTATGTGCAGTTGTTTGTATGCCAATTATATGTCACTAAATATGGGGTGGAAAACCTTCCCAGTGTCTTCTCACTTCACTTAGTCAAATCCTAAAATTTCCCTGTTTTCCTACATCCCTGGGTGATAGGGCATCTTGCCACCTCTGACTCACCTTTTCCCATTCTCCTGCCCCCCAGTCTGCTGAATCACCTTGCCCCTTCTCATAGCTGCTTGAACACACAAGCACTGAACCATCTTCTGAACTATTAGCTTACTGTCTTGTGTTTACTGTTTTTGGTTTTGCTTTGTTTTTCAGGAATTCTTAGCTTACTGTTTTGTTTTAGTTCCTGGAATTCTGTTCTTTCAGGAAGCCCCACTACACACTCTTTTCTGACTTTAGTCAGGTTTCAGCCCAAATTTCCCCTGTCAGAAGTCTAGTTTGGCTATCTCCTCAGAAGTAGCTTTGCTTTCCCAACATCATGTCTCACCTTAAAATTATATATTTTTCTTCTTGTCCTTTCTACAATACAAAATATGACATACTTGTTTGATTACTTGTTTCCTGCAACTAGAAAATAAAGCCCAAAGGAGTAAGGATTTTTTTTTGTTTTTTGATTTTTCTTTTTCGTTCTTTCCTGTATCCCTATTGCCCTGACAGTGCTGGGCATATTTTAAACACTTAATATATTTTTATTGTGAAATCAGTTTTGAAAATTGACAATCATGGTCTAAAAGTACTATCTTAAGAAGGATTCTGAAGTCAATGTAGGATTAATTACGAAGAATCTAATCCAAAGAAAGAATTGTCCAAAATTTGCCATGTCTTGCTCAAGTAACCTTAAACAAGACTTTTCTTAAAGATAGCTAACAATATTGATTTAATACTTTCACACTTATTTATACATTTTCAAGAATGGTCTATGTGACTACAAATCACAAAATAATCTGTTAGCATAATCTCAGATCCCACTTTGTTGCTGTTTGTCCTTTTGTTGATAATTAAATATTAAATTAAAAAATGAAATGGCGTATTAAACATCTAATTTAAAAAGTGAAATGAAAGTAAAACTAAAACTAAGGGGCTATAACATACAAAAGGAAAGCTACTGATTCAACCTTTATTGTTTATAAAAAGCATTTTTGGTAGAAGAAACATCACCATCAGGAGGCAATATAGGGGTAGTGGATTAAGAGATACAAACTATTCTGTATAAAATAAGCTACAAGGATACATTGTACAACACAGGGAGTATAGCCAGACAATATTTTATAATAACTATAAATGGAGTATAACCTTTAAAAATTGTTAATCACTATATTGTACACCTGTAACTTATATAATATTGTACATTAACTATACATCAATAAAAAAAGAAACATCATTATCATCAAAGAGAAAAGAAATCATGGGTCATACATTCAGTATACTTTCACCTTTAAGATTAAAGCCAAGCATTTTAATGCCTCAACTGAATAAACAGAATCTGACTGCAGTAAAAAATAGCTTCAATTCTATTTTCCATGAATAATTCTAAGATTTGCCAAATTTGACAAACAAAATATGAGATATCTAGTAAAATCTGAGTTTCAGGTAAGCACTTTTCTTTAAGCATGTATATATATATATATATATATATATATATATATATATATATATATACACACACCCATACATACATACACACACACACATACATATATACATATATATACACACACACACTTAGTATATGTATATCTCAAATATATATACATATATAATAAATACTAAATATATAAACATATATTACTAATATACATACTTGCCAAGGTCAGAATATTTGTGTCCCCCTAAAGTCCATATGCTAAAATCCTAATTCCCAAAAGTAACAGTATTAGTAGGTGGAGCCTTTGGGAGGTACTTAAGCCATGAGGATGGGACCCTTATGAATGGAATTAAAAGAAGCTCCAGAGAGATCTCTATACTCTCCTCCCACCATGTGATGATATAAGAAAGAGTCTGTGACCCCAGAAGAAGGCCCTCACCCAGCCATGCTGGCACTCTGATCTCAGACTTCCAGCCTTCAGAACTGTCAGAAATAAACCTCTGTTGCTTATAAGCTACCCAGTCCATGGTATTTTTGCCATAGTAGCCAAATGGACTAAGATAGTACTATATGCTCATTATCTATCTATCTGTCATCTATATATTGTTTATCTGAACTTCAAATTTAAATTAATATCCTGCATTTTATCTGAAAATCCTATGTTAAAAAATTATAATTTTGTTTGGGAGATAAATTGTCTCAGTAAATGAGAAAAAATACATAATAATTAAAAATCTGAATACAGAGGGTAACAGAATAAAACAATAAAAATGAGTAAGTCATTCAAACTGACAAAAACCTACTCTTGAATATTTTCTACCTTAGCATTAAAACTTCAAATGAATCATTCCAAAAGCAGATATATTGTAGAAAACATTGACTGCAATACAATAAAAATATAAAAAATACAAAACAATATTAAAAAAACATTTGTAATTGGAAATGTGAGCAAAAAACACCAAACAGAAGTACTTTTGTAACTCAGCATTGTGCCAAAAGGGAAAGCAGATCTGAAATTTTAGGATAGCTCAAAAGTAGTAATCATAAAAAACAACATTTTAAATCTATGAGTTATAGCTAATTCGGTATGTACAAAACAACATAGTATATAACCTTAAAAATATGTATAATAAATAGTACATATGCTAATTAAGAATCTGACTGATGAACACAGAACTAGATAAGAAGTCAAATTTCAGGAAATCAGAAATTAATTAAAATAAAGGCAAAAATTAAGGAATAAAAAAGCAAGGAAAGAGTAAAATTAGTATATATACCTAAAAACTAGCTCTTTAAAAAAAGCTTAATTAGATGATTGGATAATATAATCAAAGGGAAAAAGAAAAGAGCATAAATATATTAGATATTTGAAATTGGGAAATAATCACAGAGATTATTTATAGTAGAAATCCTTTGACATTTGAAGACTAATAATACATTTATTTGATAAAATATCAAAAGACATATTTGGTTTTAAATATTTAAACCTTGTCTTAGATAAGGAAACATAAATGCCCAAAATGACCCCAGAAAAGACTCAATACTTAAACAGAATTAAAGAATAAACAGAACAAATACATTTTCAATATCTTGGAATTCTGCCAAATACCTAAGGTATGGTATAAACTAGTTTCCCCAGTACAGAAAACTGGCTATACATGTTACGAGTTATTGATTCTCTGATCACTCAGATTGGTAATATTTGGCTTGAGGCAGCTGCAGTTCTTGAGCTGTTTGCCTCCAGCCTCAATCAGCCTCATCTGTTTATCTAGGAATGCTGTAAATATAATTATTTTCTGTACATACAGTCAGTCAAAATGTAGAGAAGTACAGCTTCCAGGTAAAAAATTTCAGTGGTACTGAATATTGTTATCACAAGAAACAAAATTCCAAAGTTCTTTTTCTGAAATATGCCTATCATTAATACCAATGTCAAGTCCCCTCAACAAAAAAAGCACAGAAAAGAATGCTACACATCACTTTCACTTTTCAAAATATATTGGAAATGTCACAATCTACAAACGTAATCTACTACATAGAATTATATATTTCAATGTACTGTTGCACTTAATCTTAGCCAAAAGGCCAAGAAGTTATTCAGGCGATGTACTATGGAATCGAAAAGCAGATTACAACTTATAATCATATTTGTAGATGCTACTTCATTTACAAAACCATGTTAAAAACCAGAACTGTTGCATATTTAAAAACAGAAAAAGAAAGCCATAATGATAATAGAAAATATTCGGAAGTTTCTGAAAGATAATAATAATCTTAAAGTTTTGACAACTGTTCTAAACATTACACAGCACCCAAAAACTAAATAGAAATCACTGATATGTTTGAATCTAACAAATTAACCTATATAAGAGTAGAATCCAGGAATTACAAAATACTTGATTCATGTTTGCCAATAAGAAAATAGCTTGAGTACTAGTTAGATACTAAATGGAATGTTTAAAATATATCATGCTTGAGAGTTAATTTACCTCTCATATAAGTAGCTCCTACAAGTTAATAATGAGAATCTTATCCAAAACTAAACAGAAAAGTAGTAAACAACATACATAGGGAGTTCACAGAAAGGAAAATTAAAATATTAAAATTTGTTCATCATAAGAAATATGCAGATTTAAATTAGCAGGTACCCTTGTTCATCTACCATAATGGCAAAGGTAAAAATCATTGATAACATGCTATATTAATACATTATATAAGGTTTAAGGAGACAGCCAACTTCACACATGGGTGTCAAAATCTGACCACTCCTATTGTTGTTAACTTGTCAATACCTATCAAAATTAAAAATTAAAATTCTGGTAACATACCGTGTGAACATTCTTATAGAGATAAATTGAAATTTTCTCCTATCTTGTGTGCACATATGTGTTTTGCTATGTACACATATGAAATTCAATAATATATAATTTGATGCATAGACGCTCAATTATGTTACCTTTATTTTTCACAACTCTGACATCTATTTTCAGTCATATCCCTTCACTTTAAATAAGTTCTCATATGAATTACTTTCCCTGCACTATTTTCTTTAGTTGGCCTTTTATCTAGTAGTGTCTTCAAGAACTCCCAAGTTTAAGTCCTCTTTGCCTTTATCCATCAAGCATGTAAGACTGCTACCTCTATACGTTAAAGTTTGTCTTGGTTTAAAAAAAAAGTCTCATACTTTCCTTATGGTAGAAATATATAGGCTTTAGCATACTTTTTTTCCCATTCTTAGATATTACTACGGCCAATTTTTTTAGCCAGCCTAATTTTTCCCCATAAGCTGAAAGGATTGTTTCTTTATCTCATAAGTCCATTTGCTTTTTATATGACATGATTCAGAGTGTGACAAACTCTCATGTTTTGGCAGTTTATCCTGGGAAGACAATGTCCTTCCTCTTTGTGATTCAGTTTCTTTTAGCTGTGGATTCTCTACTGACATTATATCAATAAACGTTTCTCTCCTGTTCAGTTTGTTAATTTTGCCCACTTACATGTACACATTATGAGGATACTCGATGTATCCATCTTTCTGTTTAGCTTTATCCATATACACTTATGTAAACATGTATATATAATTCTGTTTGTAATACTTACTAAAACTCTGTTCATTTTCACTTTTTTCTCCTAGCTTTCTCAAGCCAGTGGTCTATGCCCTTAATGTTTTTGTCACTATTTTCCTCTTTGACTGTTTAGACTGTGAATGTATCATTTTCTTTTGTAATTTCTCTTGAGTTCTTCTAACCTACAACCTTACCTTCAGATGCTTTGATAGCTCCTGAGCTTTTGTATATCTCACTTGAGCTTTTGGGAACTCTTTTTGGCAAGATTTTTTTATTTGCCACTTTTGGTTTCTCTTTCTCTCTTCTTATGCTCATGGGTTTTTTTTTTATGTCTTGCGCAAGTTACATTTTAACTATAAAACATTGTTTAATGATATGTTCTTTTCTAACCAGCTGTTTGCAGGAAATATGCGTGGATGTGTGGAGATGGCATTCAAGGTAGAAAAGTTCATGTGTTCGGATGATTTATTTTAGCTTTTTATTTTCTCTAAGCTAAGAAGGTTTGCCAACTGCCAAGATGTTCCCAATTAGAGACTCCTTAAATATCAGACTTGCAAGAATTCGTGTTTCCTTATTCACCTGCACCATCCCTGACTTATGTGTTGTATCTGTTGTATCAAAAGGAGTTCACGGCAGCTGTCACCACCAGCCCTTAGAAATCATTGCTCTTGTCTTAAAGAAGGTTGGTTGTCTGTTCATTGTCTCTCTTGCTACTTTGGAGAATTATTCTCTTCTGACTTAGTCTGAGAATTGTTCTTAAAATCATTCTTTTTAGGCATCTTTCCAACACGTTATTGGGCATCAACTGCATTCTATCGCCCTGCTTCATATGTAATGGTATGGAGTCTTCTGCTTCTGCTGAAGCTCAAATTTTCATTTGCTTTTCTGTTTGCCATTGCATTATTTATTTGATTTATAAGATACAAAAGAGTCATGGTTTTTGTCCCATTCATAACATAAAATCTTTTTTAATGTTTATCACAGGGCTCGTATCTACAATATTAGCATCTGCCTAGCCCACTGCACTGAGGTGCCTAACAGTATATTATCAGAGCTAGCATATGTTTTAGGGAAATTTTATATGGCATTCAAGTTGTTTTTATGTGCTACAGGAACATTTTATACTATCCTGTGACCCTGGTGTAGTTACAAAGAAGGTCAGATTTATTTTAATTTTACTGCCCTTGAAACATCATTTTCAAATTATAAAATTTAGAGGTTTTTATATTTGATGCATCTTAAACTTTGTGCTGTCTGATGGCTGTATACATGCTTTGCTGATATTAAACCTTTGATAAGGAAAGTGATCTCAATTAATTTACTCCTATGACACTATGTACTCTGCTTTAAAATGTTACACTTCAGGGAGTGATCTGAGGAATCCACTGTGATAAAAATATGAATTGACCATATAATACACATCTTCACCATAGCCTCATTTGAGAATCTAATAAAAGCTATAGATATTCTATCCATGGGTGAAATTAAATGTATAAATCACATATACACAAAAATACTTTGTTCTAAATTAACAGAATTTGCAGACTTCCTGAATAATAACCATGGATAAGAAATTCTTATATTCAATATTAAGATCTCTTTAGAATAAAATGTAAAATGTATAAACAGGTTTAAAATTAAGTATCTTTTTTAGTGACCTTGGAATCTAACAACTGACATCTAATTTAACTCTGGTTCTATAGCTGAGATTAAGTGAGACCCACCCTGTATATCTTTTTTCATATGTGGCTTTTAGCTTTCTAAGTTCAATGGCCTTGCCTTATTTTTAATAAGCTGAAATCATTTTAAGTGTCACTGTCATTTTTGACAGCTCCTGTAAAATGGGTTAGCTGCCAAACATCTATAATTTTTGGCAAAATACCTGTGTTAAAGTCATTAGTAAATATCATAGATGAAAAATTTTGTATAGGGAAAAATAACTCTTTTAAGATATAATTAAGTTTCAGAAAACAAAAAGTTTAGGAATATAATTGTGTTCAAGCACTTAAAAATAAATTAAAGTTACCCTATTTTAATTCAATCTGTTCCTTTACTTACTGCTCATGCTTTTATTACTCTCATTTATTGAACAATTGTCTTGGTATTACAATGAGATCTGTACCACTCCCTTTAATCTTTATACACAAGTAACAATATATATTACTTCTTAATGTATTATACAGAATTCGAGTTTGAGAGCTGTTAATTAACTTATCTATGATAGCCTAGGCTAGACATTAAATTTTTGTCACCATCCAGACAGCACTTTTTTTTTTTTTTATTAAACAGACATAGAGTTGAGACATTATTTCCTTCCAAAGCCTGTGGTAAATAAAAACTAATAGATAGATAGACAGATAGATAGATAGATAGATAGATAGATAGATAGATAGATAAACAAGCAAACATTATACTTCTTGTGTCTAGGGGTGGGTGAGCTCCACAAAATTATAATCTATTACAAAACCATTCAATCTTCAAGTAGTGTAACTTTTTGTTCTCAGGGACATATGTGCATATGGATGTGTATGTATTTGTGCACACCAGGGCTTGGCCTATAGCCTGTATCTCTGAACTTGTATTTTTAATTTTTCTTAGTGTTTCATTTTCACATAATTTCATACAAATAAAATTTGCATATTAGTACAAATTATCTCCATGCACTCTTTACATAGAATCACTAAATGTTAATTGTTTCCAACATTTGCTTTTTAAAATTTTTTATTTGCCTCTTTCTGAACTATTAAACTATTTGAGGGAAAGTTGCAGGCATGATGCCCCATTAGTTCTACATGTGTCAATAGGTATACTCTAAAAGCAAGCACATCTTACCTATGTACAGTATGATTTTAAAAGCCAGAAATTCATACTGATACAATGCCATTATTTCTTCTATAGCCATTCAAATTTTACAATTTTTTATGAATTTCTTTTATAGCAAAAGAAGATTCTATCCATGGATTCAATCCATAAACTTATGCTGCTTTCAGTTGTCATTAATTTTTAATTTAATCTAGAATGGGCTTCAGTCTTTCTTTGTACTCCATAATTTTGACATTTTCTAAGAGTGCTGGCCAATTAGGAAGTGGTCAAAGAATAGTGAAGATGTGAACTAAAAACAGGAGTCAACCTGAAGTACTCACATTAGCCAAACTGGGGACTATTTGAGCATCACACAAATAACAGATTATAACCCATAAATAAAATAAGAATCCGTGAGTCCATACTGACATAAATAAATTAATAAATAAACATCATATAAATGAAAGCTTCTTCTCATAGTCTAATTCCAAACTAGATATGCTGAAAAGTAGTGCTGGATATAGAACATCACAATTTGGCAACTACAATAGTTACAAAAGATACTTCTGGCAAAATTCATCAATGGATGAAGTCCCAGTTTATTTCCTGCAGGTACTTATTGGTGAAAAAGAGTAAACAGCAACTATATAATTGGAAATCTTAAGAGACACTGCCATATCCAAGATATAAAAGTTTGCATCACCAGTAATGATATGTCAAATGTCTCTTAATGTATTGCACTGAGAAGGATGCAGCAGCACTTTTGTGATATTCCAGCGAAAAATAGGTTACCAGAGTTAATGATGAAGAATCATGAGATAAAGCCAAGCTAAGGAATACTCTACAAAATAATAAGCCTATATTCTTCAAGAAACAGTCAGTATTTTGTTTTGTTTTGTTTTGCCCCTTTCTCCCACAGTAGAACATTTACAGGTTCTTCTCTTGTTTTTTTCCTCCCTCATTATATAAAACTTCTGTGCATAACACAGTAATGCACTATAGATGTCACTGCATAATGGACTCCAATCTCAACTCAGTTCAAAAAGTATATTTACCATGTGAGTACCCAGAGCACAGAAATAATTCATCTTTTCTCTAACCATTCAACAAAATCTTTCTTCTCGGCCCATCCATCATGCTCAGCTTTATAGTATTATGGTTGTGATGATGAACTTACCTTACTGAACGCTTTCAGGGAAAGATCCATGGCTTATTCACCTTTGTAACCCTAGTAGTATACATTCTTGGTAAGTAAATGTAATTTGAACTCTGTGTTGCATTTTTTTTGGGTCTTGACACTTTCCCTTTTTACATGCACCAAGACAGGCCTTAAGTCCCTCCTACACCTTTAGTTCAATTCATGTTTCCATAATGCAACAGCTTCACTTCAATAGATTTAATTCCAGGACTTACCATTTTCTTTCCAGTAGTTACAAACTCAGTTCTCTAAAGATACTATTTTTGCATGTGTCTTTCTATAGGTCATGGAGGCATGTTTGTAAATAAAGGTTGACGAAGAATCCAAAGTCACTCTTAAAACACTGTGTTATATACAATATTTTAAAGTAGTATCAAAAAGCAAAATGTTTTTAGAACTGTATAGAGCCTAACCTTTTACAAAATTTCTCTAGAACATGCCTTCATTCTGAGGCACATTTCTGGCTCTAATAGGTCAAAGTCTCTTTATCCTTTATTCTCCCAAATCTTTTAAGTGAAGCATTTTTTTATTATGTAATTTTTCACTTTTAACCATTGATCAGATCAATTATGTAGCTAACCAATTTTTTTCCAGTTTGCATATAGGATACCTTGATTCATATTTCTTAGGCTGTTAAAAAACTGTCTGAGATATTTAGATTTGAGAGTTTCTTTTATAGTGATATTTTTCAATAAGAAAATTCATAACTAGGAGAGAAATGTGCTAATGTAGATTATCACGTAATTGTCCATATGGAAGTGTGATCATTAGCCGAATGTTGTTTACAGCTCACTTTTTTCAAAACCAAGTTCCCAATACAAAAGAGACAATTTCTGAATACTGCTTTTACACTTGAAGGTAATAAACCTACATCCTAATCATTTAAGTGTCACTGAGTAGTCCATAACTAGTGTTAGACCTCATTATCTGCATTCACAGGTTTGTTGGTCTCAATTATTTTCTCTTATTCTTCCTTCAGGCTTAAATAACCAAATAAAACTTCTAAAAGTTTGAAAATATTCTAATTATTTTCATCAAACTTAAACAATTAGAATAAAATGTGTTGCATTTTATAGAGATCAGTATGGATATAATTCCACAGGGGTTTAATAAAATTAGGAAAATAATATATTGAGCTTGAGTTGATTTTGTATAGGAAATAGCCAACATAATATCCATGGAAATAGTTTTCAATATTGCATGCCCTATTAAATTAAAATGGGTCAGCAAGCTACAACCTATGGGCCAAATCCAGCCAAAAGCCCAAATCTGGCTCATGACTTGTTCTTGCAAATAAAGCTTTATTGGAGAACAGTCACACTCATTCTTTATGTAAAGTTTATGGCTGCTTTCATACTACAAAGACACAGTTGAGGAGTTGCAACATAGACCAAATGTTGCAAAAAACCTAAACTATTTACTAACTGACTTTCTACAGGAAAAGTGTGCTGACACCTATATTACAAGGAAATGTCCAGGCAAAACAGTTCCTGATTTCTGAGAGCAGGTTATGTGTATTTATCGATGGTCAGGGAATGTTTGGAATAAATGCCCATTTGAAGTGTGCTTGCATTTAATAGTGAAAAAAAGGATTTTGAGATGTAGAGAAATTTAGAAATGAATATTAAACTAAATAAATTCCTATTTGATAGTGCAGCCTATTCTCAAACTGAGCTAAGTAGAGAAAATATTGACAAATGGGCCCTATCTTCTAAAGGCTTGACCTTCATAAGCATATATTTGGCCTTATTTTTGTATTATAGAGTGTGATTGTTTAAACCACCATAAAAGGTCTAATGCATTGCTGTTTCTTTGTATGCATTTATATAGATTCATCTATATATCTTTTTACTCACTGATGTGCATACTTGTTTAACAAAATCAATTCCCCTTTCCCTTGACAATGAAGAGTGATACTCAGTTTAGTGTGCCACAAAGTGGTATTCCTTGGCAATCTGAACTAGACTTAGACCAATATTTTTTTCACTGAAGGTCATTGATTTTTATACTGAGTTAATTTAAGCTAATTTTTCTTTTTATGTCTATAATAAAACATCTACATATGAAAAGCATTATTAGCATTCCATTTCAGGAATAAAGTCATTTTTATTCATTGGCTATGCTCAGTAGTGGTAGTTGAAATGTTAGAAAATAGACTGAATTTTTTAATTCACTTTTATATATAGATGTAACAATTTGTAAACTTCATTTGCCATTTAAAGTCATCTGGAATATCTCCGTGGAATCACGTTTTAGGAATTGCTAATCAAAGCTGATAGTTTCTTTAACCACTGTGGACACTGAAGCCAGAGCATGTCAGTGACTCTCCCACCTTCACCAACTTCTCATTGCAAGGCTTCTCCTTGTATCCTAATCTGTTTCTACTAGTTACACAGTATTTGTAAAAATGGACCTGAAATAGTAATTCCATTTACTATACATATTGCTGGGAGTTTCCAAAACAATTAAGCTTGTATGAATTAAGTGATTAAAGTATTAAAGAATAGAAAATTTATGATCTCTTTTATCAACCTGGCACATGAAGACTACACATAAAAAATCCACCGCTACCTCTGTTTCCAAGTCAGCTCACTACTTCCCTATATTTAAAGTAGTATCGCAAGGACTTCTCCAGTATTTGAATAGCAAAAGTAGTTCATGGTTAATCATTAACTTGTACAAACTAATTCAGTTAAATGAGCAATAATTAATAACTAACTGACATTCATTAGACATTAAGTATATATTAGCCTGCTTTTTTCAATCAAATAACTTTTTCCTTGTTTTTGTTCAATTTAAGTCACACAATGTGGACTGAGTTATCTATTTTATGTATTACTGATCTCACATGTAAGAATAGCCACATTTTATAAGTAGAAAATTTTCACTCATAATTAAATCAATGGGATTTTTTTTTCTCTTGGCCTTCTTAGGTACTAATAAAAGGCCTTGCAGGCAAACACGTTTATCTAACATTTAAATACTGCTTGTTGGAATTTATAATTTTATTTTAGCTTTACATTATTGCCTTGTTTCAGCCCTAAGATTTTTCTTCCTTAAAGTTATAATTAACCAATTAAAATTATTATTTCTCAGAAAGAAAAATAAATATAATATTTGCATACAAATGAGAAAACACAAAGTCTAATATATTTAATAGATATAATGGTTTTAGATTATTTATATGCAGGGCAGCTTTACATATAAAACTTTAGAGAGAAAAAAATAAGAATTAATCATTGTTTAAAGGTACATAAGAATATACAAACAATTTTAACAGTAGAATGTAATTTTTATTATAATTATCATTATTTTTGTTATGACTCCAAACTTTCCTTTTAATTATTTCTTAGGGCTAATATAAGTATATTTTTATCATTAATTTTCTTTTCCTATTTCAACACTATGAACTTTTCTAGTCTTATCTTTTACTCATCTCTGTTCCTTTATTACAATGAATACTGTTTTACCAACTGCCTTAAAATATAAGTAATCCAACTTGACAAAATGTTAACACCTTTTTTAATCTTTCCCTTTTCCTAAATTACATCATCTATTCATCTTGTAAATTCTGGAATGAGCAAGTCACATTTGGACATTGTAAAGTAGTCAAAGGTGAAGAGAGAAAAAAAATAATTCAGTTTGTGTTAATGGAAAAATACAATGATCTTCAAACAGTCTTTTCCTTGTATGCTTCAATTTGGTAAACACACATTTAAGATGATGTAATGGTTAATTTTAAGTGTAAACTTGTCTAGGCTATGGTGGTCATTTTGGTCAAATGACAATTTCGATGTTTCTGTGGAGGAATTTTGAGATCAATATCTACAATCAATTGATTTTAAGCAATGTAAATTACCCTTGAAGACCTTAGGAGCAGAAACTGAGGTTTCCCTGAGAAGGAATTCTGCCTCAAGACTGTAACATAGATGTTTCCCAGTCTACTCACACTGATACAGAGTCTGGCAAGTCTGAAATCTACAAGATAGGCCAGCCAACTGGAAACCTCAGCCAGAGTTGAAGTCGTAGTCATGAGTCTGAAATTTATGTGGGAGGACAACAGGCTGGACACTTGGGTGGGAAATCTACGCTAGCTTCATAATAACTTTTATAATTGCAGAGTGAATTTTTCTACTCATTTTTATCATGACTGTTTTGACTATTATAGTTTACTTGAATTTGTATTTTAATTTTAGGATCAGCTTATAAATTCTGCAAAAAAGCCAGCTGGGACTTTGATAGTGATTGCATTGAATCTGTAGATCATTTGTGGAGTACTTTTTATTCAAGAACTTGAGATGCCTTTCCATTTATTTAGGTCATCTTTAATGTCTTTGAGTAATGTTTTATAATTTTCAGTGTATATATGTCTAGCACTTCTCTTGTTAAACTTACACCTAAGTATTTATTTTTTGTTATGCTACTATAAGTAGAATTTCTTTCCTATTTTTATTTTTGGATATTTATTCCTAGTGAGCAGAAATGTAGTTGATTTTTATATATTGATATTCTATCCTGCAAATTTGCAGAAATTGTTTATTAGCTCTAATAAGTGATTTGCATTCCTTAAGATTCTTTACATGTAATATCAGGTTGTCTGCAAAAAAAGATAATTTTCTTCTTTCTTTCTAATCTGGATGCATTTTACTTCATTTTCTTACGTAACTGCCCTCTATAACACCTGCAGTATAGAAGGGATCGGAGTGAACATCCTTGTCTTTTTTCAGACATTAGTTGGGGAGCATTCAGTCTTTCACCATCAAACACTAGCAGTGAGTTTTTTGTAGATGCTCTTTATTTGCTTGGAGAAAATCTCAACTATTCCTATTTTTTTTTAAATTGTTTTATCAAGAAAAGGCTTTGAATTTTGTCAAATTTTATTTTTGTGTGTGTCTATTAAGATGACAATATCCTTTGTTGTACTAATACAGTATGTTACATTGAATGATTATTTTATGAGTCACCTCTGCATTCCTGAGATCAATTCCACAGTTACAGTGTATAAATCTTTTAATGTACCACTGGATCTGTTTTGCTAGCATTTTATTGATGACATTTTTCATCTATCTTCTTAAGAGATACTAACCTTTAGGTTTTTTTCTTATAATGTCTTTGGCTTTTATAACAGGGTGATGCTAGCCTTGCAGAATGAGTTGAGACGGGTTTCCTACTCTTCCAGTTTTTGGAATAACTTCTTAAAGATTAATGTTAAATATTCATGGTGTATAATCTTTTTACTATGCTGTTGGATACATAATTTGTTAAGGATTTTGCATCTATATTCACATGGAATACTTATCTGTTTACTTGTGAATTATTTGTCTGGTTTTGTTTTTAAGGTGATAGCCTAACAGAATAAGCTGGGAAGTGTTTCATTCTATTTTTCAGAAGAATTTGATAAAGATGGGTGTTAATTCTTCAAACATTGGGTTGGATTCACTAGGGAAGCCATCTGGTCCTGGGCATTTCTTTGCTGGGTGGTTTTTGATTATTGGTTCAATCTGTTCACTCATTGTATGTGTGTTATTCTTTTTTATATTTTTGAGTTAGTTTTGGTGGTTTATGTACTTTTAGAAATATTTTCATTCCGTCTAGTTCATTTAATTTGTTGATGCAATTGTTCACAGTTCTCTTTTGTTTTTGACATTACATTTATGTAAGGTTTTCATTTCTTACTTTAGTAATTTGAATATTTCTCTTTTTTTAAGGTCAGTTTGGCTAAAGTTTTTCAGTTTTAGCAATCATTTTACAAAATCAACCTTTGTTTTGTTGATTCTATTTATTGCTTTTTTATTGTCTATTTGGATTATTTTCAATCTTCCTTCTTCTAGCTTTGGGTTTGGCTTATTCATTTTTTTTTTCTCTCTGGATCTTCTGCAGAATTTGGTGTTTACACAATTTTTTTTTTAATTTTGGTCATTCTACTAGTTGTGTAATAATATCTCATGGTTTTAACTTACATTTCCTTTATGATCTTTTCATATGTTTATTTTCCATCTGTAAATCCTCTTCACTGAAATATCTGTGCATGTATTTTGCCCTTGTCATGTACTGTTATTCTTTTACTGTTGAATTTTAAGAGTTCTTTATATATTCTAGATACAAATCCTTTGTCAGGTATGTTGTTTACCAGCATTTTTTCCTTGATCTGCAGCTTCTCTGTTCATTCTTTTAACTTTCAGCATAGCAACAGTTTTTAATTTTGGTAAGATCCAATTTATCATTTTTTTCAATTGTACTTTTGATATAAAATCTAATAACTGTCTAGTCCTAGATCCTAAATATTTCTCCTTACTTTTTCTAGAAGTTTTATAGTTGTACATTGAAGTCCATTATGCATTTTGAATTAGTTTTTATGTAAAGTATGTGAGGTTTAGGTGTAGGTTTAGGTTCTGGTTTTTTATTTGTCATTTTGTTTTTGTTTTGTTTGTATTTGTGGATGTTCAACTGCTCAAGCACAGTTTGTTGAAAAGGCTATCCTCCTCAACTGAATTGCTTTTACACCTTTGTCAAAACACAGTTGGGCATATTTATTTATGTGGATCTATTTCTGGGTCCTCAATTTTGTTCTATTGATCTATGTGTCTACCCCTTTGCAAATACCACACTCTTTTATTTACTGTAGCTATACAGTTGGCCTTACTATCAGGTAAAGTGAAATCCCCTACTTCCTACTTACTTTTCAATCCTGTTATAGATATTCTAAGGTCCATACATTTCCAAAGTTTAGAATAACCCTGTGTATGTCTATAAGAAAGAAACTTGGCTTGGATTTTGATAGGGATTTCATTAAACATTGACATCATTTTTTAAAATTAGGTCTTTCAATCCTTGAACACAGTATATCTTTCCATTTATTTAAGGCCTTTGATTTATTTCAGCAATTAATTTATAATTTTTGAGATACAGATCTTATATATGTTTTGTTAAATTTATATTTAAGTATTTCATTTTTGGGAGCAATGGTAAAAGATACTGACTTTTAAATTTCGGTCTCCACATACTTATTATTAGTATATAGAAATGTGATTTTTTTGTGTGTATTTGCTTTATTCTTGCAACCTTACTGAACTCATTAATTCCAAGAATTTTTTTTTTTTAATATAGACAATCACGCTGTTTTCAAACACGGAGAATTTTATTTCTTCTTTTCAATCTGTATGACTTTTATTTATTTATTTTTTTACTCAATATAGTGGGCACTATTTCCAGTACTATGTTGAATCAGAGTGGATATTTTTGTCCTGTACCTGAACTGCAGGGAAAGCATTCAGTCATTCAATGTTAAGCATGATGTTAGCTGTAGAATTTTTGGAGCTCTTCTTTATCACACTGGGAAAGATTCTCTCTATTCCAAGTTTGCTGAGAGAATTACAAATGATGTTGATTTTTAAAATGCTTTATCTGCATTCAATGATATGATCATATGATTTCATCTTTAGCCTAAGACATGATATATTAACTTGACTGATTTTCAAATGAGGAACTAGCTTTGCATATCTAGAATAAATCCCAGTTAGTCATAGAATATAATTACTTTTTTTAACATTTTTTATTGATTTATAATCATTTTACAATGTTGTGTCAAATTCCAGTGTTCAGCACAATTTTTCAGTCATTCATGGACATATACACGCTCATTGTCACATTTTTTTCTCTGTGAGTTATCATAACATTTTGTGTATATTTCCCTGTGCTATACAGTGTAATCTTGTTTATCTATTCTACAATTTTGAAATCCCAGTCTATCCCTTCCCACCCTCCACCCCCCTGGTAACCACAAGTCTATATTCTCTGTCTGTGAGTCTATTTCTGTCCTTTATTTACGCTTTGTTTTTGTTTGTTTGTTTGTTTTTGTTTTTGTTTTTTAGATTCCACATATGAGCGATCTCATATGGTATTTTTCTTTCTCTTTCTGGCTTACTTCACTTAGAATGACATTCTCCAGGAGCATCCATGTTGCTGCAAATGGCATTATGTTGTCGGTTTATATGGCTGAGTAGTATTCCATTGTATAAATATACCACCTCTTCTTTATCCAGTCACCTGTTGATGGACATTTAGGCTGTTTCCATGTTTTGGCTATTGTAAATAGTGCTGCTATGAACACTGGGGTGCAGGTGTCATCCTGAAGTAGATTTCCTTCTGGATACAAGCCCAGGAGTGGGATTCCTGGGTCATATATTAAGTCTATTCCTAGTCTTTTGAGGAATCTCCACACTGTTTTCCATAGTGGCTGCACCAAACTGCATTCCCACCAGCAGTGTAGGAGGGTTCCCCTTTCTCCACAGCCTCTCCAGCATTTGTCATTTGTGGATTTTTGAATGACGGCCATTCTGACTGGTGTGAGGTGATACCTCATTGTAGTTTTGATTTGCTTTTCTCTGATAATTAGTGATATTGAGCATTTTTTCATGTGCTTTTTGATCATTTGTGTGTCTTCCTTGGAGAATTGCTTGTTTAGGTCTTCTGCCCATTTTTGGATTGGGTTGTTTATTTTTTTCTTATTGAGTCGTATGAGCTGCTTATATATTCTGGAGATCAAGCCTTTGTTGGTTTCACTTGCAAAAATTTTCTCCCATTCCGTAGGTTTTCTTCGTGTTTTATTTCTGGTTTTCTTTGCTGTGCAGAAGCTTGTAAGTTTAATTAGGTCCCATTTGTTTATTCTTGCTTTTATTTCCATTGCTTGTGTAGACTGTCCTAGGAGAACATTTTTGAGATGTATGTCAGATAATGTTTTGACTATATTTTCCTCTAGGAGGTTTATTGTATCTTGTCTTATGTTTAAGTCTTTGATCCATTTTGAGTTGATTTTTGTGTATGGTGTAAGGGAGTGTTCTAGCTTCACTGATTTACATGCTGCTGTCCAGTTTTCCCAACACCATTTGCTGAATAGACTGTCTTTATTCCATTGTATATTCTTGCCTCCTTTGTCGAAGGTTAGTTGACCAAAAGTTTGTGGGTTCATTTCTGGGCTCTCTATTCTGTTCCATTGGTCTATATGTCTGTTTTGGTACCAATACCATGCTGTCTTGATGACTGTAGCTCTATAGTATTGTCTGAAGTCTGGGAGAGTTATTCCTCCAGCCTCCCTCTTTTTCTTCAGTAATGCTTTGACAATTCTAGGTCTTTTGTGGTTCCATATAAATTTTATTATGATTTGTTCTAGTTCTGTGAAATATGTCCTGGGTAATTTGATAGGGATTGCACTAAATCTGTAGATTGCCTTGGGCAGTGTGACCATTTTAACAATACTGATTCTTCCAATCCAGGACCATTTTTTAAAGTCTTCTTTAATTTCCTTCATCAATGGTTTATAGTTTTCTGAGTATAATTCTTTCACCTCCTTGGTTAGATTTATTCCTAGGTATTTTATTACCTTGCCTGCTATCTTAAAGGGGATTGTTTCTTTATCTTCTTAAAAAGAAATTTCTTTAGGATTCTGAGGGGAGGAAAGCCAAGATGATGAAAGATATTTCACACAAAATAGAGATGTGTATATGCATGATACAGCTATTTAACACATTCTAATACATAAATGTAAAACTAATAGTAAGGAAAATAAGTTTAATATGAAACATTTAAAGAGACAATAGAGTCTGTTGATATTCAAATGTATCTATATTCCAACATTCAAATCAGGCAAAAAACAGAATGATCAAAAGAAACACTGTAATTAAAGCTGTATTTTTACTATTATATGCATAGAAAAACTTATAGAGAAGAGATTTCTAATATAATAAAAAGGATTCTAAACATTCAGAATCACTATTTCAAAGGAAAGCTGACAGATCAGAAATAGCAATTGTATTATTAACAACTGTAAATCATGCCATTCACTGAATAATCAGCACTTTGTTCCTTTAATTTCAAATGCCAGTTTTATCCAATAAATTTTTCTTTAATTAATAACTGGTCTTCAGCTCATTGATCTGCGTATCTGTTGCTGGGCCAGCATCACAATTATGTAATCAATGAAGTTTTACAATACTTTGATGTATTTTATGACAACTGTAGGCATATTATTCTATTTTTATGCAGTTCATTTTCCTTGTGAATTTTAAAACAAATTTTTTAAGTTTATGGGGAAGTCCAGCATTTCAAATAAAATTATGTTATATGACTACATAAATTGAGGAAATCTGATCTTTCTTCCTCTTATTTTACAATTTAAGAATTATTCATTAGTTTCTATTTATATAAATGCAATATTGGTGTATATTCTAGCTTTTTAAAAAATCTATAACCCTTGTTTATTTGGTGTCAATTTATAATTTTGGGTGCTATTTTTAAAAAAGATTTTAACTTCTCTTTCTAAGCAATTATTGCTAATATTGGTGAAAGCTTTTAATTCTGAATAGTAAACTCATAAATGGCCAAATAACATGCTCTGTCCATTTATTTTTAATTACTCTTAATTAATAAAAAATATTAAAATTATTATATATTTCTGTGAGGAAAGTTTAACTATAAGACAGATTTTTATATTATTTTTCAAATACTTCTAGAAACTAAATAATTTTCTATTTGATCAAGCAGATATTTTGTGATTGACCTAATTTTCGAGGGGTAATATAGTTTTAAATATTTTGTTAATAATTGATAATTTTATTATACTACAGTAATGTCAGTTTTATTAACCATCCAAGAGAAATTATTTCAACATGAAATTATTATTTCATATATTATTTCAACATTTCAATTTATTATCATAAAACACTGTGACCTATTTATTTCTATGGCATCTTTTTGTTTGCTTGTTTATTTTTCAATTTATCCACTCACTTTAATTTTTTTTAATTTGTGTTAAAATATATCTCATAATATGGCACAGTGGAAGATCCCTTTATATCTGTCAATTGAGAAATAAAACAGGAATAGAATTCTTTGGTTCTTTAGTGTCCTGTAGAGATACACGTGCTTCTCTCTTTGTTTTGGTCTGTTACATTTCAAATTACATTCTTCATTATACAAAGAGCAGAATTATTGTGTATGTTAAGCTTGACATATACATCTTCCCATGCCCTTTCATGGGCTTCATTTTAGGAAGCCAACGGACTGACAAAGCAACCTTCCTCAGACTTACTTCAACAATCACAACTTATGTCTGATTTCTTTCCCAATGCTCAAAATAAACATTTGCCCTATATAATTTTCTAAATTTAAATAAAAGTAAAAATGAGTTTCCAACCAAATCATTACTTTATTTGCACTATTACAATTCTAAAAGCCATTTTATAAAAGTTCAATGGAACTGTGAAATGCAATGTTCTCATTGTATATATAAATTTATAAAATCATAGAATTAAAGAAAATGTGTGCTGCATTCAAATTTATTGTCTACATATAATTGCTCTTGGGACAATTATCTTTATATTGCATTTCTTAAATATAGAAAGAAAACATATTTGATAAGACATGGGTTATAAATATATACATTTGAGTGCATGTATTTATATGCCAATTTTATGTATTCACAAACCTAAATATAACACTAGCAACTTAATATTTTGATATTTTTGTACTTTTGTTGTTAAACTATATCCTAAGCTGAACTTTTTTCTATATATATCTATACATTATTTTATAATGAAAACGTTAGTATGCACTAATTATCCCATACAGCTTAGTAACAAGTCAAAGATAGTAACTTACTTAATATCAAAAGAATGTTAAAACAGAAATTTTATCATAATGTGGTGCAAAAGGTTAGAACAATGGCTAAAAAATGTTTAGGGGTACTTAATTAAAATGGGATAAAAGCCACAGAAGTACCTTTACATTTTGATTAATTTTAACAAAAATATGAAACTATTATGGAAAGATTCTGATATGATGAGTACCATCTGCTCTTATTTTGTTATATAATAATTTGCATAAAATCTATTAAGTTTGCTGTATTGCATGCTTCAGCAATTTAATAACCCAGAATTATGGATGATATACAGTTCTTGGCAACAAATGTTAATAAACAGAAATTGTATTCTGGTAGAAATTCATGTAGAAACTAATATGTAATTTTAGGGAAAATGAAGCTATTGCAAATTGTTTTCATTATTTTTAGTAATTAATTTGTTCTAATTAAGAAGGTGTGATTTGTATTTCTGTGTTTCTAAGTCTTCAGAGTCTTAAAAAGATGAAATTTCATCATTAACTTGGTTGCATATAATGTGCATCATAAAGTTCCTCTCCTTAGTTGCTCTTCTTTTTCTCTCATTCATTTTTTCTTCTCTATAAAGTAATGAATCCATATGAAAGCTTCTATTAGCTGTAAAAATGAAAAGGTTTGCTCAGAAAAACCCCAGAAAACTCTGTCTATGCAAACATGATATCTTCAAAGGCTTTGGGTACAAGACAATGATCACTTTTTGTTCTTTTAGAAAAGTTACTACTCTCTCTCCTCCAGTCTGAATTATTCCTAGGTTTAGCCTCCTCTGGAGCAAAGAATACTAAAGACATATTTGTACTGCAGAATGATCTTTTAGCATAACATCTATACTGCAGGTACGTCCATTCCCTTCCTATACTCTGCCAAAGCCAAGGTTATTACACAGTAAAAATGTATTCAGCCTCTTATTGAGGTCCTCTGTTAGAAACTGCAGAAGTTTGAAGAGTCCCTGCAGGTCTTTCTGTAACCCTGTGACTGCTGAAAACAACCAGTAGTGCAAACACACAGGCTTTGGGTTCAGAGATCCCTATATGCAAATTTAGATTTCTCCTCATATTAACTGAGGGACTTCATTCAGTTATTCTCTAGTCGTAAGTTTCTTCTCAAGAAAAATGGAAACCCAATAGTAATTACTACACAGGATTAATGTGTAGATTAAATGAAACGGAAAATGTGTAGTCAGTGCTTGGCACAGAGAAATAACACAATAAATGCTAGCGTTTTTAAAAGCTATTCATTTTGGTGTCTGTTCAAAAACCATGATGCATTCTGTCTTTGTAAACTTTAATTTGTTAAGTCAAACAAATAGAAATCTTTACAATATTCCTGACACATTTTACAATTTTACAACATTTGAAGAATTTATTTTGTCAAGCAGTGGCACAAGCGAGAGAGTATGTGTGGTGTATGTGTGTGTGTATTCTCTCCTCTGCATCTGTCAACTTCATTGGCAATAAACAAAGTTTCAGTGACAACAATAAAGTATTTTGGTATATTCTTGCGTCTCAAGCCAAATACAACCCATTATTGAACTCATTAACCTTTGCCAGTATTGTTATTTTCGGAGGGGGCTAAAAATAATTTTGCTTTCCTTTTTAAGATTGTCTCTTAAATCTTCATGGTTTATTCACATTGAAACAAAAATTGAGAATAAAGACCTCAGCCAGCTAGCCAGCCAGCCTATCAACAACTGAATATTGAATATGTATTATGTGCCAGACACAGATGATAGGTCTTCAAGAAATAGCAATGAAAGAGTGACATTTCCTGCATCAAGAAAGTCTCAGTTTAATCAAAGATTGACAAGTACAGTGCAATGAAATGTGTTTCATATAACAAGTATAGAAAAGATACCAAAAGAACAGAGAGAGTGATTGATCCTAATTACAGGCTTAGCAGAGATATGATCATCAATCTAATCCTGGAAATAATTCTGAAGTATGAATAGAAATTCACTTTGGTGGAGGGAAAATATGCCACTTTTAATAACAATAAAAACAAAGGCTTGACATGATTAGAAACAGGATAATTCTCAAACAATTATAACTCACTATCTCTATTTGATATTTTTCCAAAATAATTAGATATTACTCCAATATAAATCAGTATAATGTTGTTTAGAATAATTATTTTGAGACAGGAGGGAAGGGGGCAAGGCACAAACATTGAAAAATAATGGAGCGGCGCCATTTTTCCTCTCCTGGATTGGCATGCTCCCAATTCTCGGGAGTGTGCTATATTTTACTACCTTTTTATTTTACTAATAAAATCTTGTTTATATCACACTTTCTGTCTTTTGCTAAAAATTCATTTTTTTCGGGTGACTAAGAACCGAGGTAATTCTTATTTCCCTCCTCCAGGTAACAACATAACTGATAAATGGATGAAGTTGTACACAAATTAACATCCAGCTGACTAAAACTTGTGCAATTTGTTCTAGAATGTGCTACTTCTGATTCTTCTCATATTTATATCCTTTTATTTTATCTAATTTTATTTTCGTAGACTAACAAGGTCGGTGGCTTGAACAGGCCTATTTATTCGTATCACATTCATCTTACTCAAAACACATGCGATGACCACCTGTTATCTGCTGACCGTGCTTCTAGTGATGAGAAATACAGCAGAAAACTCGACCACTCCTGCCTAAAAACCTGTCCAATAGTTAAGACCCACTAGTACATGGGGGTAAGCTAGCAGAAAAGTACTGAAGGGATTACGGAGGAAGATTGATCTATGGGATATCTCAGGTATATTTAGTTATTCCTGAGTTTGCAAATTCTCTTTGATTAAGGTCATTGGTGTTTGTTAATTGGTATCCATCACAGTTAGTCTTCTACCTTCTTACAAAGACAGATAGATCAGGGTGCTATTTTCCTTGATGTTCACATTTCAAAGGGATGGCTCCCAGGTCCTTTAGAAAGACATTCTTGGGTTGTAAAAGGCTTTTTAGTAGATTCACATCTCAAAGGGCCAAAGAAAGAGTTTACAAATTTTCTAGAATAAATTCTCTAAGAAAACACAGGTCAGGGTCTGGAGTCAGGAGGAAGTTTGTCTAAAATTTAGTCAAACTGAGAGAAGTATTAAGCCTCTTTGGTCACAAAACAAGCTAGAGGGTCAGGAGCACATTTTCAGTCTGCCGTTTCTTCTGTCTCCCCTGTATTATTTAAAACCCTTGGGCACTTTAAACCATGGTCTGGCTACTCATGTGGTAGAAAAGTCTTGTATTTTGTTTAGACTACAAATTGTTTTTTCTAAAACTAACATAGGTAACATTTTCAAAATTGAGATTGCCCATTTATTTTAGTATCTAGATTTTTTGCTGCCCTTGAAAAATTGGAAAATCTAACTTTATTGAGCTGTTGTATTTGTAACCCTTATTTTATATAGTTAAAAAAAAAAGTACATAAGCAAGTCTTGGGAAGTCCTGGTGTCTAATAGTTCACTGCTGTCATTTCTGTCACTGATCCACTTCACCATGTGGTGTAGCTGCTGGATATTAATTAGCTGTCCCTAAGTGTTCTTGGCTTTCTCTAAGCACCAAACAGTGTGATCTCCCAATGAAGAAGTCTATGATAAAACCTTGTATTTGCATGAGCCACAGTGAATTCAGCTTGCTCAAGTAGACTTATCTATAATTAATGTATCATGTGTATTTATTATAGATAACTAGATTTCAGAGTGCACTGAAGAACTTCGTGTGATGAAAGGAGCAGACCCGGTGGGCCCTCCCAGATACAAATCCTTTCTGTCTCCCATTTCTCTTCTTCAGGAAATAGGCTTCAGGTAACCTCCTTGACCCTCCCTGAGTTCCAAGGGCAGATTCAAACAGTTGCTAATCAGGGAAGGTATAGAATGCAGAAATGAGGGAGGTCAAGAAACAATAGTACAGCCTTGGGGTAGGGTCCTGGTTCCTTTAGAACAGTCAAGAAACAATAGCGCAGCCTTGGGGTAGGGTCCTAGTTCCTTCTCAAGGTATATACATAATAATATCTTTAAGTTCTTCTGCAGTAACTAAGGCTTCCCAACAACTGCCTCTTGTTTATCGCTGAGCAAAATCTTTGGAGATGGTTTTCTGGGGAGACACTGGGTCCATCAGATTGCCAGAATTCTCATTAAAAGCAACTTTCCTTTTTGTTACCAAGGCTGTTGCCCCCAGGATTATACCCCTGCCCCTCCACTAAATAGAAACCAATTACTCTTAACTAAGACTCAGAAGACAAGCACTGGTTAGAACTGCAAAGCCCCAGATGGCAAAGGATTTGACATCCAATGGACCTTCAGCCTCATTATAAGCCCATACAGTTAGAGAAGGCAGACAACTAGATTATGAGCAGAGAAAGGGGGTCACAGGCCAAATGAAGGAAACCATACATCATGTGAACAATGGGGATTGTTGGGCAGACAGAAAAGCAGGAACCTCAGGACTGATAAGAGATCACACATTTTGGGGGTAACAAGTGTCCTGGAGGCAGACAAGGAGAGGTGGCATGAGGCAGGAATCTCCAGTGTCAGAATGTAACATTTTGTTCATCATGCCCTCATTACAACAAAATTAGCCTTACAAATAAGAAGTACCCATCATGCCCTGATGCCATGACACTTCATATCCAGACTAAATAAGGAGAAAAATCCCTCCTTCACTCCGGAAGGTGGAGCTTGGATGGAAATCAGGGAATACGGCACCAAACCCTTCCCTCCCAATTGAATATTCTGCCTATTCTACTATCCGTCCCTTAATAAATCCCCACTTTATTTTCTTAACCTCCTTATCTCATCTCTGAATTCCTTCTGCTATAAGACAAGAACCTAATTACCAAAAACAGTACAAGAATGGAAGATGAGGCAGCTGGCTTCAGCACACCCAGATGGAGGACATACGGTGGAAGCCTCCCATAAAAGTCCACACGTGGCTTGAGCCACAGATGGAGCTATCTCTACTGGCCATCTTGAGATGGTTCCCCACTCAAGCGCTTTTCTGCCATTCTCCAGTCGAGCACTTTCCTTTTCCCCTTCTGAGCTTACTGCAGCTGTTCACTTTGTCCCTCTGCTTCTGCTGTGTGAATTCTTTTTGGAGCTGGTGGTAAGGACCCACACTTTAGTGGCCTTCCTAATTTAGGGGTCCCTCTATCTGTTAACAATACCAGGATCATGCTTTTATGTGGGAGGTTTTCTTAGCTGAAAAACTGTTGAATAATGGACCAGCTTCAAATATTATCATTATAAATAAGAGATCCCCACCGTTTTATTCAATGACTTAAATGAAGACATGGAGAGTCTGATTCTATAGTAATGACAGATGTCTCCAGTTTTTTACATGATTTAACTCACTTACATGGTTGTATTAACTAGACCTCTTTATCAGCATCTCTGGGACAAAATTTAACAGAAATCCTTATAACACAATTTTTGGAAATTAAGTTGTCCACATGAACAAAAGGTCTTGAAATTTTAGTTCACTTATTTTGTGACTACTTCCTGAAACAGCTGATCAGGCTTATTCACAATTATTTAACTGATTGTTTTCAGACATGAGAATGAAAAGTAACAATCTTCCTCTTAACTCATATTAGTGAAATATTCCAATAGTGTGAGTTCAGTCTGCAGTCAACCTTTTTATGACTGAGATAGATAGTTTACAGTAAATCCAGTAGGTAATTGTTAAATCAATCAATAAGTGAATTAATACAGAGACAATATTATGAGAAGTCTGGAAAATTTATGATACAAAAAAAAAAGCTAAAACTGTTAGTGGATAATAAGATTATACTTGCAGAAAATCAGCCTATACTTTTTAATGTTCCCCTTAACACAAATTATGGGCTTCTTTAGAGAATATTATTTTTACTTCACATTTTAATATTCTGTAGAATAGTATTTTACATCTCAGTATGTAAGCCACTGTTGGGAACTCACAATAATAATAGTAGAGCAAATATGCCATACTATTGGGATCAACTGATTTGTGATCTAACACACAAAAAATTATCTTAAATACAGTCTACTAAATTAAACCTAGACATCTATGATTCAAATTCATATAGATAATCCTAAATATAAACAATCTCTGAGAAACTTCATATACAGGACAAAATTCTCCTGGAGTGTTTATATAAACAGTCATTTTTAAAGCTGTGTCTGCAAAAATCTATAAAAATAAGATTCAGGAAGTTTTTGTAGTTTAATTTTAACCTGGAGCTTATAAGATTTAGCCTAATAAAACTAGGAAAACAAGAAAAATTAAGTTTCTAAAATTGATTTTTAAAGAGCAGAGATTTTCTAGAGCTCAGCAGGTATATGATGGGATTATGATATTTTCATAGCTAAAAATATGATTCAAAAAACAAAGATGCGCTCAGTATGAGCGTGGGTATTATGGTTGTCTAGGGTATTAGGATTTAACTATGGTTTCTAAGTTGTATGTTTAAAAGTGGTAACGTAAGTGTGAATGTGTGTGTTTGTGCATTTGAACACAAAATATGATGAACAGAAGCTATCCAGAGGTTAATTTCAATTAAGTTGCACCAAGAAGCACAACACAAAATTATTTCAGGATATGAATCATACTGACTCTCCGGTGAGATTTAAAAGAGAAGCCCTACTATTCACTGCCATTTCTCTATTCATAGAGTAAATCAATCAAATGGGAATCTTCACGTTCAAAGGCTAAAATATGGGTACAGCAAGTTTGCAGAAAACCTGAAAATTCTATGGCTGTTATCAATTTTAGCGCTTCAAGATGCAAATGACAGAAAACTTACATTGGCTTAAAAAAAAAAGAATTTATTCACTTAACATTTCAAATGTTCCTTCGTGGCTACAGATGAATATTAAAATAGTCTAATAAAATCAGCTGGATCTTCCTATCATGAAAGTTGACTTCCAGCATGACTAAGCTTACATTTCATTATTTTGGCAACATCAATTGAAACAGATTGATTATATTTACAATACCTCTAACAGTAATTCTAGACCATCTTATTGACCTAGGGTTGCATGCCCATCTCTGCTAGTCAGACTAGGTAAGGCTTGCTGTGGTCATAAATACACAGCTGCTCGTGGTAGTTTAATACAAGAAAGTATTATTTGTGGCCCAAGCTATGACTGATGCAGGTCAAGGGGCTCTCTTTCATCTTGAAGTCTTCCCATCTTTAAATCATGCCTTCAATGTTTCCACAGCAAGGGAAGAGAGAGGAAACACAGGAAAAGCACTCTGAACTGGCTCGCCAAGAATTTAATCACATGGACCCACATGAATGAAGGAGGGGCTAGAAAACATGTTTTCTTATATGCCAGGAAAGAAGGAAATTAAACAGGGTTTGCTTCCGCCGTTTATTTCCTTTCCCAATCACTTTTTTCCAGAGTTTTGGCACTCTAATGGACCAGGCTGCGGTAACATATTCACTCCTAAATTGGAGGTGGGAATCAGGGAGGTCAACATCATCCAATTATAGTGAAAATGGGCTTAGAACGTTTTATCAAAAAAATACAGGGTTGCTTTCATAGCTAAATGAAGGAATGAAGACAAAGATACTGGATAGGCTCAAGATGCAAACTGACTAGAAATATAAACAGTTATACTTTATAATGTGAAAATGGAGAAATATATCCCTTTTCAATCTTACCAAATAACGACGCAGTCCTTCACATCCAAGTTACTGTTTTTAAATCATCCATATCTCCTCTCTCTACATATAATTAAATTGAAATAAATTATCAAATATATATATATATATATATAAAATAATTAAATTGATAGGCTAAATCATCAACAAAAAATGTGATTGTTAACTGAAAAACATTTCACAATGTTGTGAGTTCAGTTTTATTTGGGGCCAAATGAAGTCTACAGCCCAGGAGACAGTGTCTCAGACAGTTCTGAGGAACTGCTCTGCAGAGGTAGTGGGACGTCAGTATACATGTGATTTAGTGAACAGAGGAAATGTGCAATCAAACACATATTTTGGCAGAAAGTTGCTATTAGTCACAAGAAGGCTGCTGCTAGTCACGAGGCACAGATGTCTCTGTTAATAATTTTAGTGCTTTTCTAGATAGGAGAAGATGCAAGAAATTGAGCTCATAAAATTTTCTCCTAAAAATATCTAGCTATCAGAAGTCCTATTCTGTCAGTGTTCCTCAGAGCACAGAGTGCCTCACTCCTGATCTCCGCACTGAACTCCTTTCAGGGTGTGTTGAAGGTCAGCAAATTCAGTGACTAGTGACTTCATTCTTGTATAACCAGATGGCGAGTGACAATTTTTAGTTCACATGATCATGAAAACTATTACACTTAATCATGCTATGTTTTATTAGGTATAAGTAGAATTAAATAACCATTTGCTACAAAGAAGTTGTGGAGTTAAGGGGACATGGAGGTATCTGAGTTACTGATACATATGCACATTTATGAAGATAAATCAAGGTATTTTTTAGAAATAATATATTTTTGAAATGTTGAAATTACAAAAATGGATAAAAGTAATCTAATTCAACGAGAATCTTATGTGCAAATGGCTTATCTATGACTCCATGCAACGTGTATTGAATATTTGGTGACTAGTCTTTTTTATATTTAGATTTAAGCCATATACTAGAATATTAACAGTTACCAGATTTATTCATGAAACTATTATCAGAATTTAATGAAAATCAAGTTTCACTCAAAAGCTTTAGTGAGATTAATAGAACATTCAGTTGTCACCTAATAAATGTGTTGTGTAGACAGGAAGCAGAGGTTCTATGCAAAGCTAAAAGCACTGTTTCATTTCTGTCAGCCCTATTGTCTTGGTATTTTGTTCTTCAGGAACCAAGCTGAATTGATCTGCTGTCTGTATCAGAAAAAAAAAATCATCTTAATGTATTATGTAAATGAACTGCTAATCCATCATAGTCTCCTTTAGTTCTTTAAAATACTACACCAGAGGCTTAAATTAAAAACACACGCTGCTACATTCAGTCTGGACCTGCTGTCGGTATCATTCCCCCCACGCCTCGGAGAAAATCCCGTGTAGAGACGGGCTATCTGGGATCCTGAAGATGGGGACTGTTGGGGGCCACCTGGGAAGAGACCCTGCTGCCCTTGCTGAGAGGGCCTCACTTAGGCTGGGTTGCTCTAGTTACTAGCAGTATTTAGAAGTATTTACTTTAAGAGAAGTGTAAAGATTAGTAATGTAAATCTTTTAGGAAGATGCTGTAACCTGGAGTATAAAAAGATTATTGAAAGACATCAGTGCGGCTGTGTTTTCATCACTAACAAGACATAATCTGCATGCAGAGTGTCCCCAGAGAGAAACAGGAGAACAAGGAAAGCCACATTAATTTGTATTCATTTGCTTGTGCTCTGTGCTGTCAAGTACTACAACCTTGGTTAAATAAATCAGAAATAAATATGTGTTTAGTGTCTCTTCCCACCAATTCATATTCCATTTGAAAATTTTCAAAGAATATTCAACAAGTTTCTGTTTTTACTATGGCTTACTCCTGTAACTAGTTAATTCAATACTCCATTCTTGCCTTGTCTGAGTAACTCAAATTGACCTCACCAGAATTAATCGTCTCAAAATCTAACTTCCTAGTCATAGAAAATTAAGGCGATAGAGGAATATGTTGAATGACACCATGAATATGAAATAATCTAAATCCAGAAAATGGAAAATTCTAAGTATGAACAATCATATTTAAGTAATGAATAAATAAATAATTGGTGTGAAAATATAAACTGAGGAAGATGCTGTAATAAATTAAAAGATGGATCATATTTAGATCTTGATTCAAATAACAACAAAGCCCACAAAAATATATTTTTGATACTATGGGGAAAAATGAATATGGACTGTTATAACATAGTGTGAACAGATTATTTTTAAACTTTTAAGTGTGATAAAAGTATTGTAATAAAATTCTTATCTACTTGTAATATACAGTAATTTTACCTATGGGGAAAAAAGTGTTACATAGTCTTTCCTCTCAGTGCTGAAGGTGAATTTGGGAGACACTGCTACTTAAATGAGTTTCCTGATGTCATTTTTGATGATGGCATTCTGTAGTGATAGAGCCATGTAGCAGCAGTTAACTGAGAAGGAAACAAGGTTATGTTTAATGTATCAGGCAATATCACCACTACGGCAATCAGAGGGGCTTGACAAGTTCAGTTACCAGCAACAGTCCTCACTATTTTGCATATACATGTATAACATATGTTAATATACATATTTATGTACATGTATATACATATACATACATACACATAGACATACAGATTAATTTAGTTTTCTCTTCAACTTGAATACTTCTCAAAATTTGAAGAGGAACTAAAATCACTTAAATCAGCTGTTTAAGAAATTCTAAGAGTCTAAAAGGAGAAAGCTGAACTGTGGAGTTCTGTCCCTGCTTAGAAAATTTTAATTCCATAGAGTTTGGAAAAAAATAAAGAAAACTGAATTTTTAAAACTTTGAAGATTCCTTCATATTTTTCTCAAGATAAATATATTTGAGACCTAGTTTTAATATAACTATTTTAAATATTTATTTATTTATTAATGTGTTATTTAATTTTTTTAAAATTTTGGCAGGATCGGGGGGGGAGGTAATTAGGTTTATTTATTTTTGGAGGAGGCACTGGGGAGTGAACCCAGGACCTTGTGCATGCTAAGCATGTACTCTACCACTTGAACTATACCCTTCCCCCCTAGATTCAATATGACTATTTGACATATCAATATCATTAATATCCCTTAACAATTGAACATTTTTTAAAAAAACAAAATGTTTTGATATTGTGATATAAACTTTATAAACACTCTATACATAGGTATTTTTATAACCCTAACAAGAGATTTAAATAAATGTTTAGACATTATGGGCAAGACTGTACCAAATGCTATGATTAATGTTACTAAACAGTTTCTATTATAAACTGTTTTCAGAACCTGACACGATTCTGAAAAAGTCTCGGTTTGCACTAAAGTGTCGCATGTTTTGCCTCTTCCCCAAGGTGATTTTTTTCTCATGTGTGGGAGGAAAATCTGTTCCCTTTTTCCAACAAGTTAGAATGTGGAAAATAGACTTTTTCATTGTAAAAAGAATTTGCTACTTATTTGTATTTAAAATAGTTCAAATGATATGCTTACATAACTGTTATAAATAATTTTGCACTTTTTATTTTGATTATAAAAATTATATATAATCATGGTAGAAGTATTTAGAAACAGAAGCAATTAAAGAAATACAAAAAACCCACACACAGAGATCACCACAGTTCATACATTTTCTATTCCTTTGCCACCCTAAAAAAAAATACACACAGAATATTTAAAAATTAGAATAATACATAGATATATAGCAGCAAGCCACATTTTAAGATATTCTAAATTATAATTCTAAATGACTTGCTAATAATTCACTAATAAATGCAAGAACTATAATCATTTAACCAATCACTGATATTAGAACAAGTATTTTGTCTTCAATTTCCTATTATAAAAGTTTAGTATGATATATAACCTGTACAAGTATACTCATGTGACTAAATATTTTTTTTTAGAAACTTTCTTGAACTGTAAAAGACTTCTTGCTGTCAACTGATGTATTTTGTCCCATTTATTGAGGACAAAACTAGACTATTTTTCCCATCCTTCCTTACAATTAGTTATGGCTATGTAGTTAAATTTTCTCCAATAAAATGTTAGTAGAATCAATGGGCATCACTTCCAGATCTTCCTAATAATACCTCCTGGTAAGATCTTTCATGTTCTTTTTGCCTTTTTTTACAATTGAAATATAGGTGGTTTATAATATTGTATTAGTTTCAGGTATACAGCATAATGATTCAGTATTGACTTGCATGGTAACAATAAAGATGACCTTGGAAATATTTGTTGAGTTTAATATCAGCTATGGCCTTAGCTTCTTAATGTCTATGTGACATAAGAAAAGTGTTCTGCTGGCCTGCACATCTGCCCAGGACTGCTATTTGACAAACAAACTTCTTGTTCTTTAAGCTGCTAAATTATAAAGTACTATTTCTGTTACCCAAAAGGGGAAGGGAAAAGATCCCAACTCTTGTTATACCCGAAGATAAAAATTTTGACTGGAGACAGATCATTGTGTAGCAGAAGATTTTAAAGGATTTATTAGCGAAGGGAAAGTACACCTCCAAGAACGGGAGGTGGGCTGATCCGAGGGAGGACAGCAGTGGTCTCTGTTTGCCCCTTCTCTTATACCTTTGCTTAGAGGTGGGCTTTTGATTGATTGATGGCTTTTGCCCCTGGAATGTAGTCATGCTTGTCCCCTTTTGTGTATGTCCTTACCCATAACACACACAAAAAAATCCATGGGGTGGGGGGTACCAAACCGCAATGATAATTATATTACAGTGAGCATTGAGTCATGTCCAGTGAAGTCCTTGTAGTTGCAGCTGTCGAGTTCTAACTGGCTTCTTGCTGGCACTCATTTAGAGGAGGCAAAGCCCCTTTATGCTGAAGGTGGGCATACCGCCATCTTCTGGGCCATCTCCCGTCTCCTCTACCTTAACTGCCCTCACTTTTCCCCACTTATCTTACTACCTAACATTTATACCACAGTTTAGCCTACCTTAATTAATATTTTTTCAGGATGTTTAATACATATAATCAAACTGCCTTTGGAAAACTGTAATAATTTACAGCTGAAGCGATACTTCTAATATTACCAACTCAGCACTCTTGAACATCTTGGGCAGCTACCAAAGAGAGTAGGAAAGAAATGGAAAGTTTATATTCTCATAATTTTCTGAGAGTGAATTTAGATGATTGCTTATAAACGTGTGGACCATATGTAAGGAAACTGCAAGGGATAGAGTACTGGAAGTGGAATTAAGTGGGCTCCACTACCACCTCAGGCCCAAAAGGCAAGGGGAGGGAGGGACTGCCTGGGTCTGAGACTGAGAAGCCTGTGTTGAGCGATTGCTTGACAGGAAGCCAGAAGGCAGAAATAGCCAATTTTGATTTTGTCCACATAGCTCAGCCCTATAGGGCACAGAAAACAAGGTCAGAGCATGGCTCTAAAGAGGAAACTGAAAGAGTGGGCACCACACACTCAGTTTGCCTCCTGGTGTATATTTCTGTTCTTTCTGTGAGTAAAAGGCACATAAATCTTTTCAGCCTCTCTATTCTCAAGAGCTGGTGACAATTCGATCACAGTTATATATGCAACCTAAGAGGTGAGTTGGCAATATTCTTCATACAAGAGAGTGTGTAACAGAGGAAAAGTAAGCAAATAAAACATGGCTGCTTCGCTCACTGCTTCTGGAGCTGTACCTAAAGCCTAAGTAGTGCTCCTGGTACTTTGGGCTGGCAGTTTGGCTGACTGGGGATTCTTTATTTACCTGGGTGAAACTTTACTTTTGTGGAAACTGAATTTTTGGTAATCATGTCTCTAGTACTTACTGGATTACTACAGTATACCATTGGCTCAAATTTAACAAGTCATCCTTGCTCTGCTTGTAGAGCAGCATCCCAATGTGCCTGGTCATTTTCCCTGGCCAATAGAGGACCCACCTATCTGACTGCTGGTTAAACTATGAATCTAAAATGACCATGAGAAAATCCATTCTACAAGAAAGGAGCTAGAGGAAATAAATCCCCGACATCATTCTTCCCTCTTTCTTGAAAGCTCTAGCAATGTCCTGAGCTAGCCAAATAGCTAGAAGTCAGAGGGCAAGGGTACACGTCAATGTAGACCATACAGGTTAGCATTAGTGGACACAAAGAACAGTGAAGAAGGTGCAGCATAGATCAGAAGTGAAAAACAGTAATAGCCAGAACTGGTGAAGTTATTCTTAATATCTAATTTTAAATGGTACAATGTTCATATTTCAATGTGAATTTCTTAAATTTTCAAGTCACCCAAACCTCCTCATGCATTTATTCATCATTTGTATTCCTTACTTGTCTTTATATCTTTCAAATTTATTACTTATGATTTCTCCTTTTTTTTTTTCATTTGCAGAAAATCCATGTTAAGGAATTTTTCATTTTGATTCATTCCTTAGTTGATTGGTCCGTTCTATCTGATATTTCATGAAATCAGAAGCAAAGCTTTTTTTTCATACGCATACCTTGCTGCTTAACATAGTGTTTTTATTGGTGTTTTCTGAGATATTTCTATCTGGTAAATATGTTTTAGATTTCAGAAATTATTCCAGGAATCTGTAGGATATCATAGGCAATTAAGTGAATTCAACTTGATAGTAACTTGAGAGCCCCTGCAATTGGGGCCCAAAGATTTCCTTCAGGTTAATGAAATGTTCCTCATTTTGTTTCTTTTCTATTTCTATATGGCAGACAAAATATCGTATTTCTCACCTGCCTACAAACTTATTGAAGTAGAAATTACTTCCTTCAACTTTAGCTCTTATCACATAAGTGCTTGATAATTCATTATTAAATTTTGAAATTAATTTGTAATTTATCATACTATAAATATAAACATGACTTTTATGTCCTAACAGAAGACTTGTACAGCTCATGGAGTCTAAATTAAAAAAAATCAATATTTAGAATTTGTGAGTATGGTTTTAGCACTACACAGTGCTGATTTTTCAGAATAAAATTTGTCTATCTAGAGAAAAATATGATTAAAGTAGAATAATATTATTTATTCCTCTTCAATATTTTCATGGAAAATAATCCCTTGAAATATCTCATTCTAGGCTTACTGACTAATAACCTAATTTATAGTATAATATTCTGACAGACAGAGTGCTTTGAACCAATGAATGGTAAAATTCAGCATTTGAGGTGTGTTAAGTCATTTAAAATCACTAAACTGACATTTTGGTTTATAAATTATTATATTAATCTTTTTTAAGTTTGCATAGGTGATTTTGAATGATACCGCCTTGTTACTTCTTGTTTAATATGAGAAGTTGAAGGCAGATATAAAGTCTTCAGAACAACTAGCCCACTACACAAAGTAAACAGCATCTGTCCAAGACCATTAAAAGGAAATTCTAGAAGCCTGGGGCCACTGATTTTCTCACTCTCCTTTTTCATGTATCGTTTTCTTTACCCTTCTGATTATGCCTTTTCTCATTATTAGTTTACATTTATATACTTATATCAAATGCTGTTAGTGTACCACAAACTGATTTAAATTTTAGGCAATTAGCTGTAGAATATTAAAAAGGCTTGGGGATTTTGTTTTATTTTGCTTTTTTTGGCTTACTATGAGGGGAGGATACATGGCCACTAACAACATGTTTCACAATGGCACTACTATCTAAAAGAAAGGTAACTTGCCTATCTAAAATAGATTCAGAATCATTAAGACTTATTTTCTTGGTCAGGTCTGGACAATACTAGGTCATGACTACAGAGTGTGTTCTGTACCTTCCTAGAATGCTTTCTGTTATTTTTATTTATCTCACCTATCTATTGTCCAGAATCTTATATGTCCCTAGGCAGCAGATAATTCAATGTATGAGGCAAAAATTAAAACAAGATGAAATAATATTATTCAACCTTCAGACTACATATAGGACCTCCACAATTCTGTCTTCATGAAGAATCAACATACAGTTGAACATCTAAACAATTGATGATGACCTCTCCTACAGGAATGACTGAGAAAGGGAAAAAAAAAAAAATCCCATTGCCAAACCAAAATTGATTCTGCTTGCTTTACCAGTAAAGCCAATCTACTGACACCGAGTTATGAAGGAAAGTACAGCATTTATTGCAAGGCACCCTTCATGGGTTCAAGCAAGGAGAATTAGCAGTTTGTGCTCAGAAGACCTGAACTCCCTGATAGCTTTCAGGGAAGGGTTTTTAAAGACAATGTGAGGGAGGGGGTCACAGGGTGTATGATCAGCTCATGCATAATTCTCTAATTGGTCACTGGTGAGGTAACAGGGTGTTGTTTCCAGAATCTCAGTCAGCATACAGTTAACTTCTTCCACCTGGTGAGGGTTTTAATATCTGCATAACAACTCAAGGGTATGGCTCAGATATTATCTTTGACACTGAGGAGGAACTAAAGGTACTTGATTTTGTTTTATGGCTAAATTATTATTATTTTGCCTTGCTTGACTGTTTTCTTTTGTTTCTGTATTTTCTCACTTCTCTGATTAAATTTGCTATTCAGAACTAAGGGAAGGCCTAAGAAGTTAAAGCTTTCATACAAACAAGAGCTAGGGGATACGAAAGTCTGTCCCTGGGAAGACCCCACAGTGACTTGCTCAGTTTCAATCTTATTCTTTTAGAAAAGGCTGAGTGTTATTTGCACATAGTAATGAATAATCATAAAAGCCAGTTTAAAGCCCAATCTCACTATATTAGTCAGCTAGAATGGCCATAACAGAATACTGCTACAGACTTGGAGGCTTAAATAACAGAAATAAATTTTCTCACTATTAAGCAGGCTGGATGTCTAAGATCAAGAAATCAGCAGGGTTACTTCATAGTGAGATCTCTCTCTTTGGCTTGCAGATGGCCACCTTCTAACCATGTCCTCGCATTGCCTTTTCTTTGTGCATGCACGCTCCTAGTGTCTCTTCCTCTTCTTAGAAGGATGACAGTCTTTTTTGATTAGGTCCCAATCCTCATGACATCATTTAAGACTCATTACCTCCTTAAAGGCCCCATCTCCAAATACAATCACTTTGAGAATTAAAGCTTCCACATATGAATTTGTGGGTGGGGGGGCACAGACAGAATCCAGTCACTAATATCTATCAATCAAATCAACCTTCATTAGTAACCAGACTCTGAAAGCCAGTGAAATAGGGATATCCTTGCCCTTCGAGAATTCATCTAGTAGACAACAGCCTCACTCTGGTAACCATGCATCTGAGAGCCCATCATCAATTTCCAAACTCCAGTAAAAATGCTTCCTAGGCTAAAACTAAACACATCTGCTTCTGAAAGGGCAGCAATCTCTGATTCCATGCCTCCCCAAACCTCACCAGCAGTTTGACTTGTCGGCACACAGCACCGTACAACGGAGCTCCCTCTTAGCAAGTAATAAATTCAGCTTTCTTTTTATTTTCAGGTATTGAGTGGATCTCTTTCTTTCAACAAAGGTATAAAATACAATTTCTAGATTTAAAGAAATGGCAAAGGTGTGGGGCTTACATTAATTACAGGTGACTTCTCACCTAAATATCTAGCACATCTCCTCCTTCTTGGACTTACTGATGCAACAAGAGCTGCAAGGCTTTCTTTTCATTGTTTGCTCTTCCACACTTGTTTCCTTTCATATCACTTAGAGTAACTCAGCTTTCTTCAATCTTTAATCTACCTGGACAATTTCTAGTGACACTGGTCACTAGATGTAGTTTTTATTACCCTGTCTCTTACATTTGTGGAATTATAGACTAGCTAAAAATTAAAGGAATGTGTTAAGTCCTTTGGATGGTGTTACATTTACTTTGTCACCTTGGAACCTGTAAAAGTTACATGACAAGTGCTTTTAGGGAAAAACAACTAGACCATTCATAGTTTTCTGTCTTGTTTTCTCTGTGTCTGGAGAAAATCAATTTTGGTTACTTTCTACAAGGGTGTTAATTAATATAGATGATTTAGGCTGTATGGGGTATAATCATTAAAAACATATAAAAATATGTTCTTAATAACAAGTTTGGTTTGTATAGTTTTGAGAGAACTTTTATAGTTTATTAAGATGTCATATTTAATTATTACATTGTTTTATTTAATAGGTTGATAATGGTAGCTTTATTTTAAATAATCTGTAAAGTTATTATCTATTTGTATACTTATAATAGTTTACAGTACAGTATTTTATATTACACTATTCTATATGACAATAATTTAATTAACAAATACAACATATAGCTTACATTCATTTATATAAGATATATGTCAGGATATCTTAAACTAGATTTAGAAATTTACAAATATAATAAAAGGCAATATTTCATAAAATGATGAAATCATAATTTTGCTTTCTTTGAGCCTTTTGGCCATAAGTTAATTAATTCTTTTTTTCTAACTTCATTATTTTTTGAAATAAAATATTAAAGTATTTCTAATAATTATTGATGTTTATTTCTGAGCTTAAAAATATTGCCTATAACTATTTCTTACATATAAATATTTATTATTTATGTTCATATCTTATCCCTTCTGAAAATTCTCTTTTATTTTGCCTTTTCTAGATTCAGCCTTAATTCAGATTAATAAAACTGTTAAAATGTTAAGATAAGTAAAACTGTTACGATCCTATGGACACAGGTAAAGCAAAGATTTGCTTCTTCACCTCAAAAAAAAAAAAATAATGGGATAGTTTGGTTTGTTTGACACCCTTTAAATGTTAATTATCTCTCATTTATTGTGAATACTCCTTTGTTTACCAAACCTAGGTTAAAAAAAATGAATATGCCAGAAGAGAAGTGAAATCATTCTAGGTTAATTATGTATAACTAAAACATACTAATATCAGTGTGTCCTAATGACCAAATACTTTTCAGGTTAAAAGAAGCATACTCAAGTTTTATGCATGGACTGATAGCATAACTGTCAACAAATCCATTTTAAAAACAACAAAACAACTGAGAAATACCCTTGTCAATCATTGACATCCACAATACACTTCACAGGCTAAATCAAAGTCTCTGGAGATTTGCTAATGTCCTCATTGTCACTTTCCTCTCATATCACTATCCATCACTGTAACACTCTGAAACCAATGTCTCCATTATGGAAATATTTATGCCCAGTGCAGACCTTATAAAAAATCCTTTGAATAACCCTGATTTAATGTTGTGTGTTGATGATTCATACCAAATGGGTATAAAATCAATGGGTATAAAATATCATAGACATAAATTCATCATTAAAATACCAACATCTCTCAGAAGTTAAATCAACTCTAATGACTAAATTCTTATCCAAGCTTTCCAGCTAACAAAAGATAAAAAACACAAGTATTTATATAGATACTAGGTATGCTTTTGGGGAGAGCTTCGATTATTTTGAGTGCTTCAATAAAAGAGGATTCCTGACCCCTATAGGATCTCCCATGAAAATATGAGAAGCCAATTAAAATATGTTTTAGATGACCTGCTGTTGCATAGGTAGCCACAATTAAAGTGGATTGTCAAAGCATCAGCTGAGAATCCCAGAATGTCCTAGCTGGTGACCATTACAAAAAAAAATCTATTAACCAAACAAGTTGTCCTTAGGAATGGACTATAAATATGATCTGGTCATTGCTAGTTTATTTTCAGGATAAACTGAGGCTTTTCCTTGTCAGAGAGTTACTGTTTTAATAGTAGTAAATGCTTAATTTTATTTGTTTCTCAACTGGGGAATTCCAATTTACCTTTCTAGTGTCAAGAATACAAATTCACTGGGGACTATTATTAAGGAGCCTTGCATAGCCTTGCTTTTACTAAAAAATATCCATTGTCTGTATCATAATCTACAATATCCAGAGAACTCTAAAATAAGGCAAATGTGCTATTGAAGTGAGCTCCCTTGAAGAAGAATAATCTACTCTCTCTTCATGTATGCTGTGTGAGCTGCAATCCAACTGTAGGACAATGCAACTAAAAAAGCATTCTAAATTTTGTTTCTGATCTGTTTTTAATCATAAATGACCATGGTTTGCTCTGGAGGCTCAAGCAAATAGTTTATATCTAAGAGCCAGTGTTGCCTTAAACAATTGCTTGGGCCTTGATTTTCCTTTGACTAGTCAAGGGGAACTTGTGCTATAGCCAACACTTCGTGTTGCACCTCTAAACAGAACACACTGATCAGATAGAACAATAAATGAATAGTTTAATGAAAATGACCCCTTCGCTCTGTAGAATAGGCCTATCTGTTCTTTGAGATGTGCTTTCCTAGTCTGTGTTTGTTAATCTATGTCTCCTCTTTCCCAGTTTAGGACTCATAATTACTTTGCAATTGAAAATTGCCGGTATTGCAATTGGCCAATACATTCTGTCTAGAGAATTAAATGCTACTGTGCAGGTGTTGTCACAGAAGATGATTAAACAATATATCCTGCAGTCAAAGACACATGAGGTACTTATTCTAGTCCAACTTTTCATCAGCACAACTCTGAAAATGTATGGAATTAGGTATATTATTATGTACAGAATAAAACAGAAGCTGATCCAACCAGCCCTGGCCATCATCTGCAGGCAGCTACTTACAAACAACACTTACAACACTTACAAAATATACTCAAAGACCAAACAAGGCCTCTCTGTGACCATTTTGTGACAATTTCTGAAATAAGACAGCTACTAAGACATTACAAATTCAAGAAAAGACCATGCGGTCTTCATCTGACTACTTCTCACACTGACAACACTAGTCCAGCTTCCTCTTGCCTTCTAGATAAAACCTAATTATTCTTGCCTCTTGCCAGAAGCATCTTTGGCTTCCTTAGCCCCCCTTTAGAATCATCTACCTCAATCCCAATTCCTATAAAAAGCCCCTCGCAACTTCTCCTCACCAACACTGCCCTGCTTCTCATATTCTTTCGCTGCTGAAATCCCAAAGGGCCTAACTTGAATTTGGAAGTGTTCTTGACGGTACGTGGTTGGTGAGTGATGATAATATTTCTTAGTGTCTTTCAAGGAATTTGAAATTTTTAGTTATTCTTTCACTTACTATTTGAAAAAAGTAGAAAACAAGTGATACATCACTGAAAGGCCAAAACCAGTAAGTTTCATTGGGATAAACATGCATCTCAGGAAACTACTTTGGCTGCCAGTTGTCACGTACATCAAATCTAATCATTTTTGCTCACTTTTCCTGTGTGTCCAGATCTGTAATGCCCACAAATCCTCAAGTGTGTTTTCCTCTACTCTCCAATATCACCGTCTGAAGAGTCAGTGCACTTCTGTTTACTCAGTTCTGTCAAAGTCCCCTGAGTCCACAGATACGCGGGACGTGCAAGGTGAGCTGGGGAGTGGATGTCATTTGACCTTCAAGGGGCATAGAGAGTTATTTGTAACAGAATGGAGTTCATATGATGTATTTCTTAAAAGGCAAAATATGTTCTTTTTAATTTTACTTAACATAGAAATGTATTTTATGTGAAATTATACAGAAAATTTTTTTTCTTTTGCTGAAGGTATATCGAAAAATCAATGTAAGACTCGGATACATTTCATGAATATAAAATATATTCAGTGATAGAACTTTGGGATGTATGTGTCACCATTGCTAGTGATTACTTCTCTGAGTTGAATGCCTTTTGTTCCATCTTCCCTACAAGCTGATGGCTAATTTGCAGCATTCTCTTTGGCTCATGTGTCATCTCCTCCAGGAATCTATCCCTGACCTGTTTAGTCTGAATTAGTCTGCCCTTTTCTGTGACTCCACAATACTCTGTATAAATATCATCCCATGTACTTAAATTATTTTTTCTGAGTCTGTTTGCCTCATAGACCATGGGTTTCTTGAGAGAAATCTTATCTTACTCATTTTGTATCTACGATGCCTAGCTCAGTGATAGTACAATAACCTCCCAGTAAATGTGTGAAAAAATAAATGAGTAGTTATACTCTCTTCCTATCTAAGAGGTAAAACTTAGTAGAGACAACCAGGTGCTTCTTAATTCAAATACATCATTTTGAAAACCTAACAAATACTCCCATATTTGCCATTATGACTGATTAAGTGTTCTCTGCAGTGTATAATGAAATGACTTTCTTTGTATTGAGAGAGTTTCTATTGCACTATTGAAAAAATATCAATTAGATACTAATTAGTCTTGCTTTCTGCTTGTGGAGGGCTCGAGGTGAAAGGGTGTGGAAGAGAATGGGAGCAATAATTAAGTAAACATTTAGGCAATTCAAACCTTGTGCTCCTTGCAGATAAAAATGCAAATCAAGTTTGCAAAATAACCTCCACACAGACAACCAGGGCAGATGCTAATGAATCTAACATGTTTGTCATGAGTAGTTTAGTTTTAAAACCATTGATTTCTTTACAAAGAAAAGCAGTGAAACATAAATTAAAGTTGTTATGCTGCACCAACCCTGAAAAATTAAAGGCTGCTAATGGTCTTTAGTAATACACTGAGAGGATGATGATTATGAAAAAGCTCAGCAGTTCTGATGAATCACTCTCATCTGGCAAGAGGGCTTGCCTTATTTGACAGAAGGTGCCTTGCATAGATCAGCATAGAGAAGTGAGAGATAACAGCTATTGTGTTACATAATAGTGTAATAATACAACATTTACAGGGTTTTAAGTGCAAGTGAGAAACAATAAAAGTGAAGAATTTCACAGTTCAGGAGGAAACATACCAGTCTGCCCTTTAGCACAAAGTCACAACCCAGAATTAAGGGGCTTGTGATTCAGGGTGAATGGTGTGGCTGCTTGCTTAAAGAAACAGTCTGCACTAATTATTCAAGTCCTATATTACTTCATTTTTGTACACTGAAGAATATACAAACTTTCCTTAAAATGTCAGGAGAACTCTCTTTAAACCTTATGATTTTACTTCCCTACTCCCAAAACCACATTGGTGACCAATTAGCAATTTTGTGAAATTGAAGAATTCTGGCAATGCTCTCTTGTATATCCAAATCGGGGATACATCACTTTTCCAAGTTGATTTTCTTCTCCCCTTCAGTTACACACTGTACTGGAATTACTGTCTCCTTGGTTTGTAAGAGTCCCTGAGTGCTTTTATTTGCATGAGTCAATCTCCTTCCTTGAAGTTCCCTTTTTCTTCCCTACCCCTAACACATATTAATTCATATCCATATTTTTAAAGTGTACTACAAGTCCCAACTTCTATAAGAAAAACACAATGTTTACTGAATGCTTATTAAGTGTCAAAGTGGACTGGATGGTTTATATGCCGTACCATATTTAATCTTCATCAAATCCTTGAAGAGGTCATAATAATGATACCTATTTCCCAGATGGGGAAAGTAAAACTGAAGGAGGTCATGAAATGTCTCCTAGGTCTAATGTCTAGCAAATAAAAGGATTTGAACTTGGCTCTAATGGACTGAATATACAAAGATTCCTTTCTGTTTTCCATATGAACTTATTACCATTAACTCATAAATTTGCTATCAATTATCTTATTATTTTCAAATGAATTATGTACTTAAGTCTAGATTGTAAGATGGAAAAAAAATCTTTTTTCTTTCTGAACTCCTAGAATAAAATGTTACTAACATTTTCTGGGAATAAATGATAAAATGTTTACAAGGAAACCTATTATTCAATACACAGTGATAGGCAGACACACACAAAATACTTATGAGCCCTGATTTTAAAGGACATACGTCACTTTGAAACACAACATATTTATTAAAAAGGAAAACTAATAATCAGGATAAAAATAACAATAATTTAAATATAAGATGTAGATATTTGCTGGAAATAGAGAAAATAGCACAAGGAAGGGGAGTTTTATTGAATGCCACTGAAATTCCATATTGAACTGGGAACTGTGCAATTCCCCATGAACTTACAGTTTAACACGATAGATACTCAGATCTGTAAGCCAGTGAATAAAATGCAGAAGAAGAAGGACTCTGAGAAACAAGCACCCAGAGTTACTGTACACACAGAGCACTGCATAGTTTTTATAGGAATGCACTCTGCACACCTGGATGCCCGAGAGGATCTGGGATGACCGAAAGTTAGCCAGGGAAATGAGGTGGAGAAAGACATTCCCAGCAGAAGATAAAAAGAAACAAAATGGGCATCGAGGAAGAGAGTTCATAGCACATTAACAGAAATGCAAATGATTCAATGAAACTGGACTCAGGAGTGGAAAAGAGGCAGTGGTTAGTGATGAAGCCAAACAAGGTAAGCACATGCTGTGTCCCTGATTGTCTTTCCTGCCCCACTAAAAAACTTTGAGCTCTTCTCTAGGACTTTTGCAGTTCAATAGAATTTATAACAAAGACAGGTATGCAATTAAATTTCTCATTTATAAAATCACTGTGGTAGAAATGCTGAAGGTGATGAGAAGGGTTAAACAGTGAATTCTGAGGTATGTTGTTACAAATCGGGAATGAAATAACAAAGCAGCAGGGAAGGATTTCAAAAGATACTCAGAAACCAGAAGCAATGGAACTAGGTGAAAGACTGATTTGAAAGAGTAAGAATGGGGGAATTACAAAAAAGAAACCCAGTATATAACTTAAAAAACTGGATAGTTGTGGTTCAGGCCGAATGGTAAAACAAACATATTGGTAACACACTGTGAAGATGGTAAGACCAATTTGAATATGTTTATAATGCCAAGAGATCTTTCAACTGACAGTCTTGGCCTCACAGTGAGATTTCAAGTGAGATCAAGATATGGGGGAGTATGCAGTATTTAGTACACCCAGGGTGCACATATATAGCACAAAAAAGTAAGCCAGTAACTGATCCCCAAGGAAAGTAAACATTTAGAGGATAAGAAATAGAAGAGAAAGCAGAATAAAAAGTGGGCCAACTCATAGAAGGAGGCTGAAGTGGAAACAGAGATGGGAAATCTGACAGTTACAGTTTGTTCTGGAAAATAGAACCACTGTACATATTTAAAATGGGGGGACTGAAATGGAGAAATAGTTACAAGTGTATCATAGGAACTGAGACAGCAAAAATCAAAAACTTTTGAGAGATTATTCTGAGATTAATAATTTTATAATCCCTACCACCCTTAGGCTGAAAGACCAAAACTGTTGCCAGTACCACATAATTCCTCTGCCTCTGAAATTTTAACACATCCTGCAGCTGTCTTGGGTGCCTTAGAACAACCCTACTACACCCCATGTATTACGCTATATAGTTGTAGGGAAATTTAAAGGCACTCACTGATGTTGCCTCCACCGAAACCAGAGTCCTTAATAAAGTCAGTGCTACCAAGGCTGCTGCAGAACCCAAGAGTTCTCTGTGCTTCCAGGGTGACAGCCACCCTCTGTTACTGTCAAAGCTGGAACCACACAGCTTGAGCAAGAACTGCTCTTGTCCCTAACACTGTTGGAGGCACAACCAGAAGCCAAAAGACAGGCACCTATGAGCTATTTTTCTCTCCCATTTCCCAAAGCCACTGACTTCCACTTAGGAAAATCTATCAGGGAATTCCTTTTCAGGCTTCCAGTAGAGCAGAGAAGGATGGAGGTAGAGTTACGGCAAAAAAAAAAAAAAAAAAAAAAAAGATGGATATGCAGAATTTCAGGAAGTATGGATGGTCAATGTGAGAGGTATGGACTGAGGGATTTTGATTGTGTTGCCAACCACACACCAAAATGTTTTTCTAAAATGATGTAGCAATTTATTTTCTTTCTAGAAGTTTATGAGCATGTTTTTTACCCATTTTCCAATACTAGATATTATCAAATTTTTTATTTTCATAAATTTATTGATGGAATTAGGTATCAAAGCACTGCTTCCATTTGCATTCCAATAATTAAGAGGATTGTTCATTGGTTCCAGTTGTTTTCCTAAAAGAGCTAAGCAAATTTCACTGCTAATACAGCCAATTTGCTGTAGCTGCCCAGAAAAGCAATGACCTCACATCTTTCCTGATTTCATGAAGCAAAAGAATGGTTTTGTGGTCATAGCAATAATTCTGTTTTCCAGCTAAGCTTTCTGCCATCCAATGTTTACTTTGAGCTCCTCAAAGGCAGATCCTGATATAAGAATTTGATCACAACTATTTTATTTAGTGAATGAAACTAAGAATATCAAAGGGATAAAAGTAAGTCTCAAACTCGGAGCTAGATTATTTCATAACGCTTCCTTGCCCAAATGTAACATGGTGACTGTGTGAGAAAAGGTGAAAAGAAAGTCTATAAAGAATGTGTTAATACATTGGTTACAGATTTAAGAACCTGGCATAAATCCCACAGTGGTCCACACTAGAGAGGACACCCCTTAAAATTGTCCCCCAAAAGCCAAGGAGGCTGGGATATTTTTCAACTCTTAGTTCTCATGACATTTCCTCTATGTGATTTTTGTGTCCAGATTTCCACTTCTTATTAGGACACCAGTCAAATTGAATTAGGGACCATCCCACTCCAGTATAATTTCACCTTTACTGATTACATTACAAAAAGTCATATTCTGAGAGCTAGGACTTCAACATATGAATGCTTACTGGGCACAATTCAACCCATAACACCATCCATAGTTACATGGAGTTCATCCTCTCTCACTGTGGAATGTGTGTGTGTGTGTGTGTGCGCGCACGCTTTCCATACTTGACTGAGGTTGTTCCTAACTGTACAAATTATTATAGTGTGTTTACCTAAATCAATGCCCAGCTGATCTATCCAGCTCATGATGGATGGTCTCTGGTCACATCACTTCTTGATATAAACAACATTAGGATCAGTAGCCTCTCAGAAATTCATTTTCAAATGGACAAATGTCAGACGCTGTGGATGGTCTTGTTCAGAATCCTAGAGATCCGTATAATATCTCTCCTAATGAAGATTGCCAGAGACACAATATGCTGTTCCTACCTACCACAGACAATCCTAGCATTATAGAGTCTGCTGGGTCAGATTACTGAGTGCTGTGTACTTTGTTCCAAAGCCTAACGTGCTGCAGAGCTCTCCCTTTCTCTGGACCCCGATCAAATATGGCAGCCTTCTGAGTCACTCAGTTAGAGAAATATTTTCAATTGTATTATCTGCTGTCTGCAAAACACAAAGTGACCTGTCATCATGTACTGTGTCTCTTTCTTCATGGTAAAAATTGCAACATGCAATAACTTATCCTATATCTTGAAGGGGATATCTCCAAGCAATTATATATTTAAAAATGTCAATAATATTGCAGGCCCCCAAAATTTTGTAGTTTATTTCCCAATGTCTTCCAAGGTTTGCAGAATACTTTTCATTTTTGACTTTGAGGGTAACACTAATCCTTGCTATATAATCTATGTTAATTTTTTCTAGTTGACTCCCTTGACTAAAGGGGAAGCTGTTTCTAGGTGTCTACTTGGCTTCTATTACCAAAACCCTACTTACTACCTAAATCATAGAACTACTGTGAGAATTCTGCCCACTGTGCTGTATGTGTATACATATATATATGTTTTCCCTCCATATTTTATAGTTAAAGATCTAGGAAAAGATGCCAGTATGTGTCCATGGAATCACTGGAACCACAGTAAGATGAACTGAGTCTAAGAATCCATTACCTCCTCCATTCACCCCACGCTAACAGAGGAGCTGAGGCTGAATTTTGGGTGCCCAGGTATCAGTATAAACTCACCTTCTAATCAATTGCTCTTGTAAAATCTGAATATTATCTTAACTTAGTGTAGAGTGTTCCTAGTAAATGACTGTATATTTCTTTGGGAAATAATTAGAGAACAATTATCATATATTCTTTCTGTGGAAATTCAGCTTACTTCCTCAGGGAGACCAGCCTTCTCTTTAATAAATCATTTCTCAGTCTGAGAACTGGCTTGGTTCTAGAGACTGGGTGAGAAATAATTCTCCATGAAGGCACAGACATCAGCCCTCCCACTGATAACTCTTGACTTTGTTTATTATATAGCAAGCACTATTCTCATAGTCTTTGGCAGCCTGTCTTCCATTGGGAGCTCTACGTTCTGTTACTTACTCTCACGGATCCCTGCATTCCAAGGTCAGCTAATTACCCAACCACTGATACTAGCATCTCAGTTTCAGAGAAAATTTTTTTACTATTGACTCTTGCATATTAATCGACCATTTTTACTATGCTGAATAACATACTGTTCCAAAACTCAATGTCTCACAAAAGCACTGTTTTTTTCCCTCATGGGCGTGCATTTCAGCTGGAATGGCTCCACTACACAATGAAGGGTGGCTGGGCTTGGTAAGGAGTTTTTAACCGGGGTCATATCTCTTCAGTGTTTACTCATGTTTTTCTTGGACTGGCACCTCCTTGGTCCATGTTCTTATGGTGACTGTGGGGCACATGGCTGCACAGAAAAGCACGTGCCTTCAGGTGTTGGCTCAGCACTGGCACACTGTCACTTTCACACTCAATTCAATGGTCCAATATTAATATATTTGAACGTCTCCACTCTGGTTCATGGCACAATCATATTTACGAAGGAAATATTTTAAAAATTGAGTGTATTCCAGTCAATCACAGTTCACTGTCTTGGTCATAATTATGCACATTTCTTTAAATGTCAGTTAACTCAGTCCCTCCCTAAGACACCCACAAAGTCACATCCCATCAGGCTTGAGGTCTAGGATCTCTAAATCTTCATCAGGATTAGATAAAAATTCTCTCCATCCATACCTCTGGAAAAAAAATTTATCTACCTTCCACATACTCAACTTAAAATGGTGGGAAAAGAGGAAATGACCATAATGGGAGACATACAGTATTCAGTGGTCCAGAGCAATCCTGAAAACTCCTGGACCACTGTTGTGAGGTTTCAGATTTGCTCCCTGAAAGTATTTTCCAGATCTTTGTTCTTCATGGCTCTTGGTTTCTGCTTCTGAGAGGTTCTTCATTGTCTGTCATTCTTCTTGGGCATATCATAGTGGACATTAGCAAATAAACTCTCCTTGGTAACTGAACAATTCTGTCAGCATGCTTTCTGTAGATAGAAAATTAGGATCTAAAAGTATTTTTACTTTCAAACAACCACCAGTCTCCTTTAATTCAAGCTGGTGGCACTTTTTTACAAAAAGCTTTCGGTTGCCAACAGTGAGATGCTGAGTAATGTTGATGCTTCCTTTGTAGTTTTTTAAAATCACCTTAATGAAGACAGTGTCCTCTGGGCCCTTCTGGGGAATATATTCATCTGATGCTTTTCTATCTTTATGTAATAAAGATATTCTTTAATGTCTGCCTTTCTGAGTCTTTTCAATCCTGCCTCAAAAGTCTTCCTGGTAGTTCCATAAATTCATCTTGAGTTACAGAATAATGATCTTATAATCAGTAAATCTCCACTATCCAGCCTCCCATGTCATCTAATTCACTTTCAAGATCGACATACATTCTTCTGGTTCCCATTGGTAACTGGTAACCTGATTCTGCTGCTTTTTCTTTTATTTTTCTTTAATGTACATTTTCTTCCCTTCCCTTTCTCTCTCTCTCTCTCTTTCTCTCTCTCTCTTTTCCTAGTAAAAATCTATTCCCCTTATTGTAGAAAATGTTTATTCGTTGCTCAGGCTATGCCTATATCTGCTCAATTTTTGGTTTGGAAGCAATATAGAGATAAAGCTATATTTTGGGTAGAACAATATAATCTTCTGAGGTCTTTTCATGGTTTATAGGCAGTGGGAAACAGCTTTGCTATATAGCAAAGTAAAAGGACCCCTTCTACTGGCCAATAATCTAGGGTCTAACCTTGGGGAAAGTGAGGTTCAAATGTTTCTATCTCAGTTCTCAGGGTCCCATGCCTTCCTTATCAGACCTTTAACTCTACCAGAGTATGAATTTAGTCAATTTTTAAAATGTATTGATCCTCTCAAGCCTTGGTTTACTCTTTTATCTGTCATCCTTAAGACATGATCTCACTTATTTGGCCCCATCTCTCTTAGTTTGGGCTTCCTCCAAAGAAGATTCTGAGACAATTGTGCACATAGTTTATTTAGGAGGTGATCCCAGGAAGAATAATGGGTAAATGGGGAAGTGAAAAAGTTAAGAAAATTATGAGAAGTAGGTTAATGCTATGGGCAACTAGGATTCAACTTCACTTTAAAATCTCTGAGAGACTGTACAGAAACTCAACTTAGAATTGTCCCATGAAGTGGCAAAAGCTGTATCTACAGGCATGTGTCCTTCATTGGTTGACAAACCAGTACTTCTCATCTACCTTTTATATGGGCTGATAGTACTCTTACAAATAGAGATACCCTCCAGCAGGGGGATAGAGGAAGCCACTGTCATGTAAGGAAACTGTTTGAAGAGCTTTGGGCTTGTTGAATGTTCATGGTCTTGCTTCAGTTTCCTTACCCTAAATCCCCATCCTGCAAGTCACATAGCCAAGCCTAAGGTGACAGGGTGAGAAATAAATCATAGTGATGTTTTCCTAAGTCAGTCTACCAAGGCAATAGAAATAAAAGCAAAAATAAACAAATGGGACCTAATTAAACTTATAAGCTTTTGTACAGCAAAGGAAACCATAAACAAAATGAAAAGCAAAACATAACAACCTACGGACTGGGAGAAAATATTTGCAAACAATGTGACTGACAAGGGCTTAACTTCCAGAATATATGAACAGCTCATACAACTCAATAACAAAAAAACAAACAACCCAACAATAAAAAAGTAAGCAGAAAATCTAAACAGACGTTTCTCCAGTGAAGACATACAGATGGCCAGTGGACATGTGAAAAGATGTTCAATATCACTAATTATCAGAGAAATCAAAATTAAAACTGCAATGAGATATCACCTCACACCCTTTCGTTTAAAACATACAAATCACATGGTCATCAGAACTCGTATCTATTCTGTATTTTCCTACTTGATCTCAATTGCTAACTCTTGTTTTGTTATTACTTGGAATTCGAAACACATATGTGGATTCTTATGGTATTCTTAGATATTATATAATAGTAATATTCTGTACTTTATAAACATAAAATAATCCAAAAATATATCATCTTATTTGCTTACACCATGTTCTACCTTATAGCCCTTTCTCTGAACAGTCTTAACACATCTACTGCAATATATTTACCTGTAGCATCTTCAGCTTCCTGAAAGTATGAAAGTCATGCTTACAATTGATATGCAGCGGAAGCTTTACCTGGTTTTCATCAAAGTTGTTTAAATTTATTGGTCAGAGTTGTCATTTATATGCAATTGTGGTACACACAATGGCAACATTTATTTTGCTGGAGAGTAACTTTTAAATAGTTGACACAATTCTTTAGCAATAAATTACCAGTAGAAAAATAGGTCTTCCATTTATAAACTTTAGAGAAGACATTTACAAAACCCTAAAACTACTGTCACCCCATATATGTATTATGTTTGACAACACTAAAAAAAATTCCACTTAGAGGGTTTGTGGTATAAAGTTCTATTGCAATTTAAAATTTTAAAAAATACAGTAGAATTCTGATGATGTATTTTCCAAAATCATATGCCTCATTTTTAATATTTAGCATTCCTGTTCTATAAATTAAAAATCATTATTCAAAATAGTATATTGGGATTACATGATAAAACATGAAACATGATAAACATGGATCTTTTTTATTTTTTATCAAATAACCATCTTATTTACTATATTAAAAAGGTCACATTATAACATTAAAATCCTAGTAATGGTGACAAGTATCTGATTCGGCAGACCAATATTAAAGTGGAAACTTTAAAGAGTTGAAGTGAATTCTAATAGATAGGAGCAAATAACCCTAAAAATAATTCATCAGAATGAAACATGGATTGCTAGATTGTAAACAAAGAGAAACATTTACATTTCTATTGTTACATTTACTATGTAATTATATTTGTTATACATTTATTATTATATCACATTAACTAATAAAAGTGTCTACTTAGAGTAGATATACCCATTAGGTATGATTTAAATGTTCAGATTTTAGAATTTTTAATATTGATTAATCAAGGGGAAAACCACCCCAATTTACTTACCTTTTCTTACTCCTTTTCTTTTTTCTTTTAATACTTAATCATCTCACTTTTTTCTTTTTCTTTTTTCTTCTTCTCTGTTTCCTAATAAATAGAAAAATAATCAATATTTGGAAAGAGTCAAATTTACATTGATTGAGACATAAGACCACAATTTTATAATTTAAAAAATTGTGACTTCGTGATCCTTAAAATCACAAATTCTGAATATTACTGCAGATGAAGTAGGTTAAATTTATCAAAATATTGATGATATTCTTCAGATGCACCTCTTGAGCACAAAGCTTGGAGTCATGAACAGGGTATTAACAATATCAATTTCGTGAAGTAATATTACATTTCAAGTTCTTATGCTGAGATGACTTCTGAAATGGTATCCCTTAACACACAGATATACTGAAGAAACATTTTTTCAAGAAATACTAAATCTCAGTAAAAAGCCTCTGTGGCATTTGAGCCATGACCCACTCCTTTCTCACACTATACCAGTTCAATCTGTTTGAAGCCATACTCCTGATAGGTTCATGCAAGAATTACAGGGCTTCCTCCATCTCCAGCTCCTAGTCTAAAGCCACTGTTTCTCCTCAGGACGGGCAGACTGGCAGTAACTCTCATCTCCTAAGCTCTGTGTTGCAAAGCTGCCATTCCAAACAGCAGCAGGTGAGTGGTCTGGACTTCCTACCTCCACCAAGGGTAGGAGCTCTACCCCAGACAGGACAGACGAGAATAATCAGACTCTTATCACTGTTGGCCCAACTGTCTTGTAAAGCTAAATTTCTGTGCTGGAAGGGGCAGGATGAAGAACTACAGCTCCTACCAATCACCCTGTTTGCAAAGGCAGGGAAATTCCACGGGAAGCAGACAACAGACTGTCTTTGAAGGGGCCCAGATGGTAGAATCAGGAGACAAACTATTTATCATAATCTAAAAATTTCATAATTTGTTTCTTTTGTCTTTTTAAAATTGGCTGTATGTCACTTTATTTTTTCCTTCACAGGCTACAAACTCTGATTATATACAGGGCAATATTGATGATATGTTGTAGATTTTCTGGATTCTTTTATTTTCCCTGGGACAGTGTTTGCTTATTTATATCAGATAGTTGACTTTACTGGTCTGTTTACTTTGCAGTGGGCAGTAGCAGAAATATTTACTGTTCTTTCTGCCTTTCCCCCATCCTCTTTCATCATTACTGTTATGAACTGAATATGTCCTCCCCTAAATTCATATCTTGAAATCTTAACTTCCAGTGTGATGGTATTAGAAGGCGGGGACTTTGGGAGATGATAGGTCATAAGAAGAGTGTTCTCATGAATGGGGTTAATGCTTTTATAAAGGAGACCCCAGGGATCTCTCACACTTCCCCCCATATGAGGATGGCTCTCTGCAAACCAGGAAGTGGGCCTTCATCAAAACCCGAACATGCTGGCACCCTGATCTTCTGCTTCCAGCCTCCAGAACTGTCAGAAATAAAATTCTGTTCTTTTTAAGCCACCCAATCCATGGTCCTCTGTTATAGTAGCCAGATTAAAAGAATTGCTCTTGATATTTATCACACTCATGAGAATTTTGTGGATTAGTCAGTGTTTTGAACAGAGTTTATACTAAGACTCTATCTTCCAGAATTTCTCTCCCACTATCTAGGTGCCTCTGGAGTCTTAGAGTTTTTCTTCTGGTCTTTTCAAACAATATCACCATATCTTCTAATTGAGATCCAGCCTTCCTATATAATAAGGGGAGAAAATTCCTTCTGGTGATAAGTTGCAGAGCGACATAATCACCAATGTCAGTTTTCTTTTCTTTTCTTTTCTTTTCTTTCTTTCTTTTTTTTTTTTTTGAATGTTCTACCCCATCCACTTTCCAGGTTTCTTCTGAATTTTGTCACTCTCTAGGGCTTTTAAGTATCTTAAAACCATACTTAAGTGTGCATTCAGTGTGCGTGTGTTTGTGTGTGTGTGTGGTCTCCAAGAATGTGTTTCATCAAGCTACACCACCATTATCAGAAGCAGAACTTGAACACTCAAATGAAATTTCAGTGAAAAGTATTCTTTTTACTGTAGTATTTGTCTTATGGTATTGATTCAGACTCTTCAAATCAGTTATTTCAACTATCTGTAATTTGGAAAACTGGTTACTGTGCACATATAAAATATTTTCCTTTGCATATTTTGTCATTAATACTACAGGGTGTCCAGTGCTGTCACCTGTAAAATTCGTTTTTGTCAAAAACTAGTTATGATCTTTCCTCTGTCTACCTCCCTCTCTCTCTTTCTGAACGTATTTATCTTTACGCTGACAACTGATTATATAAGCTTGCAACATAACTTTAAAAAAATGCAGGTTTGAAAGATGCATTTAATTCTTAATTCTTTTTTGTTATTAGAAAGAAAGTTTGTTTCTGGCTGGAATTTTTTTTTTTAACATCAAAATGAGAGGTTATTGTACTTTATTTGAAAATTACTTTGGAACTTTGATGGGTTCCTGCTGATCTTCATGATTTTTGATAATATTTTATAACATACAGGTCATGGCAACTAGAGTAAATATATCTAAAATAGAGGAAAATAAATTGTAATTCTGAGGTGCTCATTTTTTATTTTTAACATTCAAAGTTTTGCTTTTGTTTTACAAAGAAGTTGTACTTACAAAATTATTTGTAAATATTCACATTATCCATTCCTAACTCATTACCTATTTATAATTTATATTTATGGTATTCTGAGTGCAGTGATTTGTGTTGCCATTTTTATCAAAAAAGTTAAATTTGAATAAATATTTATTAATAACTTATCTAGTATCTATAAATAGAAGACATACCACAAGGCAGTAGTAGCATTGAAAATAAGTGAAGATTTAACACATATAAAAGTAACACATACCATAATGGAGCATATTGTAACAAAAATTAAAAATAATAGTGAAATGATGTGATAGTTTACACTTTGTTTATTCAAGGTTGGCTGAGATCAATTGGTCAATGTTGTCCTTTTAGGAAATGCACACACTTTCATAGTGTATTTTGAAGAATGTAATGAAACATCCAAGAGAATCAATAAAATATTATTCCAAATATGTGAGATACATGTGCGCAAAGTTAAATTACCACCTTTTCCTCTGACATTACCAAGCATCCACTTGGTACCTCGTGGTCCTGTGGTCTGAGCAATACCCACGGATAAAAACTGATATAGATAAGCAGCAGAAAAATCTAATCCGAGAACAGATTGCTCCGTAAATATTATCTATTAGTCTATAACCCTTCTCTGTGTCATAGAGCTTTCAGAACTGGCTAATGTGGTACAAGTGTGACATTGATGTTCCAGTAATAACATTTCCTGATCTCTTTTTTTCTTTATATGCTTTGGCATTGATTTGAAATAAAAGTTAATCATCAGTATTATTCTGAAATGAATATAGATAGAAGCTGATATCATGAGCTATTATTAAAAATACTATTTTATGAATCAGACAAACATTACAATTACAGGATTTTGTTATCTTATATGATCTATGAAAAGCACAGCAGATATCTAAGAAGCACTATAATCATTACATAATGAGGGGTAGAAAACAGCTCCTTCTATTTATTATTGGAGTAAATGTTCTGAAAATACATCAGATGACGTCTGTAGAAAACCATCATTGACTTAGTACTTAAATTTTTCATAAGAAGTTTACAAAGAAAGCATTCTTTATGAGTACTTAGATAACCACAGAATGGAAGACATTCTTGTCATTCACGGAAGAGCATTTGAATTCAAAACGTATTTGGTAATTTCCGGATGTACTCAGCGTTTCTTAAATTAAAATTAATAGAAAAAAGATGCAATGAGTAAGAAAAACAAGAAAAAAAATCTGGCAATAGAGTACCTAGAAACAATGAACTAAATATAAATTACTAACATTAACCATGTTATTCACTTTAATACAAAAATTATGGAGATATATGCTAATAATATAGAAACAATTTGTGTAGGAGAGTTTAGGTTATTAGAATTTTAGTCTGTAGTTTTTGTAGGTGTACTAAATATCTCTATTTTGTTATAGTTCCTGTAACTTGGGATAAATCAGGATCATTTGGAAAAGTACAAAGGAGAGTAAAAGGATTCAATGATTAAAGTGTAAAATATGCATTAAGATTAAGGGATTTCAGATTATTCAACCAGAAGATGACTAGTCTCTTGATAATCATGGAATGCCTTATATATATCTTTTATAGAGAACTGAACTTATATGCAAACTTGAACTTACATATCTGTTTATAACTAGTTTTGATTTCAGGACAGATTTTTCTCTAACTGAAGAGTGGTGACAGCAGTAGCAGCTGCAACAACAACAAACAGAGAAAAACAACAATAATGAAAACTTGTAGCTCAAAACCCACACTACCTACTGGTTGCAGTGTCCATGCCACTTACATTTGCACGTTGCCTTACGTCTTTACTGAATTTGCTGGCTTGTCCCACAGTCACTGGGGGAAACGCTGTCAGTTTTGTCATGTTCTGTCACTGGACACCTCTCCTGCCATTGCCATCAGTCTTTACATGCTCTAATTTTTGCAGGCTCCTCTTTCAGACCTTAGGCATTTACATGTCCAGCACTTGTCACAACTACCCTATGTCTCTTTATCAGGAACTCTGATCACTCAGGGTAGACTCGAAGACAAAAGCAGCATTTTATCATCCAAATAAGCATCTTCCTTCGCTGATACAAGGCTCTCAGTTTACTGGCAAGCCTTTGACACTAGGCTTCCCATCTGAACCACAGAACACTGTTTGAGTGACTACTCTCTCAGGTGTCCCATGGATGGTACTAGTACCATACTAGATGCATAGAAGTTTTCATTACACATAATGGACACCTGAAGACATTAAGGCTTAATTCTCTGCAGGTCCCTGGTGGGGAAATTCTAAGTTTTTAGGTCATGCTTGTACAACTTCTTTCAGACAATGCTCCATAATTATCTGGATATTGACTCTGAGAGTTGAAGGTGGTGGTGGAGGAAATGACTCTGAAATTAACTCTGTTCCCTCCTTGTTCTTTGCTTTCCACTCTAAATAAGTGAGAAGATCCAGACTTTTTTTTCCTTATTCTTTTGGTTTTTATTTCTCTCTTTTTTCTTCCCCCTCCCACAGAGCCTTTTCCTAGCATATCCTCCTTTCTCTGCTCAGAGGGATGGGTTTGGGATAGACACCAGACTCCTTCAACCTTCTAACTAGTGGAAGTGGCTGTCTTTGCATATTAAAAAAACAACAAAAACAACAACAAAAATGAAACACTATGGATCTGGGTCAATCAGACATGAATTTTGATAAAAGTTTTAGGATGATTAGGAATTACTGAAAATAAGAATATATTGGTTTAATATTAACTTAGTATTTTGAAAACATTAACTCTGTAAGGGGGGGGGGTATGGCTCAGTGGTAGAGTGTGTGCCAGTACCTCTGTTAAATAAATAAATAAATAAATAAATAAATAAATAAATAAATAAATAAAATTACTCCCCTAAAAAAATTTAAAAAGATTAACCCTGTAAAGCAACAATCTGAATATAATTCTGAAGCATTCTGTAGCTTATCTAAACTTGTGAAACTCTATATAAAGAATTTGCATGAATGTGTTGATGATACCTCAACAAAATTCCATGTTGATTTTAAATTAGATCATGTTTTGAAAATTTTTGAAGGAAATAGAGGACAGGTTTTCTTGTTTTCTGTCACTTACAACCTGTGTGATCTTGACAAATTGCCAGTTCTTTTGGAGTTTTATTTTTCTCTTCGGTAAAACAGAAATAATGACCTACTTGTCCCAGAGTATGTTATTAGAATCATAGGGCATGATTTTTAAAAAAGAGATACTACAAAGTATAAATCACTTCTTAAAAAATAACATTATCATTTTCTTTAAACTTCTAAGGCAGAAAGTCTCCTCCTAAGCATGCTTGAACATTCAGTGTCATTTTACTTGGAGAAGCCACCGGTAATTAGCTAAGATTTGGAATTCATTGTCACAGCTTGTACTTTCTAAGCTCTCACCCATACGAACTGCACTCATTTCCTTTGCACAGCTTGACCTTTTCTAATTAATGCACAGGATTGCCTAACTGCAACTTGCTTTGACGTGCTGTGCCTATCAGGAATTGAACACGTTCCAGCTTTATAACTTTCCAAACATTTGCATTGAAAAAATATATCTTTAAAATTTTAGTTTGTTGGATAGTACCCGAATGACTCTTAGTTCATTATTTCCTACATTTCAAGAATTGAGTAGTGTATTTCTTAGTATAGCCAAATTCATATTAAATAAATAATTTTATTCTTTAAAAGTTCTGGATGCATTTATTGTTTGCTAACAAATGAGAGTGAGACGTTTAAAATAACAAGCTGACACAGATAAAATCTGGGGGACGATCTAATAAAAAGGGATAATATGAAGTAATTTTAAGTAATATATCTTACACATTGTCTTCTTAATTTCTTTTTATTAATACATTTTAAGTGTAAAACTCACATTTCCTCTTAGCTCTCCACAGGCCAGTAAAGGGTAAGATTAAATTTTTAAAGAACATCAAAGATTCAAAAGCAAATAAAACAGTGCATAAACCACAGTTATACACAAGTTCAAGGATCTTTAGGATCACTTAATGAATTACTTCTCTGGTTAACTCCTAACCTTACCTATCTGTCCTCCCCTATCCCTGTCCCCCCACCCCATGTGGTGTGAGTCAGCCTGTGTGGTCCCCTGAGGTCTTTCTGGCATCACTCCTAGAATTCAGATTAGAAATATTCAAAAACAGTAAGTGATCAGAAAGCACAGACACAACTCAGAAAATTTCTAGGTACCAGTTTCTCTCCTCTGCCTTCTTGTTACCAACCAAAATTACAGGGGATGACCCAAGAAACACACCGACTTAACCTATGACTGCTGTTACTCCCTGGAATGTCCATGTATGCACTTACAGTTTAAGAAACAATTCAATAAACTAATCTCTTTGAAGGGGGAAAAATGCCAGGTTGTAATACTAAGTTGCTAAGAGCTGACACTTATCTTGCCCTTTCCTTAGAAAACTATCCCAGCTAGGAAAGAGATGCCCTGAGGAGGCGGGGAGGTAACTGCCTGCGATTTTAGATGAGATCAGCAAATTTCAAAATAGAAATATTAGGACCGTACATCTTGTAAGAAGGGGAAACTAAAATTTCCTTGCGTTCAGTCTTTTGAAATGAAAGAAAATGGTAACAGGACTTTAGATGGAGGGAGAAGGAAAATATCAACTTATATTTTTGCATTTTAATGTTTAAAGCCTTAATGGGGAAGATGTTCATATTATACTTCTAAGGGAAAAAGGCAGATAATGAAACCGTATCGATTTTTTTAAAATGTTACACAGTCACGCGCACACATATACAACAATCCAGACACCCGGGCAGCACAAGTTTACGTGTACAAAATGAGTCACATTTACTTTCAATTAAGAGGACTTGTATCCCCACCAGGAAGTTTTCTGTTGCTTGGAACTGCCACTCCTGAAAAGCCTTCATTCGTGCTTTTGGACGTTCACCTGAGAAGGCCATGTGAGCTTGACCACTGTAGTAACTATGTGGTTTCTGCCGCTATAACTTCTCCAGTTCAGAACTCTGTAGCTGATGACTGCCTTTCAGAGATTGCCAGAAGGACCCTCTGAGAAGCCACTGCTAACAGTGTCCCTTGTGAAATCCCAATTCTACAACAAGGGTGCTGCATTGGCTTTCTCTCAAGGCTACCACTCTCTAACGTGTAAGAGTGGTCCTGGATGACATGTAGAGCTGGTAAATTGGATCGTTCAACAGCTCCCTGCTACAAATTATCACTTGGGTTTCTAAGTAACATTGCTTATTTTCAATGCCTACCAAATTCATGAAAGCAGATTTTTTCCCTCTTTTCCTTTTCAAAATCTTTTCTTATACTGTTAAACAACCAACAAAAATACTAAAAAAAGAAGAAGAAAAAAAGAAAAGAAAAAGAAAAAAAAACTTAACAAAAGGAAAGTAAAATGTATTTTCTAGTATACAAAAAACAACTCTTTAGGTATAAAGCTGTAGATATTTATATTCTATCCAGACATTTATCTGCTTTTTTTTTTGGTCTCAACAACCCTCCAACAAAAGAGAATTTCTGAAATAAAAATAAAATGTCATTCTCAGTTGTGGAACATAATCTGACAAATATTAATATTACTAACCCATAACACTAGCAGTTATTCAGATTAAAATGACTTCTATTCCTACTCTGAAATAATAAATATATATTTGTTTGGAATTTATATAACAAAAGAGCCATTTCTGGGCATTTTTTTTTTCTGAAGTAATGAAATGATTTTCCCAAATCACAGAGAAGAAGGAATAGTGAGATAAAGTTGGGAAAAAATATAACAGATTCAAAATTAATGCAATTACCTCTGAATTATGGAAATAAGTACAATTTACTTTAAAATGTTCTACAAATGCATACATTAAAATGATAAAAATGCTATTAAATATGATTGCATATTTATATTCTTAAGGATTCTGAAAATGTGTTTGACAGAGGGTGCTTGCAACTGCTTTGTATTTATCCTGTCTTATATTGCCATTCAGCATTCAGAGTGATGGCACAATGTCACAGTAAAGGGTATACACTCTGAAATTTGGGTTTGACTTTCACTTCCAATTCATACTGTGCAACCACTGGCATTGCATTCTTTGGGCTTCTGATACCTCATGTGAAAATAGTTACAGTAAAAATTAAAAGGCTTTTTGCATGGTTAGCTGATTTAATATGTGTAAAATTTTAACTAGTGTTGAAAATTACAATGATGTTGGAGTTTACTGGCCATGAGCTCAGGCCAGGGTATGAACTTCCGGTGAACCTGGTCTTCTATTCACCGTCTTCTGAAGATGATCTTTGTGCACTCAGTTCTTTTTCATAATTCTGAACATACCCTGGAATATCTCTGGTTCAGGTTGTGGCAGTTTTACTCTCTTAGAGAAAAGTGAAATTGAGTATATAATGTGTTCAGACAATTTAAGTGCCTATAGAATTCCATTTTCTTATTTATACATTCCCTTCCAATGCCGTTGTCACAGGCGGTGTCATTTTTGATACCTTAGGTTACGATCCAGCACTGATCCTGCCTTGTTTCACATGAACATATGTTTATCTGATAACGTGTACAGACCATTGCAGTCATGTCACTGTGCCCTTTAGACCCACATGCTTCCTTCTTTCTTTAGCAATTGGTACAGAATTTTCTGTATTGACTTTCAAATCAACTTTTTAATTTTTTTTTTTTTAACTTTTGCTTTCTCTGTGCAATCTTCTTTTCATTAGTCTGCATTACCTGATAATCTTCAAATCCTTAATCTGTTCAGGCAACAGCCTCTCATGGGTTTCCTTCCTACAGTGATCTGCAGTCTGCCGAGCTCTGGTTGGGAAACTGAAAACCCCCAGGAGCCTCTGACTGTCCAGCAGAGCAGCCAGAGCTGTTCCTGGCATTTCTCCCTTTGGAGTCTCTCTTCTTAAATTAATTCAGTGAGGCTGGCAATACACACTGGGCCCTCACTGCTGAGGCATTCAGTTGGGGAACTACCTTGCAATCAAGAATAAAGACAGGTGAAATGAGTGACCTCTTTTGTTTGGTAGTTGCTCAGGAGACATGATTAAGAAAAGCTGTGATGATGCTTAGTGGTAAGAGAATTGATAAGAAAGTAGGCAGAAGAAATTACCACCTTTTTTCTAGACAACTTCAACTGCGTCTGTGGCAGCTAAATATCCTATGAAGCCCCTGGTTTCAGATAGATTCACTGTACCATATATGAATCTTTGGCAAAAAATAGAAATATCTTAGAGGTAACTAAAATTAAAAGTCTATTCCTAGGAACTTAGAAGTACAGCTTTTACTATTCTTCCATACTTTTCCCCTCATCTTGGTTGCTTTTCAGATAGGGACAAAATATTTGAGGAGCAGTAGTCATGAGAAAAAAAATCAAGTAATGTTGCTACAACAGCTAAAAATAAGAAAGGAGCTAATATTTTCATTATGCTTTTGTTTCCAACAATATCAGAAGATTCATGCCCTTTAAACTTTGAAGGGAAACTAAGCCTTTCATTTGAGAGTAAAAAGAATATAATGTTTTTATTCTGTAATTTTATATCAGTCAAGCCATGATGAACAACATTCCTCTGATGACCTGCATATTCATACAATGTCAGGAAATTACTTCTGATATAGACAATCAATTTATTTTCCAACCCTTCAAAATCTGTGAATAAAAATGTTAGGTAGTTAGATAAGTGGGGGCACCAGGCAGATAGATGGAGGAGAGGGAGGATGCTCTGGAAGATGGAATTATGCCTGCCTCCAGCATAAAGGGACTTAACTTCTAAATGAGTGCCAGCAAGAAACTGGTTAAAACCTGACAGCCACACTATGCAGTAGAGAAAGGACTTAACCAGACACAAACCCCATGCTCATTGTGTTATAATCAACATCGCGGTTTAGGTAACGTTCCCCCCCACCCCCACCCCCCCGCCATGGGTTTTCCTGTGTACACCATTTGTAAGGACACGTGCAAAAGGGGCCAAACATGACTAAGCACCCCAGGGACAAGAGCCATCAGTCAAGAGACCACCTCTAAGCGAGGGTATGAGAGAAAGGGGAGACAAAACCCGCTGCTTTCCCTCCCTTGGATGAGCCTGCCTCCCGTTCTTGAAAGTGTACTTTTCCTTTTCTAAATAAATCTTTTAAAATCTTTTGCTACACAACTCGCCATCTCCTGACTGTAAATTTATCTTTTACGTATGACAAGAACTGGGGTCTTTACCTTTTGGGGTCACAAAGGTATCTTTGGAAAATGTTGCATTTTGCTAATCACTTTGTAATACATACTCTGAGGTACTACAGGGTATTTTTTCTGCATATATAGCTGTATTATGTTTCCTATCTTCTTTCTGCCTCCATCCCTGCTAGGCCATTTTCCCTTAGCTTGCTATAGATATTCTGTGCACGGAGGTCTTGGTGTGTGGGTTGTGTAATTCTGACTTCTTTATGCATACAGAAGGAGGAGGGAGATGATAGTAGTAGGTAGTTTCATGCTGGAAGGAAACAATCCCGCAGTATTTGAGTTCAGTTCTTATTGTAGTTTATTTTGCTAGTAATCAGGGATTAGAACTTCAGAGCCAGGTAAAGTAGAGCCCATTAGTCAGCACAGCACAGGAATATTGTACGATACAAAGAGCACAGCAGAAGTCCCCAGAACTGTGTGGCACAAAAACAAGAAATGAATGAGGGAGATGATTGGGTATTGCTGAGGAAGATGACTGTGCTTCTAGAAGGAGGAACAGTCCCGTGGTGTGGGGTTCTGAGAGAGACACGAGGCAGAAGCTGGACAAGGCCAGCACTTTCACAGAATCCTGTGCCAAAGCTTCAGTGTGCAAACAAGCCACAGAGCTATTACAGGAGGAGCTCTCCTTTCAGAAAACCAGACAATTATCAGGATGTGTCTCCTATGGCCCAGCAGTCACAAAATTTATACTTAACTGAGAAAAAATGTGGATGTCCGTCAATAGGGCAGGATTTGAACAAATTACAGTGAAAGGAGGGCTACACAGCTATAGACAACAATTGGGCCTATATGTATTAGGATATATGGGGAATTATGCAGCCATAAGATAGCAGTTTTTATCCATATCTGTCCACACAAATAAATGTCTAAGCTATTATTCTCAGTGGCAGAAAGAAACAAGTTGGGAGGGTAATATTTTATATATATAATTATATTTTAGTGAAAAAAAAAGAAAAATATTTTTTCATATGTCCGTGAAGAGTGAAGGAGAGAGAAAAAGAGAAAGATGTTAAGACAATAAACTTCAGGTCCTGAAAATGGATTTCTTGGTGGAAAAGAGAGCAAATTATCATATTTGAAATGCATGTAGACAGTTACTCAATTCTTCATTAATATTTACAGCTTTATAATTTAATAAGATTATGTTAAAATATAAAAAATAAGGTATCTCCCTGATTTTATTTGCTTTTAGCTTTATTCATGGCCTTTGTGTCACAGACTCTTTCAATTTCTCTGCAATAAATCTGTCAATTCATTCTTTCCTTGGATTTTATGTTTTAATATGTCTTCAAATTATTTCAGTATTAGTGTCTTACATCTAAATTTGTTGTGGCATAAATTGAGGGACATGCCTAATATTTGATTGTAAGCAATTGTATCAAATCTGCATACTCTGCATTCAAGTGGCATTATTACAAATATCTTTTCATAATAATCAAAACTCATTTCAAACTTAAACCATACATCTCTCACTTATCATATTCTTCAAATATATGCTGTTTTAGTCTGTTCTGATTTCTACAGCAAACTACCATAGACTGAGTGACTTAAAGAACATTTATTTCTTACAGTTCTGGAAGTTGGAAAGTCCAAGATCAAGGTACCCAAGGATTTGATGTCTGGTGAGGGACCGTTTCCTGGTTCATAGACAACTGTCTTCTTGCTGTGTCCTCACATGGCAGAAAGGGCAAGAGAGCACCCTGGGGTCTCTTTCATAAGGTCATGAATCCCATTCGTGAAGGTTCCACCTTCATGATCTAATCCCCTCACAAAGGCTCCGCCTCCTAATGTCATAACATTGGAGATTGGAATTTCAACAAAAAATTTTTGAGGGACACAACATTCAGTCCATAACATATGCCACAGATTTAAAAGTTCTGAAAAATTAAATAGCCAGTGAAAGAATAAAGTCCATATTCTTACAAGAGTTATTTCTTGTAAGAGTGTCAGAAATAATTTTATATTTAATTTATATATTCTTTAAAATACCATTCAATTTAAGTAAATTATGTGGGGTGTTTGTGTATATATGGTATGTGTATGCATGTGTGTACAGTGTGTGTGTGTGTGTGTGTGTGTGTGTGTGTGTCTGTGTACTTATATCAAAGAAGGTTAAGAACTAAGCTAGAAAATTTCACTGATTTTTCTGGCTGAGGGTACACTCCCAGTGCTTATGATTTCTCACTTGGAGGATTATTAATGAATATGAAAGGGTTACCAAATTGAATCTGTAATGATCTTTTATAATCTTCAGTTTTAATTCTTTTCATAGAGTTGTAATTTATATTTTATTATGCATTAAAATTAATAATAGTACATTTTAGACATTTGTTACAGTTGGGTTAATGTAATTACGTACTCTTTATAACAAATGCTACCCACCACATTTCTTTAATTACCATCACCCTATAAAAAATTAACTGGTGTTTTGAAAATATATGTATATATTTTATATAGGCTACAGTTTAATTTTAAGTTACAAAACCATGCATAGTGTTCTTTCCTTGTGTTGAAAGTATAATCAATTTTGCTAGTTCTTATTCAGATGAATTAGTTCTTCATAAGCTTTGATAGGAATATCACTTAGTAGATTAATGTAACTTCAGCCCATTACACATAATGGTGGTCAAATTAATTCAGTAAAATTTTGACCACATTCTGGATAGTAAACCAAGGAAAAATTAATCAGCTTAGTACTGTGCATCACATTACACTTAGAAGTTAATCATATGAGTGTAAATTATGCAAATTATTCCTATGTCTTTTCAAAATAGTAGCAAGTATACAACGTAGGTTAACCATTGTAAATCCTATATTTATTAAAGTGTTTTGTTATTCATCAATTCTGTTATAAAAATAATACATGGTTATAATAAATTGTACTTTATAACTGAAGAAAGTATACTTTGATACATTCATAAATGAAAGTGGTTTAATTGCAACTATAAGAAATAAAGGTATTGCAAATCTGTTCAAATAATCCAGTAAACTAGGCTAGCAATATAATTATTTTGATAAATTTTAGTATACTAAAAGTGTCATAGGGAAGATATTATGAGATGAATTAAAAAATAAAGCCATAAAATATTTTAAATTGTGTTCAGAACATATCTCTGTTTATTCTTTGATTCCAAGTGAAAGTATTGACAATGTCCACTATTTCAGATTAGTTCCCTTTACTTAGACATATATAAATCTGACAGCGTGGACCAGTGGAAAACAGAAGAATAAAGTCAAAGGCCCTGTGTTTCCAGACCAAGTTTGTTCCCTATTCTCTATAAAACATTGAGCAAGTTACTAAATAAAGTGCAATATCTTTCTTAAATGTAAACAGAAATAGATGGATGAACTTCAAAATCTGAATAAATTGTAGAATGATAGGAAAACCAATAAAAAGCATGATTTCCCTAAAACTCTTGACAGATATTCATCAGAGAGTCAAAGTATTTTAACAATAATAATATAAAAAAGAATACAAATCAAACTTTGGTTTCTACATTGCCTATTGCTTATTCAGTGTCAAATTGTGTTTTGAATGTGTTCTGTATTTGTGTAAAACTTGTGTTTCATTACCATCTTCTCAGTCATCTACCCACCCATCCAATCATTTATTCATTCATCCATTTGTAATAGGACTGCATCCTGAAATATTATTTATGCTACTCTTTCTGAGCATTCATATAAATGCTGTTCTACCCACATTGCCTTTAGACGTATTATGGTTGACTTACTGAGAATGCAGAGATAAAAGCTTTAAATACTAATAACTTGACTACCTAAGTAGATTTTTGAAAATCAGAAATAAAATGACATGTGAATGAAAAAAATAATATATATTCCTTTTAAAAGAAAATAGTGTTTTCAGCTAACCCTTCAGCCTTATTGGAGATAAGACAATGAATTCATGGACTGGGAGATATGAAGAGAGAAAACACGAGTCATGACAGTAGATGAGATCAGAAGCTGCAAAAAATAGGGTTTCACATGGTAATAATAGGAATGAAGAACAGAAGAATGAAGAATAGAGAAAAGGATAGGCTGCTGCCGAGGATCCAACCAGCCTCAGAGAGTCCAGCTGAGCTGCAGCCACACTTGCACATCACTAACTAGCCTTGAGTAAACGCCTTCTGTTTCCCTTGCTCATCCACTTGAGCTGTTCTTTTTGATGTGGGGAAGACTTTCTCTGAAGAGCTGGTGTCATGTCAATTAAGAATCATGCAAAAAAACTATACCTACGTGCTGAGACTTGGCTGAGGCAATCCAAACCATCTTTTTTTTAAAATGCATTATTAGTTATATAAAGCAATGTTAGAATAAAAAGTTTCTACTTTATTTAAATTAAAAGTAATAAGAAAAACATAAACATATTAAATAAAATTAGAAACAGCTTGTATCAAGAATCATAAATAAAAACTAGGTCTTTAATACACATAAATTATATAAAATTAATTACTAGCCTTCGGACCAGGCATTTTTTTCCCCAAAGGAGTTTAGCTTAATGATCTTTCCTTCAAAGGAAACTGAAAGAAAGCCTAATTACTCATTTCACCCAAAATGTAAAAATCTGGATTTTTCTATGTATCAGTTTATTTTTTTCTATTAATAAATATGCAGACTGTATTAAAAGCTTACTGATTCAGTATCACTTTAACATTGTTTATTGATACATGTACCTAAGCACACGCCATGATCATATCTGCATGCTTCTAGATATGTTTCCAGTGTCACTATTCCTAACAATTGCTGCCCTCAAATTCACTTTCATATATGACTTCAAAAAATGATGACCAAAATGAAATAAATAACAAAAGAGTGATGTAAAAATAATAATAAACATTTATTGAGTATTTACTTTGTCTTGAAAATAAAACTAAGATAGTGTCATGATATGCTATGAAGTAGGTATCATTGTTAGCATTATTTTTCAGCCAAAGAAACAGACATTTGCAATTATTAAATAATTTCCTATAGTTAAAAAAGGTAATGTTTCAAAGCTGTAATTGAAACCAGGTAGATATTAACCAAAACTTTAATACTAATCTAAATTTCCATAGTACTATAATTAAATAAACAAACAAACAAAAAGAAAATAAGTAATTCTAACCATTACATTATTTGAGAAAATTATTATTTCATTTAGAAATAATATATTACATTATGGCTTAAGTGAGCAAGTGGATTTGCAGAAAATCAGTCTTTTTGCAACAAGAATGTCAAGGTGACCCTCATGATCCTGCTTCTAATATTCATGCCTTTATGTAATTTATTCCTTCTGAATGTGCACAGAGCATATGACTTGCAGCTAATCAACAGAAAATGATGATCATGACAGGATGTATTTGATTATATGCATGTTATTAAACGACTGCATTACATAAAACTGGAGCACCCATCTTGATAGAGTCTCTCTCTCTTCCCTTGCTAAGTTTGAACAAACAAGTAGCCATTGTGGGAAACTTCACTTGGCAAGTAACTGTGAGAGGCTTCTAGTCACTAAGGGAAGCCACTGGTGGACAGACAGAGAGATAATGAAGTCCTCAGTTCTAAAGATGTAAAGAACCTGGGTGAGCTTGAAAGTAGATAGATCCCTAGTCAAGACTCAGATGAGACCTCAGCCCCATCTTACATGTTGGTTGAGATCCTATGCAAAGAACCCAGATAAATAAATGCCTCACATCTGTTCTACAAAAAAACTGTGACATAATAAATTTGTATTGTTTTAAGCTAATTTTGTGTGATAAATACCTATTGTAACAAAGATATATAATAGAGCTCCTCAGTATTCCATTTTAGGTTTCTCATTAAAAGTGACATTTGGTTGATAGCCATTCATGAAGTGTCCCTCACTGTTATTTTAAAATGGTTATAAGACACTGAAATATATAATCCATGATCATGTACGGAAATATATCTCAACTCTGAAAACAAAAACAAAAACATCCTATATGCTTCTAAACAGATCTTTCTTAAATATAAATCACAATGATACCTGAAAATCTCAATGGCTTAAAACAATACTTATTATGCCTTTCATAAGTCTATGGCTGTTTTAGACATTCCCCGGAAGCAGGGTGGACCAGCCCCTCCTAACCCAAATTTAATTTAAGTATCAAGACAGATGATCTCATACACAGAAAAAGAGGATGTAGAAGAAGTTTATTACTTATATAATGCGGGTTTTTTGGTAAGGTTGCCTAGCTGGTCTAAAAACAGCTGGAGAGTTCATGGAAAGGGGAAAAGGCTTCGGTTTTCATGATGGTTAGGGAGTGGGGCCAGGGTGTGGTACTTGTGTGCAGCCAGGGGCTTCTATGGTTTGAAATCCTGCCAGCACCACAGGAGGGAGTACACAGATATTCTTATCAGATTTCCCAGATTTGAGACAGAAGAGAAAGAGGGAGGGTTGAGGTCCAAAATTTGTCAGCAGGCAATATCAAACACACAGAGTCAGACTCATTACAATGATTGGTTGAGTGGCTTTTTCTGGTTCCAGCTCTGCTCTCCTGTGTGTTTGTGGTTACACATAGGCAGCTCTGCTGATTGCTGATCTAGAATGGATGTCTGGAAAACTGAGCTCTCCTCCAGCATTTGTCCCATAGAAGTGGGAAGGACCCAAAAGGGAGATCTGAAACACAGATATTTGGGGGGTATGGCTTGGAACTGGAAACCTGCAACTTTATATTACACTAATTTAAATAAATCATAAAGCCAACTTAGATTCAAAGAGTAGAGGAGATTCCTTTTCTTGATGGAAAGCATTGCAGAATCAATTTACAAGGGACATGACTACAGAGAGTGGGATAATTGAAGTCATTTTTGTAAACAATCTAAAAACGCCTAGAGAAAAAAATTGTGTCCCTGTTTCATTTTATGGCACACAAACTTGAGCACAGTGAATTCAACTGAAACAAGGGGGAAAAAGTCATGATTTACACCTCACATTCTGTCCCCTAATCCACAAAATCAAGATTATGCTAACCAAAATTTTGAGTGGCCATATTTTTGCAACATAACTTGATTTGTAATCATTCAGATGCTATTTCTTTCTTGAAAACTATTGAATAATAGTAAACAATGAATAGTGACTGGAGTCATTTTAAATTAACCTATTCAGAAATGGCAATTTCCAAGGGAAAGATTGCAAAGCAGAGTTAGGGAACAGTAAGATTTATAGAACACTTAATTAAATTAGGAGGTAACAGTACAAAGATGAAAATTCCTAGGAGCAGTTTAGCAATGGTTTGAATTTTCTCATGTATTGTGTCAATTCAGAGAATTAAAAAATGAAGTAGTAGTGTAGTGATTTTAGTATTATCTTAGTGCATGTCCGGACCATAAGAATCACATGTTAGAAAAGTGCAAACTTAATTGGTTGCATATAAACCTACCCAACAAGTATGATTTAATAAAGGTATTACTAGAATTTAAATCTAAGCCAAGTTCAGATTCACATGCTGTCCTTTGGGAAATACAATGCTATCTCTATGACTGATCTCACTTCATCTAAAAATTAATCTTATAACACATATCACCAAGAAACTTCTGAAAAGATATTCAAACATAAAGAAATGTGTTATTTTATAAAAGAAAATACCATAAGTTTAATTAAAAGAGAATCCTGAACATGATTAAATCAATCTATGAAACAGTGGCATACTTAATGATAAACTACTTGCAGCAGTCTACCGAAAATTAAAAAATAAGAAGGGAATTCCCACTATGATTATTTAATGATATCCTGCAAGAAGTAGAAGAACAATAGCAAAGACTGATAAATGTTGGCTAGTTGCTATAATTAACAGAGGAGATGACAGCCTACTTAGAATACAAGAAGTTAACATTAGAATAGGATAAAAAGTAAAAATGGAATGAATATTCTACTTCAATAAAATAACCCAAATGATAGGTTTTTTCCTAGAAGTTTCTGACTCCATTATGAATACATAATACTGATCAAAATATAATAGTACAATATGATTGAATACTTGCCTAGATCAATACTATAATTTTTCTGAATAAAATTTCTATTTTAATATACTCTATCAGCATAAGCCCATTTTTCAATTACATAAAGTTATTCCCAAATTTCAATACAGGCACAGATAGTAGATACCAAATATATTTGAAAAAATTCAGACTAGTTGTACTACCTTATATTTAAATACATTAGAGTTATAACAGTACTTTAAATGAATGTTATTCTTGTATGGTCTATAAATAACAAATAATATAATATTATTGTAATATTAAGGGAATTCAGAAAACAATCTGATTCATTATTTGTGTATGCTGAATCTTAGGATAATTTTAATAGTGTAAAAATCTTTTATTTTTCAATTTTTCTACAATAAATGGAACACACAATTTACACTTTTATTTCAGGGAAAAAGTAAATACTTAAATTTGAGAAATCAATTCAAAACATTGAAGAAAATAATTATACTTAAAATATTCAAAGTTAATTTTATTAATGACCTGCAAAAATAAAAAAAAGAAGACTCAATGATTTTGTATGTGTGTTAAAAATATATTTGCAGGTTTCCTTGGTATGAGAGTGTTCAACATATTTATATTTTTCTTTAGCTATATTCAATTCAAACATATGCATATCATAAAAGAGAAAAAGAGATGAGCAAAGTGAACCATTTCCTAGGAAATAAAGATAAATGTTCTGGGAATGGAAATCATTCCAAAAACTAGTGGTTCTTAAAGTCTGACGCAGAATTCTTTCAGAGAGACCAGAGGTCAAATATATTTCCACAGTAACACAAAGACATTATTTTTTGTTTTCACTGATATTCTCTCATAATTGTAAAGTGCAGTTATCTGAATGCTACATGACTTTGACAAGGTAGTTGCTCTTATGATTTATGGAATCTGAGTGGCATTCTGTACTGTATATTCTGATGTATATTCTTATGTTTCCTAAAATATTCTCATGTAGTCAGTGGATAGATAGATACTAGGTAGCTAGGAAGAAAGATACATGTGTGTGTATATATATATATATATATATATATATATATATATATATAATTTCAGAGATTAACTCAGTTTCCTTTCAGAGTTCCTACTCTTATTAGCTATGTGCCATCTCTGTAATCTTACTATTGTCCTATAACTCATCATTAGTTTAGAAATCTCAAAGTTTTCAGCATTTACACAGGAACACACACAAAATATAGTTTTCTTGTGCAATATTTTTAAAAATTTGAGGGAACTTTTATTTATCTGAAGCTGATTTTTTTTTTTAGAATTTTAGTTAGAATATATTTTCTTGTAGTTAAGAATAGATATTGGCTTAGAAACGGAGATTAGATGACTTGCTTTCTCAACTCACAGTTGTACCATCTATGTATAAAGTTGCTGAAAAAAAGATAAAATCAGAGTTCTCTATGTTAAACATAGACATGATTTGCTCTTTAAAAGCCAAATATTGTAATATCTTTTCAAAAGACAAATGAAAATGCCCTGAAGCATCTTACAATTTTCAATTTATATCTCGACCTTGAGTACACAGCTTTCCAAGTTGCTGAGGTATGAATGATGAACAAAAAAGCACATATTTAACATATACAATTTGATGAATTTGGATATAGTTACACACTGTGTATGTGTGTACCACAATGATTAAGGAAATAAATAGATATATCACCTCCAAAAGTCTCCTTGTGTGTGTTAAGAATAGTTAATATGAAATCTACCCTCTTAACAAGTTTTTAAGTGTTTGATCAAGCTAGCTCACCATTTGTTAACTCCTGGCATTATGTTATACAGCAGATGTCTAGAACTTTTCCGTCTTGTATAACTGTAACTTTATATTCATTGAATGACAATTCTTATTTCCCCTTTCCCATCCTTTGGCAACCACCATTCTATTTTCTGCTCCTACAAGTCTGACTATTTTAGATAACCCATATAAGTGGAATCATGCAGTATTTGTCCTTCTGTGACTGACTTATTTCACTTAGCATAATGTCTTCCAGGTACATCCATGTTGCAAAGTATGAGAGAATTTTCCTCTTTTTTAAGACTAAATGACATTCTATTATATGTGCATACCACATTGTCTTTATCTATTTTTGTGTTGATGGACATTTGGCTTGTTTCCATATCTTGGCTATCTTGAATAATACTACAAAGATTGGAAGTCCACATTAAGAGCTTCTGCTGGTTGTTTCCAGAAAATGTATGTGTGATCATTTGAGTTGTGAGCTAAACTAAACACTTTTTCCTTCAAAGGAAGATAATTTATACTGAAAGGATAACTTGAAAAGAAATAATGCTAATTCAAACTTCGATGTTTTGCAAACATTTTACAGAAAATATAAGTGAGTGACTCACTTTAGGGAAAACATCTGTCTCTAATTATTGCTATTGACAAAATGAATGTTCTGGGGCAAAAAACTAGAATTTTGGATACTGTAAACTGATGGCTTCTCAAGACTAAAAGAATTTTTTCAGGAAATCAATGGTAATATTAATAAATGTGATATAAACTTTTGGAAGATCTGCATAACTTAGTATAGCAATATTTTTCAAAATAACCAATGATAAAATTTACATGGATAATAGATCCATTTCAAGTGGAACATGGACATTACTTTCAATATAATAGACCATGACAAGTCCATTGGTATTGTTTCATAATTCACTTATCCAGTTTTAGCTTGGATCAAGGTGAATATCCACAATGATCTCAGAAGCTATTCAGTTGCTCATCCTTTCCTGGATATCCTTTATATCTTTCAACCAAAATATCTTGTAACAAATTGAATACAGAAACAGACACAAGAGTCAAGACATCTTCTATTAAGCAGATTTTAAAGATGTGTGTAAAAACAGAGAACAATATAATTCCTTTGAGTAATTCTATTGTTGTTTTAGAGAACATTCTGTTATAAATGTTTACTGTGTTAGTATGTAATGGGTTTATTTTTTGTATTTTAAAGTTAATTCATTCATCAAATTTTAAGTTTCTCATGTTTATTGGCTATTACAGTAATAATTATATATACATATATATCACATAAAAATCACAAATTGGTATTTTTTTCTCTTTATGATTATAAAATAGTCCTGAGACCCCAAAACTTTCACAATTCTAGTTTAAAAGAATATTAACTGAAAAATTTAAATGTAAAAGATTAAAACTAATAAAAATGACATTATCAAAGTAAACATAGAAATTTTTTCATATCTCAATTATATACATAATGTCTTAGTTAAAAAGTGCTTATATCATTACAAAATGATTCAAATGAATATACAATGATTCTAAAATGAAGCTGTAAGAGGAAACACATACACCCACCACCACCTGAAATGCTCTTGTGACTGATGTAATTAGTAAAAGTACTACTTAGATATACCTCACATGCCTAGTTTACTCTAGAATTCATAAACTACATAATTACTTTAAGAACACTTTTATTTGGCATTTGATAGGCATAGCCTGTCTTTTTTAAAAAAAATAATAAAAGTTAAAAAGCAATTCAAAGGTAATGATTTTTATTGTAGCTTCCATCATAGATAGTTGAAATATACTCATACTGGAAAAATGTAAAGAAAAATAATATGCATTTAGATTATTTTGAATGTCAAAATAGTTAATATCTACCAAACGTTAAGTAGAAACTGGAGCCACAAATAAGTTTTTAAGAACAAGTTTGAAGAGAGATCAATTGCCATTTGGGTATGGTTTGACCTCCAATACAATACTCCCTTTAAGACTCCTCAGACTTACTATTGCTGCTCTCAGTGCAATAGTGTGCCTAAGTCATGTTTGCTACAGAATGGCACCATTCCTCTATACTCCTTCCAGAAACTCCAGCTTATTGCAGAGGATCCAGTTTTCAGACACTGCTGTAGCTTTGGCTATGATACAAATATTTTTATCTTTGATCTCATTGTCCCCCAAATTTTAGTTTTTGCCCACTCTTTATTGTAGATTTCCACCAGCAACAGATACAGGCTTAGATCTGATGATAACTGCACTATGGGAAATGGCAATCTGAATACTAGGTACTGATCATCTTAGAATCATTCCTTTGACACCTGCCCCTTTCGTTTCCTTGAACCAAACCTGTGCTTTGTTTGGGCTTTTCTCATATAATGACTCCTTACGGGATGGGTTTTTCAGATGTTCATGTCTAAAGAGTCACCCTAGTGAACCAGTGAATGTTGAAGTTCTCCAAAAATTCTTATACATACCTAAATTCTTGGTAAACATATGGTATAGTTATTGGTTATATGAAGTGTGTTAACATTTTTCAAGGGAATCATATCAATGTAAACAAAGTGAGTTTGTTACTCAGTTACTGAAATGTGGCACTAGGCCAATACAGTATCTCAGCTTTCCCTGGTTATAAGATATGGAGTCACATAAACCGGTAGCCAAGTGAGGATAGAATATGTCTGCGCTGGTAAATATGATATTAATTCAAACTTTCTGAGTATATTATTCAGGTACATGGATGCACTAATATACATAAATGATTTGGTCAGGTATCTAAATCTACAGCATTCGTGTTAAACAAGCAGGAGTTGTCAAGCAATGTGTGTTGCATGAATACATGAGAGAAAGGAGGAGAGGAGAGAGGTAGGGAGAACAAGGAGAACAATAAACAGCATGTATAGTCTGTACCACAATCCTAGTAAAGGAAAGCCCTGTTTGGGTTTAAGACACGTAGAACTCAGAAAGCTCTCCCAAGGGAAAAGTTCAGTATCAATATTCCATATCCTTTACCTGGGCCATTCAGGTGTATTTCTGTGAGGTCCATACTAGTTCAGGGGGAAAAAAAATATATACAGATAAAACTATTTTGTATCCACTGAAATTAAAATGAGAATAACCATATTCTTCATAAAAGTTCTAGGACAGTGTGGGCTTTTTGACCTATACAACTTAACATGAGGATCATGTTTACAGGACTCAGATTGGCCTATAGCATAAAAAATAAACTCAGAGCTTATGCATGTATTTAGCAAAACTACAAATAATAAGCTTAAGCCAGATACCTACCCATGAAATTCGGGGGGGGGGGGCCCTTTGCATACGGTAACACCACAACCAGACAACAAAAAGCTATTTAATAGTTCAGGGCTGGTCATTATGTCCACCATCTTAATGAAAGAATGTTGAGTCAATCACTGTTTCCCACTTAAATTATCTGATTTTCAAATCAAAGTTACTTAAGATCATCAGTAAAGAATATACACCCATATTATTATACATGTTACTTGGATAAATTATAATTATAAAACAAGTTCTCTAGATTTTAACTAATACTTTTTTAAAAAGCTTTTCAAAGGCAGATGTTTATATTTAGTATGTAATCAATTTTAATGCTATTTAAATCCAGAATATTACCCACAAATTCTCATATATATAGTAAACATATTAGCATGATTTTATCATTTTCAAATTTATACTATAACTGAATGTAAATGAATATTAAATCAATACATATGAAGCTTATTAGATTTTCTTAAATATATTCTTAACCTTGTTAGAAACTAAGGTCAAAAACAATTGATGTTTTTCTACCTAACCAAACTACAATTATGTAAAATAGTTTATCATTTTAAACTGCTTGTTTTCTGGTGTGTTCTTCTTGAGTATTAGGTTTTTTTGTATGTATGTAGCAAATTTTTAGATAATATTAATTAAGTTTAAAATAAATTCTTAATTCCTTTTTGATATTCTGCAAAATACTTCATAAAATTATTGGGTACTATTGACATTTGAAAATAGGCTGAAATATTACAGCACTTAACATAAACCACAGCCAATATCAACTTAAAATCATACATTTTGAATTAAATTTTTATGTTTATTTGTGTATATACAAACTTCTGTCTATACAAGAAACACACAAATTCAGTCTCATATGCACATATGTACATGTATATACATATATGTATTAATTTATTTCTATATTACTTAACAAAGATCTATTTTATTATTGTTATTCTTCAGCTAAATGAGTGAAATTTAGATTTCTTGAACAACAACAACATTTTTTAAAACACAACAAGCAGTACATTTAAGCCAATTTCTGTTTTCTGAGAATCTGTCTTTCAGCCTATCACCCTGTCTCTTCTTAAAATCATATCTGTGTTAAATCTAGGAGGTAATATTTGATTTGGTTTCTGATTGAGTCAAACACTGTAGGATCTTACTTTAATTCAGGGACTTCATTGCTTTAGAATTTATTGCTCACTTTAAAAAGTACAGGAAATTACTTTAATAAAGATGAGGATTGTGGTATTACAATAATGAATATTACCTGTTTCTAATCCAAAAATTGACAATTCCTTTCAAATATATTTTGGGGCTCTATAATTACTTAATTTCACAAGAAAAATGGCATACATCATTTTTTTTCTAAATAAAGCAGTTAATTTAACTTCACTGAACTTTTTTTTAATAGATTAAAATATTTCTCATTTACTTTTCTTGACACATTTTTTCCTTCTCCTACCCTCTCCTTTGCTTTCTTTCCCTCCCCTCTCTCCCCCTCCCCTTTTCTCCCTTCTTACTTTCTCTCTAGTTAGATATCAGCAAGTGACTTTTGATGTGTTTCTATAGTTAAAATGTTTGGGAGCAATTCTAAGCTGTTACTGAGTGTTAATTTATACAATTGAATAGCTTCCAAATAGCCCAGCAGACATGACTGAATTAATTTCAGTATTCGGAGAAATTATATTTTTTTGTCCTAAGATTCTAAAGAGGAATATAATGGTGAATAATTAAGTGCAGAACATGGTCTATAGTTAGTGGATCAATTTATGGACTGCTTCTTGCTCCCTAAATGGAATATACTATGTAAATATAAAGTGTTTCTCTTAAAAGACTTAAAATCAAAGGTTAAGAAATGATAGTCAGATTTCAAGCAAAAAGTAGGAGACATGTCAACACTGCTCAAATCATTCAAATATATTTTAGTACTGTTTATTTCAAATTCATGACAGACAGAATATTATTAAAAATATCTTCAAATCCTGCCCTACTTTCTGGGACCAACTAGCTTTTAAAAATCAATGCTAGCCTACCTTTTCAGGGGAAAATACATATAATCTCCTCATTTTGAATAATTCTCCCTCTTTTTTTTCCCTTGGGTTTGCAGGAGGAGTCAAATTAGTTTATTGATTCACAAAGTTTCTCCTAATAAGCCAAGTGTTCCCAGCATTGTTGGTGTGAAAAATGCACTTCGTTATCTGCTTAATACTTGTTTCCTTTTTTCTATGGAGAACCTCTCATTTGTCCACCCCATCCCCCCATCCTCCCCAGAGACAGTGATTACTTTTCATTAAGTTAAAATACCCATGGTCATTCCTTTCTGGGTGCTAGTGATTCATGTAAAAATGGGCATATGATGTCATTCTGGCCAAAGGACACAAGGTGGAATCTGTAGGGCAGTCTTGGGGAAAATGTCCTCCTTGGTATAAAAGTCAAACTACTAAGGAAGGCAGAGTAGAGGATGAAAAAAAAATCCTGTGTAACAGATGGCTTTTTTTTTTTTTATGCCTCTGAATTAACCTATCTTTAAATAGTCATACCTTTAGATTTTGAAGTGGGCTAATGAACATCTTGTTCAAACCATTTGGAGTTGGGATATTAATATGAACATTCATCAGTATCTTAATTGATAGTATTGGTCAGGAACTGTTGTGTACAGTTGGGTCCAAGTAGGACAATGGTGCTTCAATACAATAATTATAAACTATTCTATCCTCTTGTACAATTATATTAAATTGCATGCTAAATTAAGTTCAAACATAAAGCAATGGCATTTTTTAGACTTTTTTTAAAACTGACTTTACTCCAGAAGCAAATGTCCTCTAATGAAAATAATTACTCTGGGAATCTTACTTATAGAAAGCTTATGTGTTTTCTGTGATAATCCTTAATAATGAAGTACATTTCAGTCTTCAAGTTTGCTTTGTTTTGCCATTATTTGCTTAAAGTAACAAAGTTTAAAAAAAAAGATTATCTAATAATTAAAATGAATAAAATGAATCATAAAACTCAACATTTTTATTAGATCAAAATTGTATAAAATATCAGTGATTCTGTGAGGATTGCAAATGATGTAATACATCATTTCCAGAAGCATCAGAAATTAAATACAAGCATGTCAGGGTGGATTTCTAACACCCAGCGTCTATACAACTTACTACCTGACGCTGATGGTTTGTAATATGGATTACCTACAGGATACCTGGCATGTGAGTTGTTAGTAAAGTGCAGCATAGTAACCTTTATTATTGCTCAGTTATTTCAGTTGTTCTTCTTTGATTAGGGACCATCAAATCACTCCTGGGCTTTAGATCAATAAAACTCTTTGGGTTGTGATCACAAAGGTAAAGAGGTAAAAGAATATTTCTTTAGTGACTCTTTTGTAAAACTGTTTCTACATTCCACTTGACTTCAGCTAAAAAAACCTGGCCTATAAAAACTGCTTTTTAATATTACAGAATGAAATGCCACTTAAAGGGCTACATTTCCAAAGACAGCCTCTGAAAATGACCCCTATGTCCTGTGTGCTAAAAGTAATCACCCTCTTTTCTGCAATGAAGAATTTTATTAATTCCTAAAGTTCTATAATCCGTATTTTCATCATATTCCCCACTGTATTCGTGGCTCTATTCTTAAAAATCAGGACAATGTTCTGAAACTGATAGCTGACATTTACTTGAATGAAAAGAGGCATCATTTAGCGTGAACTTTGATTTTGATCTTTCCATACTCTGATTCCATTCCACGCGCTTCTTTTTCCTTCTTCATAGACTGGAAACCAGTATTTCCCGAACAAGCTCATTTGTTAAGTGACTCATCTGAGAAATAAAATTTATTTATGCCCTAGGTGTCCAGAATATAAACACTGTAATATTAACTCTTTTTTCTAACAGCAGAGCGGTTATAACTAAAGATCCATAGCATGTACTTAGACCCTGCAACATTCTGCACTTATGAGAATGTAGTTTAATGTGAATGAAATTTGTGAAGCCTGAAGGTTAAATTGACATTTAGGTGCCAGATACAGTTTATGGGTGCTATATTCACACGATAAAGAGATGAAGAAAATACTGGTTTTAAAAGAGAATGGTCAAGCTCTATAGTTTCTTCCACTATAATTTAATGTATAATAAACTTCAGTTTTCCCATTTAGACAGTCAATAAATATATAAATACTACTAATATAATAATTCTCCACAGCACAAATCTATAATTCAACAACTGGTGCATCTATTTGGAGGTATAACTGGCTGACTCTGAAGCACTGGACAGAATGTCGGTGCCTTTAATTAGGCACCTGATTCAAGGAACTTAATGGGTTGGCAAAGTATTTTGGACCCAATAAGTTTGAAATATAGACACCTAACATTTTTAAGGTTCCACTTTCGACGCAAAAAATTGCAAATCATTGTTATGTAATTTCTTATTTTTGTGGCAAAAGATAGATAAATCAAAAATAAAGAAAGGAGCCTGAGGGATAATTTTAGAGTATATCTTACATTGTTACTGAATTTCTGCTTGTTTCTGCTGTAATATCTATTTCCAATTTCGTTATTTTCAGACATATAATTTTATATATATAATTCACTGAATGAAGACACTTAAGAGAGTTCAGATTAGATTGAAAAAAGTTATTTTTATAATAGCTAAACACAGAGAAAGAAATATAAATATATACAATATTACTTTGCATATAATGTTAGACACAGGGAAGATACTATATGAAACTACACTTCAACAGAGACAATTATCTTCTTAGTCATTATTATAATACCTACTTTTCTTTGTGCAAAATAACTTTTCACAACTTAAATTTGTAAAATAAATCACATTAGTTCTGTTCTCTTTCAAGAGCTGAATTATTTCAGCATGCATCACAGTAGAGTTCTGGAGTCTCTTCCTCTGTTCTGGGGGCCCAATATGAAACTAGTGGCTTCATTCATTGTAAGATATACATGTGCAACTCACTAAATTCCAAAAGTTTGAGGAAAATCATGATGAAGTATCTGTTTTCCTAATCCCCTTAATTAAGCAGCCTCCCTCAGACCCTTCATCACATCCTCTCCAATACACTGCTTATATTTACAACACTCTTATTTTCTGGAATTCTCATAGTATTCATTAGTTTACGAGACTTTGCCCATTTTGGTCTATGAGGGCAGAAACATTTATTCGTGTCCATTATTCACTTTTTGAAACATTTTTTTACTGAGTTATAGTTATTTTACAATGTTGTGTCCAATTCCAGTGTAGAGCACAATTTTTCAGTTATACATGAACATACATATATTCATTGTCACATTTTTTTTTCGCTGTGAGCTACCACAAGATCTTGTATATATTTCTCTGTGCTATACAGTATAATCTTGTTTATCTATTCAGCATATGCCTGTCAGTATCTACAAATTTTGAAAACCCTGTCTGTCCCTTCCCACCCCCTGACCTCTTGGCAACCACAAGTTTGTATTCTATGTCTATGGGTCTGTTTCTGTTTTGTATTTATGTTCTTTTTTTTTTTTTTTTTTTTTTTTAGATTCCACATATGAGTGATCTCACATGGTATTTTTCTTTCTCTTTTTGGCTTACTTCACTTAGAATGATATTCTCCAGGGACATCCATGTTGCTGCAAATGGCATGTTGTTGTTGGTTTTTATAGCTGAATAGTATTCCATTGTATAAATATACCACTTCTTCTTTATCCAGTCATCTGTTGATGGACATTTAGGCTATTTCCATGTCTTGGCTATTGTAAATAGTGCTGCTATGAACACTGGGTGCAGGTGTCTTTTTGAAGTAGGGTTCCTTCTGGATATATGCCCAGGAGCAGGATTCCTGGGTCATACGGTAAGTCTATTTCTAGGCTTTTGAGGAATCTCCATACTGTTTTCCACAGTGGGTGCACCAAACTGCATTCCCACCAGCAGTGTAGGAGGGTTCCCTTTTCTCCACAGCCTCTCCAGCATTTGTCATTTGTGGATTTTTGAATGATTTCAGACATACCATACAGCTACAGTAATCAAGACAGCATGGTATTGGTACAAAAACAGACATATAGACCAATGGAACAGAATAGAGAACCCAGAAATGAACTCACAAACTTTTGGTCAACTGATCTTCGACAAAGGAGGCAAGAATATACAATGGAATAAAGACAGTCTCTTCAGCAAATGGTGTTGGGAAAACTGGAAAGCAGCATGTAAATCAATGAAGCTAGAACACTCCCTTACACCATACACAGAAATAAACTCAAAATGGATCAAAGACTTAAACATAGGACAAGATACAATAAACCTCCTAGAAGAAAATATCTCAAAACCTCCTAGAAGAAAATATCTCACGTACATTTCAAAAATGTTCTCCTAGGACAGTCTACCCAAGCAACAGAAATAAAAGCAAGAATAAACAAATGGGACCTAATTAAACTAACAAGCTTCTGCACAGCAAAGGCAACCATAAGTAAAACAAAACGACAACCTATGGAATGGGAGAAAATTTTTGCAAACGATGAAACCGACAAAGGCTTAATCTCCAGAATATATAAACAGCTCATACGACATAATAAGAAAAAAACAAACAAACAATCCAAAAGTGGGCAGAAGACCTAAACAAGCAATTTTCCAAGGAAGAAATACAAATTATCAATAGGCATATGAAAAAATGCTCAATATCACTAATTATCAGAGAAATGCAAATCAAAACTACGATGAAGTATCACCTCACACCAGTCAGAATATCCATTATTCACATTTAAAAGCCTCGTATATCATACATTTTCAACAAATATATGTTAAATAAATGACATATTATGAAACTGGGGAATGTCTTAGTGGCATCCCATAATATAGGCATAAAATTTTGAAAAGATGTGTATTCTCATTTTCCAAAATTTGTTATCTAAAATATGTGTTCCATAGTTTATAATTACTCAAATTTTATAGGTTTTATAGTTTACACAAAGCTTGATTTAATTGTATTCATTTTGTTTATATGATTATACTTTGCAAATGTTTAATTAAACATTTTTTGAATAAATGCTTCCAGATGATTCTTATGGGGTGTCTTTTTTAATTTTTAAAATTTAATTCTTTTTTTATAATTTTTAAAGGTTGGGTCTATATTGGCCATATTCCCTGTGTTGTTCAATACATCCTTGAGCTTATCTTATACCCAATAGTTTTTATTTCCCACTTCCTCACCCCTTTATTGCCCCTCAGCTTCTTCCCAACTGGTAAGTACTAGTTTGTTCTCTGTATCTGTATCTGGTTCTTTTTTTTATTATATTCACTATTTTGTTGCATATCTGAGATTACAGATATAAGTATATCATGCAATATTTATCTTTCTTTGTCTGACTTATTTCACTTAGCATCATGTTCTCCAAGTCCATCCACATTGCTGCAAATGGCAAAATTTTGTTCTTTTTATGGCTAAGTAGTATTCCATTGCATATATTCCATATCTTCCTTATCTATTTACCTGTTGATGGACACTTAGGTTGTTTTCATGTCTTGGCAATTTGCTGCTATGAACATTAGGGTACATGTATCTTTTCCAATTGGTGTTTTTGTATTTTTTCAGATCTATAATCAGGAGTGGAATTGCTGGGTCATATAATAGTTCTGTTTTTAATTTTTTGAGAAACCTCCATACTGTTTTCCATAGTAGCTGCACCAATTTACATTCCCACCAACAGTGTACAACCATTTCCTTTTATTCACATCCTTACCAATATTTGTTATTTGTAGACTTTTTGATGATAGTCATTCTGACAGGTGTGAGGTGACAGCTCACTGGGGTTTTGATTTGCATTTCCTGATGATTAGTAATGTTGAGCATCTTTTCATGTGCCTGTTGGCCATCTACATTTCTTCTTTGTAAAAATATCTATTCAGTTCTTTTGCCCATTTTTAATTTTTTTTCTTGACGTAGAGTTGTATGAGCTGTTTATATATGTTGGATATTAATCCCTCATTGGTTATATTATTTGCTAATATTTTCTCCTATTCAGTAGGTTGTCTTTTCACTTTGTTGATGGCTTACTTTACTGTGCAAAAGCTTTTAAGCTTAATTAGGTGCCACTTATTTATTTTTGCTTTTATTTTCTTTACTTTAGGAGATGGATCCAAACAAATACTGCTTCAATTTATGTCAAGGAGTGTTCTGCCTATATTTTCCTCTTGGAGTTTTATAGTATCTGGACTTACATTTAGATCTTTAATTCATTTTGAATTTATTTTTGTATATGATATTGGAGAATGTTCTAATTTCATTCTTTTACACATAGCTGTCCAGTTTTTCCAGCACTACTTATTGAAGAGACTGTCTTTTCTCCATTTTATATTCTTGCCTCCTTTGTAGATTAATTGACATAGGTGTTTATTACGAGTTTATTATGAGGTGTCTTAACTTTTTTACTCTTAACTCTGTCCCTTTAAATGTACTGTGTACTTGTTAGGATGTTTAATTGGTATATTTTAGAATATTAAGAGTAAAATACACTGAAAAGTGTAAAACATGGTTGCTAAGTACCCCATGGCCGTAAATTATATTTAAAGAAAAACTAACAACCAGAAAAATATGGCTTCTGTAAGCACTCCTTTTGCAGTTTTAGAAAAACAGAATACCTAACTGAGGTATTTTAAACAAGGAGGACAATATGCCTTCAAAATGTTTTGTTCAGTGGAGGGAGTGGTTCAAGTCAATTCTTATGAATATATAAAACAGTCCACATTTTCCACCATTTTGGAATGACTATTTCCATATTACATTGAAAGATTGTCAGAATCTTCCAAGTATCTTCTGAGGTAGTGAATGAGTTTTATTCACCCATTTTTAAATGTCTCTGGTTGTCAAGTAGAGACCTCAGTGCTCTAGTAAAGTGAGCTTAGAAAGAAAGAATGAACATTATAGATGTGTGTTGAGTCAACTCCTGCAAGATATTCATATTTTCCTACAACTCCTCTTTCTTAACATACCAAACCAAAAGTCTATGTTTTCTTTATTATTACTCATGATAATGTTTTGAGAAACAAAGCACTTTTTAGACTGAAACCTGATTAAGAAAAGTATTCATCATACATCTTAATTAATAATTTTTATAAAATGGAAGAATTCTATTTCTTACAGGTTATAATGATGACCTTGAGATCCATAAGTAAAGTTTTCAAGCAAAACTCCATTTTAAGAAAATATTAAATTGATTTCACAGTCACAGAAAACTATCTGAAGTAATATATCAAGAAACATGATAAATAGCAATACATTACATTGAGGAAGCTGTCTTATAGCCTGTCACAGAGGTCATTCTTTGCCTCTATCCGATTTAATATCCTGTTTAGCATTTTAATTAAGAATTTGAGAAGAACAAGTAAATGGAATATTAACAAGGTTCTCATATGATGCAAAATAGAGAGGTGTTACAAACTATGTCAAAAACAGAGAAATAATACAAATAGACATAATGAGGTTAGTAGCGGGGACAGTATCGAACAAAATGAAATGTATTTGTAAAAAAGATGAGTTAATGTGCATTTGACAATTCAGGCATGTAAGTTCAAAAGAAATGTGTAAATGAAGAAGATGAACAAAGGGAAAAATGTGCATGGGGAATGCTTAGACATATTGTAATGTTCTACCTATACTTAAGGATGTTATCTGGGTTCAACTATAGAACCTAATATTTTTACTAAGATACAAAATAGCTTACTATTTCTATAAGATACTAAACTAGAATTGCATTCAGGAGTTTAGACCTTATAGAAATTATAGCTATGAAGATCTAAACTTGTGAATGCAACACTAAGTCCAATCCAACATTTGCAAGAGTATAAGTTAAGATCTATACATATTTGATTAAATAATTAAAATATATATACACGCTAAAGCCATTAAATAAATAATGTTCAATTCTCCTATCTTGAAAATATATCTTTACAGTCTTTGAAAGGTCAAGTTTGAGTTTCTAATCCTCACTTTTATAAATTCTGTCCTAGAAAATGATGATAATGAGGAGAGTCAGCACCCTGAGCCCCAGCACCTCTAGTTCTGTCCCATACATAACAAGGGTCTTTGCACTTGCCTTTGTGGACACCCTCACCCCACATGTTAGCATTTTACAGAGCAGCAACTGCATGACTCTCTCTCAGGCCTAGGGATGAACTCACCAGTCCAACACCAGTCCTAGATATGAGCTCAGCTTTGTGATAAGAAGTCAAAGTTCTAGCAGCCTGGACTGTAGTCTACAGAAATGACATAAAATCAGGTGTACAAAAACCCTATTCTATAAATGTCTGAACCAATGGTAAGAGATAGTTAGAAAAGGGCCAAAATATATATTATATATAAAAGGCCAAGCAAATTCTCTCTCTTCCTAGCATTTGAAAATTCGACTGTGTAATATATTAAAATATAAAAGACATCATTACTGCATCATTCAACTACTCAGGTGACTGAAGACAGGGTAATAAGAATTATAGAGTGACAGATTTTGCAGAACCCTATATCTATAGAGCAATGGCAGGAACATATACAGTTGACCCTTGAACAACACAAGTTTGAACTACGCGGGTCCACTTGTACGAGAATTTTTTCAATAAATTTGTACTAGAGTACCACATGATCTGGGCTTGGCTGAATCAGAAGATGCAGAACCGTGGATATAAAGGGTCAACAGTAAAATTTTACCCAGATTTTTTATTTCACAGGGGTTGGGGCCCCTAACTCCCAGGTTGTTTAAAAGTCAACTGTGTATTTAATGGATTACAATTGAGAAAGCTGAAAATCTATACCTCTAACTCTTTAACTTAAAAGCTCATGATTACAAAGTGTCTTAAATTGGCATCTATGAATGCAGATCCTGACACAGGGTTTTGGTTGTACTTGGTTTCTTGACGGAATTCTCTGTTCATCTTAGGAGAAAGTGAGTGAAGTAAGCAGAATAGGGCAAAAGTTAGATGAGAACATAGCTGGGGAGTAGCTTCAGTCTGATTCCATGAGATGTTCTGGAGCAATCATAGTCCAATAAATTGGTCTTAGCTTGAAGCAAGAAGAAAGGCTAAGCACCCCTGTCAGCCAATCATTGACTGTAAGTTGCCCCCTGCAGTTCATAACCTATCCTATTTGGACAATAGTAAATCTTTGAAAGAGGAGGGAAGCTGTGAACCAGTACCAGTAAGAGATAACTCTCAAGGCAACTGGGACACACTGTCCTAGTAAAAAGGATCTAAGTGGAATACCATCAGTCTCCACCACGTTCAACACATTGTGCTGCTCAGATCTGTTTACTTCTTACATTTAGTTCATCGCATCCAGGCCAAATTTGGCCACAACTTAAGGGAATTCTTACAAGAGAAAGATTAGTGCTATGAATGGAGGCACACACTACTACAATTTGTTTAAGGCTCTAATTGATACTCATCGTCTGTTTTTTCTGCTACTCAATCAAGAATTCGCTAAAAAAAAAAAAAAAAATCCTCTTACTCTTAACGAGTATTCTACTGGTCTATGCGGTTGCCTGGTGGAGATTCTGATCCCTAAGAGATCTGAGCCCTGGTCACTGTGCATTTATCAGGTGTGTCTCTTCACTGACCTACTTACAACTAAAACTAAGCAGAGGAGCGTCAAGAAACTCTGACATTGAGATCTGTTTATTACATTACATGAGGGGCTCCAACAACAAACAAACTTCTTTACAAAACAGAAACAGACTCACGGACACAGAAAACAAACTTATGGTTACCGGGGGTGGTGGAGGAAGAGGGTGGGAAGTGATAAATTGGGAGGACAAGATATGCAGATTCTAACTACTATACATACAATAGATAAACAATTAGTTTATACTGTATAGCACAGGGAACTATATTCAATATCTTATAGTAACCTATGGTGAAAAAGAATATGAAAACTGATCCAAGTAGTTGTAAATTAGTAAGAATTGGTATATTTTCTGGAGATGGGTTCAGCTGTATGATTTCATCAGATAACACAGCAAGCAGCTGGAGGACGGGTGTACTGAACAAAGGGGAACTACAAAGAGCAGCAATAGTGTACACTCCTCAGAAGTAAATAACTAGGGATCCAGAGCTGGACTTCAGGTGTTCTTTCTCAAACTACTAATCTTTATCGTATTACACATGTGATACATGTGTGTTTGTTTATCTGTATGGATGTGTACTTTGGGTATATATTAAAAATTTTTGTTCATGTACTAATAAAATGAAATAAGAGTGACTTAGACAAAGATAGAAAGGTTCTATTTTTTGTGTGTATTTACTTTTTTTCTCTTCATGTAAAAGACGTCGGGAGGATGCTGGGCAGGGTTGGTGGCACAAGGCTTCCGTGGCAGATTACGCTACAAGCTGGTGTGCACCTACTGAGGTTTTTGTTGTTTTTGTTTTTTGCTTTGTTTTTGCTTTTTGTTTGTTTGTTTTTAGAGCTTTTATGTTAAGTACTTCCCAACAACTCCTTCATATGATGCCAGAAATGTGTTCTATGGTCACTCTAGTTGAAAGAAATCTGGGAAATAATTTCTTTAGGCCTATACATTGCCACAGCCAACAGATATAATAAGAATCAATAACAAAGGAAGATGATTGATTGATATTAGATAGGCAATAAAAAATCATTTAAAAGTTCTTGTGTATATATGCTTGCATAGCTAAAAGGCATACACTATATAAATATATATTTATACTCTTTTTCGAAACAGCAAAAATGCAAAAGACATTAAAAAGTTTTTAAACAGAAAACAACAATTTCCAGTTCTGTCAATATTCTTAAACGGAGATTGCAACATTTAACAATTATAATCATTAAATCTATTGTTTCACTTCTAAAACATGATAACAATTTATTTCATACTCATGCCTTCAACTTTGGCATTCCTGTCTGTTTTATTATTCATTCTTCTCTTAGCTCTTTTAATAGTCTTTTCATCAGCCTTACTAAGATATAATTGATACATTGCACTATTTACAGACAAATATTTGCTAAGGTTTGATACACATATACACCAGTGAAAGGATCATCAGAATCAAAATAATGACCATATCCGTCACCTCCTAAAGATTCCTCATGCTCCCTTGGAATCCCTCTTCCTGCCTTTCTTCATACCATTCCACAACCCCAACAACCACAACTTTGCTTTCTGTCACTAGAGATTAGTTTTAATTTTCTAAAATGTTGAATAACTGGAATCATACAGTATGTGCTCTTTTCTTTGTCTGACTTCTTTCAGCACAATTATTTTGAGATCCAGTGTGATTTTTCACCAATAGTTCAACTGTTTTCATGACTTTGTAATATTCCATTGTAAAGATATACAATAACTTGGGTTTCCATTAACCTGTTGATGAACACTTGGGTTTTCAGATTTTGGATATTACACATAATGTAGTTATGAATGCGTAAGTCTTTGTACAGACAAATTTTGGACATATTTTGTCAGAATTATCACTAAATATTTTATATTTTAACACTATTTTAAATAGTATTACATTTTATTATAATTTCTGATTACTACTATATTAATTTATTTTTTATTTTGTATATTTGTATGCTAATTTGTATCCTGCAACTTTGTGAAAGTTACTTATTATTTTTAGTAGACTGTTGTAGATTCCACAAGAATTTCTACAGATGATCAAGTCACCTGCAAATAATAACAATTTTACTTCTTATCCAAAATGGTTGTCTTTTTAGTTTCTTATTTCTTTCTTTTGCCTTGAAGTACTAGCAAGAACCTCCAATACAATGTTTAAGAATTTATGAGAGGAGACATCCTTTTCTTGTTTCTGAACTTAAGGGGAAAGCATTTACTCTTTCACCATTAGGTACTATGTTATTATTAGGTTTTCTATACCTGCCCCTTGTACTCCTAGTTTTTTTGAGAGTTTTTATTAGTAAGGAATAACAGATTTTGTCAAATGATTTTATATACCTATGGAGATGAGCATAGTAATAAAATACATCTATTTTTAAGAAACTGACTTGCAAGGTTGTGGGGGCTAGAAAGTTCATTTTCCATAAGGCAAGCTGGCAGCCTGGAAATTCTGACATGTATTCAGAGGCAGCAGAATTTCTTTTTCCTCAGGGGAAAAAAAAATTTTAGTTTTGCTATCAAAGTCTTTCAACTGATTAGATGAGGACCACCCAGATCATCAGAAGAAATATCCTTTATTTAGTGTTAACTGATTATAAATTGTAACTACAGCCATAAAATATCTTCACAGCAACACTTACACTAGTGTTTACATAAATAATCAGACACTGTACTCTAGCTAAGTTGGCAAATAAATTTTTTAACTACATTTACTGAAAAGATTTGAATATGGAACTCTTTCTTTAATGGTTGATCCTTAGTTTACAGATGATTGTCCTGTAAGATAAAATCCAAATTCTTTTTGGTTGAGACATAGTCAAGTTTTCTCTCTATACTAATGCTTCACTTTGTGCCTTTATCCTTGCATTCCACTTACCATGATATTTCCATTATCTCATGTTACATAATCTATTACAATCCCTTCAGTTCAATGAATTAGAGATTGATTTGTCCCTCCTTTTAATTGCTGTAACACATATTGTTCTACACATTGGAACCTAATATACACACATATGTTTTATACCCTTGGAATATCCTTATGCATACTTATACTCAGTTGCAATAACATACCTATTATAACAACTGAATCAAAACTTAATAATTTTCCAAAACAGAAATCACCAAGCCCAGGTTCACTGGTGAATTTCAGTAAATAGCGAAGAAATTTGGATCTCTTTCAAAGGATAGAAGCAGAGGAAGTATTTCCTAACTCATTCTATAAGGTTGGTATTACTCTAATACCAAAACCAGACAAAAACATTACAGAAAAACAAAACTACAAAAAACACTCTCTCATAAAAATAGACGTAAAAAATCATCAACAAAATATTAGTAAATCAAATATCCAACAATACATGGAAACAATTGTACAACACAACCAAGTGGGATTTATCCAGGTACATAAGTCTGGTTCAAATTTGAAAATAAATTAATGTAACCCATCATATCAACAGGCAACAAAAGAAAACTCATTTGATGATACCAATAGACACAGAAAAAGCATTTAACAAAATTCAAAATCCAGTCATGATAAAAACTCAGTGAACTAAAAATAGAAGGGAGTTTTCTCAGCTTGATAAAGAATAACTACAAAAAAAAAATCTATAGCTAACATCAAACTTAATGATGACAAACCCGAGCCTTCCTTCTAAGATAAGGATAACAAGGCAAGGATGTTTCCTCTCACTACTCTTACAGTATTATACTTAAAGTTCTAGCTAATATAATAAGACAAGAAGAGGAAATTAAAGGTATACAGTTTGGGAAGGAAGAAATAAAACTCTCTTTGTTCCCAGGTGACATGACTGTCTATGTAAAAAGCTAAGAAAATAGAACAAAAAATCTCCTGCAAATAGGCAAGTATAGCAAGTTTGTAGTTAATACACAGAAGTCAATTACTTTCCTAAACAGCAGAAATAAACTAGTGAAATCTAAAATTGGAAACATAATACAATTTACAATAGCACCCTTCACAAATATTAACTCAAAATGATCACCAACATACCTGTAAAGGGCAAAACTTAAAACTCATTAAAGATAACATAGGAGAAAGCCTAGATGACCTTGGATTTGGCAATGAAATATTAAATATAACACCAAAGGAATCATCCATAAAAGAAATGATAAGCTGGACTTGGCTAAAATTAAAAACTTCTACTCTGCAAAAGACAATGTAAAGAGAATAAAAGACTAGCCACAGACTGGAAGACAATATTTCAAAAGATGCATGTGACAAAGGACTGCTATCCAAAATATACAAAGAACTGTTAAAAGTCAGTAATGAGAAAAATAACAGGACTGAAAAATGAGCCAAAGATTTTAACAGACACCTCACCAAAAAAAGATACTTAAATATGCTCCACATCATATGCCATCAAGAAAAATGCAAATTAAAACAGCAATGAGGCATCACTACACAGCTGTTAGAATGGCCAAAATCCAGAACACTGATGACATGAAATGATGGTCAAGATGTGGAGCAACAGGAAATCTCATTCATTGCTGGTGGGAGTGCAAAATTATACAGTCACTTTAGAAGACAATTTGCCAGATTCTTATAATACTAAACATATTCTTACCATATGAGTCAGCAATTGCACTGGTTGGTATTTACCCAAATTGTTGAAAATACAATTCTACCTAAACATTTAAACATGGATGCTTAAAGCAACTTTATTTGTAATTGCCAAGACTTGGATGCAATCAAGATGTCTTTCAGTAGATGAATGAATAAAGAAACAATGGTACATTCAGACAGTAAAATATTATTCAATACTAAAAAGAAGTGAGATATCAGCCATGAAAAGACAGAGAGGAATCTTAAATGCATACTACTTATGCTTATGCATATTATGTATATTATATAATATACATGATATTCATAAGTGTAGGAAGCCAATCTGAAAAGGCTACATATTGTTTGATTACAATCATATGACATTCTGGAAAAAGAAAAACTATGGAGACAATAAAAAGATCAGTGGTTGCTAAGGATTAGGTAGGGGGAGGGATGATTGGGCAATGCACAGAGAATTTTTAGGGCAGTGAATATACTCTGTTTTATACCATAATGATGGACATATATCATTGTATACTTGTTCAAATCCATAGAATTGTACACCACGAATGAACTCTAAAGTGAACTATGGACTTTGGGTGTGTTATGATGTGTCAATGTAGTTCATCAATTGCAACGTATCTACCACTCTGGTGAGTGAAGTTGATGATGGAGGAGAATATGCAGGTGTTGGGTTAGGGGGTATATGGAAAATCTCTCTATTTTTGCCTAAATTTTGCTGTTAACCTAAAACTACTCTAAAACTATAAACTTTTAATAAAAAAAAGTATTACCAAGCCTAAAATTAATGTTTTCTGAAACAGTGCTAGAAAGAAAGTATAAATATTAGACACAGAGAAGGTAAGACATGCTTTGTATTGATGGGAAAATTGTAAAATGAAGTGTTACTGTTATACTTAGTTAGACCAAAGTAAGATATTTTAAAAATAATATTGAAAAGGTTTCCAGAAGCATTTATTTGTGTCTTACATATCAAATATTACTTGATAACATGTATTCATTATGATAACTTCTATAGACAATTCATTGAAATATGCTTAGACTTTCTTATGATAGCCAAGATTTTATCATTAAGAATGTTCAGCCATATGTGTAGGTGTATGCCTTTTAAATAGAGTAAGAGTTTCTTTTCAGGACTGTTATGTGATTACTTAAAAAATGAAGAAATGAAGAACACTATTTTCAAATGTAGGAATATATTTATAGCTTCAATTTAATGTAATATAAAGAGTTTCTTTATACTAATAAACCTTAAAATAAATAATATACAAGTTTATACATATAGGTTTTTAAGAAGAGCTTTAACTGTAAATGACTAATGAAAATTTTGTGTAAAATTTTACAGAAAAATTACTTTTTCAGCTGCTAAATTAACAGCAGTTAAATTAACAGCAGACACGTATGCCATTTACAACTATTGTAATAATATTTGACTTTTTGATGGCATTCTCTTAGGGCTTATTTTAACTGAATTCTTAAATATTCTTGGTTTCAAGTGCCTGATCATTTCAACTTTCATAACAGATTGCAACACTCATTTATAGCAGAAATTGATTAACCTTAAAGTATTAAATAATGAATAATAATGCAGAATTGATTTTGCTCTTGCTTTCAAAATTATTAATTTAACTTATAGAAAAACACATAAATTAAAAACTATATAACCATATATTTTCACCTTCCAAAATAAATAAAACATATTTAAACATAAACTTTTCCAAATTTCAAACTCACATAGCACTTAACTAAAAAGAAAATGGGTGTTTTATTTTTGTTGATTTTACTTTGGTTTAGTTTTTATTTTGTCTTTATTTCATTAGCTGTTTTTTTAAAGATACATAAATACATATAAGTATCTATATTTATAAATACAGACAATACATATCTATTTATAAACATAGACATTTAAATTTTTATTGTGATAAGCACACTTAATGTAAGATCTGTTTTCTTAACAAATTTTATGCATACACAACATTATTATGGGCTATAAGTACAATTTTGTACAGAAGATCTCCAGAACTCATTTATCTTAACTGAAAATGTATCCATGTTGTGTAATTACTTCCCATTTTCTCCGCCTCCTTAGGCTCTGATAACTGCCATTCCAGTTTTTGATTTTATAAATTTGGCTATTTTCAGATACCTCATATAAGTGGAATTATGCAGTGCCTGTCTTTCTGCGTCTGGCTTATTTCATTTAGCTTAACATCCTCAAGAATATTTGTGTTTTATTTTTAAAGAATCTCCCCTAAATGATATATCTATACACAGTTACCATTTGAAGTTAACTGTGGGGGAGGCTGCTATCAATATTTTAAGCAAAAATTATAAAAATAATGAGATTATTACTATGCGTCTCTGAAGGAAATATTTCTATACTTGTGAATATTTAAAAATATTTGAAACATAATAAAATAGATCAGGTGTCAAAGAAATATTTTTTTGCCATAACTATTGGCATTTATTTGTTTTATTTTGCATTTATGCTTAGAAACAAATATAACATCATAGTCTTTGTAGAAAGTAATGTTTGTCAAAAACTTTGCATTTAGGAGTCTTAATTTATATCTCATTTCTCTTTCATTGAAACTCTTTGACTTCTGTAAGTCACTTACTTTCTCAGTACCTATGTTTTTTTATTTATAAAATAGATTAAAATTTTTATTAACAATAATAACAAATAATAATAATTTCACAGCAATCAAGATTGTACAAATTGTACATGAAATCATGCACATATCTGCAACTCTTACAGAAATGTATTTGTACTAAAAAACTAATTGATTCCTGGCTTCTGTTAATTTTTAAGAATTAACTTAGAAAGGAAATGGGAACTAGGACAGGGAGATTGGACTCAATGGTATCTTCAGTTCAACAGTAAAATATAGTAAAAGAATAAATACGTGGGAACGAGCTGGGGATTACATGCAAGAGATCTAAAGGAAGATACACAGAGGGCAAAAGAGAGGAAAGGACTCAAAGAAAATTTTGTAGATGTAATAATTCCCATCCTGTAAATCTTTATTTCTCTATACTACTTTAAAAATAATTCTCCTATATGCCCTTGTGCCCCTATTTCTGTTCAAACTCATTTTCCCTCATAGCCATTGCTTTCCCTGAGATTCCTCTTGCCACTTCTCCGTGAAAAAAGTATTGATTGAGTGATAAAGCAAATCCAGTTACACGGCTGTAGTGATCTCATTTCACAAAAGATCTGGAGAAATAAATGTATCCTTGGAGTAAACTTCAGATCACTTAACAGTTTTGAAATTCTGAAATGCCAACCAAAAGAACGTGTCCAGCAGAAGGTAATAGCTGAAAAGAGCATGAGTCAGAATAATGCTGGAAGCCAGAAAAGGCAAAATATGCAGCCCTGGAGGAGAGAGTGACTGAAGAGAAAGAGTGACCAGTGCTGTTTAAACTTTGTCTGGATGTTTCCAGTGTTAGAAACTAGGAATGTGATAGGATTCAAGATATTTGTAAAAGTGGAACTATGACATAATTTGTTCAATTTTTTTTCCTTCTTCTCTTCCATCTTTCTCGGTTTTGACTTCTCTGTTCAAGCCTTTCAGATAATTTATTTGCAAGATGCCCTCAGCACTATTTGTAATGCCTTAAGCATGTGAAGTTAAATTAAAAAGTGACTGTAGCATCCAGCCTCAGATAGAAGGAGTGTAAGGAGATTGTGAAACATGATCTGATAGGAGACTGAAGATTCTATTCTTGGGGGACTACAAACAGGGAAAGGGACATTGACGACAATCAATAATCCAGTTTGGGGATTTAGGACTAAGAGTCAAGTCAAATGTTGCAGAAGATCCTTACTACTGCTAGAAAAGGAAAGTCTAGATCAGCATAAAATCACACACAGGGTAAATCAGATTATGAGAGCAATGGTAGAAATGGTGTCTATCGTCTGAGTGACTGAAATGAGACGGGAATGATTCACAATGATTAAGCTGGAACAGCAAACAAAAAATATCAAAATAAAACAGAAAAACAATGACCCAAGTGACATGCTTAAGCCTGTGCCTATGTCTAAAAATGCAGGTTAAAGCCCTGCCTCCTTTCCACCAAGTGGTGAAACCAGAGCTTAAGGAGCAATAATGGCACTGTCTTTGTTTTTAATCTTTAAGATCTGACAAGGACTCAAATCACCTGTATAATAATGACATTTATTTTATTTTTACGATTCCCTCCCTCATTTTCTTTAATTCTTTGCTGCAACCAGACAGATCTTATTTCTGTCTTAGACCTGTGATAGTTTCTGACTCTCCCAGCACCAACTGGCTACCTGTGAATAATGTGTTTGCTCTCATAATCCATTCAACCAAAACAAATCACTCTGCTGAACTTCACTTTTGCCAATTCTATTTTGCCAGTTCATACAAAGCAAACCACTGCTGAATCTAGCTTTTGAAAATTTTGAGTGCTATATCAATTAACTGAATAAAAATAATCAAAATAACTCCAGCAACACTGATGAAATTATTACTGTCATATAATAATATCAGTAATAATAAAGATTGTAATGATGCTGCTGATGACAATGATGGTGACAGAAAAATCTTGGTGTAGTAAACCTTTTCTAATTTGACAATGGCAGGCTAGGTGGGTCAGAATAATTACCCTGCTGAAAACAACTAAGAGCTAGACTACACTACTATAGCACATACATACTTACACACAGAAATATGTGTGTCCACTTCCATTGCCCTAAGAACAAGTGTCCTCTTATATTTTGCAGCCTATATGCCTGACTCATCTCATTCCCATATTGGCCTTGGAAAAACTTGTGGAAACGAAAGACAAAGATAAAATCTACGTAAAAGCATTAAAAAAAAAAAAAAGCAGATATACTTCAAATGAGAAAAATAAATTTGTCAGATGATTCTCAACAGAAATAACCCAATAAATTGGATTGTAGAGGATAGGAAAATGGAATCTTTAAAATGCTGAAAGAAAATATCAAACTAGAATTCTATTCTACACTTCCAGTAACCTTCCAATATGAAGAAAACATAAAGAAATAATAAAACAAATAAAAAAAGAAAATTTGTCATCTTTGGTCTCATATTATCTTTAAAGGGTATTTTTTAAGCAGAAGAAAAATAATGTAATACAGAATTTTGAGACACAGGAAGGAAAAAAGAGCAATGGAAAGTATAAAATGTGGCACTTCTAAATAAATACTATTGTCAAAACAAATTTATGGAGTTTACACTCATATAACATTATACACATATAAACAGATGAACACCCACATAGATATATACATACATATATATGTAGTTAGATAGATATAGTAGAAAACAATAATAGCACATTCAATGGGAGGACAGAAAACAGTTAAAATGTTCTAATATCATTTAATTATCCAGGAAATTAAAAAATTCATAGAGGCATCTTAGTATCTATAATTAACCTCATTAAGAAAAGTAATAAAAGAATATATAACTACAAAATCACATAGAAGTAAAATGCAATTTTTAAAAATGCTAAAGAAAGAATACATGGTACAGGTAGGAGAAATAAAAGCAAATATTACTCAAATACAACAGTCATTATAATCTATTCAATGAGATGAATTCTCCAATTAAATTAAAAAAAAATGTTTTTCAGAGGGAATATAAAACAAGACCCAGCCATATGTAATTTTTAAGAAAGCAACTTTACCAAAAGATAAGAAAAATGATAGATTGATAGGATGGAAAAATACAGCACGTGGGCATGAATCAAAGCTGGTTTAACCCTTGTAATACATGATCAAGAGGATGTTAAAGAGAAACTTAACTGCAGGGAAAAAAAATGATTGTGTCTTAATGATCAAAAGTTTATTCTACAACGAAAAAAAACAACTAGCTTGGTATACATGTGGTCCCAATACATAAACAACCATTTGAAATAACTAAAAGAGAAGTAATCAAGCCTATAAAAAAGTTAGAATTTTTAACATACTCGTCTCAAAACTTATAAAGCAAGCATATTAACAAATTATAAATATATATTTTTGAACTTACTGAATTCTACTCCTAATGGCTTTTACACTTTTTAAGTGTTGTACTTCAATAAAAACTAAATAAATAAATATCAAGAAACTCCTATATTCCAGACACTGTTTTGTGTCCCTTTACACACAGTAACCCCTTAAATCCTCACCAGTTTATTAGGTAGATATTATATGCCTGATTTAAAGATTAAAATATAATTACAGATTATGAAACAAGACATTTAAATAGCTTAATGAGGAAGTTGTTGATCTAGAATGTACATCTAGATATCTGGCTGCTAAATCTACATTATTAACTAGAATACTATAATTCAAATTCAAATTTTGCATAGGTATAATTTTTTTTCCAGTCTTCAAGTGCAACAATGTTCCATCTCCCACGACTGCCAAGTCTCAACTCATTACAAGAGAAAGGTTTTAGGTCATGATTCTCTCAGTATATACCACCTACATGTATGTAACACTTTGCCCTTACACATACTTATTGCTTTTTTACAACAGTATCTCAAATATATTGCTTTTAATATGTAAGTTTAAATGACTCATACAAAGTCACTAATCATACTTATATTTGAATAACATACAGAGTATGTCCCTGAGAATGCTGTTTCAAAATTCAGTGCATTATACAATAAAAAGCTGGATGAATCTCTCTTTCCTAGTAATTCAATTTATTGACCAGGCTACCTACAGATAAACTTAGTGACTGGGTTACACTAAATTGCCTTGTGGGTTGTTGATTCATGCAGGTTCTTGGGTTAATAATACAGACCATATTATTTTTTTCCATTAGAATGTAGAAGTACGGTTTTTATTCATCTGCATGAGTGACTAGCTCTGCATACCTATGTGATTGCAGGAATAGTGTCTGACTTTCGTGATCTCATTAGATATCTTGAGAAGGTTGCCCTAAACGATTTTAAAGATAATTTTATGTGATTTCAGTCTTTATATAAAGTCAGTGTATCATGACTGAAATTTCAGCAAGTTGACACTAGGTGGAGTTTATATTTAATTAATAACGTTTGACTTGCAAGCTGCAATTTTCAGGTACAAATTTCCCACGCTCTCTGAATGTAGAGCTTTGCTATGAAAATTCCTTAAGCCAAAATGGCCTAAGGCAAAGAAGCAGTTACCTTAGGACACATCTTGCTAACGGATATGCAAAGCCAATTGATATACAGCACAAATGATCACAGACATGGTTCAGAACTATGGGGGCTTGATGCTGAGCTGTTAAGTGTAATTCTTGGGGAAGGAGCTTGGCGATGCCACTCTCACAGCGCAGGGTGCACACTGCCTCTATTTCAGAGGCTCACTGCAAAACAAACATTGAACGCTATTTTCAATTTTGTCTTTTTTCCCCCATAGATTCAAAAATACTTTTTTTTTTGGTTACCAAGAACAGATAGTAATGTAGATCTTTCATAAAAGTGAAATGGTAAAAGAGAACTTTCAAAAAGTGGGGATACCTGTGCTTTGATTTTTAGAGAATCCTAAGACAACTGTTTCTCAAATATCTAATTATTTTTAGTTTATTAAAACTTATTTTTAAATTAGCAATAATTAACATCATTATAATTAATTTATTTGAGAGAAAAAAAATTGTAACAATTAACTGCATGACTAACTCCCAGCAGAACCTGTTCTGAGTACTTAAAATTATCTCTGTAATCTTGGCAAGATATTTCACAACTCTGGGACTCTCTTGGCTTAGAATTAAATCAGGTTTTTAAAAAGCTATTTAATAAGAGAATTATTCTGAAGGAAGAAAAATACACACATAACTAAACATAGATGCTCTGATTGAATTGGTGTAGGGTCTACTTGATCTTCCATCTAATATAATGTTCTAGGCCTTGCTGTTGAAACCAAATTTCTAAAAACCACTGACCTCCACCTTTCCTTGAAGGCCTTTGATGAAAGATTGCTGCTTTTTCTAGGTCACTGTTGGCCAAGCCTGGCAACTTCAGCATTATCTGGAGCCTCTTAAAAAACACAAAACCAAAAGAAACAAACAAAAAAATCTAATGCCTGTGTCCTATCCTGGACCACATAAAACTGAATCTGTGCAAATGGACCCCAAATATTGTATTTTAAAAACACTGTCCCATAATTTAGAGACACAGTGAGTGTCAAGAACCACTGTACTTGTAGCTTTAGTTCAACTGCAGAAGTCTGACTTTTTAATGGAGCCTCCATAAATAACTTCAGCAATGATTGTATTGACAATTTACGTGTGATGATTTAGAGAGGACACCACATCTCTTATGCTGGTTATACCCCAATTCACATTGCTGAAGGACTTTGCTAATAAGATTGTGACCATCCATGTCCAAGTAAGCCGTGCCAATGGTGGGAGCAGGGCAGGGAGCTGAAACACAACTTTCAGAGGCAAAATTGACAATTGCTTCTTCCTACTCCAGATACACTTATATGCCACATATTCAATTATTTGATTTTGCTATGTTTTCCTGTTCCCTATTCCTTTCTGGAAAGATTTTCAAAATCCAATTTTAAATGCAATAAAAGCATTCAGTTACTGGTTTTGCTTTATATTTAGGTTATCAGATTATTTTTAAGACAAAATTATAAGAACATATATTACAGTATAAAGGATAAATGCTTGCTTTAATCACAAAATGTTAAACAAATTTATTCATATTGGATCATATTTTTCTCTTCACTTCCATTTTCAAGTGAAAATTGCTCTTCAGAAATAATAAAATTGCCCTTACATATATTGAAATCACTATAAATTGAACAACTATCAGAGAATAATAAATGCAGATGTCAAAATATTAAGTACTATTATTCACACTGATATGAAATATAAATATATTAATCTTAATTATGATAACTTTCATTTATGAACCACATTTCAATAGCAATATAAATTTGCATTTTAAAGTTGTCACTTTTTAAATGTTTCAAGCACACAGAACATTCCTTTAAAATAACACTGTGTATAAGTTGATTATACCAGTTTTATGATTTCAGATGTGCATAAAATAATCACAAACAGAGAGTACTGAAAGATTTTGTAAAATATAAGTCATAGAAAGTATGGGGGGGTGAAATAAGATTTAATGTTGCTTGATGGAAAAATCAAACTCTAGAATTTGTCCTTCTTTATAGATTAGTACAAATTTCTCCATCCGAAAAAGTCTCTTGGTACGCTTGTCAGAAATAAACTGACCATAAATGTAAGATTTATTTCTGGACTCTCAATTTTGTTCCATTGAACTACACATTCATATTTATGCTACGACCAGTGTACTAGCTTCTTTACTGTAAATTTGAAGTTGGTTTTGAACTCAGGAAGTGAGAGTCCTCCAACTTTGCTCTTTATTTTCAGACTTAGCATTCTTGCTCCCTCGCATTTCTGTACGGGTTTTAAGATCATCTTAACAATTTTTGCAAAAAAGTTAGCTGGTATTTTTGTTAGGATTGTTTTGAGACTGTAGATTGTCTGGGGGAAAACTGCCCTTCTATAATAAGTCTTATTCATGAAGATGGAATGTCTTTTCATTTACATGAATCTTCTCTAATTTTTCTTACTATGTTATAGAATTTTTGAAGTATAGGTTTTGCATTGCTGATAGCTAAATCTATTTCTAAGTATTTTATTCTTTTCATACAATTGTAAAGGAATTGTTTTGTTAATTTCACTTTTTGGAATAATCTTTATTAATGTATAAACATACAATTGATTTTTACATATTGATGTCATATCCTGCAATCTTGCTGAACTTGCTTATTAGTAGTTCTAACAGATCTTAAGAGTACTTCTTAGGATTTCCTGTATGCAAGATCATGTCATTTATATATAGAGAGAAGTTTTCTTCTTCCTTTCAAACTGGATGCCTTATTTTTTCCTGCTAGTTGCCCTGGCTATCACCGCTAGTAAAATGTTGCATAGAAGTGGTGAGACATGAATCCTTGTCTTGTTCCTGATCTTATGAGGAAATTCACTCTTTCACCAGCAAGCATGCTGTTTGCTGTGGGTATTCTCTAGATACCTTTTATAAGATTGAGGAAGTTCCCTTCCATTCCTGGTTTGTTGAATAATTTTGTCAAGACAGTTGACACTGGTAGTTTGAATACATCTGCTTCAAGAAGCAAAAACTAGGGTATAAAATAGTGGCATTTAGATCTGTGGAAGCAAACTAAACATACTCAACACAGTCAACCCCTTTTCTCTCTCATTACTGTCTTGTATGCTTTTTCAAGGTGAACTACATTATGTCCTGAACATAAGAAACCCACAAAATCCCATCCTAAGGTAATGTCAAATTTATTACCATTCACTTGAAATTAAAATCTTTATGTACCACCACAGTTGTTCACGTAAAGTAGAAAAACATATGAGAGAGATGGACTAAAAAATAATGTAAGTGAAAACAGCTTGATTTCCACTTTTGTAGTGGATCTTGAAGACTATGTTGAAATAAAACTATCTTCTTTTATTACCAATGCCATATTCTCTTTACTTTATCTCAGCAGTTGATAGACTGGATCCTTCATCTAAGTGGACCAATATATATTTTTTAATCTTTGCGGCATCTATTTTTATTGAATTGTCATAATGTTCCACTGAGCAGTGCTACTGGACAAAAACTATTAATAGGCATCCTGATCAATCTCTTGGATTCCAAACATAACACTCTTTGCTAATACATATCTAAAATATATCTGCAACCCAAGTCTCTCAACCCTGCAGGAGTCTCTCTGATCTGCAGGAGTCACAATCAATGACTTTCGAGAGTACAATAATCTCATCTTCTGCTTTTTGGTTTAGTGGCATATGTAACCTAAGTGGAACAGTCTCAATTTTCAGTATATTATAATCATGACTATTCCCTGGTAACATTATTGACCCCTTGTGCATTAGAACAACCCAATTCACAGAAGCCTAAACCACAGAGATGTGAAGAAAAAGGCTGACTACATTATACTCTTCCTCCCAATCCTGGTTATTAGCACCAGAATCCATCTGGGCTTTGTTGTTGGTACCATGTTGGGTTTCACACTGGGAATTCAGTCGATATGCTATAGCCAGACAAGACTTGAGACAACATAAACCATATTATTGCACCCATTTATACTATCCATCTGTACCACTTTGGACATTTTATACACACCTTCACTGAGCAAACACTGGAGTATAAATAAGACTCTCTGACATGTACAAAACAGGTTATCTTGTCCACCCGTTTTTGAGAACCTCCTAAACTCTATATGGACTCACATGAAATGAAAATATATTTATACCCTGTGTGGATTCCAAAAGGTCCATTCCCATAATTTCATAATTTTCCACCAGATTTCCTTATCACTAATTTCCTCATGTTCTTCCACTGAACCCATTAGCCACTATGAGTCCATAACATCTTTCTTTCAAAGCAATATGGAAAACTAGTTGTACTGTGCAGATTTCTGCCAAAAGGACAGACTTCCTGCCCTCACTTCTTTTAACAGTGTGATGGTTTTAAACACGTGTGTGGATACTTTGACACTCTTCCCAATAAGATTTGGAGACCTGTGCTCCCATTCTTTGAACCTGAGAAGGCTTGTGAATGATGTGTCTAATACAATATAGGAGAAGCAACAGTATGTGACTTAGGAAGATAGATTTTACAAGGCCAACTATCTTCTGTTTCATTCATTGAGAATACTCAGTCCTGGAGCCCTAAGCCACCGCATTAAAAGTCCAATTTCCTTCAGCCACCATGCTGCAAAGATTATGATTAGACCCTCCAGCTGACAACCCCAGGTAAGTGTGGGCTTCCTGTTATAGGAAGCCTGGCTTGGGAGTGAAGCCATCTTGAACATTCCGGACCAGACAATCCACCAGATGAGTTCTATCAAATGACTTTCATTGGCAACACACAGAACAGATTATTCACTCAGCTTATCCCTTCCCAAATTCCTTACACATAAAATAGTGTTGTATAATAAAATAACTAAAATAATTATTGTTTTGAAGCTGTTAACACCAACATGGTTAACTAGAGTGCAGAACGACCCCCTGAGTCATTCTTGGCTGTAATACAGTAAAAATCCATTTCTGCTTCTACTATCTGTAATTGAGACCTACATTCTTATTATTCGTTAACTAATCTTATGGAATTCCTCACAAGAACTTAGGTACTTCAAAAAAAAAATAAAAAGAACACACACACACTTACATCAGGTGTAAGTACCATGGGAATTTCAACAATGCTTACTTGCAATTAATTTGTGGCTTTGAGGGCTATTTGAGTCCATTCATATACATGTTACTTTAATTAATGTTGCAATGATGCAGCACCACTCAATTTTCTAACTTACTGGATCACATAACACTAAAGGTTAGCAGTTGAAGTAATACATTCACTGTTGTCTCATCTTTAGACATTCTTTTTCTGAAAGAGTAAACTGGGAGGGTCCAATAAAGAAAATGGTAATCAATGAGGGATTCAGTCACTGTTGCAAACAAGTATGGAAGAGAGAAGTGAAGAAACACCCTGATTTAACTCCTTCCCTGTCCTCCAGTCTCCTAAGAATATGATTTTGGTCCAACTCAAACAAAACTATTCACTAAGGAAGGCCATGTGATTATTCCACAGGGCTCAGCCTCCAGAGGCAAAAAGCAAGACAAACAAAACAAAAAAAACAAAAAAACCTGAGAATGTGGCTTAGCACAGTAAAGTCAATACTATTGGACAGTGCATGATAACCCTGACTTGAAGGACACGAGCTTCCATAACACTTTGAAAAGCTACAGGCTATTTCTTAGGCACAGAGACATTTAGGGAGTATCTGTGCATCACTACTTAAAATATATTATTAATGCTTTTGTCCCAAATGTTTTTTTTTTTTTCTGGTGACACTAGAATTGATTTTAGTTAGGCTAAGGTGGACCATGATCTCTTTTCCCTCCTTGAGCCATCCAAGCAAAGCAAAAGGGGAATTTTATAGGCTAAATTATGGGGCTTATGGTAGACCCTGTTGAAGACAAGTTTTCTGCCCTGTCCTAAGTAAGCCTTAAACTGGTACGTAATGCTATAGACAGTGTATGGTCACTTCCAATCTGACTGCTCAAATGTTAAGAGAATATATCTAGGATAGAGAGTATTATGTAGCTCCAGGAAAGATACTGTGCCCCAAACCTGGATATTAGAAGAGGAATCATGGCTTGTAAATATAATTTTTGTGAACATACAGTTTGATGTTTTTTAATGTGATATATTTGGAAATATAACTGTTTTGATGATCCCTAATAAGAGGCTTCCCACAATCTGGCAGCATTGAAACTACTAGTTTCCTCTAAGAATCTGGACACAGTCAAGAAACTATTTTTATTGAATATCTGCCAACTCAGTGGTTCCTAGTATGCTCTGCTGAAAATATATTCTTAGCACGTTGTGAAAGCAAACTCATATGTCATAAGTTATCTATTTCTCTAAGTGTCCAAGCCAGCCAACTGAAAGAAAGACTTAACACACCGCGCTACTAGCAGGGTCAGCTTATTCCAGTCTTCCCTAACCTCTCTGAACCACAGCCCATTCATGTTCAGTACTCTCAACACCCAAATTCTTAAACCAGATAATTACATAGTTGTGAGACACAATGCTACATTTCTTATGCCTCATAGGTTTGTGATGGAAAGAACAGAATTTCCAGCTGAGCTTTCTCTTTTCAGTCTGGAGATTTTTACAGGGCAAATTTTCAGTCCCTCTTACCATCCTCTGCATGGAAGAAACATTTTCTATTCTTACTGGAAAAAGCCTAACATCAACCTTGTGAAGTTTTACTGAGGCATGAACAGAAGCAGAGCAGAAGCAGAAGTACAAGCATGCCTTGTTTCTTATTTTATTTAACACACCCACTTGCTAGCGCCTTCTTTTCCCACTGCCTCCTGTGCTTTAGGAATCAAAGAATAATCTGACTAGGCAGTACATGCCTCACAAAGTCAGACTATAGTCTAGTTTTCCTATTATGACTCACCTCTTATGCATTTAGTAGATAAATTAATTTAAAGCTATATTCCCCAGTCCTAGGCAATTTGTTCAGGGGGTATGGGTAGTTTCATACAGAAGCTGGCAATATTTATACAAACTTCTAACATCACGTACAAAAAGACTTTCTGCTTTTTCAGGATTTTTCTCTGACAATTACCATGACACTAATATACCATATACTGTCTACTCTTCTCTTATAATATGTTCAGATGGAAGGAAGTATGAATATAATATTAGGTCAATAGAATCCCAACAGTGCAGCATGGGTAATCTTCCGTTCACTTGTTGATTCCTATGCTAAGACCATTCTCTGAAATTTGTGTTTTAGGAGGGAAAAAAACAAAGTAGGCAAGTGACATTGACAACTGTCAAAACAATCCTATATTTCAGGCCATTGGGAATAACCAAGTAGGAAGGCCACAAGAGCTGATTCAGAGCTGATCTGGTTCCTTATATTACCATATGATCTACCCACCACCTACAGCCATTCACTTGACACAGAGTACCCATGCTTTAAGCCTTCAGATGATTTCAGTAATAGTAACAACAACTCTAGGAATTCAGCTCCCAATACTGTAGGATTAGATAGTAATAGTTACTGCTAAGTTACTCTGTCATTCTTTATTAAAGATGTGATGAAATACCTTCTACTGGGTATTTGTCATTTATGTGAACTCAATAAACACTGCTACCTTTCACATAGAAAAAATAGTATATCCTACACCTCATAGCCACTAACATTTTTGAGATGCCTTTTTTGTGTATTCCTCTGACATAATAAAAAACAGACAAAGTAACACATAGTGGTAAGTTGATCACTATTTCACTAACCAGGCACATGCTTATATCCAGTATAATACATTTAATGATAAACTGTAAGCATTCTGAATGCTCTATTATTTCATATATTTTCTATTTTTATAGTTCATAAAGGGTTTCTTGTGCATAACAAAAGATAATTCCATCCTCAGGAAATTCCAAGGGTTTGGGGAACTCCGTACCAGAAACTGGGGACAAAGACCAAATATATTTCTTATTATACTATAGAAAAAAAAAGAGAAAGAAAGAGAAAAAGGAAAAAAGAAAAAGAAAAAAGAAAATAAATACCCATTTGTTAAAAAAAAAATTAAGAAAAAAATTAAGAGCAACTCTTAATCCCACCACATACAGATATTAAAAAAAAAAAAAGTTGTTACACTTACCTAAAACTTATGACAGTACAGACGTTTTTAAGCATCTCTACAATTACTTATGGAGTAATTACTTTTTTCAATTTTTATGAGAAAAATTTTTGACTGTTATTGAATATGGCCCAATTTTCTTCTGTCAATTTTGTTTACATATATATATATTCTGTTTAAAAACTCTCTATAAGGTAATTATATTAATATTTGTCATATTTCTATTAGACATATATATGATTAAAAATCATTGTAGTATCTTGTTATAATAGCATTTCAATTTTGCTATCAAATAAGCTAAGTTTTAAATTATAGTTTCTTTTGGGTATTATTTGGAAATTAAAATTCTATATAGCTGTATATTTATATCTGCAATACTTAGATTCACATCACTATCATCTTGTTATCTTTTTACTATATTATTTTTGTGTTATATCTATTGAAGTACATATATAACAATAATATAACAATAAACATGAGTATACATTACATACACACATACATATTGTAGGTTAACATTCTTCCAAATATATCCTCATCATGTCCATATCCATATCCATAACATCTATCTGTGTATCCTTATGTTTCCCTATATAACATGTGGTTGTACTGTGTTCTGAATAATTTTCAAAAATGTGTATTTTGTTTTTTTGTGGTATAAATTATATATTAAACCTCCAAAAACATGTTTAACTCCATTTTCTTTAATTGATGTGTCCAAACTTGCCAACAGATTATTTATTTCTCTATATTAACATAAAGTATTTAGGATACACTTAATACTCCCCTATCTACACATGTCAAATGTATTACTATTATCTGGAATTTTAGTTGATTCATATGTACTATTGCTTTTGAAGACCTATGTTTAGATAAATAATCATATGCAATTTTTTAAATAAGTCTCTTTGTCTTGTGTGATATCTTTGTTTATCTCTGGTAATACTGATCTGGTGTCTGCTTGTCTGATATTAACACAGCTTTCCAGTTTTCTTTGGTTTGTGCTTGCATGATATATATTTTTAACCTCTAAATATTTTGATATTTAAAATGCTTTTATTGTAGATAACATATACTTGCACTTGTTTTCTTTAATCTGAAAATCTCTGACCTTTATTTGGCATTTTTTGACAAATTACTTTTGATATTGTGATTTGATAAAAATATATTCTCTTGTTTATTTTCTGTTTCTTCCATTTGTTCTTTGTATCCTGCTTCTCTGTTTTTATCTACCTGTTTCTTTTTTTTTTTTTTTAAGTATTTGAATATTTTATGTCCCATTTTCTCCCTACTATTGCCTTTTAATTTAAACCTCTTTTTGTAATTTTGTTAGTGGTTGCTCTAGGGCTTTCTGTATATATTTATATTTAATTAATCACAGTCTACCTTCATATAACTTTATATTGCCTAATTTATAGGGTAAGAACTTTATAACAGTGTATCTCCAAATATTTATTCCTATCTCTTGTGTTATTCTTGTCGTATATTTTATTTATACAAATGTTCTAAACCAATAATACAATGCTACTCTTTTGCTTCTTCACTGTCTTTAATATAACTGAAATCAAAATAAAAGAAAATATTGCAAATTTATTTTCATTCTTACTTTTAACAGAGATCTTTATTTCATCATGTTATCTAACCCAAATTCTGGTATCATATTTATCTTATCTGAAGAATTGCCCTCAACAATTTTTATAGTTCAGTTCTGATATATTTTTTTTCTGTGTGTTTGCATGCGTGAGAGAAGTTTTTTTCTGAATATATGGTTATATTCTTCAATTTTGAAAGATAAGTTTGGTGGTGTGCAGTTCCAAGTTGACACATAATACTTTTGTTTTACTTTTACTCTTCAAGTACTTTAAAGCTATCAGTTTATTATCTTCAAATTAGTGTAGCTTCTGATGAGAAATCTGCCTATTTCCTTCTTGTTCTTTGTTATCGACATGTCTTGTTCTCCTGCTCCTTTCAAAATTTATTTTTATCTTTGTTTTTTAAAATTTTTGGTAAGATGTGTCTAAATAATTTTGTATTTTCAGACATATTACTTTTAATATAATTATTGTTATCTGATAAAAATACATTCTCTTGTTTATTTTCTGTTTCTTTCATTTGTTTTGTGTCCCACTTTTGTTTTTCTCTACCTATAATTTTTTGTTCTCTGTTTTTCTCTTTTCTGTAATTTACTCTAATTTAAAATGTGTTTTTTTTCCCCTACATTTTTTCCTGATGTTTCCTGAAATTCTTGGATCTGTGGTTTGATACCTTTCATTATTTTTGGAAAATGTTCATTTGTTAAATTTTCAAATATTATGTTTTGCCATTTTTAGCTCTCTTCATCTTCTGGGATTCCAATTACATATGTTAGGGCATTTTATATTGTCTGATAGCTTCTGGGTGCTCTGTCCTGTTTTCTTTTTGTTTTTTGGTGCTGTTGTTTTATCTTGTTTGGTTTTGTTTTTTACACTCTGTTCTTCTTTAGGCTTTAGTTGGGTAATTTCTACTAATCTATGTTCATGTCCACTGATTCTTTCCTCTACCGTGTTAAGTCTAGTGGTGAGTCTTTTGAAGGCATTCTTCATTTCTGTTACTATGATTTTGACATTCCAAATTCCTATTCTCTTTTATATATTCTGTTGAATCTCCTCATGTGTTCATGCCAGTTGTCCTGATAAAGGTTTTAACGTACTAATTTTGCTAGGTCATTACTAGTCTGAAGTTGAACTGGTTTTGGATTTTGTCATTGCCATCCTTGCATCATTGCTTTCAAATTTCTCTAGTGTCATAATGTGCTTCATGTGGGATTTTGTTTGCCAGAGAATCTTTATCATTTTGTTACTCTGTTCTCAGTTTTAGGTCTTTGCTATGTGCTTACATCTCTACTTGCTCTTCTGTCCCATGCAGACTGCTATTGCTTGTTAACTAGGGCCAACTAACCTGGTGGGAGAGTGGGGGAGAGGGCACAGGAGGTTTCTCTGGTGTCTCATTTCAGTCTCAGTCTCAGCTCTTAAGTCACAAATTCACAGATGTTGGGTTTTCTCAGGGATTCTACCAATTCTCCCACACTGAGTCCTGACAGTCTTGCCAAAGATGATTTCTTTCCTCTCCCCAAGGGTAAATGACTTTTTTTTTTCCTTTTCTCCAGCTTTGGTGAGTCTTTTCCTGTTCCCTCGGTGTAACAGATTTGCTTCATGGTCCTGCCAGTTTAAGGCTTTTGCTCCTTGGGGGAAAATCATGTGACTAAGTATTTACTCTTTTACTGCAGTAGTAGCTGCTTCTCTGCTCCAGGACTGCACTATGGAAGGAGATTTCTTCAGTCTTTCAACTTGCTGCTCATTGTTTCTCACGAGCACCTTGTGGATGCCTTTGGAGAAGAGCCTGGAGTTGGGTGTGAACTCGCTTTGTGCTTATGTCTATCAGATGTGATACTTTCATATTAGCCAGCAATTGCACAGACTTTCAGTTCAACTGTTTCAATCATTTTTGTATCATCAAGGTCTAAAAAAGTGCCTGAAAAGAGGGCATGTTGTAATTTTTAAAAGTGTTTCTATTTAATTCATATTTTACTGACATTAATCCATTATATGGTTATATGAGAAGCTTCAATAATGTTCCCAAACATAGGCATTCCAGTTTGTGTTTTATCAATACCAAAAATGATGCATGTGTGTTTCTATTCTAAGTAAATTAAAACTACATATAGTTGACAATAATTTCCTAAAAATGATATTACTTAAACACATAATAAGCACATTTAATTAAAAAAAAAAAGCTTTATATTGTCAGATAGTGTTCCAAAAGAACATAGCAATTTACCCTCCTATCAATGTTGTATTAGAGTTCCTGGATACCCTACATTAACAGGCACTGGACATACATAATTACATTGCTTAATTTTATAATCTCTGCATTGACAATAATTTTTTTACTAGCTTTTTGAAATGCTTTTCCCTTGCTAGTAATTAAACACCCTTTCCATATATCAATTGGATATTTTCCCCATCTTCTGTGAATTTTGAGACATTTTAAATGAACTGTTTACTCTTTTACCATATATTTGAAAGCTCTTTTTAAAATACTGATATTTCTAGTATTCTCTATTAGGTTTTTCTATGTTTACTTTTTACTTCTAATATATAGGTAACATTTTTGTATAATTATAAAACTATTGTAATACTAAGGTATAATGAAAGAGGAAGGATGGATATATGAGTAGACTCATTGTTACTATTTGGGCAATCAGTTATTTTAAAAATATAGTAATTGGATTTATCATAGTTGTAATATACCTAAAATATCCTTACTACACACAATTTCAAACTTTTCTCTTGTGTATGTCCACCTAGGACTTTTGATACCAAAGTTTCTATCAGTTGTCAGTGGCCTTTTCAGGCAGAGATCAAAGGAAGACTATGCAATATAGATCCCAAACACAGAGAAAAGATCTGAAGCAGAGAATCAAAGAGGAGTTTCCACAGAGATTTCATTTTCTCATTTCTTTACTCACTGTGCAAAGAATCAAAATGTTAAATTCTAAATTCTAAGGAAAAGATGAACTGAAAATCACTCTGCTCAGTCAGATTCTAATTTACCATCAAATTTAACATTTAGTAGTTCCCTGGCTTTTTCTATCACTCAGATTGCAATGACTTCTTTCCTCTTTTTATTAGTTTTGCTTACAAAAGCACCTGTTAATGTGTTTAAGGAGTCATTTGATATATTACATTAATTTTTTTTTTTTTTTGCTGATTTTAAACAACTTTATCTTACAGTTCTAGAGACCAAGAGGCCAAGTACAAAAATCAAGGTGTGAGTGGGCAGGGCTGGTTCCTTCTCAAGGCTCTGGGGAGAATCTGTTCCTGACCCTTTCTTAGTTTCTAAAGGCACCTATTTTCCCTTGGTGATATTTTACATGAATTATTTCATTTCATTCTCATAATAATTCTGAGGTGTGAATTTTTTTTTTACAGTTTTTTACAATTAAAAAAAAAACATCAAAAAAGACTAATTGACCCTTGAAAGATTACACAAGGAGTGAAATAAGAAATCTGGGACTAAAAGTTTACTCTTGTATTTTTGAGTAAAGTTATGAATAAATCTTAATTTCTTCTTCTCACATGAAGATGACTATTGTGCATACATCAATAACAGAGATGATGCGGTTTTCTTCCAGAGACATAATACAGTTTATTTTCTAGCTATGCTTCTATAAAGCTGTTCTGGTGTAAAGATTACCAGGGTTAATTTAGGAATTAACCCAGTGTTGAGGGAGATGAGATCATGCTTTTCATTAGGTTGTGTTCTAGTAGTGGGGCAGACAATACACCAGTAAAACACATACAAATTGTAAGATTTCAAAGCGATTAAAAATAGATAAATGAAGCTTGGTAACTACTTCTTAGAATCAGGAATTGAAGTCATACTGGGTAGTAGGGAAAGTTTTGATGTGAAGATGATGTTTGGGTTAAGATCTCAATAACAAGAAGGACTCATGCGTGGGTTGAACTGAATACCTGAACGCAGGACATTACAGACAGAGAGAACATCAAGGATAAGGTTCTAAACCAGGAGCAAATTTGGAGTAACACTTAGAATGCAGCATGGCTGAAATACATTGAGGGAGGGATGGCTGGCAATTGACATAGACATAAATACGAAATACAATCTTCCCTGAGAGTAGTGAACAAAAATATCCAATGGCTAGAAGACAAATATGTTTCCATTGGTTGTCATGAACTAGCACTGCATAGTAAAACATTTTAGCCCCTAACTGTGGCAAACTCCAGCAATTTGTTCCAAGTGAGTGTTTATATTTTGTATCATGATGAGAATTTTTGATTCTATAATTTTAGTAAAAAAAATAGAAAAATAGAAACAGATCATATGTTTTGCAATCCACATAGTTTATACTCTGCAATTTTGACACTTTTATAATATTTATTAGAGACACAAAATTCTTTACTTCTCTGGGAAGTTGTGGGGAGTTGAAGAAAGCACACAAAATTTGACCATCTGAGTCTGCACCCTAATAACATGGACTGTTTATCGGTCCTGTATTCTGGCACACCAGCAGAAAGGGATTTAAGGAATAGCTAGAATAGTTTACCACAGAGTTCTTTTAAACAGTTTGAAGCTACTGGTAATCTATGTTGAAAGGCAAGGTGATGGACTGCATTTTAGCTGATTTCCTCTTTTCTGAACTGAAATGTCCCAGATGAGTTATGAAAAAGTCTTTTTGATATCTAACATTTCATAAGTTATGAAAATTGGGTAACAACATCATACATGTTAAGATCCTCTGTACCAGCATGGAATTGAAACAGTCATTCTCAGAGGGTAACACTGAGCTGATAAGGTAAGCTGGAGAGGTGATGCTGGTCAGCTATGAGATGAATGATTCAAAAACCTCACTTCCTGGTTCAGGATCCTTTCAGTTGCTAATTTTGCCAATAACGCATATTGCTTGACTCAGAACCTACTCTAGTATTTTCTATAGTGCTTCGTTGTGCCATAGAGGCTAGAAAGAAAGGAAAGAAAACATTTCCAATATTTTCTCAAAGCTAAGAGACACACAAGATGTGTTCCTCCAAGTAGACACTCAAGAAGTGAAGACAGAATTGAGCAATGTGGGATAACACTCCTCTGGGAAGAGGCCATCTCTTCACAAGTAGAGCAGAGGAAGCATATGGTACTTTGGGGGAAGCTGTAGTGGAGTTTCCAGGGAACAGTCCCTGCCATCATGGAGGTTACAAGATGGGCAGTGCTATAGTAAAATCACTTTTCTTGGCTGGTGGACTGAAAGGTTTTTCCTTGTTCACTCTGTAAATTCTGAAACCTAAAAATTTGTAATGGATTCTAAGACCAAAACAACAAAAGCATTCACCGGGTACTGTATGATAATCTAATGAAAGAAATTTTCAATATAAATATGCCTATAATAAAAATTTAGTTAAAATTCTTTAGTTAAATGAGACACCATTACACATTTAGGGGAATGAAATCACAAGTAGACTATAGTTGAATATAGACCAGTAATCCAAAGAGGTTCCCAAACTGTCTTTCCTCTCCGCTCTCTTTAGTTTGCTTGCTCTTGGTACTTTGTATTAGCACACCTTACTCTGAGCTCCTCCACTATTTAAAAATAGTAAATAAACAACAACAACAACAAAATGGAGAGCAAAGTGGAATTAAGGATAAAGGGAAGTCAGGGATGTAGGCACAAAGGAGAGGAGAAAATATTTCTAAGGGATGTTATTTATAATAAAACATTTTGATACAAAGCAAAATAGTGATAACACAGAAGTAATCCTGGTTCAGAATGAGGAAGCCAGCAATGAAACTGAGCAGAGCTGCAATCCAGATTCTGAATTTTTTTAAGGAAGCAATTTGATATATCCCTTAGTCTCATTCCCAGGTACTTACATTTTTCTGAAATATTCCTAATACACCTCAGGTTTATTTATGACTTGTGCTTAATTATTATATGTAATCCTACTTTATGTAATACATCATATAACTAAGAACAAAGACTAAATGATAAATAAGATTGTCTGATTCTTGTTGAATTGGCTTACACAGAGTGGGAAGGGAGCCTGATACCTGTCGTTTAAACAGTGCCATGAGAATGCAGTCTTGTTAGCAGCCCATGCTTGGCAGAGTAACGTCCCCTAAACATCCCCCTGCTCTAATTCTTGGAACCTGCGAAATATTATCTTACATAGAAAGGAGGAAATGGAGTTGCAGATGGAATTAATTTTGCTAATCAGTTGACCTATAAATAGGAATATTATACTTAATTATTCTTATGGGCCCATTGTAATCAAACAGTTACTTATAAATGAAAGACAGAGGCAGAAGATAGCATTACAGTGACGTAATGTGAGAAAGACTCCTGTGCCCATTGCTGGCTGTGAAGGTGAAGTACAGCCATGAGTCAAGGAGTGAGAGGAACCGCTAGAAGCTGAAAAGGGCAAGGAAATGAACTCTCCCTACAGCCTCCAGAGAGAACAGAGCTCTGTTGACACCTTGGTTTTAGCCTAGTTAGATCTGAGTCAGACTTCTGACCCTCAGAACTGTTAAGATGATACACTCACGTTGTTTCAGTCCTCTAGAGCTGTGGTAATCTGTTGCAGTAGCAGTAGAAAACTCATACAAGCCCGTGCACTTGGGAGTCACAGAAGCTTTCTGAGAGAAAACTGTCATTTTAGCAGACAGCTGAAGGCTGGAGGTTCAAGGAGAGTACTGAGCAAGTATTTTACAAAATATGAGTTACTGAGAGAGCTGAATAAGAGAGGGTACCACATATTTTGAAAAACTGACAAGAAGTTTAGTGGAAATATATCCAACTCACTCTGTGTGATGTGTTGGCCAGGGAAGGGGACTGGATAGGGGCAGGAAGCGTTTGGGAATGAACAATCTTGAGTCTAGGGGTTAATTTATTTAGATAATAATGGGGATTTAAAAGCATAACAAATTTGAAATTATTGCTAAAGGCAACAAGAAGTCCTTACAGATCTTTTAAAGTGTGTGTTGAGAGAAGCAAGGAGGTGGGAGGCTGTGGGGGTGATTGGTGGTGGTGGTGATCCAGTTTGCATTGGAAATTGCAGAGGCTACCCAGAGAGGATAGACTGGAGCGGGCCAGACTAAAGTTAAGAGACTTTGCACTTATCCAGGAGACATATGTGATGATAGCCTGCACAGAGCTGTGACAAAAAGGGACATGAAATCCCGGGTAGTTCCCTATTCTTTAATCATTTCCACTAGCAATGGGTTGGTGGCACAACCTGAATTTTTGTACTTAGTCTCAGGAAAGATTCATACTGTACAGAGATAGAATAGCTCTTTGGAAATTATCAGGATATTCGTATGTGCAAAAACAGATATTCACTCCAGTATATGGTTATGTTTTCACTTGATATTTTGTGGAATAAGTAAAAGAGTATTGTAGTAAGAGTTAAAAAGGCTTTGCTTTTATTTCCATTCCTGTCATTAAGTAACTGTCAATGCCAACAAAATTCAAATCCTCCTTAGGACTTTGTGGATAAATTGGATTTTATAATATAGGTTGAATTAAATAAAATTCCCAATTTTTTACCAATTTTAACTTAGAAAAGTAGCAAACTTGTATGGCTGTTTCCACCTAATATGTATTTTTTTTCATTCATGTATAAGCTATTTTTTAACATCTTAAAGAACCAAAACTCAGGACCATACATATTTATTTTTGAAGACAGTGTAAAACAAAGCAAATATGCTTTTGTAGTTCCTTAACTGATTTAGACATATATAAAAATTTACAAACCAAAATGTTTTATAATTGCAAAGATATCATAACACCAACTCTGTGCTTCTGGTGCATTTTCTGATGCCTTAGGCACATCTCTGTGGTTAGATTATTGTTTAATAAATATGTACGATAGTCATAGGAACAAAAAGTTAAAATTAATTTCTTGGCCAACTATCTTCCTTTGTAATCTTAACAATGTGGGGCCCCATGTTCATTATTTCTTACAGTAAAACTACTCCAGAATGCCTTAGGTAATTGACCTATAATGATGATAATTTTCTCTTTGCCTGAGAAAATTACTTTTAATTTTAAATTTCTTCTTAGTCTTAAGGGAATGATTCACCTTGTCAATTCATTTGTTTTTGATTTCCCATTCTAATTAGTCTCAATTTAATTACAATTTACTGAGCTAAAATATCAAATATGAAACTACCTGAAATGAATAGGAAAATATAATTTTCCCAGTAGGGGCAACTCACACTAGAGAAAAATATTCAAATTCCTTTGTGTGTGCTTGTGTACACGGGCTTCTAAGTTTATTTTCTAGAGATTAAGGAAAACATAACTTATTTATAAAATGATAAAATTACTCTTAGGGCCTAAGTCATTTTACTCTTCTTTTGTTAAAACACAGAGAGGAAACGAAACACTCAAACACACACACACAGGTGATTCTAATACCTGACTAAGATTGAGAATTGTAAAATTCTATACCATTATTCTCTGTCATTTAGCTTTCCCCCTCCCACTGCTTAATCTAATAAAAAAAATACATTAGTTAAATACCTTTTAAGGGAAATATAACTGCCATTAGAAATTGTTAGAAAATTACGTTCAATATTTTTTTCTTTTCTCAACTGATTATAAGAATAGCTGTCATTTCTTCTCATTCTCTGTTCATCCATCTTTCCTTGTTGTACAAATGAGATTTAAAAAATTAGTGTCAAAAGAGTATTTTTAGGAGAAAGTCCTAACAGATGCTACCATGTGGGAGACATAAATCCAGGGCAATTCTTCTAGGATAGCAGCTTCTCTTTATTCCCTTCTTTGTCTCAATATCAATTTATCCATCTAATACTCATTCCCACTTGGTAACAGAATATTTTAAATTTTATTATTATAGTTTGTCCAAGATTCCCAAATGATAAGTATAAAATTTTTCAGAACAATACAATATATGAGAAGATTAGCATTTAATATCTCATTAAAACAAAACTATAACTATGAAATTTTAATTACAATTATAGTTCATTTTAATACTACTGGGTAATGGGAATTCTTAAAGTTCGTACTTTTTTCTTAGTTTTCATAAAACATGATTAGTTTCAAATAACAAAAATAAAAAAAAATCCCCCAAATGTTAAAAATAACTCCTGAAATGAAACAAGTCTTTTATAAATGAGACAATATAATACAGTAGAATTTTGGTTGAACATATATGTTTCTAGATATAGCGTATTTTATATTATGAAGTGTAAAATACAGTAGATCATTATTGAATAAGCTTTTCCATTTTCATGTATCTAAACAAATGTCACACATTTCATAATTTTTTGGTGGTATATGTACTTAATAGACCATAGTCTAATAGCTTTTGAGAACTCTTCAATTGAATGATTTTTAAGATTTTATTATTTTTTATCATCAAACATAAAAAATTGGGAGGAGTTCATTTTTGGAAGGAGTCATTCATTCCAAAATTACATATTGAGACATGCATTTCTCGCATGAAAGATACAGTAATGAAAACACCAGATAAAATCTTACCCTCCTGTACTTTTTTTTTTTTTAAGTGGGGAGTAAATTAAACAACATTAAGTCTGCAAAATGTTCTGCAGTAAGAGATGGTTTACAAAGTAATCATAAGGTACAAGGTAGAATGGTGGTTGCCAGGTCTGGGAGGAGATGGGGATGGGGAATTGTTGTTTAAGTTATACAGAGCTTTAGTTGTGAGAGATGAAAAGACTTCTGGAAGTTAGCTGCATAATAATGTGAATGTATTTAACACGACTGAACTCTGCACTTAAAAAATGGTTAAGATGCTAAAATTTATCACATGTGTATTAGGCAGGAGGTACTAGCTAATGTTATGGTGGTAATCATTTTGCAACATATAAATGTATCAAATCAACATACACAATTTAAAGTTACACAATGTGGTATGTCAAATATAGCTAAACAATGCTTGATTAAAAAAACAGTGTGTCCATAAATGGGCCAGTATACAGTGATTAAATGATAATTTAAAACATATAGAGATGACTGTGTTATAATCAAGATGGCAACACAAGTACAACTGCTCCAAGATTAAAAAACAAAAAACAAAAAACTTGCATTTAAAAAAAAAGCATGAATGTACAAAGTCAAATGAATTCAAATAATTAAATCAAAATGTGAAATCCATACTAGACAAATGAGTTTTTCACCATCATAGAGATCTATATTGTGGTGATCGGTTAACACCTCAGTTTAAGAACATTATCCTTCTTAAGTATAACACTTCAAAAAGATGATTGGATAACAATATTAACAGTAGATAAAACAGTAATGGCAAAAAAAAACCTTGCTGATATTTCATTTAAGAGAATCAAAATAATGCACTTTTACTACAAGATTAAAAAAATAGCAATCCACCAGAATCCGAAAGAATTACTACAAAATAACATTTCCTTTGTCTGTCTGGGAAGGAATTAGGAGAATGTCAAAGAATAATTTTCTAAAATGTATGACCTCCATCAGCATTAACTTCCCAAGAGCAAAAAAGAAAAAAAACAAGAACAACAACAAACATAGATGCATGTGACTCATAAAGAAAATGCTCAGAAGTTTCTCAGGAAAGCCCAGTACTTCACTACAGATAACATACACCAATGTCATCATTGTAAGAACTTCAAATTCAACTTTTATTCAGCTTCTCCATCATTAGCCAAGGCTAATTTTCTCCAACAGCCAATAAAAGCTAAACTCAGTCAACTCAATGAAGTATTCTGATTCAAGAGATTAATCGAAAACCAAAGGGATGTCCTATGTAATAAATTGTGCCAAATGGAGGTAGAAAGTGTCAGCCTGATGATGTCATTTAACAAAATTTAGGTAGGGAAATGGAGAAAGTGAAGAAAGGCCAAAGCTACCCAGTTCAGTGAATAAATTCTCCAACTGTCTCATTCCTTCTTCCTGGAATAGACAATAAAATAAATGATTGTAGATACAAGCTGTCCACAACAAGCATTCACGTGGAAATTCCAAATGGAAAATACAAGACTGCAATATAGAAGGAGGCAGAATAAGAGAATCTAGCTTCCCTATATTTGGACTAATAGAAGGGCTACATAGAGCCATTCTCATCCTGAGGCTGAGAAGAATCAGCATGATAACTGTGTGTAAATATTATAGGAGAAATGAACAACAACAATAAAATTATCTTGCAAAGCAAGGCAGGTGAAAAATCATTACACTTAATAAAACTTGAGAAACAGATTTTGAACACAAAGACTTTATATGATCAAAGAAACAAAAGAGAACTGACATATTTGAAATAACCATAAAAGATGAGGTAGTCCACAGAATGTCATTAATTAAGAAACTGAAAAAAAAATTTACAAACATTAAGGGAAAATGACAGTATATCAATAAAGTAATCAGAAACAATAATTATCACCAGGTTAGTGATATGCAATACAGTACTAAGAAACATACATAGTATTTATAGGAAGAAGAAAGACATGAATTAATTAGAGATTATGACACATATAGAGGTTGGAAATAGAGCTAGAATGTACACCTTGTTGTAGAGAACACACAAATAAAAGAGAAACTACACTAAAAAAAATTAAATATATTTAAAACATTATAAGAACAACTTTTCTGGCATGACAGAATAACTAAAACATTTTAATAAGAGGCCACCAAAAAGGACACATGTCAATCATGGTTTTATTACTGGAACTTAAAGAAAGACTAAACTTCCAGAAGAAACGAAAGATAGAGATGATTGCAGAGGCAGAGGTAGAAGTAAAAGTAGAGATAGGAAGAAAGTGAGAGAGAAGGAGAAAGAGAGAGAGAGGATTTAAGTGTTTGGAGTCAGGAGGGGGAATATAGGAGTGCTCAAGTGAAGGGAAACGAGAAAACTGGCTGGATTCAGAAACGTTCAAAGCATCATTTCTTATGAAAAAAAGTGGTAGGTACATTGTGCATAACATTTTCTGAGAACATAAAAAAATAAGCTAAAACATTTGCAGCGATACAATTTTATTTACATGTTTAAAGTGCCAGGCATATAGTACCAATCCGTCAAAGACTGAGAGGATAGAGTTTGTACTAATCCTTTAAATAAAACAATAAATATATATGCCTGCAGACCAAAACTCTACTAATTCTAAAATTCAGTTAATTCAGATATGAATATAAACAAAAGACTAAGCAATAGAGTTTTTTTTTTTAAGTGCTGCTTACTATAGGACAAGATATTCAACTGAAAGAATGAAAACAAAACAAAACAAAATAAATGTATGCAAATATATACTTCATAAAAAAGTATATGATTGATTAACAGTATGACTGAAAGAACTAGAGCCAGACCTCAGAGCATGATAATAAAAGTTGTTTAGGTAACATCAAAAGGAAATTTAAATAAATTGATACTATCATTCTTAAGATGAATTGATAATGGGTGATATTTTATTTCTTATTTCTAAAGTAAAAAATATAGATGATAAAATGTATTACTTAAATTTATGTTACCAACACAAAGAGCAGTAGATACTTTGTTTTCCCAAAAAGAAAACCCAGAAAAAAAGATACATTTTAATAAAAACTACAACAGCAGAAAGAATTAATATGAGAAAATAAGGCATCAAAATAACAGAAAACTCTAACATATTCTGTAACCACAATAACAATTAATGGGATAAATATGTAAATGAGAAAAATTCCTAATGCTGATTTATAAATATGAAATCTTGTGTATCTAATAAGTATGTTCTAGAAAGCTGTAACTGGAAAGGATGAACAAAGATCAATAAAATTAAATAAATAAAAGGCAAAGAATTGCCTTAAAGAAAAAAAAATCAGAGTGTAACCGATGTCAAAACACATTTAATAACTTAGAAAATACCAGTCTGTAACAGAGAAAAGCCTGATAAAAATTAAAATGTAACAGTTACAAATCCAATGGCACCAAACACTATGGATGCTCACATTTATAGCAAGCACAGTGGGAAATGCAGACACAACACAAGGAAAATAAACATATGAACTCACTTTCTCAGTTGATGACTAAGTAGACAAAAGGATGGTCTTTAATAGATGAGGTGAAGACCCTATTCCTTTCATTAAGGCCATACAAATGCACTCTTGATGAGGAGATTCAATGCTTCTATGATTTTCATCATGATTAATCCAGAGATGAAGGTAGGAAATACTACCATGAAACTAGCATGCCAAGGGATAATGGGACTATAGGATTCTTGAACAGCTCAGTTCCATAGTTTACACTGAGTCATCAGAGGTGGAATGGACGTGGATACTAACTGTAGGAGCAGCAAGGCCTGAGTAAAAGGTGGAATAGCTTTTCTGTTAGGATTGGTGGTAATATAATAGATTGATTTTCCCCGGGGTAAAATAGTTGGATAGCCAATCAGGATGCTTCTGGTTGCACAACCAGATCAAATCATGAGCTGGCAAATAGAAGACTAACATTAACTGTCATAGTGGAAAAAGGAAAAAAAAAAAAAAAAGAAAGAAAGAAAAACACCATCTCTCACCCGCTTTCCAAGTCTCAGCTCATTTTCTGAACCAGAGCCCATCTGTTGAAGTGGAAACTAGATAACCTCCAGGAAGGACTCTACAGTGATTCTGTGATTCAAACAATAAACATTAAGCAAATCCTTACCAGAAGAACCTGTGGCCCTTCACCTAAGTGCTTTACTTTACTGGAGAAAGAAAACTATCAAGAACTTTTGAGGGGTGCTAAATTTGTACTTAATGGACACTTAATTGAATTTGGACTCCAGACCATAGTTATCTCTCCAGACCCTGAGTGCATAGCTGGATGGACGTACTTAATAGCTGGAAGAGCCTGCACGTTGGTTTCCTGACTTGTGCAGTAAGTATTGCCAAATATAAAGCCCTGAAGCTGCCCCTTTTATTAGCCAAGACAAAAAAATCCCCAGGGTTAAATTGCAGAGATTAGCACCATTCTCAAACAATTAATGAATGTAGGGTTGTAGGCCCCTTCATTTCTCTGTTCAGTTTACCTATAAGGTCTCTGCAGAATGGCTGGACCGCCGTAAACTTAACCAAATGAGAGCCTTACTTAGAGTTGTTATGCTGGGTGTGGGATTTTTATCGAAACAGATTGATTTTGATACTTTGTATGTGGCTATAGACTGGAGAATATGTTGTTTTCAACCTCCATCAATAAATAAGATTAAAAAAAAACTTTACAGTGATGGGAAGGACAAAATGCATGCTTTCTCTCATATACCAACTCTATGTAAATTCTCCTGCTTCTAGATATAGTCCATTGAGACCTTGATTATCTTTACATTCTGAAAAAATATGGTGGTCCACTAAATGGATGGCAATCTGCTAATTGAATCTGATGAATAGAAAGTGACAAGTAACCTGGATGTCTAAGCAAATACAAGCCTAACATATGTGAGAGGAAAACTCCAGGATTCAAAGATCTATGATGTGCTGAGACATCTCTTCTAAAATGAAGGACATACTATGTACCTTGCACATCCTACAACTAAGAAAGGGGCACAGAACTAATGGAGGTATCATTTATAGCTTTGGGGAATACTGCCCAGACTCATAATAGGTGACTTAGAAGGCTGCTTTCTTAAGTGGGTCCATGGGAAAAAAGAGGACTTTGCAGCAGAAACGGGCTACGATGCATGGTGCTCTGATTCTTAGGCTATATTATGGTAGTAGAAATATCTGTGGTACCTCTGCGGAACTTCATGTTGGAGAGCTGGGATGCAAACTACCAAGATTGTAAGTCAAAGCCATGCCTTCTGCAACAGAAAATTACTTGTTTGAAATGCTGATTCAGAGCCTAGTAGTGGCTGAATGCTGGATCTCGGAACATCAAGAGATTAGGTGACAAAGAGCTTCCGTCACACACTCAGAAGTAATCTAGCTCATAATGAAAACAATGCTTGCGAGATCTGGCCAAGGCACATCCAGAGGGTATGCGCAGCCCAGGCCCTCACGTCATCTACCCCTGTTGCATTAGCATCTCTTCCTTGGCTTACATTCATGACTCCATGGAGGGTTCTTTATGATCAACTGATAGATAAGGAAAAATTTCATGCTTGATTTATGGATGGGTTGATTGAATATGTTAGTGCTAAATAATAATGTTAGCATATTTATCTATGGACTGCACTAAACGCACTGCTGGGACACACAACCATAAGGAGAGTTGGTCTTAAGGGATTTTGGTGAAAGGGAAATCCTCCCAGGGGGCTGAGCTATGAGCATCACATTTGGGTGCCCATTTGTATGGAGAGAGACATTTCTTTGAATAATAATATATTTAAACTCCTTGTTAGGGATTAATGCTAGGATGAATGGTAGGGATGAATGCACAGAGGCCTGAAAGAAGTAAGTTTAAAGATCAGATATTTGAAGAAGGGACATGTGGGTAGACCTAGGAGTGTGCAAATATATTGTTTTGGTTTTCTTTTACTTTAAATGCTTGCCTGAGATCAAACGTAATATTGGTCATCAGGAAGGTTTCATCACTGGTGGAACAGCTTAATTTGTTCAGGGGATATCAGCCTGTGCTTTCAGCCATTTCAGTGCTCATGCAGTGGACTCACAGGACACATCCACCCCTATAGCATAGATGGGGCTATATATATGTGAGTCATAGCATGGTTTTCTTCTGTCAGGAATAATCTATTTACAATTGACACTAAATGCCCATTATGTCAACTGTAGAGATTAGAACTAAGCCTTTGATAGTTTTTTAATTCCTTATATGAAAGCAACCAACCATTTAATAAGAGTCAAGTCAGTTACTGGATGATTTTAATCCTGGAAGGGGTAGTGATTCATCTTTACTGAAACTGATTCTTATTTCAGAAATGTGTTTATGTTTCTTTGCTCACATTGCCTTTGCTTACACCATGATCTGAGGGCTTACTGAAAGCTTAATTTAGCTACATATAATATCCCCATAGAATCACTTAAAGCCAAGGGATGGATTTTATGGTAGAAAATGTGAGACAATGAGCATATAATGTGGTAGCCTCTGTTCCAACCATATATTGTATTTCTCAGAAACAGTTGGCTTAACAGAATAATTGAATGGTCTGTTAAAGAAAGGTTCAGATGATATGCCAGCTCACGGAAGGCACACTACAGTTTTGGGGTGCTAGTCTCTATGATACAATATGCTAAACAATGGATAGTTATTACAGTTTGAGAAACCCAGGGGCAAAAGTAAGAATGGCCAATCTTAGCATTAGGTTTCTTATGCCAATGGACTTGAATCAAAAGAAGGAATTCTACTGGAAGAGAAAATTGATCTTCATTATGATGAAGAGTTAAGATGATCAATTTTCTCTAGCAATGATTCTGTAGAATCAAAGCAGGTCAGTAGTCTAGAATTTAGGGGATTAACTGATGTGTTTGTGGTGCTAAGATCAAATACGCAATTATAGCATCAACAATTGATAAGAACAAGGCAACCATGCCTGGTTTATTTCACCATATAGGAAATGTAGGACAATTGTTGTGCTGGCCAAGTATGTGGAAGAGCAGGAAACATGGTGGGAAGAAGATAGCAGATTATCAGTTCTGTCTCAGGGCTAGTTATATCAGCAGATACTGCACTTTTCTCTGACATTCTAGTATTTTCAGAAGTTAAAGCCAGTCACCAATTTAAATATCAGTAAAAGAGTGGAATTTAATGTACTCAAGAGCAAAGTTAAACAACGAGAGCCAACATACCCTTATCATTCATGATCACTGCCTTTTGGTTCACTTGTAATTTCAGCCACAATGGTGGCAGACATTTAATGGGGAGCTCAAACTCAAATGTTTATCACTTGGAGATCAAAACAAAAGTTTCCTTGCTTTTGTCCTCAGGGTCTTTTCCAGAGCTGGTAATACCTTAGTGATAACATGGTCCTTAAATACAGTAAAGTTAAAGCCCCCAGAGGCAATCTACAGACAATGGAAAATGAAAGACAGGGGGGAAAAGTCTATCCTCTGCCTTTGGTCCTGGCAGAATCAGTGACCTTGATAACACACCCTTTATCTGTTTTTCTTCCTTACTTATTTCATTCTCACTTCTCCATTACTCCCGCTTCTTGAGATTATTTTCCAAACAAATTATCTGCATCCAAATTGTTGTCTTAGGTTTTCCGTTTTGAAGAATGTAAACTAAGTATCTGTTATAACTGAAGTATATTCTAAGCATATAAGAGTACCTTACATGTAGCAAGCTTTCATTAAATATTTGTGGAATAAATATTTTAAGTTACATAATTTAATACCAAAGCCAGAATAGTACTTAATGGACAAATGCCAGGAGCATTTCGATTTATTTCAGAAATAAGACAAAGAAAAATTACTGTCATCCTTATTTTTCAATATTATTCTGGAATTAATAGTAATAGCTATTGTTGAAAAAAATCTTATTCTTCAGTTATCTTATGTCATGAAGCTCCCTAGAATACAAATAATAATGTTATTATTTTTCAGATCCTGCAATCTTTGCTGGGCACAAATGGGTTGTTTCTGGTCCTCATGGTAACAGCTAAGGCTGGAATATCCCAGATAACTTCTCCCCTCCCATGTCTGATGCAGAATGGCGGATATGGGTGGGGTTATTCAGGTCCCTCTTCTGTTCCCTTCTCTCATCCTTTTTCTCTTCCCTTCTCTCTTCCTTTTTCTCTTCCCTTCTCTCTCTTTTCTCCTTTTCTCTTCCCTTTCCTTTTCTCTCCCCTCCCTTTCTCTTTCCTTCCTTCCCCTACCTTCCCCTTTCTCTTTTTCTCAGTGACTGACTTTATCATGAGGTGGTTTTATTGACCTAGCTCACAGCAAGGGTACTTAGATTTCTTACACCCAGTTGATTTTTATTATATTATTATTATTATTATTATTATTATTATTATTATTATTATTATTATTATTATTATTATATCCAGTTGATTTTTCAAATGGAGAAAGCAAATGCTTCTTGGTGTGAGGGCACACATATACAGAGAAGAAAGATATTGATGACAACCATCTTCGAAGACTCTGCAAGAACTATTACTGAAAGAAGATATGTCTTTGCTTTTTAGAAAATTGAAAAATGGAAAATTAAAAAGACAAAATTGACAAAAGAACATTTGTGCAGATGGATACATGACTTATATATACACTTGTGGAAGGGTTTAATAAACGTGAAACTAGATGGAAATATTACTGAATTACACTTTGGTTTAAGCATGGTAGATGAAACACAACTCTTTAGTGCCATTTCTCTTTCAGTTGATGTTATAAATTTAAGTTTCTTAAGAATTATATTTCAAAAATCTCTGAGAGAAATAGGAGACATCAGTGGAACAAAGATGTTCACAAATTTCTGAGAAAAGTTGCATCAAATTGATGAGTAAAACCACTATAGGATATCCATGAGAGAAGTTCACAGAGTGTTGAGAGTTCTGTTTCACAGCAAAATTCTCAAATTTCAAGCACTATGGAGTGTATGAAGAGAAGGAAGGCCTGAAATTAAGGCGACTGATTTAAATAACAGCCAAAAATAAAGTTATGTTTAAGATAAAAACTTCCACAAAAGTAGTCAGCAAACTATTTTGAATAAGGTGGTGCTTTTAGAGTGAAAGTTGTCATCCTACAGAAACACTCTTTTTATTTTACCTCAAATCAACTGTTCCCTAAAATTTATAACCATTGTTTGTTCAAAACAGGGTTCTAAAAAGAACAGCTTATATAAAGCTAAAAAAGGTACAATTCCTTCCTTTTTCCAGTCTAGTCAAGGAGAAAAATATGGAAGGAAATTATTAGGAAAAGATGTGATTATATTGACAAGTAGTTAATAATAGTTGAAATGTAGTATGGTGGAACACAAATACAGAAGGGGAGGGACTAACTCAACTCTCAATTCAGTTCACAAAGGAATTGTACTCTTTTTAGCTTTATATTGTCCCAGTGTTAAGCACAACACAGGTGTGCTGAATACTGCTAGTTACCTACACAAAATCCATTTTCCCATTTGTTTTTTCCTGCTAAAATATTTACTTTGTTAGACTGTCTTTCAGATAAAGGAACTATTTGACTGTCATTCAGTTCTGGACAATGGACACAGGAAAGAATTTTTTTTTTGTTCTCATTAAATGCTGCCATTTTTTCCCCTCACTTCCTACACTTCAAGCCTCCAATTTACATGTGGCCCTGGAGTAGTAGTAGCTAGCTATCTTGCTATCATGAGATGACAGGCAAAAAAAAAAAAAAAAAAGAAAAAAAAAGAAAAGAAAAAGAACGCCTTATATGTAATTAATATCTTTTAGATCTCATTACTTTATAACAGTTCTCAATTTCTCTTCCCGTTACATGTTTTTCCTATTCCATTTATTTCGTAAAGAATTGAATATGTTTGTAAATACAATTGCTCTTCCACAATCTAGAATTCTCTTTTTTATCACATAATTTAGGATGTTCCCAGTCATCTATATGTCCGTTAACTGATAGTTTTGTAGAAACTTGATTAGATCCAAGTACTGCTTTTGTTTTTGTCATTTTCATTAGAGAACTTAAGTGATTCTGTGTTCTGCTGCAGTATATCAAGAGGCACAAACTTTTTATTTATTCCTCCTCTAGTGATATTAAGATTGATTAGTGATTTCATGTAGTGTCACTGTGCCAACCTTTCAATGAGTGGTTAAGAGAATCATTGATGCATATTGCCTGGAATTACAAATTCATTAGTGTTGAAACATGTTAACTTTCTAATTCTGGTATTCCTTCTGCATTTGTTACTTGTGATTTCTCTGTTAAAAAAAATCCTCACCAACTATTGTGAAACAGAGCAAAAGACAGGCAAATGCTTGATTCTTTCTTAATTTTCAGAATAATGAGTTGGCACTCTAACAAACTCCCAAAGGTAATATTTTTAGAAGTGTTATTATGAACTCATGAATAATTACATATTTAAGTTTATTAAATTCACTATTTTTATTTTTCTTCCCTATGGTCAAATTGTTCCATCCTTGCAAACTGAGACCTGCTTTATGTAGGCTCATATGTCTTATGCCCAAAACCTCATATTTGTTGATAATCTTTTGCTTTCAAGCATGGCAAGATATTACAAGGCATGAAGCTGCATTAGAAATTCCTGCAAGGAACTCTGGATCACTTCAATAAGAAATAGTACTTATGGAAAATTATCTGGAAAATAGCAGTAATTTTTTACTGGGTTATTCCATATTTCTAGGGCTTTTCAATGAACAAAACTAGGGAATGACACATTTCTTAAAATTAGAGAAAAAAATATGCACTTAAATATAGACTTCCAAAATAAATTAGCATTTGAAGACTATTATTTAACTCCTTTTATATGTGTATATTTTAACTTATGTGGACAATCTTCCTAACGATATTAACAAACCCACACACAGAAACACACACACATATATGAAATCATACTAAAGGAAGTGGTATTTTGAAATAATACTATTGATCTCTCTTTCCTACTATCCATTTTCTCCTTGCTCCTAGAAGTAATTGTTTTTATTGAGGTTTCATGCATCTTTCTATTTCTTCCTTTTAAAATGTTAACACATTGATATATTTCTGTATTCTTTCTCTCTGATACTAAAAAAAGATAGCACACCATACAAACTTTTATCCACACTGCATTCTTCATTTAACAATGTTCTTTGGAGATAACTACTTGGCAAATTATAGAATTCTTCATTCTACTTTCTAATGGCATAACATTCTTCTAGGTGATATTTCACAGTTTATTTGACCAGTTTCCTAGCAATATAATTTTTCCAACCAGTTAACCTAAAGTGCTTTTAAGTTATTTCTGGTCTTTTAACTATTTCAAATAATGCTAAAATGAACGACCTTGTCTACAAATCATTTTATATCTTCTACAGTTTTATCTTTGAATAGATTCCTAGAAATAGAATTGCTGGTTCAAAGGGTAAAAGAAAATGCAATTTGGGTAAATACTGCCAAATTCCCCACAGTGATACCAGTTTGAATTCCCTCAAATAATATATAAAGTCTCTGTGATATACAGCTTGCCAAGTGAACATATAATCCAATTTTTAGATTTTTACCAATATGAGAGAGAATGAATGTCATTTCAATTAAGTTTTCTTTTGTTTTTCCTTATTACTAGTGAGGTGGACATTCTTCCCACATGTATAAGAGTCATTTCATTGGTAGGTTTTTTTTTTTTGGCATTTAATATTCACAGTATTGGGTTTTTTGTCCTCTTAAGCTCTTTTAAAAATCAATTTTCAAAGCCCTGTAGAAATTTAGAAATCACTTTCTTTTAAATAACCTGCAGTGTTATTTTGAAGTTTTTCATTTGTTTCCTTATGGTGTTTTGATATTCAATGTTTAATATAATCAAATTTATGAATCTTTTTACTGTGTTACTGAATTTTGAATATTTATTAAATTTTCCTACTCATGTGTTAAGTATTAACTCACAATTTACTAATTTTTTCCTAGTAAGGCAACTTTTATTTATTTATTTATTTATTTATTTATTTATTTATTTATTTATTTATTTATTTATTTATAAATACATTTTACTTACTTAGTTATTTGGAGGGGGAGAGAGGTAATTAGGTTTGCTTGTTTGTTTATTTAATGGCGGTATTCGGATTGAACCCAGGACCTCCTGCATGCTAAGGATGCGCTCTACCCTTTGAGCTATACCTCCCCCAAGGCAACTTTTAAATACACTGAGAATGTAAATGTATTTACTGGCAGAGTGTGATTAAAAAAAAAAAATCAACCAGGAATATAAGGCTTTGCATTATCTTATCGTACAGTATAGAAATCAAAGGTTGAGTTTTAGAATTTAAGGATATTGAAGCAGAGGTTTTATTTATAAAGTTTATGATCAAATAAAAAACCAAGAGGAATTAACATTACATTTATATCAATAAAATTTATAAAGAGAAGATGGAGAAAGGAGATGGTTTCTTAGTTAAATTCCCCACCTTCAAATGAGGGAAGAAGTTAAAAATGGTTTCATTTTTTTAAAACAAGAATTAATGGTATAGGAACATATTTTAGAATTTTGTAAGAAAAATTATAGCACTTAAAAAATAAATCATGACCAAGGGAAAGAGCAATATGTGATTAGGAAGAGGGGAAAGGATAAGGGATAATGTTAGACATTGTTACATAAACAAGAGTTGTGTTACTAGAAAACAAGTAAAAGGGTAGATTTGAGGATTTTTTTTTTTTTCCAGTATTTTTGTTAGCAGATTAGCCATGAAAGGTGAGGAAAAAGGGAGAAATCAGATCCTGACTAGCATTTCAGTGAATCAGTGACTTGGTGGGGAAGATGGAAGACTGAACAGATTTGGAGAAGGAAGATAACATGTTCAGTTATAAACACAATTGTATGGAGATCATGCAACACACCCACCTCCATGTATTCATGGTGAAACTTATATATGTCTGAATTTGGGAAAAGCATATCTAGGATGTAGATAAAACCAAGTGTCATGAATATGCTGATAGATTAATATTCACAAAGAGGAATTTGTAGAGAACACACTCGTTTTGATGTGGGTTCGTCACCAGTTGTGGATTCTGGCCAGCAGAAGTCCCACGGAGACGGAATGAATTACTCAAGACTCTGGGGAAAAGTCAAGAGAGTGAGAGGAAGTTGGGAGCCAACTCCACGAGCCTCTCAAATCTCTCATATTTATTGAGTACAGTCAAAGGAGGAATGCAGGAATTTAGGGAAGGACAGGGTGGGATCACAATGAGTACAAAGGCTTTGTTTATTGTTGGTGTTTGGCTCAAGGTCAGAAGACCCTTTTTGGTGAATCATAATCGTGTTGAGCCTTTCAGTTTATCAGGGCGGAACGTATGAGAATCAGCTGCCTGACAAGATTTTCCTGGACTCAGGTGGCTGTGCCTGTCTTAGGTTGCCCCCTCAGGGGGTCTTACCAGTCACTGGCTAACCAGCCTTCTCACCTCTGAGTCTGTAGCTTCTTACCATCCCAGCCCAAGGCTGTTTTGGGGATAGAAGACTAACCGCAGGCACGCCCAGCATTTTAGCCGGGGGCCTGGGTCATTGCTAAAACCTCAAGGCAGGTACTAAGCACATCTTCTTTAAGGAGATAAGTGGCTGGGATTGTTATAATTTGTTAACCCAATCATGGCCTCCCACATTTTGAGAAAATTCCATATTTAGAAATTAGATAAAAACAGATGCCTTGGAAAAAAATTAAGAAGAGTAAGCCAGAGTTGAATAAGGAAGTCACAGGAAGAAGGTACTTTAGAGAGGAAAAATGATTAGATCTATTGAACGTGTTTTAAAGACCTACTAATCTAAGGATAAAAATCTGTCACTTTGATTTGGTCACAATTTGTGTCACCAATGCTTTAGAGACATTGATTTCAAAAAAATGGTGGGGGATATGAAATAAAAGATGAAAGTCAGATTGGAGTGGCATGGTAAATGAAGAGGGGTTGCTTATCCATGGCTAGATTTTTTTTTAATAATTTGTTTTGTACATCTACATTTTAAGTTATAAAATCGATAGATCTTTATATAATGAGGTTCCACTTAATTTTTCATATTGGCTATTTGTGCTCTATTTTTCTTTGTCAGCATAACCAGCAGTTTATCATTTTATGAATTTCTTTGTATATAATTTGCTTGGAAAATCTTTTTAATTTTAATTTTATTTCCATTCTCATATTTTGAGTCTAGGATTTCCATTTATTTTATATAGACTGTAATTATCCAGGAGAATTTATTCTCTCAATAGTCATATTTTTTTCACCATTTTAATCACTTCAATGATTTAACACTACAACTTTTAACTGAATTACATTAAATACATTATGATCTTATCTGCTAACTTCAAAATCTACAGCAACTGCTTCTATTTCTTTTTATCTTTTTTTTTTTTAGGAATATGGTTCTTACTCTTAGCATAACTAGTAATTTTTTTTAATTGATGTTGGAAATCATATTTATTCACATTTTTATTCTGCTGTACAGGCTGAGTGAGGACTGATCACTGTGATTCAATTACAAATAGAATTTAGTCAAACCTAGATTATGCCTTTGGTAAGTCACTCTCAACTTCTCAACTTCTTTTTGCTTCTGCTCCTAGGTTTGGTTCTCATGGCCTTCACTAGAAGGTTTGTATATTTGCTATCGACTCTGCTTATCTCTGGATAGTCTTGCATTCTAACACGTTTCCTCAGAACTGCTAGACTACTGCCTGCTAACTACTTGCTCTAATTTTCAGGAGCTCTCTACATAGCTGCTTCTTCTTGTACCCCACACAATTTCAGCAAAACTGGAGGGGAAAACCAGCTATAGCAGGCTATTCTTACCCACTACTTCTATCAGGATCTTATCCCTCATAGGATCTAATTTTATCTCTCTATTTTTATTTGGCCACAAAATGCTCTGCTGTTTACTTACTCCCTCTTCAGTTCTCTTCCTGAACAAAATTTTAATTCTCAGCATCCTGCACTGTGTCATGGTTTGGCAAATGCCAACATAGAAACTAAAATTTCAACAAGTCAGTGTTAACTCAAGAGAATTTCACTTAGTGAAAAAAGCCAATCTCAAAATGTTATATACTGTTTGATTTCTTTTATGTAACATTTTGAAATAAAAAAAAATGTAGAGATTAATGTTTGCCAGAGGTTAAGGATGGGAGGCAAGTGGGAGGTTGTGGCAATAAAAAGGAAAGCAAGAGGGCATCTTCTGTTAATGGAATAGCTTCGTATCTCGATTGTGGTGGTGGTTGTATGAATCTACACATACTATAAAATTAAATAGGACTGTATGTACATATTTGTGTTTACAAATGATTGCATGTAAACTTGTGAAATCTGAATAATCTCTGTGTATTGTACCAATGACAATTTTCTGGTTATACTGACATAATTATGCAAGATATTACTTTGGGAAACTAGGTGAAAAGTACATAGGCTATCCCTGTATATTTTTGACAACTTCCCAGGAATCTATACTTATTTCAAAATTTAAAATTTTTAAAAAAGCTTTGTCCTCAGTGAATGTACCACTTTATATTTCTATCAACAGTGGACAAGGATTCCAATTTCTCTATGTTTTTGCCAACTTCTGCTATCTTTTTCCTTTTTTGATAATAACCATCCTAACCTGTGTGAGGTGGTATCTTATTGATTGTTGTGATTTTAATTTGCATTCCCTTGATGATTAGATATGTATAGTACCATCTAATATACCCATTGGCCATTTGTGTATCTTCTTAGGAGAAAAATCTATTCAGGTCTTTTGCTTTTTTTTTAATTGGATGATTATTATTATTATTATTATTGAGTTCCTGGAGATATTTATATATTTTGAAAATTAACCTGCTATTAGATTTATGATTTGCAAATACTTTCTCCAATTCTGTAGATTGCTTTTTTCAATTCTGTTGATTGGTTCCTTTGATGTACGGAAGCTTTTAAGTTTTATTTAGTCCCATTTGCCTATTTTTGCTTTTCTTGCTTTTGCCTTTGGTATAGCATGGACCTGGGAGACATTATGCTAAGTGAAACAAGTCAGTTACAAAAGGAAAAATACTGCATGATTCCACGTATATGACATATCTAAAACAGTGATACTTACAGAAACATAAAACAGAATGGTGTTTGCCAGGGGATGGGAGGGGGAAGAAATGGTAAGCTGATGCTTAATGGGTATAAAGTCATAGTTATACAAGATGAATAAGTTTTAAAGCTGTCTTGTATAACATAATGCCTATAGTAAATAAGAATTTACTTATGCACTTAAAATTAATAGAGTAGATCTCATGTTAAGTGTTCTAACTGATCCCCTACACGCAAAAGCAAAGGGATACAAGGAAACTTTTAGAGGTGATGAATGTTTATTGCATTGACTGTGGTGATGGTATCATATGAGAGTATGTATATGTCCAAACTCATTAAATTGTATTAATTAAATATATGCATTTTTATGTATTATACTTCAATAAACCTGTAAACTTAAAAAAAATTGAAATAAAAAAATTAAAATCTAAAATTATAAAATTATCATCATTTCTTTCATATTTTTAAATTTGTCTTTGCTGGTTATTTTCAACACAACTATTATTTAAATCATGACTACATATGGAAGTGTTTTTGTTTAATTTTATAGCTTTTATCTGTCCATAATATTGTCTTTTATTATTGAAAAAAATAATCTCTATACTTTTAAAATCATATCTTATAAAAATCTAATCATATAATTAACTGAGTCGACTGTGGGTCTATTGCTATATTTTCTGTCATCTGTCATCTACCACCATCATCATCTATCTTCCAATTGTATCTTATAAATTAAATAAAACGAAGACATGTTGTGAGACTCTGAATGACAGTGACTTTCTATAGAGCATACAGTCTAAATAGGGCAATATCACCTCTTCAGGTGTGAAAAAATTCCCTTAGATAAAACAATGATTTTTGACGCTTGAAAGCTCAACCGTGTCCAACAAAATCTCCTTAGTCATTAATTTCATGAAGGGAGTGTGACTAGCAAAAATATATCAAAAAAATGCTCTTTAGCAGGATGCTAATGAAGAAAAAAATCTGAGAAACACTGCTCTTGAGAATAATGCCTTCCTAGCATCAGACATTAAGTTAAAGCAGGGTTCTTAAAATGTGGTTAAGTAACTGATGGGGATCCAGATAACTGTCAGGAGGTCTACTGGGCCAAAATGATTTTCACAATAATTCTAAGAAGTTATTTAACTTTTTTTTACACTCATTCTCTCATGAGTACACAGTGGCATTTTCCTGAAGTTACATGACATGTTATACCACAACAGATCAAATGCAGAAGCAAATATTATAGTCTAGTGGTCTATTATACCATACTAAAGCTATTTCCACAAATATTAAACAATGCAATGCTTCGCATTTACATTTTTTGAAAATATCTTTTTCATCAAGTATGTTATTCATATCAACATGTTTTAGACTTAGTTATGTGTAAGTAAATCAATAACTATATTTTAAAGTTACAGTGTACTTTCTAATATGATAAATTGCAATAAATATAAAGCATATAAGCAAAACTTTCTGGAGTCCTCAATAATGTTTGAGAGTATAAAAGATAACCTCATTCCCAGAAGTATGAGTCACTGATTTAGAGTTGCAATCCCAGTCAATAGTCAGGAATTCTATCCTGTAGAAGCTGGGTTTAAAATTTGGGAAGCAATGCTGTATTTCAAATTTACATTCATTCCTACAGTGTAGCCTTTTCAGAGTTCCAACTGAAAATTGGGGAAGCTTAGCAGGATTTCTCCCCTTTGATGGAAACTGACCTATAATTTCCCCCTGATAAATCTGCCGGAATATCTGTTTACTCCTCAGTGTCTCAGTCACTGCTTTTGAATTTGGAAAGAAATGCTCTTAAAATGTTGATCTTGCTTTCTAAGATTCTCTCTGCCTAGATCTTAGTCCCAGGATTCTTCACTTATGTTTAGTTCTTATTATAAACACTGTGGTTTCAAAATAGAAATACTCTGTATTTACATTTCAATATAATACATTTTACTTAAATGAAAAAATGTATTTGAATTGTAGATATGAATTTGGTAGATGCTTTATGGTATTTCTTCACCTAAATACAAGTTATGTCATGGAAAGTTCTGCTTTGCACTATAAAAATCTATAATATGAGCAAAAAGTAGTAAGAAAAACACAGACATTGTTATAAAACTTTTACATGTATTATATCATATAATTTTCTCAAAATTATTGTTAATGACATTTTAGGAGACCCCCTTTCTGCTCAGGTTCTACCATTAAGTTCTACTATTCTTAAATAATAAATACTCATCCCACTGGTCTAATTTCTTCCTTAAAAAAAAACTTGTTCTTGAATAGCTGTCTCAGTGAAAAAGAGCTTACACATAAATGCACGTTTTGCCAATGCTAGCTAATTTCCGTTGAAAGATAAACATATAGGTAAATGATGATCTAATAACTTTGATGCACTTAGTCATTTACTCATCTGGTATTACTTTACTGATACTAGATCCAAGTCAATGAGATTGGGACTGTATGAATATGTTAAGAAAAAAAATAATTGAAATAAAATAATGTCTATGAGGGAGTCCTTCTCACACCATGCACGCATGCTGCTAAGTGAGCTTTATTCAGTGAAGTTCAACAATACTTCCCTAATAACATACACAAAGGCATGTTCTGACATCACAAAGGGAGCTCTTTCTCAATAAAAGTAATAGGATAATAATATAAGTACCACAGTTTAAATATTTCAAATGTAATCAAAGAAGGAATTATTCATAAACAGAGAAAGAGAGATGGAATAAGAGAAAGATGACTTGACCTTTAAAACTCTTTTCTGGACCCTTAATGCTTTCACTCTACACTTGTGAGAAGAATAGAGGGTTCTTATAAATGGGGGAAGACTAAAAGAGCAGCAACAACATTAGAGGTTCAATAAGAATAATAATTATTTATATTTAATAAATGTTAAGTATATATAAGCTATATATTAAGAATTATAATCATGAACTATATCATGAATAAAATTGCATAACTATCTTTTTTGAAGACTGAATAAATACATTTTCAAAAGGATAACAGTGATATACAACATGTATGTTGTATGCTGAGGTATAATTATTTTCAGATGCTGAGGTATAATTATTTTTAGATGTTTTTCCTGAATTTGAAGTGCCAGAAATTTAAACTATTCTTACTAAACTTATAATTAAAATAGCTTGGTCATCAAACTTTTAAGAAGATGTTTTGTTTCTCCACCCTCACCATAGCTTAAATACTGTTTGACAATTTTTCATTTTAAATACAAATCTATTGAGTTGAGCTGCTATTTCTGTAGTTCAATATTTCCATTCTCATTTCCCCGTTTCTTTTAATACAACAGAATTTATCTTCCACCTTTTTTTGGGCACTATTTTTTTTAACTCCATTTCATTGGATTATATTCCTTTTAATACCAAAGTTTGTGTGCTGCAGGGTTTCTTCTGTGAAACTTTTCGCTGTTTCAGTAACTGGATCTTCTTTCTGCTCTTTCTTCTGCTTCACCACTCCTTCTTTTATATACTATCCCTGGCTAATCCATTTTAGTGAGTATTTCTAAAACTGGACTGCATTTACCACAGTGGTTTACGATATGATTCACAGGTTACACAAAGTTTTCTAGGACTGTTGTAACAAAGCACTCAAAAGTGAGTGGCTTAAAATAACAGAAACTTATTTTCTCACAGCTCTGGAGGCTAGAAGCCCAAAATTGAGGTGTCAGTAGGGTCACGGTCTCCCTAATGGCTCTAGGGGAGAATCCTTCCTTGTTTCTTTCAGCTCCAGTGTTTGTCGGCAATCCTTGGGTTCCTTGACTTGCAGAGGCATCGCCCCTGTCACATGGCCATCTCCATTGTGTGTGTCTTCACATTGTCTTCCCTCTTTGCATGTCTGTCTCTGTGTCCAAATCCTCCTTTTTTAAAATTCCAGTCTTATTGGATTAGGGCCCAGACTAATGACCTCATTTTAACTTGATTACCTCTGTAAAGATCCTATTTTCCTAACATTCTGAGTTAGGAATTCAATGCATCTTTTTGGGGAGATACAGTTCAATTCATGATACAAAGAGACAGAACAAACATGACATATTTTCCTGAAGATTTGGGGAACTGGAAGAGTGAGTTGAGGGCCTGGTATGGTTTCAATTGTTTTAAGCAGTTTTGTCACATACACATACACTCAAAGGAAGCCAAAACCTCCTTTTACATGTAGCACACGTATGCCCCTCACTCCCCAAGAGCATAGGAGATAACATATACAATGGATGAGTATGACTTCATGTCCTGTGTTTTGCTTTTTGAAATGAATTTTGCCTATAATTCCAATCACCTCATGATTCAACTGCCTACTTTAGGTTTTAGAAGCTGATTTAAAGTTTATCTGGGCTTTTGGAGATTATTTTTTTATTTCACAATTACTGCAGATGAAACTAATAATAAAATATAACTTGGCGTAAATAACTTTCAGGCTTATCAAAGATGATTTTTGATGATTTTTCTATTTTTTTATTCAAGTATTTCAACAGATGCTTCATAATGTGCTTTCACTCCTGCAGGTTATACGTTTTAAATTTTATCACAGTGGGGCCTGATCACAGGCATTCTAAGTCTGTCTCAGAATTTACTACTTGATGTTTTCTTTAGTTTTACTGAGTTTTAAATGACTACTATATAATTATATAACAACAACCGCTTTAAAATAATTCGAAAAATGGGGCAGTTCTACTGCAAAGTTCTTCACTGCGGGCTACCTAGTTACTTAGGTAGGCAAACAGATATGCAGAGCTTTCCTAGGAAATAGTTGCTTTATTATCACACCGTGGGGTCTGTAGACTTAGTTTATGTCAAACAATACTCTGGTGGCTTGAAAGAGTTAGTTCGGTTCCTTGAATTCTCTTCTTAGCAAGAAGTTGGGAAGGCAGATACCAGAACTTCCATCTGCTATTTAGATACTTTTAATCCAATATGGATATTTGGATATTGAGAAACAAATTACTAGTGTAGCTGCTGACAAATCTGTTTTTTTTTAAGTATTTTTAACCTTTATTTATTAAAACATTAAGATAATCATAAGGAGGACTACTACGGTTAAAAAAATTATTCATGGCATTTCCTTTCCTGAAGGTTTTGAAATATTTTTTTTCTGAGATGATTTGAGTATTTATTGTTAATGGGAAGGCAAGGGAAGTAGATGACTACTCAAGTGAATTTCCAGAAAAGTAATTTCCTGCTATATGAGAGTGCTACATATTTTAGTTATCTAACTAGTAAGCACATTCTCAAAAATATATTTACTTGTGAAAGTAAAAGTAAAGTAAGCCTCTACTTTGTGGTCTTATTTTAAATTAAAATTCAGTTAAAATAGTTTTGATTATTATTACTTTTTTAAGTGTACTAAGTAATAGTACATGAGAATGACATAGAAAGAAAAAAAAAGACTATGTAAGCACACTGAGCAATTTCAGACACATGAAGAGCAGGGAAACAAACCATGCATTTAAAATATTCAGAATTCTCTGCGGTGTTCATTCATCTGAGCAGCCATAGTCCTTGAACTCTAATGATGAAGCAGGTGACCAGCTACAGGAATACTAATCTTTAATCAACCCATGTTCGAAGCATGAAATTCTCACCCCAGGATGATGATTAGTTAATTTAATGGAAATAGGATTGTCAGATGGGAAATGTATATAGAAGAATAATTTAGTGTATTGCTATCTGTTATTGCTTTTGCAAATTGAAGAGTAAAATGTCTCTTTATCTGGAACTTACATAATTATTTTTTCAACAAAATAATTCCAAACAGATCAAATAGGAAATATCGCATTTGGTACTCTTTATAGAAGCCAAATGATTGTGACTCGATTGTCTTCATATTATTCAGATTTTTAACCAATGATTCAGGACATTTGATAAATATTCCCTTACAATTCATGAAATAAAACAAAGCTTAGTAGACTACCATTAAGTATATGATCTGAAAATGAACATATAATGACTAACAGAATAATCCAAATACCAGTAAAAGACTTACTTTTATTATGACCAGTAGAAGATTGTTCCTATAAAAAAAAGTACTGTATAGTACTTTTTGTTGTTGTTGTTGTTAAAAAAAAATCATTTGTAAATTAACATCTTAGGAGCTAAACAGTTGCTTCCTGTTTTTATAGATTTTACAGTCTGGGAAATCTTTGCTGTCTGATTTGATCCCATTAAACTATAAGATTTCCACATATTTGGTACTGTACTATATTCCAGGAAAAATATTTTAATTGCTTGAATAAAATAAATGGTATTAATACTTCATATAAAAGTTTACTATAAAATATCCAAGCTGTAAGCAACTATCCCTGAATGAAATATTATATATTATGTTACAAATTTTAGTATTTAATATTTTACCATTAAATCTGGAGAAATTTTTAAACTGTTATGAAATCTATGCAATAAATTTGATCTAGTCCAACTATAAAGCCGTTTAAACAAAGTACATTACTTATATTCTTATAATTCTTTAATTTCTTGAAAGTTTTATTTTTCTCTGTTATAGAAAATGATGCACTTATAAGAGTTCACAGCTCTTGTCTTTGATTATTTGACTTTAGCTAATTAATAAAATTTTTAAGGTATTATTTCTTTTAATTTCAGTCCTATTTCTTAAAATAATTTATTAAGCTATTTATATGTGTAAAAATTATGTGATATATAGAATAAACTTGTATCAAAGTATTAAAGTGACATTATTATGTTTTTCTGTGAATCTTTCCAACGGTTACCATTAATTACACTTATGAACACCCAAATAATGATATTTTAAATTTATATTTTAAAGTTTATTTTTATGGAAATTTTCAGAGGCTTTTGATGGTATAAGAAAAAAATGAATAACTATGCTGCAATACCAATTTTTAAATTAAAGTTAACACCTTATACTGCTGAGAAACAAATAGGAAGTCACTGACAAAGGAAAAATAATAGTGAATCTGAAATTAGAAATGAGTCATGTTCCTGTAACTACACGTTCAAGAGGTAAATGACTACTTTGTTATATAAATCACCTTTGACTAATCAAAGTATGTAGTCTTACAATAGTAAAACATAAATTATGTTACTGACATTCAGCAAGTTAACATTAGAAAAATTGAGTTGCTTGTACTGTGTATATTTGATTAAAAAGTAAAACTAGTTTAATTTATTTATAGGGCTACATGTAAAATGTGACTAAACTTAATCATGGTATGTTTTTACATTTTTGCAATCATATATCATATATAGTCATATATATTTATTTATGTTGTATATTTACTTTAATATTCATTTCTAGTGTTGTGCAGATTACTGAGAGATTTCTTTTACTTTTCTTGAGTGGTTGTGGCTGTATGCTTGTAAGTATGAGAAAAAGATTGAGAGTATGTGAATACAGGTATACTAGCTAGAGTATGAATAACATAATCAAATTGAAAAGAAACTGGAGCTTTTCAAATGGGTAGGTGATTAAAAAAAGAATATAAGAAACCATGGAACACAAGTCCTATAAATAACTGGGGAGAACCTGTTATGGAATGTGCAGATTATGCTCTCTTCTCTTCCAAACTGGAGCTAAAGAAATCTTTAAATCTTTCAATATTATAAAAAAGGAAAATAGGACATATGTATCAAACTTTTAAAGACTTGGGAATCAATAAATATCACTCTTCCTAAAGTTTCTGTGATTTCCGAAATCTGTGTAAAACGAAAACAAAAACAGAAACAGAAACAAACAGTAAGAGAGAAAGAGTCCATAAATATGTACTCAAAATGTCAACTTAGATAAGTTGACCATCTCAGAAAAGGAAGCATCACCAGTTGGCTTCTGCTGCCTACCTTGGCTCTGGGGATTCTATAATAGAGGCCTTCCATAATAGAGGATTCCATAATAAAGGATTTCATAATAGAGGCCTTCACTTAGTGCTAACAGAAAAAATATGAGGGAGATTTGAAAAAAACAGAACGTGGTTGTGTCCCAATGTGGAGGAAGTGATCACAAAGAATTACTGTCTGCTATGGCCACAGAAAGTAAATGGATTATTGGATAATTTGATGGCTGTGCTTATTTGTGTTATCTACTTTGACCTTAGAAAGTTTTTATCATAAGGTTAAAAAAAAAAAAAAAGAAGTCAAGAAAAAACTGGGGCATAACATCAGGGCACTGCTTGAGAACAGCAAAGGCAAGACACCAACAGTAATAAGAACAGGTGGGCTATGTAACCCCTGAAAATTATCTACCGGGGAAGATCCTAAAGGACTAAACATCTCCCACTGTGACTCTTGCAAGACTTCCACCCCCAACTGTTCTTCCCACCCCTCTTACTAAACTCAGATTGACTCCAGGGAACCCTGTCTTGCTGCCCCTACGTCTTGTGCCATAACTATCACAACCTAAAATTCTTCATATCTTCCAAGAAACTGAATAATAAGCAATTCTTGGAACAAATTACAGTGCACTGACCTTTTTCCAATCTGTCTTGTGAAAACTTTAGGCTTCTTGTTTTTCTCCTACCACACTGCACACTCATCTATCTCTATCATTGTTTGACCAGCCTCCTTCCTTAAGTGTAATTTTTACGGTTGAGGTACTTAGTTTCACTAAGAATCTGGGAATACACGAGTTTGGGGATAAATGGAGGCTAGATCATGAAAACAGAAGCTCTCTCTCTAAACTTTATCTCAGAGACACAAATAAGAGTGCAATGTATAGTCCCGGCTTTTCCTCACTCCCCACTGAGACACAACCTGTTTGCGTCTAAGTCTACAAAGAAAAATTTACAGGATTTCTAAGAACACAACGTTATGAAATATAGAAAAGCTAAAACTGGAGTTGGTAAAGGAGCAGCAGTCACTCACTTTCGTGGGGAGAGGGGAATGTTTGATATTTTTGAGGTTTTCACAGTGACCTGGATTTGTCTCTAGTCAGTCAAGATTATGATGCAGTCTTATTTTCCATCTGCCTTCATCATGATCCCAGAGTGATCTTTTCTGATGTTGGTGTCCTGGGAGATTACTTTTGAGAACACCACGTGTGCCCATGAATGCCAGGCTGTCTCCCTGCAACACTGAGTCCTAGATGTTAGTATTCAGAAGAGCTCCTATGTCAGGGGCTGCTATTCTCTTGCTCAAAATATATCTTTTTAGCATCAGATACACCACAATATAGCATCAATGTCTTTTTTCCCCAACTAAATTGGAAAACGTACTGACTGTAAAAAAAAAATTTTTAACAAATAAATTGATTAATTTATCTATTGACTAGAAAGCAATCTACATACAAAAGTGATGCCAGAACACATACTTTTATGTGTGTTACAATTTATGTAACTGCTTCACTTAATAATTTAAATTAAGCAGGGGAAAGATAATTTACTTTTAACCATGTTTAGTCAAATCTACACAATCTGCCTCTCCTAATCGTATGATGATTTCCTCTTCCCTGCATTATTATAGTTTTCCTTATATGCTTCACTTCTGGGGTCACTCAGTTTGTGAACAATGGTCATTATAATTTCAAAAAGAATATCTCTGATCACATCATACTTATCTCCATAATTATACAAGACTTATTTCTCATGCCTTGTGAATGAGTTGTAAGTTGGCACTACCGCCCACTGTCTGCAGTCAAAACTACCCTTCCTCCTAAATTCCTAAACCTTTTACATACAAACATGAAAACCATTCCCAGTGATGCTCCTACTTTTAATCTCTAAATTTTGCTGTTTTTATTTTCTCTTCTGCCCATGCCCATCTCGTATTTTTCCTTATTACCAATATATTATCAACCAAATGACATTCTGGAAAAGGCACAGCTACAGAAACAATAGAAAGATCATGGTTTCCAAGGGTTTGGAGAGAGGGAAGGAGGCAGGAATGAATGGGTGGAGCACAGGGGATTTTTAGGGCAATGAAATTACTCTGTATGATACTATAGTGGTGGCTACTTGTCATTATTCATTTGTCAAAACCCACAGAATGTACAACATCAAGAGTGAACTCTAATGTAAACTATGGACTTTGGTTGATAATAACGTGCCCATGTTGGTTCATCAATTGTATCAAATATGCCACACTGATGAGGGATGATGAGGGAAAGGGACTATATATGTGTGGGCAGGGGAGAGCTATGTGTGAACTCTGTATTTTCTGCTCAATTTTGTTGTGAACCTGAAACTGCTCTAAAAGAATAAAGTCTATTAAGAAAATATACATATATTACCTACCACTCCAACTCCATCACAAGTTTCACATTTTACAGCTTTGAAGTGTTCTTACATTTTTTTTCAAACTGATATAGTAGTTAGCGCCCCTAATAGAACATCACATTATGCTGTACAAGATCACTTTTATACCTCTCTTATTTCTCAGTTAGATTATATGTTTATTTTAGGTCATGATTCAAACATTCAATATTAAGTAAAGTCTAGACAGAAGTATGCATTTTCATAAATTATCAAAAAAAACTCTTGAATGGAAATTTAAAGTGTTCTGTTTTAATATGTAAAATGCTAAAGATTGTTTCCATTTTGACACAGTTACCTCACTTTCAACTTAAGATAGCTTTTCTAAATCTTTTCTTTTTATAAGTATATTAATGCATATTGATATGTCACATCTAAGGACAAGAAGTTTGAAAGCTGCTGTCAGTAGAAGCTTTTCCAACTTTTAATTAATATTTCTTAGTTACTGATAGAAATGATAAATACTTAACAAATTGTGAAAAAGACTGTATCAACAATGTTAGTTTATCTTACTGTGCTGTAAGAAAACTTTCAATTTTGGAAAACTAAAAAGTAAATTTATTTTACAAATAAAAGAAAAATACTGTCTAGAAACTAGAGAGAGTTTAATTAACATTTTGGTGATAACGTATCATTCACATGAATATAGTAGAAGGATATTACACCCGTGTGTGTGTGTCTGTGTGTGTGTGCGTGTTCATGCACAAAGGAATATGAGATCATAGATGTGTTCTGGCAGAAATAACCATAAAAACCTTAATAAAACAGGAAGTTTGGGATGTGAGATAGAAGGGAGACTACAGTAGCACATAAGGTCATAAGTGATCCAGAGGAAAGGTTCCAGGGCCTTTGAATAAAGACCTGATTGATAGGGAGGAGGAGCAATGCCCTGGAAAAGAGGCCTGGAGACTTGTCACGTTCCAGTTAGAGGAATTTCAACGTGAGAGGGAAACACAGAGAATGAAAGCCCAAAGGGGGTCAAACTGAATATCCGCACATTTAACTTGAATCCCGTAAACTGTCAACAATCAGTAAGAAACATAGCTTATGTTCAAGAAAAAGGGAATTAATTTTAAAGTAGCTATAATGTTTTGGAAGAAATGTAGTTAGATATAGGAAGTCTCTCAATGCACCTAGCTATGGGTACAAGGAATCAATTTTTGCTCTAAATCATAACTCTGTTGGGAAATTCTAATAGTTCAATCACATTCTTCTCCTCTGAGCATAATCTCATTATTGTTACAGAGAATTTAGTCCTCCCTTGTTTCCACCCTCTTCCTCCTAAGCCCAAAGATTTTGCACTCTTTCACATCTTCTGTTTTGTTTTCTTTTTAACCAATTCTGCTCTTAGAACAGTTGATTTCCTCAACTGATATTGCATATGTCTTCATCTCCAAAAAATACTGCTGTAGACTTCTATAGGTTTTGACAGGGATTCACCATAAATGGTTAAAGCATAATGAAATACTTCTTTTGTTTACATAACACTCCCTTTGTTTCAAGGGGTTCTGAAACATGCCTCATGGGCTAGGTTGGAAATAATCGTGAAACACTGTATTCTGCCTTCTTCGAATTTCCTGATCCAGAGATAAAAGAACCAGTGACCCAGGAAGGATTTCTGTTTCCAGACTTGTTCCTACATTTGAGTTACCTGCATACAGTTGGCCTATGACATCCTAATATTATTACACACAGATCTACATTGTAACTGTCTGTTTGCCACTTTCTCCCACATGCAAATAAATGTAAGTAACTTGATGGCCAGTTCTGCATACTATTCATCATTTGATATGCAGTTTTCACATTTTTACTATGATTGTTATTTTTTTGGTGTTTTTACCTTCTTAAGATAGTTTATATTTTAGCTTATTTTATTGTAGTCATTTACTCACTCTTTAGAAGATTTTCCTTATTATCTAAAAATTATATAGCTGAGTACATTATATAATAATAAAACACACAGAGAGACATCCCGCAAAACAGCATATTTACTCACACATGCACAATCATCCCTTTGTCTAGCAATGACACAAAACTTTCATCACCTAGTCCATAAACAAATTCAGGAGCTATCCACACAATTTAACACATTTGGAAAGATATTATATATCTCAGGATTCCTTTGTGAGATCCACTCCTCCACAAGATTTTGCTGAAGAGCTCATTGCCAAATTGTTAGCACACTTTTCTCTCTTTAACTGCTTACTTACTTAGATCATTGTAGGCCTGCAGGCTGCCTAGGTTGCCGAGGTCAACCCAAGGTTAGTTCTCTATTGCTATCGTCAGCGTTTAAGTCTCAGGTGAGATTATTCAGTTCAATCTCATATTTAACCTTCAGCTTCAAGCTTTCTTTGTCTAAAATGCTTTGCAGACACTTTTGAAACAAGACATCATTTACGTATCATCACCTCAGTCCAAAACTACAGCTATCAGGACGCAGCAGCTTCAAGGAATTGGGGTGATGTCCCTTCTGAGCCGTAGAAGAGTTTTCTAATGAATCAAAACAGTTTGAAAACTCTAGAATAAATATAATGAAGTCTTTGATAAAAAAGCTGGTATTAAAATAGGAGTTGAAGGGAAACAATAAACAATGAATGCAATGTCTTGATATTTATTGTCAAGATATTATATGAAATAGCACAGTGCTGATTTTATTTCTATACAAATCAATAGGTATATTCTCTCACTTTAAATATTAATATTCCAGGCAAGTTTAATGTTTTGGATGTCCACCACAAAAGACATTGTGATTTGATGATGGATAGTGAAGAAGCACTTTAGGACATTAAACAAGTTACTAATTGTTCCAAAGATAAAAATAATGACTTTGTGAACTGAAAATATTTTTATACTGTTACTAATGGACTCATTTTAAAGATAGTGATAGTTTTATTACAGACATTATGATCTATATTAGAGATGGTTGATTAGAAGAATGATCTGGATTATCCTAATTCTGCTTATGTTTAACCACTGAGTTAAAAGTAATAAGAAATTTATGTTGGTTTCAATAGGCAAAAGAGGTCCCCAAACTTTGTCTCTATTCCCAAAGAGAAGAATACAGAGATTCTAATAGTGTTCTCTATGAAAATTAATCTCCCTGGATTTCATTTATTAATGAATGAAAATGCTAAAGGTGATACAAATCAATTTATTCTTCCACTGATTCATTTCAGCCAACATTTAAAGAACACAAACCTAAGTTTTCCTAAAACACTGAATGGGAATCTACCAGAGGACAACTGAAGAAACGACTCTGTCCTTAGGGGCAGAATTTAGCACACCAAGAACAGTAGCTACAGTATGTGTCAAAGTTCATATATCTCCTCTTCTTACTATAGGCAAATTACGTATAATATATTATGTAATATACATATATATATATATATACACACACATATATGAGGTATAGTAGTGTTCAGGTTCAAATCTCATTATAGCATTTCATTAGAAATAGAGCGTTATTCTTTAATTGTTTTTTTAAGCCAGACACACACTTACAAAAGTGAGCAAGACTAAACTATTTGTTAATTCCACAAATGCATTACTTCCTTAGAAATAATTTATTTTTTAATTTTTAATTTTTATTATAGTTGATTTACAATGTTGTGAGAAGTCATATTTTATTAATTTTAAATAAAACAAATTAAATTACCATGTTTGATTTTTTTTCTAATAAAATCCATGTATATTCAAATTTTACTCACTTTACTCATAGGAGCTAGTGACTAAATAGTTTCAAAATGATGTTTTGAGATAGTCCTTAATAATAACTTTTAAATAAACTTGATTTTTCAGAGATGTTTTAAATTTACAGAAAAATTGTAGACTACAGAGTGTTCCAATATAACCTACACCCCACCCAACTTCCCTTTTAACATCTTACATAGTATGGTATATTTGTGCAATTAAGGAAGAAAAGTTGATACATCATTATTATTGACTATAACACATTTTATTCAGGTTTCCTTACTTTTTAACCTAATGTCTTTTTTCTGTTTGTTTGTTTCACAATCCCATTCAGGATATGACATTACATTTAATTTTCATGTCTCCTTAGACTCCTCTGCTTTGTGACAATTCCTCAGATTTTTCTTGTTTTCGTTGACTTCCACAGTTTTGAAATATACTGGTTAGATATTTTGTAGAATGTCCCTCAACTGGGATTGATCTGGTATTATGGTCATGAATATGCTGGTATTATTCATTTTGAGAAAAGAAGTTCACAGAGGTAAAGTGTCATTTTCAATTCATCATATCAAAGTTACATACTATCAAAATGATTTTTCACTGTTGATGCTGATCTTATTCACCTGGCTGAGGTGCTGTTTGCTAAGTTTCTCCAGTGTAGAGTTACTGTTTCTAGCCTGTATCCTTTGGAAGGAAGTCATTGTGTGCTGCCCATATCTAAAGAATGAGTAGTTATGTTCCCCCTCCTTGAGGGCAGAGTATCTGCAAAATTATTTGGAATTCTTCTGCATGGGAGATTTATTTCTTCTCTCTCTTTAATAAATTAACTAACTCATTAATTTGTATGTGAGTGAATTCATGTGTTAAAAAATATACTTTAGGTTATTATCCAATGTTCTTTTTTTTCATTGCTTAAGTTGTTCTAGTTTTGACTATTGGAAACGCTTTCAGTTGACTTTCATTATCCCTCCAACGTATCTCCCAACATTGTAGGTGTGTTGTTAGGTGTGTTAATTGCTTGTTTATTTGCTCTCAAGGACTTTCTTACTTCCTAATACTGCAGGACTTCAGGATCACAGTGTCTATTTCCTGCCCCAGACCTAGAATCAGCTATTTCTGCAATAAGCCTTGTTACTCTTATTGATGAGTGATAAGAGAAATCAAGATCTATAGGTTAAATATGTTCGTTGCTATTGGAACATCATGAGAATTGAAGGTAACCTGGGGCCCAGAGCCCAAGAACAAGGGGTAACAAAGTGGATGCACATTTTAGAGAGAGAAATTGACCTGAATAAGAGAATTCAATTTATCTAGAACTAAAAGGAAGATAATGATATATATATATATATACACCCAATTAATACTCAAGTAAAATAAAAAATTAAAAAATGAACTTTTGAAATAAATTACCTATTAAATACTCAGTTTGGCACTTTTGACTATTTCCTATCAAATTATTTTTACAATCTCTTTCATGCATTGAGATGTATGTTTATTAATTATTACTATAGTAATAATATTTAGTATATAAACATATATAATTATATATTCTTATAATTTCAAATTAAAATTAACTTCAAATTAATTAGTCAGATTTATATAAAATATCCTCTTTTTTTTCCTTTTTATATTTTTTTACTATCTTAACATTCTGAGTTTATTCTCATGCTTATATTGGTTACATTGTCAAAAGTAAACTTAACTTATTTCATTATATTTACTATAAAAATACATTTTACTATATTACTTGTTTTATTATATTTCTTTTTTCTCATATTTCTTAGTTTTTATTGATGTTTTAATCTGTATTTATTAATATCATCACTTATTATTGTGTTGAATTATTTTATCTGTTTTTACAGAAATAGTTGAAGCATGAATTTAACTCCAAATGAAACTCTAATTACATCTCAAACAATGACATACGTTATTGTCTTTTTACACATTAGTAATGTTATATCTATGGATTTACCTTTCTTATTCTACCCATTCTAATGTTAATATCTTCCAGGAACACCCTCACAAAAACACCCAGAAGTAATATTTAACATCTGGGCAACCCATGATCCAGTCAAGCTGACACATAACATTAACTGTTACATGTACTTATTTTCTTACCCATGTGTTTAATATCTATGTTTTTCAATGATTCCTGTTTTATGTGGGAACTCAGTTTCATATCAGGTACTTTGAAGATCTTATCTCTTATTTCCTATAAAGTTATTTTATTCTATGGGGACTAGTAAAGTCCAAAGTATTCCTATTTGTTTAGCACCTTTCTTTCATATACCTCTTATTCCAGGCTCTTTACAAGAGCAGAGATGCATTTAACATGTTATTATAGGTTATTAACTATCATTGTTTTCTTGAAGTGATCATTTTTCTTTTCGTTTCTCTGTTTACATATAACAATACCATGGATATGTTCAGAGATCATTAGCTATTGATCCAATTTATTTTAAAAGAACTTTACACATATTCATACCACAAACATATACAAGCGGATTATATAATTGATTATTTTATCGCCATCTTTAGACCCCCCCGTGGTACCTATTTGCATTTGAACCAAATATTTCTAGGCCAATTATTCTCAACCAGGAACAATATTATTTACCAGGGATTATTTGGAAAAGTCTGTGAACATTTTTGATTTTCAAGACTGAGGGGATGGTATGGCGATGTAGTAGGTAGAAAACAGAGGTGCTGCTAACTATTCTATAGTGGGGAGCACAGCCCCCACGAAAGAATTATGTGGAGCAAATGTCAGTAGAGACAAGTTTGAGAAGCCCTGCTCTAGGCTTGTCACAGGATGGTTTTTCTCTCTCCTTTGCTTTGGCAAGTGGAGTATGAGAGCAAATGACATGTGTCACAATTTGGTAAAAGATTAACAGACAGTTCAGAATATAACACGCTGTTAGTATATCCCTTCCCACAGAGTACCCTGATCCAGTCAAGGGATGTCCAATTAGTTTGCATCTTTGAGTGAGAACGATGTGGAACAGAGGTTTACTTCTCTGAGAAAGACAAGTACTTGAAACAGAGAAGTACTGTAAGTGAGAAAGATATGTTATTTTAAACTACTGTGATTTTATTTTTTCCTGTAGTGTAATCTAGGCATTACCACCTGTGGCCATTTAAAATTTAATTAAATTATATTAAAAATTATTACTTCACTCACACTAGCCACATCTCAAGTGGCTTTAAAAATGGCATGTACCTAGTCGCAACTATGTTGGACAGTGTAGATATTGATCATTTCCATTATTACATAAAGGTTTTTTTTGAAAATATTAATAGGTTATTGTCACTGGAAAATCTCTCATTTCCCCTCTCTGCAACTGAATTAAACTCAACTCCGCACACAAAAAATGTGTATTACTGTAGTCTCTGTGTGTGTGTTTAAATGTGGTTATATTTTATAGATTTATCTGCTTTTTGTTTTTCTCAATCAAAAGTATGTCATGATTTTTTAAATTATTTTATTTTAATGGTGTATAATGTCCACAATGAGATGTTAGACCGATTATCACTCTCTTTACCCTTCTAGCATGTTTGCTTCTAGGTCTGGCACTCTGTATTTCATGGGGCAGTTTGACCACTTCAGATATCAATGACGCAAACATCCTTTTATATAAAGTTTTATTTTTCAGTTCTTTCATTTCTATAAGAGAAAGTCCCTGGAGTGCTTTTTGGAATACCTTTTGGGAATAAATTATGCTTTATTTATTTATTTATTTAGTAGGATTTCTAAGTTGTCTTTTTTCCCCCAAATGGTTGCAGCAGTTCACATTTTTATGATTAACACAAAGATTGGATTCACTGGATGCTATATTGCTCACACCAGGATAACTGGTGTTTGATATTTCAATTTTTCTTTGCTTCTCCATAATTCCTAATAAATTTTGCCATTTAAATTTTTTTTTGGCCTTTATATATGCTGGGGAATGCAACCCTTTGTAGCCTTCTCTTTTTGTTCTTATTTGAGTATTTTTAAGTAAGTTTGTAGGAATCTTCAATATAGTACTCTTTATTTCATATCTGTATTTCTCTTTTAGTTCCTCAACTGCACTGTATCTAAACAACAATTATTGTACTTTTTTCATATAAAACCTTTATTTTTATATTATAAAATATATTTGTCTTTTATTTTATAACTTGGAATTCATGTCTTCATTATTAGCATATTCCTCTACTCTAGGTTTTATCTGTGTTCTGTTTGATAGTGCCCTAAGGGTTATATATTTTCAGATTGCTTAACTTTTAATATATTTAGAGTTTATGCCTTTGGTTGTCAAATTTGATTATTTTTTATTTATACTTAACTTTAGATTTGAGTAAATCATTTGTCAATATTTAATTAATTTAAACATTTTAAACTATTTAAGTCTAACATGTTTTATTGTTAAGACTTTTATATTTTAAAGTCTACTAAATTAAGTTGAGGGTTATCTGCATAATAATTGCATAATATTACTTCAGTGACAATAGCTCTTAAAACGTAATCACTTTAATGACTACATAGACTACTTGTATTTGCCTTGATGGTTATGACTTCAGATCTCTACTGTAAAATTTTTGTGTCTCCTTTTCAGTGAAAATTATGCCTTGTCTTCCAAGTACACCTGGAATAGACTTTTCCTGATGTCAGTGCCAAAAAGGTCAGGATATTAGATGTTACCAGTAGAAGTGATCAGACCCATTATCTAAGCTTTGTCATTACTCATAACTGTTTCATTTTTGATGCATGCTAAAATAATTGTATTTTAATACACAAGTAAGCTTTCAGTTACATAAATATTTAAATAAACAGATGACCAAAAGAAAGAAATAAAAATCATTACTCCTATGATACCTCTTGTGTGTGTATAATTTTAAAAAGTGTGATAGTATCATCTTTATTCTTTAATGGTACTTTTTAAATAACTTTTAGTATGTAATCAGATATTCCCATATAAAAGAAATTTTAGTGTTTACCTAATATTCGACCCCATTTTTGTAAAAGAATTTATCCAGTAACTTTTATTAAATATTTATAATATTTTAAGTTATTCTCTTTAATAAAGATGTACATTCTAATCCATATACATAATTATTATCTTGGGAGTAATCCCTACATTCTGATTCCACAGTTATTTTTGATTCTTTCAATAAGCATTGTTAAAATTCTTCTAAAAATACTTATGCCACCGTGGCAACATACGGTGGAAATAATTAAATGTTGTTGCATACTTTATTTGGAACACCCAATTGGATATGTTAATAATAGTTCTTAAAAAAATCACATGTTATTGAAGGATTGTGAAAAGTAAATTCACATATACTCAGAGTTACTTCTAATTCTTTCCATTTCTTTCTCCTTACAAATAAGAAATTTCTTCATATTTCTGTATCTAACCTAATATCTACTGCATTGCCTGCCACAAACTATATGCTTAATATATTTTGAATAAATAAATGTTTATGATTTTGGTCTCACAAATTTGGACTAAAAAGTAATTCTACCTTTCTTTTAATACTGGAACTGTATTATTTAATTGGAAACTCAATCTTTTCCTAAATTTCTCTTTGAAAAATATCCTTAAGGACTTTTAAAAGTTCTTACACAGGTTCACAGTTGTATGCAGGAAACAGAAAATGAGGTACGCTTCTCATATTATACAGAAACAACTTTTGATAACATTATTGACCTGCCTGATGATTACTGAAGGCTTCAAGACCAGTTCACTGACGTTTTCAAAAAGCAGCCTGGAGTGTGCCTCCACTATGAGACATTTTGAAGAAATGCCTCCATTAATCACAACTGCCGAAGCCTGTCCTCATCAACCTCCGGCTTTTGCGCTCAAGATACAGTGCAATTCTCTGCTCGTTCAGTCAAGCCATTGTAGCTCTCAGACATGAAGGAGTTCACTCTTTCCCGAGTCACACATGGTGAGGATTGTCTCGTATCACAAAGTGCTTGGTCCCCATTCTTACTTATCAATAGTTTCTATTCACAGATGAGCATACATACCACAGAGAATTTTTTATTTTTCCTCCCATTATGTGGTCAACAGCTCTGTGCGTTATGCTGGGATATTCTGTGACCAAATAATCACTCTTCAGAGTTCAGTGAACCATGATCAGTTGCCCAGACGATCCAATTCACTTTCACTTCAATGTCAAACTATTTCCCAGGGATTACACTGGCCCTTTCCTTTAAATCATCTTGATCAGGGTGACCTAATTCATCCAAATACTTCTTTTTCAATGAAATTATATACCGGGAGATGGAATTATGAAGCCCTTGCCCTTTAAGGCAAATTTGCACTACTACAGTCCTAAAACAATCAAGTCCTTTGGTGAGGGGCACCATGACAGCACACACTTACAGTCTTTATATTGTGTCATCAGAATGACCTGGTACATAGTTCCCTGTGAAAGTGGAAAAACATTCTTGCCTTGCAACAGAGAATATTCACATAGTTTTTCCCAGGGCAAAGGGATACTTCTCCAAGGTGAATTGATGTTTCCATTTTTAAGAAAAAAATAATGATTTATAAGTGATAAAATGTAGTGCCACAGGTGCTCTCTGTTTGTTTTAACATATTAATAGATAAAAATCAAAATTTAAAAGAAAACAAAACAAAAACATTTTTATGATATATTTGATACAATATATATATCAAATTTGATGTATTTGATATATATATATATATACGTATATCAAAAGTCTTATTGTATATTTGACAAAGGATTTTGTTTATTTATTTAGTTGGTTGGGAGGAAAAAAAGTATCACAATGAATGAGTAGCTCAGAAAATTATGACTGGCTTTCAAGATCATTTCTAGCTGTAGGCTTACTTAGTGGAACATTTTGTGGGTCTGTGCCCACATTTCCTTTATGCCTGTTTTTTGTCCTTCACAAGACATGAAAACATTTCAGTCACTCTATAAAGAGGGAGCTCATCTTTTAATGTCAATGGAAAGTTTATTAATGTATAAGTTATATAGCCTACATCCACACATATGTCATACCATGTGACAAGCCACCATTTGTTATACAACCTTCCATGCCCAGACATATGTCGATTTACAGAGCAGAGTACGAATACATCATAAATAAATTTTGTGAAAGGTTATTTTCTGAGACAAGTAAATTGTTAAATTACTTAAATAAATATGTAAAGTAGGCATGCTTGCAGATCTGTTTGCTTCTCACAGTGAACACTGGAATATTAGTTTAGTTATCATACGTAATAGTTTCACACTATCTTAAATTGACTTTTTCCATGATTACATTTAAGTTTTAAAAAGTTGATAAATAAACTAGATTTACAACTCCCAGAGCTAAGTGACACAGTAAACAAGGTCAGAAAAATAATATATTTCCACACTTCTAAAATAAAACCTTGTTCTTTAGATAGCATGTTAGGATGGAAATTTGAAACTAGTATACTGCTTGCATAAAAGTTTGAGGACACATTCCTGACATATTAACTTTATATAAATTATTAATCTTCACGTAAACACAGCAAATGTGGAACTTGAGGAACATTAGTTTTTTTTTTTTCCCCTTAGAAAATAAAAACATTACATTAGCATCTTTCAAATATGCCTACTTGTTTTGGCTACAATAACAGTCATAATAAGATTTACATTAAAAATTTTAGATTTAATATATTTTCTATATATATGTAACAATCTCATTTTTAAAAAATTTTGAACAGGAAATACTATTAAATACATGTATTTGTTTTTTATTTCCCTTTGGAAAATATTATCTTGATGATAAGTATTGCCATCTTATAGGTAAACATATATACATTCACTCACTTGAGACTCATTAATAAGAAATAAATACGTACTTCAGAATAATAGGAATTACTTGAGTTTGACTCAGTCACAGTAATACAGAAAGGGGTAAATAGGCTACAATTTAATAGTAGCTCATACTGATATTTGAATGGGAATGTTGTTTTAATAGTTAATGGATCAAGTAGTTTATTTTCCATTTTTTTCATCTTCAATTTTATAACCACAATTGTCTCAAAAAAAATCAAAGACGTTAGCAGTATTTTAGATGTCCCCTACATAATATATTTAAATTAGCCACACAAGCTATTCTGCACTTTACCATATATTTCCTCCTATATCACCTACAAAAGTTAAGCTCTTATGTGTGAATTTCATCATTTTTTCACTCCCTTACTTAAAAGCTCATTCTTTTCACCTTGTTTAAGTCACAGAGGGAAAGAGTTGTTGCTTACTTTCAGACTCATCAAATGTTATCATGAATCTATCAATTTCTATCTCCTTTTAGGCCTAAATTCATTAATTACTGCATAAATGTATGAATTACTGCAAGCTCAATCTAGACATATTTCTGAACAGTGTGTGTGTCTTACTCTTATCAAGTTATATATATATAGATATCTATATATATCTATATCTCCATTTCATACACTCAACTGAAAGGCAGATTGGTATGATTTACTTCTAATCATATGCCCTAACAGGCACGTACTTCAAGCTGTTGAGATCATTTTAGTTTACACCATATGTATTCCTCACAGTCATATCTACAATATTCTGAACCAGTGAAATATATAGTATCCATTTCTCAGCATGCATTGCTACTAAAATTTTTCTTTTTCTAATTCTCAACAAATCATATTATAACTACAACATCTTCTAGAGTATAGGCTTTTTAGTTTCTCCTACTCCCACCCTCAATCCATTGTCTTATTATCCAATAGCTGGTGCTCTTCAGAGAGGAGTGAGTAACTGACCTTCATATAGAGAAAACCAGTAAGACCATAATATTTAATTGCTTTTTGGAAAGCAATAATTATTTTAGAAATGCCTGGACTGATACAAAACTGTATAAAGAAACTAAACAAAAGAGGTCTCCATATATAATATTTGCAAAGTTGTGATGATATAAAATTTTATACAAATGTGCATACACACACACACACACACAGAGTCAACTAAAATGTGTAAGTGTGGAGTTTAGGCAGATAAGGAAAAGGAAAATTGAAAATTATGTGTACCCCTAATAGCTGTGATGCATACTACTATACTATCCAAATTATTTGTCATAGTATTAAATATTAATCAGCCTAAATTATGTATCTCTTATATTCAAGATTTGATTGACTTTAGTTTACCAGTCCTTTATTATATATTTTAAATGATAAAGGACAATATTTAAATAGGAATAGTAATTATAATTGGAAGCATTATTTTCTATAAGATAATGTAAACATGTGGAATGATAGAACATTCTACTAAGGTAGTTTTGTAAAACTTTGTAAAAAAAATATAATGTAAAATACTAATTTCAAATTAATTTGTAAAATGATCTGAGCATCATGGACCTGTATGAATATGTCTGTCTATAAAGTATAGAGATAGATACCCCTCTACTTGTGTAAGTAGAAACATATGTACATAGCAAATTGTACAGAATATCCAGATAGTTCAAGGAACAGTAAGATCTATACTGAAAGATAGAAATAATTATACCAGTTGCCACACACCAAATGCAGACTTAAAGAAAGGTTGAAGCCTATTGAACAGCCTTAGGACAGTTTTGTTTGGATTTTATCCCATTTTCCAGGTGATAAATCCTCTGCATACCTATAACAATTATAGTGTAGTAATGAGTTCATCTTCAACTGAGATCTTGTGCGCTGAGGCAGGGTACAATTGGCATGCAGAAGAGGTTCACGTGGAAGACAGGTAGATGGAGAGTGGGAGAAAGGAGATTACTGATCCTATACTTCTATGTCATATGTAAGATGGATTTCCTTGATGCTTTTTATTTTTGACAGATACAGGTTTTCAAATGACAATGAAGTGAATGTAGTTGCCTTTGGGCTTATTCAAATGAAGATTGAATACATTTGAAATAACGGGGAAACAATATAGCTGATCGAATTTGATTTTGTGCTGTATATCTGAGGCTTTCTATAGTCATAGAACTAGGCTTTCAACTAACAACCAGGGGAAGTTTGGAGGGAACTTATTTTTCTTTGCGTGCATTTGCTTCATAATATACTTTGGTTAAGATTTCATTTTCACCACTCCACTGACTTTGTCTTGGAAGAGTCCCTCAGTGAGTTCTTTGTTATGGACATACTGAGCTCATTAGGTTCTTCAGTTTTGTTCACTTCTCACTCTATTTCTATTATGAACTTTCTTACTCTTATTACACCCTCTGCTTTGGCTTTTGAAAAGACATCTCCACCCTTTAAACACTGCTGCTTCGGTCCTCTCACAGTATATGACAGCTTAATCAAAAAATCTGTATCCTTATCCCAAAGTTCTGAACTCTAGTAAAATGGATCTAACATGAATGGGTCATGGGTATCAGAAAGTCATTGTATCACACGCTGTACTCACCAGCAGTAATAACAGAGATCCTTTTCTTGCTCTATAGTCTTTATCAGAAGGAATGTTATCTTCATCATCATCAGCCAAAGAAGCCAAAACCTGGGACTCATCCTAGACACATCATTAATATTCCACCTACATCACCTTAGTCACTTGTTTCCACACATGTATTCTTATAACATTTTTTCAAAACTCATATCTGACTCTATTTTCTTCCTCTCACATGAATTATTCTAGTAGATTCCTAATTGTCCCCTTGACTAAAAAATAAATTCTTTCCCCCTTTACCCCAAACATACCTCTAATGCATGATCATTACATGTCCTTAAATAAAGTGAATACATAAATTCACTGATTTTTCATAAATAAACCTTGTATTTATCATTGTAAACACTGTAGCACAAAACTGCTCAATGTCTGATAATTAAGTTTAAATATACTGAATTCTTTGATGCTACATCAAGATATCTAGACCCATATATATTCATTTATACATGTAGCGGCCTTGAAAAAGTGCCTCTCAATCTGTCTGCCGAGAGTATATAGCTGACTGATGACTCCAGCTGCTATACTCTGTAATTCATCACCATTTTTAAACTGAGGCCACACTTCCCACAAACTTCAGCCCAAGACTGAACATGGTAGGAATATTAAGTTAGCCTTGTTCCTGGGAGACCTGGGACTCTATTGACAGGTGACATTAGGTCAGTAATGGATTGCTGAACTCTCTTAAGACTTGCTTTGCCTTCTAAGACACTTTTATTCAAACTTCTTTCCTTCCCTCTTGTGTCATCTGGAGTCAGATCAGCCTCACAGACTTATAGTTCTCCTAGCCTTTCCTGGTTTCTCCCCTTTTTCCTTGACAGGCATTGCCCTTAATAAATCACATGCTTGCCTTATTCAGTGTCTGCTTCTTAGAGGATCAAGACAATACAAATGGTACCAGAAGTGTTCCAAGAACACAGGTTATAAGATGGAGAATCTGGGACTATCTCACACACCATGCATCAGAGGTAGGGTACAGTTGGTAGGTGAGGTGCTGATTGCCCTGATACAAGACAGTGGCTTGGCTGCTAAATATTTCACGGGCAGTTACCTTGGAAAATTTCTAGTGGCAGGGAATGGTGTGGCAGATGTAATGATTCAGGCATTCAAAAAATAAAGGGGGGCAGGAAGCAGATGGTAGGATAGTGCCTAAAAAGACAACAGAACAAGCTGGTTATTGTTGTTGCATTGATGCCATCAGAGGGTTATTAAGAGACTGAGAACAAGTTGTTAATAGTTAAGTATAAGAGGCAGAGAGTCTTTTTAAAAGGCCCTTATCTCTAGAAGTGGAAAAACAGACTGAAGATGAGCAGCAGGCCACAGATCTATTTGTTAAAGTTGTATGCTCAGCACTGGCAGGTCTGTTACGGGAAAAACCTGGGATCCTGAAACATGGCGCAGGGGCATGTGTGTGGATATACCTGCGTGTGTTGACTCTTTGGACTTGCAGAGGTTGCCTACCCTTCCTAGTAAGAGCTAGCACTTCTCTTCTGCTGGAAGAGCCACAACGCAAGAGGTTTTTTTTCTTCAGGAGCTACCCCTATACCTTATCCTGATTGCCAGGATAATGATAGCAGCACATCTTAGGAAAACCTGCTTTGGAACTCACTGAACCTAACATAGGAAAGGGACCATGAACCAAAAGAGTTTCAAGAAAAAGCCATCATGTTCAGACTGGAGCTAGGATGCATTCCTTGGATTGACTCTTGAGGGTTTTTGATCAAGGAGGGCAAAATGTAAGAGTAAGTAAGCAGCCACTCACTGAAGTGGAGATTCTTTCCGAGGACATAGTCATTATCTTAGACAAGACCTAAAAGGATTGGGAAAAAAACACTGCTACTGGGGTGGCCCTTGGAAACTGGAAGAATTAAATGGTGAGCACTAAGTGTAGGGGAAATGTTTGCATTGCCCTAGGAGATGGTACAGAAGAAGGAGGTTGAGAGGAGTGGACATGATGGAATGGATATATTAATGTAAGGTCAGAATACCCCTCAGAGATGTATATTCCATGAGACAGCCCAGAAGGTTCTCTATTCACCAAGAACGTGAGGTGAGGGGAGCATCAATGGCACTCTGCAGTTCTCCTCTGGGGAACAGGGCTGACATAAAGAGGCAGCTGCAGAGTTCACGATAGAACTCAAAAGTAATAGACTATACTTCACTGAAAAAATAAATAATTCATTAATCAGTTTTTTAAAAAGTAATAGAGGTCCAGAGTCAGTACTTAACTGCTAGGAGGTTGCACTTACTGTTATGGCTGGCAAGATCAAAAGGAAAGATCAGGGACTTAACCAACAACGATTTGTGATGATGGTTGTGTGCAGCCTTCCTAGGGGCAAAACAGAGTAGTAGCTCCCAAGCGTGACGTTTAATTTGTCACCAAGTGTCCCGTTGGTTTCTTCGAGCAACAGTGCATGCAATACCCACAGATCCACGGTGATCTCCGTTCTGACAAGTAGAATATTCACAGGCACGGTAGCTAGACCTGCCTTCAGACAGGGGAGTTCTTATTGTTGGGCCCATATTTAGCTTAAGTCTTGGTCATAATGGCTGTTTAGCTTATGTTTCAAAACTGCTGTTTTAGTGCATTGAGATAGGACAGATAAACTGTTTTAAAATTCATGAATTTATATTGGTATTTTAAATTCATATTTAGTACTATATGATGTTTACAAAATTTCCTTGATTTTAAACTTGAAATTATTTGTTCTCTTGTAATGAAAATCCACTATGTATCGTTATTTATTTGTTATATATTATCTGCACATAAATTTTCATATATGTATAATTTCAAAGTAATAATATTACTTTGATCAATAAGAAAGCAGAATAAATTTTAAGATTTATTTGAGGTTTTATTTGATTATAAAATATATTCAGCTAAGAAGAAACTGTTAGAATATAGTGCTCTGAAGACATTGGAAATAATTCCTCTCCAGCATGGTTATGTAAACAACTTGATATACGGTTAGATTTATTTGTTTTGATTTTCTTTCAATTTTTAGAAATCATCTGTTTTCTTACTGAGTTAATCCTGAATGATTTCATAAACTACATTGTCACTATGATTCCTTACCTGAAATTTCTCACATCTATTGATTTTAATAAACTATTCGACTGAATAACAAACATACATTATAGAAAAATACACAGGTCATATGTATATCTCAAAACCATGGGAATATATGACCATGCAACCACCACTCATGCTAAAAATAGAAAACTACAATATTAGAAGTATCCTCAGAAATCCTTTAGTGCTTCTCTCAAATGCCCCTGCCTCCTTCCCAAAGTTTATTGCTATCACTACTTCTAACACCACAGAACCATAGTTACTTTTTGTCTGTTTTTGATATTTATATAAGAATCTTTGCCCATATAGAAAGATTCATCATGCTGTTGTAGCAAATATTTATTTTTTTACTTACTTTGCTGTATATGTTTAAAATATCTTATTATTCCTGTATCCATTCTCTTGTTTATGGATTATATTCAGGTTTTGGATGTTCATGTCTTTCAAATGTCTATTGCTGCAAATATGTATGCATATCTTCAAATTTAGTAGATAAACCTTAACATATTACCAAACAATTTATACCAGTTTACAACTTCCGCCAACAAGTTATGAGGATTCTTATTTCTTCACTTTCTTGCCAACACTGAAGATTACCAGTCTACTTTCAATTTTAGTTATTTCTGTTTTATTTATGATGTTATTACCTCAGTGAGGTTTTAATTTATATTTCCCGGGTGACTAAAGTAATGGAGAAAGTTTTCATGTGTTTATTAGCAACTTGTACATCAGTCTTTTTGAAGTGCCTATCTAAACCTTGTCTCTATTAAGTTTTATGCCTTTTCTAACTAATTTATAGATATTCTTTATACCTTCTGGATATGAGACACTTATAGACTATATGTGCTACAAATCCCTTCTCTACTCTATAGTTTTGACAGCAGACAACAGAAGTCCAGAAACAGATTTCGATAGAAACGGTCATTCAATCTATGACAAAGAATTGTGAAAAAGGACCTAATGTTCAGTAAGTAGTGCTTAATCCTTTGAATATTCTATAAGGGAAAAAGTGAAACTTGATGCTTATATCACCCCACAAACAAAAATTAAATCCAGGTATAAAAGGCAAAACAAAAATGTGTAAACTGACTATAACTCAATAAAAAAAGTGGGAATGGACGGACTGGGATTTCAAAATGTAGAATAGAAAAACAAGATTGTACTGTGTAGCACAGGGAAATATATACAGGATCTTGTGTTGGCTCACAGTCAAAGAGAATGTGACAATGAACATATGTATGTTCATGTATAACTGAAAAATTGTGCTCTACACTGGAATTTGACACAACATTGTAAAATGACTAAAACTCAATAAAAAAGTTAAAAAAAAAAAGGTAAAACAAGAACACATCTAGAATATAACACAGGAGAATATCTGTATAACTTTGCAGTAATAATTGGATGCTTAAATGAGATGAAGAAAACACTATCATAAATGAAAGACTGATACATGTAACTACATTAAAATCAAGAATGCTGTTCACCATTTAAATGAGTAAGAATCTATAAATTGACAAGGTTCAGATTTAATAAGCACATTTTACTCTATTGATATTATATGTCCTTTTTTTCCCCAAATATGTTTTTCCTGCTTAACCTTTTCCTTTCATTGTTCATGATACTTTTTTTTTCTCTTTTATTATATAACAATATATATTTTATCATCTCTCAGAACTTCTCTGTTTTTTCCATTCTTGGGCGAAGGGAATGATCCCTCTGCACACATGATTTTTAAAAACTTGGAAGTGGTCAATAATCTGTGATGGCTGTAATTTTTGTTCTTAACTACATCTTGAGCAATAAATTATTATTCTGTGTCTATATTATAGAAGAACTTTTAGAAGAAAAGTGTTAATTTCCTATATTCTACCAAGATCCCCAGTTTCCTCTGGTTGCAAACTTTTAACCTAGATTTTTATCTTCTACTTAAGAAAAGTGCATTTAAATTTTGTAATCTTATGGCATATGGATTGGGGTTTTCTTTCCTGAGAAGAAAACCCCTCACCAAAGCAAAGCCCCTATCAGTTTGCTAGGGCTTCCATAACAAAGTACCACAAATTGAGTGGCTTAAACAACAGAGATTTATTTTCTCACAGTTCTGGAGGCTAGAGGTCAGATATCAAGGTACTGGCAGAGGTGGTTTATTCTGAGACCTGTCTCCTTGACCTGTAGGTTACCACTTCATGTTCCCTTTGTGTTCAAATTTCCTCTTCTTATAAGGACACTCATCTTATAAAGCCCACTCCAATGACCTCATTTTAACTTAATTACCTCTTTTAGGACCCTCTCTCCAAATATGGTCACATTCTGAGGAAACACATGTTAGACTTTTAACATACGAATTTTGGGGTACAAAATTCAGCCCAGGACAGATGAGATGTTTTATTAATTTGAACACCCCTTTCACTGAGTCAGTCCTTCCAGGAATCAGATTACCTGTCACTGCCTCACACACCCAATACCTCATCGCCATCTGTGACATAACAGTAAAATAATACCCTTAGCTTTTAGGGCGTATATTTCTTCCTGAAATGCCTCACCTTGGTAGAAAACTACTCTGGATTTAAAACACTTTTTCATTTATATTGTGGGATTTTTCACTTTATTTTTCTTGAGGAGGTTTCATACATTATGTGGCAACTTTGTACTTTCACTTGATATGATGCATATATCTGCTCAGCCTAACATGAACAAAAAGTGAGGACATCACTGTTGGAAACCATTTGGAAATACATGTCAACATTGTTGGCAATATAGTAAATGACAAAAGGTAGTTCCAAAGTAATATATTTAATTTAAGATCGATATATTAATTGATCTATCTATCTATCTATCTATCTATCTATCTATCTACCTAATCTATCATCTACCTGCATATCTACTGGGGTAAAGAAGAAGAGAGCTTTTAAGAGGAATGGTAGAAGCTTCTATACTCTAAGGGTTAATTGTGGAGGCTAATGGGGATATAAAAGTAAGGGGATATAAATTTCCTCTTGTCTGAATGAGCCCCTTTTAACTTTTCACAATGAGTATCTGCAGTCTGTGTATACTTACATTGAACTTTTGCTTCTAAAATAAATGAGTTATTTTGTCAGATTTAGCAACATGTTACAAAAATGTCCATAAACTCAGTAATTATATATCTAATAGTGTATTATGAAGAAAGAATAAGTACCAAGAAGAAAACTGTATAAACAAAGAAATTTATTCCATTTTCAAAACATCTGAAAAATCCAAATATCTGACAAATGGATCACCTAAGAATAGCTTATGTATAATTGTATAAATGTTATGAAATGTTAAAATATTGATTATTTGGAAATTGTAATGGTGTGGATATAATATGTAAAAATGACGAGGTCATTATAGTGTACATGTATAAATTTGTATATGTACATACACATATATATATTTGTGCATGCACATGATGGTTGCGTACAAATTATTTTCAGTAATCTAATTGTCTATGTATTTTGTGAACTTAAAATTTTCTAAAGTTATTTTGATAACTTTCAGCAGAAAAGCTTATATGCCTCAGTTTGATGTGACTGTTTACTCTTTTAAAATATCCTAGACTGTAAGTGCATGTTATAAACTCAACATGTTTTTTTCTATGTATTTAACAAATACATTACAAATATGTGCATATTTTCGGCAGCATGTCATAAAAATCTATTGAAGTTCTGTTTTAAACAAAGTTTAGAACAATTTAGAACCAAATAGGACTTAACCATGCTGCAGGAACAGAACTAATCAGGCAAGACAGAGGTACATGAAACGTTTGACTTCTATAACAAAATAGCAATACTAGTGGAATTTGTCTCTATAGACAAAAATAATTTACCTTTGTTATTTAATATTATCTATAAAACAATGATTAGGATGTCAGAATTGGCACCGATGGAACATATGTCTTACGCGTTCCATTTCAAAACCATTGGTCAAAGTCAATCTGAGTAAAATGTGCAGTGAAAAAAAAAACCATGGAGCAGAGAAAAATGTAATAACTTACTGCTTGGGGCTTTGTCTTTTTTCTGAAGTTTGTAGCCTCTTTTCTCCTGCTGCATCACTCAGCAGAGATGCCACCTTCTGAATATATTTAATAGTATTCTAAAATAACTCTTTTCTAGGAATTCAAAATTCCCCTGACAGCAAGAGGTAACCAAATACATTCAGTCAGCTAAGATTCAATTTTAGATCTTCATAGAACACTATGACACATTATTTAAGGAAAAAAAAATCCTTTATGCAGTGCTGATATTCAGCTAGCAAGCAAGATTATATCCACACTGGATTTTAAAATACTGAAATACTTTCTTCCTTTTGATAGTTACTGCCTCTATTTCCCAAATCCATACATTCCACCTGTGCCATCATTACCCTAGGAGTCTTAGGTCTTCTCCTCGTATCTTCCTGTACAGCCTGGAGATCAGCAACCGAAGTGTTAATGCTGGGTACAGAAGGATCCTCCTGAGCCATACTCCTGCCCCATGATGAATGCCTCTCCTCATTTACTAGTAACTATATTGTGTTGGCTGTTGAATGGTTTGAATTCTAGGCATTCTTATATGTGGTTATGTAACAGTTTAAGATCTGTAATGCATACTTCAGGATTTCCTCATCTTATTTCTTTTCAATTTTGTAAAAATGTTTTTCAGTGACTCTGTGTATCTACAAGTTGTATCTGCTACAAGAGGTTTTCACATTTGATCCCTACTCCTCTGTGAGTTCCCCCTTTGTTATGAGCCTATGTACATCTACCAATTTCTAGGCTGCCATAACTCCCTTGAAGCAAAAGGGTTCAGCCTGGAGGACGACAGTTGACCACTGGAGTTTAGAAACATGCTCTGCCATTAACTAAATAAGAGTTGAGGTTGCTGGAGAGTAAATATAACTGACAGAATTTCAGCATAGGGAACACTTGGGCTTTCCTTCCTTGGAATATGCTACTTCTCCAGTCCACTTGTCTGGGACAGCACTCGGGTTGGGCCCTTGTCAACTGGGAATCTGATTATGCCTGAGAAGTCTCCATCCTGATCTTTACTCACCAATCTAGAGCCTACTTCTTATCTGATACTGCTAGCACTGCTTTCCATTTTCTTTGACAATCACTTGTGCTCAATTATGCCTTCTTCAAAAAAGTAAGATAGGAAAATATGGTTTTGAGAGTGAAAATGATTGATGATACTTATGAACTACGATTTAGCTACCCAGTTATACAAAGTACTTTAAATATCCAAATAAAGGAGAAAGAGCAAAAATAATTTTTGACATTGTGAATTTAGGCCTTCACATACCTGAGAAATGCTAATCATGGAAGACATGAAAGAAAGCAGGCCTATGCCTTCCATACATGTGTTTTGAATTAATTAATTCATGAAATAATGAATATCTGTACATATGTTGGAATGCTAAAAATGCTTTAACTGCATAATACATCATTGAAAACTGTATTCAATACACCCTCATTGTACATTTCAGGGTTCTCCTTTCTGTAAAAATCCATCCCTAATTTTTAAACGAATGCTGAAAGGAAGATTGATTTACTTATATACACATATGCCATAACATATCTTTTTCTAAAGCCAAAACTCAGACCATAGAGAGAAAAATGTCTCAGCTTAATCATTAATAAAGAACACCCTGTTCTGTTTTTAAACTATTAAGACAGAACTCTAATTTGAAAATATGTTCTTATATAAGTGATTTATTGGTTTAATACACTTCTAACTCAGGAAAAGAAACACTTAAAGCATAATTATCAATAAGTAAGAGAATTATGGGGAGAATATCGAAATCCAAGGAAATTACATGATGCCATTATTGAAAACATCTCATTGAAATCAAATATATTCCAATCACTGTAGTCTTTTGTTTTTGTTTTAAGATTTTCTTAATAACATCATGTTAATCTAAAGCTACAGATGAATATTCATATATTCTGGATACTGGAAAATAAATGGTTAGGTAGAGAAAAGAACTAGATCCTCTCGGGAATGTGCCTTGGTGTCATGTGATTAAAGCACAGCATCCATGGTAAAATGAAAGGAGCCCTTTATCTGCCGTTACTCTCTATTAAGTTACTGAGGTACCATATACAGAGGAAAGAAAATAAGAAAGCTCTCACTTCCCCAGAATATTTATCACTAGCTAAGAAGTCATTTAAAAATGCTGGTGTAGAAGTTTGATCCAATTTGGAGGAAACATTTTAGGTAAAGGAATGCTGAGTCACAGTCAAGAAACAAGGAAACCCAAGGGAGTCCCTCTTGCTCCATTTTGCCCACCTGTCTCTGTCACATCTGCAACTTGGCCAGAAAGTGCACTTGAAATTCAAAGGGTGCATGAATATTTATTTCCATGTTTCAGGTAGAATCAGTGTAGACATAAGGCCTGTCCTGAGTGTAGACAGTTAGGCAAAGATACCCTGCTTGCCTCTAAGCCAAGTCTTAGCCTTGCAGAAGGGCCTTGGGAGAAGAACAAAGGGAAATGTACCACCTATAAATGCTTTCAAGTATTAAATGGCTTTAGAAACTCTTTCCACCAAGACTATGTTCAGTCCAAAGTTCTGGAATTTGGAAAGTCCAGATCAGCCTTCTTCTTGAAGTGTGAGATTTAGAGAGATTTAGCAGTAGGAGTAGGGATGGTGGTTTAATGACACATACTATAATAATTTCTGACTAGTGGATTGGTATTGGTGATTAAAATTAGAAGCATAGGTTGCAGCCAGATAATTAAGCATCATAAATTCTAGAAAGCGTAGTTGAATTTCAGCCTATTGGTAATAGAAAGTGACTGAATGATTTTGAGCTGAGGAGTTAAATGATAAAAGGGGTAATTTATAAAATAACCTAAAGGAAATTTGATAGTTGGATTGAAGTGGGAAGACCTTGAGAATGAAAAGGATGTTTATCTTGAACTCCCAGGATTTTTTCTCTTTTTTTTTCAATTTATTGTACATATTTTTGTTTGTGTGCACCTGTGTTCCTTATCCAGGCATATTTTTTTTTCTGATTTAGCTCATTATGTTACTTAAACTTTACATATAACTAAATAACTAAGCCCAATTTAGTATTTATTTATCATCTTTGATCTTAATTACTGCCTGGCCTATTTACAATATCATAAATGTTTGTCTGAACAGAATAGAAAATACCCCTTAATAATTTGACTTACACTCTTTTACCACAAACATGTTTCCCTACTTCTTTATTAAGCAAGCTATCTACTTACACAGTAGAGAGTCACTAGAAAGCCAAATGAAACTGATAGAGTAGTAGGAAAGTAGCCACTAATAAGTTACTATAAGAATAAACCAGGACAGATTGAACTCGTAGCAGTTCTTTAAAGTGAAATGATAGAGAAAAAATATATACGTATTTGAATTTCTCATTCAAAAATATTCTATAAATATGGTAATTTATTTAATGTAAGATCTCAATTTATTTTGTTAGTAACAAATGTCCAGACGATTATTATAAAAGAGTAGAAAATTCAACTAAGCCAAAATAGAAAGCTATAAATTGTACATGGTCCAGCACCACATGTGGCTTGGTATTTTGTAGTATATTTTCACCTATGTCCACATCTATGTCAAGACATGTTGATGTTATCTAAAATGAAGACTATAGGTGTATATATTTTTGAAAACTTTGAAACTCAAAATTACTGCATGAACATATCATTTGTAACAGATACGTCTGTGACAAAAATTTTAGTTCCTGATATTTTTATGCATATAAATCTCAGACAGCTTACTTGAGTTATCCTCTAATGGTAGATGTTTGCATTTTATTCATCTACTTATAAACTGTAATAAATACCTGACTGTAGCTATGTCTTCTGGCAAAATCTTTAATCATATACTCAATCACTTGCTGTTGTTAGATCCCTAGGAATCAGTTTTCAAGGTCAAAGGGAATGCACTTATTTTGGTGGTTTTTTGCATTTGTCAGACACAGAAAGAAAACTTCACTTTTCCATTTAGGTTCTTTAGGGAATTTTACCTTTAAATCTTTATCAATGATGATAATAATCATTTAATCTATACCTTTGTGGGTAAAAAAAAGGCACTTTCTTATATATAAAACAAAGAAGGAATTGGTAAGCATCTTGTATTTTGAATGGCATTGCTTCAAATAGGAGTAGAGTCATTTCTCCCATAAATGTAATCTCTTTTAATATTTGGATTGTTTTAATTTTTTATTAATTTAGGGCTATTTTATATGTCCGATGGACGGACATGTGATATGAAAATGTAGTTTCCCAAATTCCCTATTGTCTGTCTTCATTTTGGCATTGTTTTACTTGGACTTTCCCCCTTCATCTCCCCCTGATGCTTATTCATTTTTCATCTCTCAAGTTAAAAGCTACTTTCATAGAAAGGCCTACCCTGAACAACTGTTGAACGGTATATTGATTTTATGTTTAAACAATCTTCAATGTTTTTTCATAGCACTCCTCACAGTGTGTAACTATACATTTGTATGCGTTCTTAATTTGATTAATTTTTCTTTCTCTAATTAACATGTAACCTTTTAAAGAATGGGAAATCAGTTATATCTGATTTTGTTACTCAGCAAATAATCAGTGCAGGAAATACTGTAGGTCAACAAGTATCTGTTGAATAACTTCATGGCTGAATTTAGGGAAGGGGGAGATCTGCCAACAGATAACATTATTATAACCACTCTGCTGGAGTTCAGGAATAGGACACCAGATCCTTGGAGAGCCGTGTCTTAAAGGGTCTTAAAAAGAGAACAGGAGAACCTTGCCTTATAAACTCTGGAGGGCTTTTAAATACAATAGACACATAGTCTTTTTCATACATGACCTTCCTATGCCATTTAATAGTGCTGACTTTTCACTTTTTAAAAATCTTTCCCTCCTTGGCTTCCCTAATTCATTATCATGTTCCCCCAAACTTTTCTCTTAGATGAGCCTCTTCTTATTTAATATAATTACAAATAATTGGTAGATAGAAGAGAGTCATTATTTGAGCTCGTAACTTACATATACTTCAACATAATCAAACACTGATGCAAAGAGATTAAAAAAGCACACTTAAAAATCAGACAGAACATTTTTGTTCTAGAATAGAATAATTTTTTAAAATATTTAAATTAAAAAAGTTCCCAAGATTAAAAATAAATGTGATTGAAACATACAGCATTACCAGTAACATATGTAATATTAAAATAGTGTGAGCAGTACAAGGATATTTTTTTTTCAGATTACTAATTTAAACTTTTTTAGTGTTCCAATGACAATTCTTTGAAATCTAGGAAGTTGAATCAATGTACTCATCTAAGTTAAGAACTTAAGGTCCAATTTACAAGTAGTGGCACAGGAATGGCAATGTTGGGAAGAAGTTTCTGGCCCTATCTGGGCTTGAGAAGGAAAGGAAAGTTGTGATCAACCCAGCTTCCATCCTTTGCCTGAGGGTTTCTCTTGCCAGTCATTCATCTGGAAGGTAATTTACAGCACCCCTTGCCCAGCATTACCCCATTAATTACAGTGGGGGGGTTGGCTTACAAATACCGCAGTTCCCTCACTGCTCAGGGAATCACTGAGTTGTATATTCTACTGTGGTTCTTCGACTTTCTATGTCAGATTAAGCTAAAGTCACACAAAATTGTTGTTTGTGATAAGAGAACATAACCTTTAGAAACTACCTTCTCTTGATGTCTCTTTTCCCCACTTCTAGGGTCAGATTTCCTTCACTCACAAAATAACTGAATCTCATGCAGATCCATACCTCAAGGTCTGCTTCTGAAGTAAACTAAAACTAAAGATAAAATTTCCAGTGGAGGTGGGATGGCAGAGTTCTAGCATGTGTTTGTGATACTTCTGCCACTCCAGCTTCCCGCTTTAAGAAGAGAGACCTAAGAATGAGTGACAATATTAATTATTTCTCAATTTAGTTGTCATGAACCCTCTTTTCCAAATAGAAACTACTTATTAGAATATATTATATATGCTTAAAATTGAGTAATTTATAATTGATTAAATTTTTTATAAAGGGATTTTTTTTTTTGAACAAAGAATCTTAGATTTCTTCTGCACATCCCCCTAGCTTTTGTTACTAGTTTCAAAGGATAACATGTGCTCTCCATGAAATGTCCTTCAGTGACTCTAATAAGACAAGATACCAGATAACCAGATCATGGAATGCCTATTTAAAGTAGTAGTACTTACCATATTTTGCACAGAATTATTTAATCATAATTTTTGTCATCAGACCTTACTGAATTTTAACCTCACACATTCATGAGGATAGACTTATTTATATGTATGTTTTAGAATTTTCTGGGGTGTGGTCAGTGTGATTAGGTCAACCTTGTTTGTAAATTGTAGTTTATCAAAGTTTAGGCTCCTACCCTCTCTGGAGACTGGCAGGGGGAAGAATTACCTTCTCACTGATGATATTCTGAAGGGATGGCTCTCAGGTACAGGAGAAAGACATTTCTGGGTTGTAGATTTACATCTTAAAAGGACAAAAAAGAATTTGCAAAGACAAGTTTTCTAAAGTGAATGCTCAAAGGAAAGGGAGGGTAGGGACACATCCGGAAGAAGCCTAGTCAGGCTGAGGGAAACTGTAAGGTCATTCTGGTCATTAAGGTAATCAAACATGCTATCGGTTTTCACTTTTGTAGTTACACACACGTGCACACATACACACATTCTGTTGTTATCATAGAGAGGACAATGTTGAATGAACTAAGATATTATAGTATCTATGTTTGTGTTTGGGGTACCAATTAATCACCAAAACTGGCCACACTGGATGCCTGTTGCAATGTTTCACAAAGTGAGGTACACAGATGCATTATTGGTAACAAGTATTCTCAAATATGCAAATTATTGGACTAGTTCATCATTTTAAAAGTAAGCAGTGACTACCTCTAAATATTTTTAGAGTTCCAGTCCTTCCCCTGTCCTCCTCCCCAACTCTTGCCTCATTACTACTTGTTCTTTTAGTAGCTACCCATGGCCAGGGAGTTCTCCATTGCCAAATTTTTGTATTTAATTGTCTTAATGAACCCAGTTACCAAGGTTAGGTCCTTTTCAGGGCCACCATGAGCAAAACTCCAAAACAGGTCACTTAACACACTACAATATAGGTTGCTGCTAGAACCAATCATATACTCGGATGAAAAGTTGACAACATAATTAGCACGAAGCAAAAGCAGCACATTACTGTATACTTTCATTTTACCTAGTGTTATTAGTGGTTCTATTAAAGAAAAAGAAAAGAAAGGTTATAATATTTGTTCTCATGGTAACTCTCTCTAAATATATAATGAAAGGCAATTATTAGTCATTTTTATTCATTTAATATTCAGTGTGTTCTCTTGCCAAAACACAAAGGCCAGAAAAGGAATTAACCTTTACTCTAAGTTTGATAGGAATGAAACAAAAATAAGAACCACCTGGCATTAATATTGTTAAATTGAAGCTGCTGAAAAGACAGATGAAGGCTTTAAAATAACCCCAGATGGTTACTGGTATATCCCACTCAAAACAAAAATGCCAGCCTATTTAGTTCAAAGATCATTAGTTCCCTTATTTGACAATTTGGGATTTTACATCTCATAATGTGAGAAATGCACTGTGTTATCTAACAGAGTGTATGACCCTGGGCTAATTAAAAGGTGCACATGAGCAGGGCAGGGTGAAACAAGGCTGCTTCATTACAAGTGGTGATTGTTCCCTGGAGGCAGAAACATCAAAAGATTCCTGGAAGTGGTCCAAAGCATCAGTCAAAGGCAATGTGCTTCCCGGACAGCAAGGCCACTGAGTGGGTTTGCTGCACTGGGAACTGTTTAATCTGAGCGTGCCTTTTAATTTGTTTGTCAGATTGGTGAAATACGAGACCTCAGAGGAAATTGGACATGCAGACAGGAACTGAATGTGACCTTTGCAGCTGACAGACCAAACTTGCTTTGAGCGGATAGGGGTCAGTATGAGTATGCTCTGTCACCTTTTTAAGTGGAGAGTGAAAGGTTAACAAAAAAGAGAAACAGGAGAGCATGGAGGCTCCTCTAATGTTGTGATTCTATGTCATGTCCTGCTCACTTCCTGGGCTAGTACTGTATTTCTGCTCTTATGTTATATTCTAACTGGAAGCCACACGTTCAAGAAGCGAGATCACGCATTTGACAATGTTGGGGCTATAAAGAGTAAGACAGGCAGCCTGAAAACTCGTGATAATTCTAATTCTAGGACTGTCTCCAACAGAAGTAATCTACCTATGCACAAGGATACACACTTCAGAATTGTTTGAAAAGGTACCCATTGGAACTTAAAAAATTTCTCAATAGGAGGAAGGTTACTTATATAATATCCATATAATATATATAATAAGTATTAATTTTTATGTATCACATATAATATACTATATATCTTATATTTATAATGATATACAAGTAATATAATTTCTAATATATAGTAGGGTAATTTATAAGTTCTGATTCTCTTTATAGTATGTGTAATATGTTATAAATATATATACAATGTATTTTGTAATATAAATTACAAACAAACATGCATGAGATATTCTACAACATATACTGATATACTGAAAAAGGAGAAAAATGTGATTGTGAAAGCTTCTATATTTGTGCATGTAGCCATATTATAATGATCTATAGAGTACATAAGCATGGAAATGGAGTCATGAAGGCAGAGATGTGGATATTTAATATGCATTTTAATTTAGATTTTCAAAAGATAGATTAAATTTTTACATTTAGAGCAAGGTACAAAAGGAAATAAAACAAAACAAAACTCAAAACAAAACTGTGGCTTTGCTTTCTCTGGAGAGCAAATCCTTAAAGGTCCTGATGTTTCATTGAATTTTCACAGTAAGATCTAATTCTCCTCTCTTGTTCAGCCATTTCATTTTATTCTTTTGTTCAATGGAGCAATCTCCAGAGCTTTCTTTGAATTATAGTTTTTCATCAAGAAGTATAGTTAAATGGTTAAAATTAAAAGTTGGCTTGAGTGTATAGTTCCTAATAAAAACCTGCACATTTTCCTTATAAATATGCACAAATATTCCATTCTCTTAATGTTGGCCAAATACTGTGTTTTGAGCAGTGGGGATCCGTGTTGTCTTTCTTGTGCACTCAGATAACTTTTTAGCAACCAATTTCATTTTTCCAAAGTGGGGGAGAGAATTTTGCTACAGTTTTAAAAATAATTTGGTGTCATAATCCTTTACGATTTTTATAACCCTTTCCCCCTCAATCACATCTTATATTTGTCTCACACTATTTTGGCAGTAATTATACTGACTTACTTTTATTAGTTTCAAAGCAGTCAACTATTTTTTAATAGAAACTATTTTTTTTAATATTTTTTGATGATAACTTAATATTTAATTAAATCACATAACTGGAAACAGCAGTAAAACTGACTTGAACAGGTTTGGGAACAGAAACTACTTTTGTCATGGTACGTGTACAACTTATCATGGGAAAAAGTGTGTGGCTTACTAGAGAATAGCTACAAGCCTGGGGAGTTAAGAGGGCTTTACACATCGGACAGGATACGTTATAGAACAGTGGTTCTCAAACGGGGCTGGTTTTTCTTCTTAAAAGACATTGGGCAAAGTTGGGAGACATTTTTGGTTGTCACAACTGTGTAGGAGAAAGGGTGCTATTGGCATCTGTTGAATAGATGCCAGGGATCCTCTAAACATACTACAGTACATAGGACAGCCCCCACAACAAAAAATTATTTTTCAACAGTGCTGCTGTTGAGTTATACTATTACAGTGGGAATGGGAAGCGATTAAATTTGTGAGTCACTTAAGAGGGAAAGATGTTGAAAATGTTATCATTTAATAAGCTAGGGTTTGTTTGTTTGCTTCCAGAAAGGAGTGGAGAAATAATATTCCTTTCAACATTTCATACTCCATAGAAAAGCCATTATTAGGTTGGATATAGGAAGTGCTCAATAAGTTCTTGCTCAATGATACAGATACAGGTTGCAAAAAATTTGAAACAAGCCAAAAAGGGGAGGTACAGATAAATATCATAATGAGAATAAAGATGAAATCTATGAAATTCTTCAAGAAGATAGAAAGTGATATAAGTCCAGAATATGTTTCAAAAAAGTATCTTGTAATCATTTGTGAACAAAAAGAACTTTCTATTACACACTCTTTAAAACAAGCTGAAAATATAATTTTAAATATTTTTTCTTTCAATAAGAAAGCAAATTTTGAATATGTCATTTTAGAAGTTTACAAGTATGAGAGCAGAGGCACAATAAAATTACTTGTGATAACCTGAATTTCTTCTAATTTTAGCCTTGCTTACACATGAATGCAAGCTATGTAAGCAGGTTGAATTCTTTTAAAATAAAGATTAATTATATTTAAAATAGTTTTATACCTATAGAAATGAACAAAATACGACATTTTTTAAAAAAAGTATTTTATATAATATTACATGTCTACTTGGTAGATATTTTTCTCTTACTAGGTTTAGAAATCTATTTTTTAAATTATACTAATTTATGTTTTTAAAAATTATTGTTTAGTTATAGATATTATTACAAAATAGTTATAGAATATTGATTCATAAAGGAAAATGTTATCCCCTCAATATTTGTACCCTGTTTGCTAATATTTATACCTAATCTGGAAAACTGACATATCAGGAGAATTTATACAATAAGTATAAGTAATTCATTCATTGTTTGCAAAGGAATTGAAACAGCAGCTAAGAGACTCACCATATTGGAAGAGGGATTAAACAGTCATGGCAAAAGTGTACTTCATATTTGCTTTAGTAATGCTGTCTATGTGATACTGAAGGAGTTTCATTTCCTTCAGTTAAATTATACTATGTTTTGAATGAGAGTGATTTGGGCACGTTCTTATCTTAAGCAAGCATATAAGTTAAGCCAGCATGATGGGGAGTACTAGATAGAAGTAAAAATTAATATTAGGAGAGATTAGAGTAATTAAATTTTGACACCTAATATTGGCTTTGTGTCTGGCATTTTGCATGTAATACATGTATTTTGAACTAGCAGAGTCTAGCATTCATCTTGGAAAGGTCAAAACCCAGTAAGACTTAGGAGCTCTCTGGTCACCCCAATGTTTATTATCAACATGTTTCTTTCTTTTTTTTTTTTTTTTTGCTTTCTTTCTTTTTTGGTCATTATCCATAAATGACATTTCAGAATGTCTTGTTTCCTTAAAAATGGTATTTTTAATTTTCTGCTGATTTTGACATTACCCATCTCCAGCCCCATCTTCATCCTGGTTTCCAACTCTTCCCCAAGAACCAAGTACTAAATCCTGGGGAGTTGCTCATTTGCATATGTTTTAGGATCTTTTTATAGGGAGGTCATTGGTCTAGTAGAGCACCGAAGTATCACAGTCTGATGTCAGTGGGCCTGAAATATAGATATGTAAGGTTCTCAGAAAATCACTAAGTTCTGAGAAGTACTCATACCCTTACATGTCATTTTAGTTGTAATATTTACATAGTTGCAAAATGTCACATTTATTTTTAAATTTCCACTTTCTAATACTTATTACAACATGACAGTATTTCCTGTTATTTTTCCTTTCAAAGAATGGAATTGAGATTTCTAAGGTGAAGGAGGTAAACTAGACACTGAACTGGCAAATAAAGGGTTGAGAAGACAAGAAAAATAAATCTTGGCATAGGCAACACAGTAATTTGAAAAAGTGCAAAAACAAATGAAAAACCATTGTGTGTAGGCAATTTCAGTGAGCATAACCACTAGAGTCACAAAAATGATAAGGACCTTAAACCATAATTACCTAACCTACTAAGAAGAAAGTGTCTTGTTGAAGTAATATTGCACAAAGGATGCTGTGAATAGGGATGTATAGAAAGAAAAAGAAATGGAGAGAGGACAGTATTTGCTGACTTTAATAAGCTCCCACTTAGGGGGAGGGTATAGCTCAGTGGTTTAGCATGTGCCTGTGATACACAAGGTCCCGGGTTCAATCCCCAGTACCTCCATTAAAAAAAAAAATAAATAAAAAACCTAACTACCTACCCACCAAAAAATAACATAAAATAAGCTCCCACTTTTTTCTGGAGGTTTTCATGGGTATATGCTAAAAACACGCACTGTGTTCAAAATACTCTGAGTTATTTTGAATCATTGTTCTAAAAATAATGCGAGTCCCCTGGTGAACTATGCTGGCTACAGGATATTCTTACCCAATCTTGGGAAAGGCCTAAGGCGCGTTCCAAACCAGGCTGCAAGGCTTTTTTCTTTCCTTTCTTTCTAAGTTAAAATCAGGTTTTTACATTTTGTCACTCTATGTATGAACAATGGCCTGACATGGCAAGAAAATCCACATGTTACAAAAAAGACCATGGGAAATAAAAATTAAAAAAACTGAGCAAGAGAAAAAGTCTAATCCATGTAAGAAAGAAAAGTCCTCAGCATGTATTATCTTTTCTCTTTTGGTGTGATGAAGAGAAGAAAATGGCCCTGAAGTGGGATAGAGCACAGTATATCTGAATAACTAAATGAAATATAATACAGCTAGAACATAGAGAAATGAACCGAGAGAATCTTTCCAGCAAAAAGTTCACCATGGCTTGGAATAAGGTAATGGTAGTAGAAGTTGGGAAGAGTGAAAAGAATTCAAGAGATATTTAAGTCATAATCAGATACTGCACTTGATCTGATGTTGAAAGATAGAGGAGAGGTAGGCTGGTCTTCTGACTCGGAAACTTGATGGATAGTGCTGCCAGCACTGAGACTGGAAGGTATACTTTTTATACTTGGATTGGTGGTATCATGAATGAATGAAGTCTCAGGCATTTTGAAGTTTTGGGTAACTCTAAAAAAGTAGTGTGAAGAAATTATTTGGGCCTTATACTGAAAAAAAAAAAGCATCAGATTGAAATGTAAATTTGAGGCTTGTCAGAAAATAGATAATAATTACTTCACAGGGGTAAGTTAACTTGTTTTTTATAGTGCTGAAGAGCCAATTGAAAATTTTAAAAAATCTGAAAAGAGGGAAGAATCTGAAGCTAGATATATAAATGGTTAGAGAAACTTAACTATAACAGAAAAACACAAAAAGGGTTTCTTTTATGAATTCTCTAGACTTACTTTGTCTTATTTGTTCATTTATTTACTTTATTTTTGAGCTGTTAGTCATATGAAAACTACCTAAAAAATTTGGAGTTTGAAGTTTATTACCAAAAATGAGCATTTCCTTTATTACCACTGAGTCTTCCTTCATTGTTTATTTATAATATCCTATTATTTATTTATTGTTATTTATTTGTGTTGTTTTATGTTATTAATATGAATAAGAGTAGACTCAAAATTGGTATATAAGTAGTCCGAGTTTTTCTTCCTCTAACTCTAATAAAATAACGTTTCTTTGCTTTCACACGTTTTTCTAGTTCTATCAAACAGTAGCAGTTAACAGAGCACCTCCTAGAATACTGTAATGTCACATCAGAAAATAGACAGACACCCCCAAAGAAGAAATTGTTTAGGGAGAGAAACTGCATCTGTTCACTTAACAGGCAGGTTGGAGGGGAGAGAGTGGGCTAGGTAGGAGAGAAAGGCAGTTTTACGTGTTTTTGGTCAATATAACTTGCTATGTAGAAATGAGAGGACTATAAAGAAAGAAAGAAAAATATTGTGTTAAGTTTTAAACTAGACACACCTATTTTTCATTAATTCATTAATTCTGTGAATTCCTTAATCTTTATTTTGACCCTTGGTTTAGATACAACTCAGTGAAGAGACTGATTATGCCTAATGAGGGTTCATAAAGAGAACATAAAAAAGCAGAGCAGATCTCTAATTTTGGCAAAAGGAAACCCTACCCTCAGTCCACTGACATCATGTGACTGTTAAGGGGCCTAATCTACAAATGGTGCACAGATTGTTGGATAATGTTATGTAGAAAAGTGGATATATTTTACCTATAACTGTCAGTAACACCATAACTTAATGCTGTTATTGGTGATGCAGGCCATTTTTTAAGCTATTAAAACTGTACCAGTGTGTACTATTAAATAAAATGTTTATATGATACCACATATATAATTACAGGCAAGTTGAGTGGTTTTTTTTTTGCTTCTTTCATTATATTATGAGACAGACAGCTTATTTAATCTGAAAAGTTACAGGATTGTAGTAGTGATATCTGTCGTATCTGGGAAATTATGTAATGAGTTACATCATCATAATAGAAATCACTTCTGTGAGGTTCTGTTTTGTGTGCATCATGTTGGTGCATAGATTGATACAGGGTTTTTCTTATTCATAAATATCTGATACTACTATCATATAAGTAAAAAATAGTTCAAATATCAGCCACCTTCTGATATTATTTATGAATTCATAAATATTTGATACTACTTTAATAATGATTTTTAAGAGATGCATCAAATACCAGTCACCTTCAGACTCAATATTTAAAATTATTGTTGTATAAATTAATACATATGAACATAAATATATGAAAATATGCATAGTATACCTGAATGCATGCACACGTTGTTATAGATATCTGTATACCTATATACATATGCATACATATATAAAGAACAATGTTTGTTTTTTAATCCACTGAATCATCCAAAGTTTCTTAAAGAGTCAAATTTTGCATTAGAGTCAAAATCCACACTTTAAACCACAGTTATTATGGATCAAAATCTTGCTAAATGAAATATTTTATTTTAATAAGAGCTATAATATGTATGTATATAATTTATATTTGAAGCTATACTCATTACTTTAGCATTTATTTTTAATTCGTTTTTCAAAAACAAGCCACATTTGTTTTTTGTTTGCTTGTTTTCTTCCCTAAGACATAATGGTAATGAAATTGACATTTTATAAAGATGCATGTTTAAAACAGATATAAGGTTATATATAATCTCAGTTTCCTGGACTACATTCTGTGACACAGTGCCATTTTCTGAATGATTGACTGAGAGATTGTTTAAAACAGGGATAGCTGAAAATATTTTTATCAAGAGAAATCCTTCATTTTATTGAAACTCAGAAATATGTATTTCCAGCAGTCATATGTGTCCTTTAGCTCTCACTTCCACTGGCATGTTTGCTACCACTTTCTAAGCAGCACATGGAGAAGTGTGAGTATACATAAAGGAAATTTAAGATTTGTCTGAAGCGTACTAAAAAAAACACTTAAATGTGGTAGTTGTTTAATTATCTATGTTACCAGAAAACCACAGACAATAAAAATAATATAATAAAAAAAATGTCAGTAATAGTTGTAATAATTGAAGTGCAGATGAAGGTTGAAAAAGGGTAAATGAGCTTGAAATGAGTTACATGAACCTTCTTATGCAAAAATAAATAAATACAAATAAATAAATTAATTAAGAGCTTAGCATAGTTTGTGACCAGCTCATAGCAGGCAATTAAAATGTTTTGATACGTAGTCATTCAACACAATTTCATTTGTAGAGACACCTAAATCTCCCAAAAAAGCAAGAAAATAAAGTACAAGCAGCCAAGTCTGAGTCCTCATGTTACAGAAGATTCATTGAGGATAATATTTCACATTATTGATAAAAAATAAAAGATAATTATTTAGGAAACTATCTCATTTAGGGGCAGTGAGAATAAAGTTACTGTGATTACAATCAACACAGTATCTAAAATATTTCATTACAATCCAATTTGAGTAAGATAAGGAGTGAGACAAACTTCCAGGATGCAATTTATTTTTAAGAAAAAAAAAAGTGTGAAAAATTTTGTGAGGCCATTCTACAGCTGAAGAAGAATATTTCTGACAGCGTTGAAATCACTAAAAGTCCGATCCTTCCAAAATTTTTAAACTGCTTCCTGCAACCAAGAATGGCCTGGCCCTAACAAACTCTTAAAGTATGTTTACTAACAATGATTTCAAATAATATTGCTACTGATTCCTATAAGTATTACAATTATTAAATAAAATTATTTCACACATTGCTTTAGAAAATGGTAATACCTTAACACACATTAACTTTGAATTAGTAAATCAGTTTGTTGGCTTGTTGGATGGATGCATCAAAAAGAACATTTGGGATTTAAATAGTGACAAGTTAGCCACACAGATCCAGGAGCTAAGCATCCAATGAACAATTCATATGCTTTGGCATTATGCCACTATGTAATAATGACATGTCACTTCTAAGTCAGGAACTGCTTTACATTTCCTTCCCTTCTTTGAAGCCTAGGATGTCTTCATTTACAGGTAATCTCACTGATGATAGAACAATGCTGTATATTCAAGTTTCTTATCTGTCCAGTGCTTTGCAGTACAATAAACACTTCATGCAATATTTAATAGAATAAATAAATAATCATTCTCATAATTCAGTTAGAAGACTATTATCTGTTAACATTGTTTTCTTTCCTCTGTTTTGCACATTTTTTTTTCATAGCTAGTTCCACAGATATCTACTACCTGAATATTGAGTTCTTCATTTTAGAATAAAATTTGGTAAGGTAGAGAGATAGCTTAACAATAGTCTGACAAAGGAGTCTATGTACTGGAACTGATTAAAGTGTTGTACTCTAATAATTCCTAAATTGTTTTTAAGAAAAAGAAATTATATCGTTTCCAACTCAGAAAATCAAAGACCTTGTAATTTTTTAAATGGAGACTCTTCCACTTCTTATCCTCTACAAAGGATATTTTTAATTCAATTATGTATTGGAAATTCTGTCTTACTATTTATATTATCTATTATTCTCTTAAAACACATTACATTCTATATATTCCAGTTCAGGCAATTAAAATCCTGTTCAGTCCTTGATATCTGGTCCTCTTGTGAAAATTTTCTTATAATCTAAGACTTCCATTAGAACTGTTGCTCTATGTAACCATTTCCAGTAGAATATAAAGGATACTGAAGTGATACTCCATACCACTGATGCTTAGAGCTTGTCTATATATATCCCTAATATTTTTGTGATTGTTTCAATTCTATTATCATGATGTTGAAATGACATCTTTAATCAATAATTGTTCAAGATTTTATTTATTTCTATCAAGTCATTAAGTGTAAGTAATTTACACTTAATGTCACTATCTAGGTGGACAGATTATTTCAAAACTTCAGTTCTTAACGTCTACATCTTGCTCTGTAAAACCTACTGTGTTCACAGGAACCTAATATACAGAGAAGACACAATATATTTTTCTCCATTACTTAACTGTAAGACAGCCTTCCAAAATTCAAATTGAATGTGGATTGCAGGGCTGAAAAAAGAAAGCTTTGGCTAGATTATAAAATTGTGATACATCTTTTAATGCTCTCATTTTTCTAGTTGCTACGACACACTAAAGGCAAAATGCTACAAAAGAGTTTCTGGTAACTACAATGGATCTTATTCTTACTGAGTATTTTCCTCTTAGCATTGTGGAAATATCTATGTTTTGCACTTACAAATTGCTTCAATAAAATGGACATGGACATTCTCTAATGACTATCAAATCTGAAGGCTGCCAACTTCTTACTTCATTTCTATCTCCCACCTAGTATTTGCACTCTGCCTTCCTTGTAGGATTTAAAGATTATACAAAAAAATAAAATCGCTCAGATAACAGTGAGAGGGATTAGGAAAGATCATGTATTTGACATTCAAGTCTGTAAAAATAAGCAATAATCTAATAAAAGTTTTAAAAAGATATTTTCATCGTACTTCTTTGTTTCTCATTTACAACCTAATGATAGAGTTGTTTGTTCAGAAGCAACATATTCCTCTTTCATAATCTTCAGTGTACTGGTTACAGAAGTGTTTTCTTTAAAATGTGATTAAAAAGTTTTTTTTCCCTGCAAAGAATGAATAAAAATGAAAAACACCTAGCAGAATAAATGTTAACTATCTCAGCATAGCTTGTATATTACTATATCAAATATATGATTTTGTTTTGGAGTCCAAAGATGTAGCAATTTCTGAATAGATGTTCTCAAAATGAATTATTATTTGTTTCTCTCTGTGTGGTATTATTATTATGGATGTAAAGATATAAAAATGACTCAATACTGAAGCAAGGAGACAAGAAATAGAACAGTGTTAAATGAATTATGATATTAGAGTGTTATGCAGGGATACAGAATTTATAAGATTAGAATATTTTAATAACTACAGACAATGCGTAGATAAATTTTAATAACAAACAGCATTACACAAATAATTGAATACAGCACAGCCAAGGGAACTAAAAAAATGGGTATATGTTAAGTTAATAAAAAGGATTATGTATGTGTATGTGTATGCACATACTTTTTGAATCTTTATTAAAGACGGAGAGCTACTGAAGGTAACCAAAACAGAATCCTAATCTATACTCGTTTAAGTTGAGAACTATAGGAAGTTTTATTCCTTAAAAATATGAAATTTAAATAATTGAAATTATTCTACTTTTATATGCAAATATCTTTAGAATGTTTTAAAGTTAGTATTCATATTTGAGAAATATGGGTCAAAGTAGACTATATGATCTAGTTTTTAAAATTTTCTATTTGAAAGTAAAACAAACTATGCAAAATATTCAGCTTCCTTCTCACTAGTAAAATGTGATAATGCTAACATGACAGGAAGTTTCTGTACCACTTCATAGATCACACAAATATTTTTTACTATACTTGAGCCAGAGTTAAGTTTACAATTTGTAGTAGTTAACTGTGTTTATGTGTGAGTGGAACATTCCTGAAATCATCACATATTTCTTATGGAAATAAAACAACTGGGTAAATGTTCCTAAAATTCCTATCTAGTGTTAAAATTCTACTATTTGCTAAGTTGCCAAGTATTTGTATTACATATATAATTACTGTGAATTTTATATTTTCATATTTAAAAAATAATTAAGTTAACTATGACATGATAAATAACGATTGGTGTTTCCTCTGTTTTCCAATTTCTTGTAAATGTAATCTGTCCTTTTTTATTTAAGACAATTTGCGTTTGAGATACACCCACATTGATGCTTGCAGCTTTATTCCTTTAATTTCTCTATTTTCCCAATTCTATAAATTTTCATTGTATGAATAGACCACAATATATTTATATCCTAAGTTAGTGTATAATTGTTGAATATTTCCTTCCTACTGAGGTTCTTTTATTAACACTAGTGCTGTTAATGACATTGATATTCTGTATATCCCTGGGTGTGTGTGTGTCTGTGTGTCTATTATATAGTTTATTCAATAAAATACAAATTAATAGTAAATTATAATATCTGGTAAGACGTGTCCTTCAACACATTCTACTTTTTCATGATCATCTTGGCTATAATTTGATTCTTGCTCTTATAAAATTGAAATCCAGTCTTTCAAGCTCCATTAAAAGCTCTATTCGAATTTTTATTTGAATGTTTCTGAACGTGACTTTTGCATAGATTCTAGGGTTCATGCTGTGAGGATTTGGAAGTAGATTTCTGGAAATCCTCTTTCCCTACTACTGTTAGGCAGTTCGAAATGAGCACCAGGCAAGGGGAGAGGAAGGGGGAGGGAGGAACCCAGAAAATAGCAGTACATCTGTACTCAGGTTAAGGGGCTCCAAAAAACTTTTACTTTCTCTAAATGAGGGACAGAAAAGAAGCTGGCTAGAATCAAAAGCTGATGCTGCACAGCAGACAGAAGGACCTGGCTTAACTTGACCCAATGCTCATTATAATGTAATTAACATTACAGTTTGAGCCCCTCCCATAGGTTTCTCTATGTGCATCATGAGTAAGAACATGCGTAAAAATGATGGGCGTGCCTGAGCCCAAGGATTGTGAGCTGTCAATCAGCCTGAGCACAAGGAACAGGAACTGTCAGTCGGCCCATGGGTGCACTCAAAGAACCTGAGCTGTGAATCAATCAATCAATCAATCACGAAAACACCCCCTAAGCCAGGATATAAAAACAGGAAAAACAAAGGAGCGGTACCATTTTCCTCTCTTGGATTTGCCCACTCCCAATCCTTGGCGTGTACTATGTTTTACTATCTTTTTACTTCACTAATAAAATCTTGTTCATATCAAGCTTTCTGTCCCTTGTTAAAAATTCATTTTTTTGGGGTGACTAAGAAAAGAGGTAACTTTTATTCCCCTCTACCCAGTAACACTATGATGCTTAGCATAGGGTGAAATATGCTCACTCTATTTTTGAATGACATCTCCAAATTGCCACCCAAAATAATTTACAAATCTCTACACTGTCAACAGTGCATGAAAATTTCCATTGTTTTAATAATCAGAATTTAAAATATCTGACATAGGTTTATTTAAATGTCCTCAACTACTATGTATCAGAGCATTGTCCATGTATGTCTCATCCATGAAATATTCAATCATAGGTTTTGCCCAAATTTACTCAAATTTAAGTACAATCATTTGCATTTTTTTTGGAATAATTGCATTTCTTTTCATATTCTGAAAATTTATTAGTTGTATTTCTCTGTGCATGGCCTCTAATTTTACTTTGTTCATGGTGTACTTTACTATTCATACATTCAATACTAATTTATTCAAAATTTTTACTGTTCTCTTTGTTGTTTGTACTTTTTATGTCTCAAGAAACCCTTCCTAATTAAAGCTATTTTAAATATTTTTTCTATACATTTCAAATTTTTTTCTTGTATTTTTTAAGAAAAAGACTGTGAGGTATTATTGTCTATAATGTGAACTAGGAAACCATATTTTTCTAGCTGGACAAGCAATTGTCCTATAATTACTGATTTTTTTTTTATTCAGCTGAAATATTAGCTGCATAATTTATTATATCTCCTTATATGTGTGGGGCAATTTCTAATTGTCTATTATCCCTATTCCAATATTAATCTTCTTAAACTTTTCAGCAGGTTTTGTTATATGTTTAGGCAAGTTCCAGCCTACACACCCATACCCTACTATTGCAAAATTTTTCAGCTATTTATGTCATCTTACTACTGGAAACCTAACTCACTAATTCCTCTTACCTTATTGGTTAATATTTAGTTTACTTCTCTGTATTTTAAGGATGATTTGGTGGAAAGAAACATGAGCTGAGGTGCATATGTAATCATATTCAAATAGAAGGGTACAGGATGTTTAATCATTTATTTAGTAATATATAATAGACAACATGTTATATCATAATATATAATTTTAAGGCATAGTTTCAGTGGGAAACAACATTAGATCATATGACATTATCTAAATGTCTATTTTAGACATTTACATGTTAACTTATTATTTTAAATATCACTATAGTAGTATTATCTAAAATTCTTCATAGCACATCATAATTATTTATTTGGCAAATATTTATAAAATGTAGAATTGACAGTTCAAAGAATTTGAATATTTTTCAATTTTTTGCTATATTGTAAGTTGGTGTTTTAAATATACATCATCAGATGTTCACATACATCAAGAATTTTCTAACTCATCCTTGTAATAGATATTTGACCACCATGTGACCCATTCTCCACATAATAGCCAGAAAGATTAAAAAATAATATATATGAGGTCATATCACCATCCTTCCTAAAACTGACAATGTCCCTTTTTTATATCTTGTGTAAAACCCAAACCCCTTTCCATGACCTACAATGACCTACCTGCCTTCTTCTCTGACCATTTCTTGGGTTCTTTTCCTTTGCTAACTGGTCTCCTGTGTAAGAAAACAAAACAAAACAAAAAAAACCCCTGCATCATTGTATGTCTTCCTCCACCCCATGGAATACTCATTCTCTAGGATCTCATGAGAATAATTATTTCTTATCACTTAAATCTCTGTTCAAAATCAACACATAGAGTTACTCTGACCATTCTACTAAGTTTACCCCTTTCATAATTTTCTATGACAACAGCCTCTTCCACGTTTATTCATATCATTTATACATACTGAAACTGTCTCTTATATATGTGATTTTTATTTTCCTCCTCCAATAATAGAGTAAGCTCTTTCTCTACTTATTGATGCAGTCCAGTGTATATAAAGTAGTGCCTAATATATAAATCAATATTCAAAATACATTTTAATGAATCAAAACACAGGACTACCCATCCAAAAAACAAAAAAAGTGAACATAATTGTTTTCTTCCACACACTGTTTGCCACGGGGAATAAAAATAAATAACAACAAAGCAAACAAACTATATAATAGCACACAAACTGGCATTGGCAATAAGCCACATACTTGGGTGGAGGTAATACTGGCATTGTCTTGAGAACTAGATAGGAAACACTCTACTTCTCTTTTGCCTCTAAAGTTTTTTATCTTTGTATGCTGATGGAAAGGATGCAACATATGCAAAATAAAACGGAAGTAAGATGCTGATAGATTTTACACAGTAGGTAACACACACCTCTGGGCCAGCATTAAGATTTAGAGAACTGGAAATAGACTTAAGGGCTGTTCATACTGAAGAAGATATAAAAATTTTCAAGAAAATTGTGGTAAGAATAACCCTTTTCAGTTAATCACAGTTTCATTACCACACTGACAGAATACCCATTCTTCAGTGGCAATTCCTCTTTATGAAAAAGAATAGATGCTAAACAGAGATTTTGTATGGATTGAGATAGTCTGAGACAAATAAAGAGAAGATGGTGATCTGTAGCCATTAAAAAATTACTTTATAATTCATCATATGGGAAAGTAATAGCAAAGTGATTTTAAATAAGAAAGCTATAATTACGATACAAAATTTGAATTCATATGCCAACTTATAGTATATGTATTATGTACGTTATATGCATGCATTATCTGCATATAACTATATACATACACACATGAATGTATGCATATATTTCACCTATAGAAAAACTTCTAGAAACATAAACTGCATCTACATCCACATTGATCACTGCATAATTTCACAAGAGGAAAAAAAATCCTGGAATAAAAAGCTAAAATTTAACAGTGGATTTTCCTTGTGTTGTGAGATTATAGAGGGTGATTTAAAAAGCTTATACATTTTTATTAAACTTTCTATATTCTTTATAATTTGTATTTGTTTTATAACAAATTTCTATAATATTATAAATTATCCATGATCTAGCATAACATGAGCTATAATCCATAAACTTGAATCTTTTTTGTTCCAGTATGTGTTTTGCATTGACGCATTTTGCTAAGATAATAAAACATTGTGTATAGCAAGCTTTTTAAAGCAGAGAGAAATGCTTTTTTAATTTTCATTTGATTTATGATTGAATGGGAATAAAAACTGAGCACAATTAAACTAAATATCCACACTGACTCTGAATAGGATAGATCTGAATTTGTCTAGCATATTTTACATTGTGGATTGTCACAGATACTAGACAGGAAATTTATTTGCTCAATACTTTTAAATCAATTACTGACCCTATGACACCAACCAGATGGACAATATCGCAAAGAAAAGCAACATTTTCTGTCCTTAGATGGCTCATATTTGATTCAGCATGTGAGATGTAGTTGAAATAGAATCATACAAATCATTGCCATTATGACATATGGGATAAAAAGACAATATGGTTGTTATGTGTGTGATGGTGGGGGAAGAATAGGGGGCAAAACCAGTATTTGGAAGTGACATTTAATGTGGGACTTGACCCGTTAAGGAATTAAATATTAATACATGCTTGGAGCAACAGTCACTTCAAAACTAGATAGAGAGAAACAGATAGAAAGATAGGTAGATAAAGATGGAGATAATCATAAATTTACGGTTATTTTGAAAAATTATCAACATGTCTTCTTTCTTAGTTAAAAATGTAGCAAAACATTTGAGCATTTCCCTACATTCATTGTGTCTCAATTGATATTCAATAAATATAAATAGAAAAATAGAATAATTTATATATTTCTGCTTGTGTTGCTGGCCTCATAATTAGCAAACATGTTTTATCATGTCTGTCCTTTACACAATAATAATTTACACATTATTTAAAGAGATATGTTATCAAGTGAGATTCTGTGACAAAACATAAATTCACATATGACTTGACATTGAAAAGTCAAAGACAACAGCGTATTTAAATTTACTGTATTTCCTGACAACATGTACCATTGAGAAATGAGCTTAACTATGCAAAATACAGTCAACATAGTAAATTACCTAAGATAATAACTTAAGTGAAATCGTTCTTGGTGTTACTTTAAAAAGATACATAAATTGAGTAAGTATCAAATAATGAATAAGACATCCTAGGTTAGAAAGTATATTAAACCTTCTTATGAAAACATTGGAAATTCAATACTTTAGCCTTATCTTTGACTATTTTAAGAAAATAAATATTTGTAGCTCATTAATGAATAAAATTTTTTTAAAACATCAAATCTATCTTGAATGGCAATGGTCAAATTAATGATTACAGAGTAAGGGGCTGTATTGCACAAAATACTTTGCCTTGCTACTTTGAAAATACTACATTACATGCTTTGTAAGTGAAAAAAAGGTTGCAGTTCAGAGCAGTTACATTCATAAAGACATATACAGGGCACCCTCATGGCTCAAATTTTCTCTTTGGTTGTCATCACTTTAAGGCACTAGTGCCTTGAAAAGAATACCCAAATTAAAAGTTACTATGCAATAAGAATAAGAACACTGCAAGCCAGTGTTCTCCAGATGATAGTAATTTTCAATATACTTTGTGTTGCCTTTCCCAACTAGTTTCAAATAAAAGTAATCAACATAATGACCTGCATTCCTTCTCCAAATTTACAATATGTAATCTAAAATCTTAAAAAAAAAAAACTTCAAGTCTCCAGTTTTACATGTAGATTTTGAAAGCTGACATTTCATCTGGATAACATAAAAAAGCAGAAGAAACTGGATCAACAACACTTCTTGAAATTGTTGACTGAAAAAAAAGCATAACCTAAGAGCTGAAAGTTATGCTTTATTCAGGGATCTTACTGAGGACTATAGCCTGGAAAACAACCGCTCAGATAGCTCTAAGGAACACTTCCAAAGAGGTAAAACAGGAGTCAGTTTACACATGAGTTTTTGCAAAAAACAACATATAGTGAAATATCAAAAGTTACTGATAATCACAAAAAACAGACACCTCAAGTTAATGATTTTAGTCCTTTTCTATGTGTGGGAAGATGCAAAAGTTTGAGTTCATTAAAATTGTCCCTTTTCTATGCATCTTAACAATTTAGAGCCAGTATTCTGTTTTTCTCAGTCCTGAATTCCCCTCAGGGTGCACTCTAGGGGTGGCTGCAGTGGCTGATGACTTAATGGGGTCAACATTCATTGTTTGCTGAAATGGCAGGCAATATTCCTTGTCCACAGATCCTTAAGAGAGAAGAGGACACAAGACCAAAAGCTTCCTCAAAGATTGGAGAGACAGTCAGGTAAACACAGGGAGTTATGACTTACCAGAGCACAGACTCACAAGCAGAAGCTGCCTCAGGAACTAGGGACTAGAGAGGAAAACCTTAACTGAAATTGACAAATTGCTAAAGGCTCAGGTGCTGACAATTCTGAGAGTTAAAATCCAGAGGAACCCTGTTAAAAGGGGTCCCTGACAATATTGTGAGATTTATCCGCAAAGGCCAACCAAATTTCCACAGTAAATACTTGAGAAAAATCACTTCATGTTCTTACCAGGGGCAGGGAAAAAGGTACCATTTTGAAATACTCAGAATGCTTTGTTCTTTTTAACAAGGCTTGCCTTTAGGGGAAACTAGTTAACCAAACCTTACCTGCTGGAGTATTATCAAAGCCTAACTGGCTTGGGGTAGTAGGGGAAGGAAGATACTCATATGCTGTAGCCATCCTGTCCCACTGGCTCTAGAAGACAGAGAAGGAACCCTAAGAGTAACAAAAGCTTCCTCTTCCCTGACAATAAATTACCATATTTCTAGAGGCCTATTTATAGCAGTTCCTTTCATCCAGTACATCTTGTTCCACTATCAAGAGTGGAAGGCAAAAAGAGGTATAAAGAACAAGGGCAACAAAGGAAAAACAGTAATGGATATGATAGATACTAATTCAATTGTATCAATAATCACTTTGAATGTCAATGTTCTAAATGTACCAGTCGAAAAATAGAGATGCTCAGAGTAGATCAAAAAACAAACTCAACTATACTTCATCTACCAGAAACCCACTTTTACATAAATATACATAAAGATTAAGAGTCAATGAATGGAGGGAAACGTACCATTCTAACACTAATGAAAAGAAAGCACAGGTAGTCATTTCAGATAGCTTATTTCAGATAGCTGATTTCAAACAAGGGAAGCTATCAGGGATAAAGAAAGGTGTAACATCGTGATACAGGTCAAGTCTCTGAGAAGACATACCAGTCCTTAAGATGTGTAAATCTAACAACAGATCATCAAACTATGCAAGGCAAAAATTAATAGAATTAAATTGTACATATAACTGATGCTCCAATGGTTTTAATACATAGCAATATAACTTGCATTCAAGAATAAAAGAGAGTATTCTACTACAAACCTAGGTTGGATAAAAAGGTCACAGTTATGAATCCCATTGGGATACTGTTCTCTGTCTCTCTGTCTCACAGACACAAACACAGCAAATATACCCACACACACATGTACATGTGAACTTCCCAGTTTTAGAAAGAGTTTCCACTTTTAAAATATAGGTTTAATATAAATATCTTAAAACTATTTTGTTATCAAATTTTAAGATGTTACATTTTGACTATTTTAAAATGTTATATTCCTTTTGCATGACAGAGTACATGGTTTATTAAAGTGTTTATTTAAAAGGTAACAAATATCAAGTATTATGCATTCTGTATGTCGTTTTTTTGATGGATGATTACTTAGCTAAGAATTACTCTGGTTGATAAATTACCATTATAAATTACTAATAATTAAATCTGGTTTTTAATATGTATACTAGAAATTTAAAATGCAGTGATGATATTTCTTTTAGTTTAATTGGATGTGCTTTTTATATATACTATTTCATGAAAAAATGAGTGATTAATACAAAGACAAAATGTGTATGTACCCTACATATTTAAATATGAAGTAAAAATGATGTGCTATTTATGATATTATTTGATATGCCTCTGTAGGAACATGATGATACAGCAGCTGGACTTATGGAGAAGATGAGCATGCACGTAAAGAGAAAAACAGGCAATTTTTGACATCCCTGTTTCAAGGACAGATGATATTAAGGTAACATTTAACCTAAATTTCCTTTTGCTTTGTGCAATATGTAGAAAAAAATTATCATTTAAAAATTTTTGAACACACTGATGTCCATTTCAGTAAAGAATTCAAAATTATTGTTAGGTCATCAGTTGATTCTTAACATTTCTTAAATAGAAAATTTGATAATTTATCCCAAATATTATGGTATACTATATTTGGTTTTCATAACAACTGTGAAATAGAGGATGATGTTTCTGATAAAAGATTATCTAATTTTAAGACAAAATATGTATGTTAATCAGTGAAGAATAATATATCTGTGTATATGATGTGTAAGGAAAGAGCCCAAGTTATGAATATGAAGACCTGTTTTTTAATATATGATATAAGCTAGTGTGTATTCAGATTTAGATGTGACAATCATGTTTATGTGAAATAAAAACTGAAAATCTAGTTTCATTATATGTCCATACTTATTAATATTCTTTAAATTATTTACTACCATAAAGAAACATACTTTTCTAAACATACAAGAAAATATACATCAATAATGGATGTTTAAATATTAAATATGAGAATAAAGGAAAAGATATGCTGCTACTTTGCCCTGCTGCAGTTTCCCTATGAAGAAGGTATTAGGAAGAAGTGAATATACATATAGACGATGACATGGATTCCATTCATATTTCTTGAGCAAATATAATGACAAGGGCAATTACTTTCAGATCAAGTACAGATAGTTTTCAAATACTGAATGTGCTACCATCAAGTCCACCTAATTTACCACCTATGTTAATGATTATTTCATATTTTCCTCTAAACTATTAATTCAATGTACCTATAATGGTTCTTGTTAGCCAATTTTGACTTGTGATCAAGGTATCTCACAGATATTCCATAAATCTGCAGCACAGAAAAAAAATTATTATCTAATCTAGGAAGCAAGGAAATAATTACAAATACATCGCTGAAAGCTATGTGTGTTAATTAGATGCATAACAAACTACTTCAACATTTAGTGTCTTAATACAACAATTTGTTATTTCTTGAGAATTGTGATTGGGTAGGCAGTTCTAGTTTGGGTCAGCTTGATGAGAGATGATTGTCTAAGACAGATGCATCACATGTCTTTGGCCTTAGCTGAGATAAGCGGAATGACTGGGGTGGCTATGCCTCTCTTTCCATGTGTCCTTGATGCTCTCTCTCCAGGTGGTCTCTTATTCTCCTATTTTGCTGTGTTGCCAAGCATACCATTGACCAATACAAGCAACATGGTCAATTTCAGATTTAGAAGTCAGAGAGACAGACCCTTACTGTAGATAGATGGATTGATAAAAAGCACATTTCAAGAGGACGTACATACAGTAGACATAGGAGAACTTTCAGAAATTTTTGCAGTTTACCAACATGTGTCTTCTGGCCACAAATTAGTCACATTTTTCACTCTAGAGGATGATGTAATCTGTCCCTTAAATCCTCCTTTAATAACAAAATAAACCTTTTCCCTAGCTGTTAAAAGAGTTTTCTGTGTAATGCTCAAAAGTTAGCCCCTTCCCAGGAATCGTCCTCATTTGCTTCTGAAAACTTTGATCAAAAAACTTCTTGCATGTAATCTCCTTCTCAGAGCATGTTTCCCAGGAACCTAATCAAAGTCACTTCCCCACACAAAACATGTTTGGTCATATTCCAGGAACATCTGAATTACTTTTGAATTTATATATCAGGCTCAAAGTTCAAAATCTTGTGGACTTCATTAAGTCCAGATACAGATAAAGTACAATGGCACAGGTCCTCAAGTGCATAAACTCTCAATCCAAGACAGTGAATGAAAGTAAATAAATAACTTATTAATTCCCCAACTAGCCAGCATGCAAAAGTGAGACGGGAGAAAGATACCACAATAGGCACTTTCGATCAGAATAGAGAAGAAAAAGAAGCATTTATGAAGTCCAGCTGAGCATGTGCTCTGCTTTCTGGGAGTTGTCTCTTAGCTTATTGTTCTCTTTGGTTTTTGGCTTTATTCTCTGATGAGACTTTGACTATGCTTTCTGGGATGACATTCCCTTTTTATAAGAGTGTCCCGTGATCGAAGTTGGGTAACATTCAATCCAGCTTCCTTTTCATGGAAATCTGGGACCCAGATCCATTTTGCAATTTAAACAATTTCAACACCATTTAATCCAAGTTAGTCATACTCACTAACACTCTTAAAGATTTAGTATGTTTTCTATAAATATTGTTTAGGTCCACTACCTGATTCAAAAGACACACCCACAAATTTTTATGGAATTGTCTTCTCTCTAACTTGAACCATATGGCTTATCACTATAGGCAAATTCCTTTAGGATTCTTAAAAGCTTTTAGGTCTAGCTGAAGTTGTCTGCTATGCACATCTTAAATATTTCAGAGATCACAATAAAGTATATTACATCCATCATTAGTCGTCTTACATGCTGTTTTTTTTCTCTGAAAACCTTGCTCACTCGAGAATCTAAAGAAAATATATATTATATATATATATAATATATATATGGCAAACCCTGAGCTATATGTAATTCATATAAATTCTGCTTTCAAACTGAACAGTTCTTTCTTTAGCTCAATACTCTAATGCAGTAACTTATCATACAGAAACTGGAAAAGTCAGTAACACTTTTAACCTGAAAGGTCTTTAAGTACATGTTTTAACTTCTATGATATTGCAGGCAGTATTTTTGCCAAGAATTTTACTATCACTTAACCAAACTGTCCTTTTTTTCAGGCTTTTCTATCCATTTCCTCACTACTTTTTCAGCTTTGGCTAACATTTTGTTTGCCATTTTTCTAGTCTTTTCTAACAGAGTCTTTGCTACTCTTCTAGTCTCCACCTGTTGCTTGCTATCAAAATAAGTGACATATATTTTAGTTTTTTTCAAGGGGCAAAAATACAAGTGACCTTGAAACATACTGATTTAAAACAACAATGTTTATTATTTCTCACAATGCTTATGGTTCTCTGAGCAGATCTTCTGGGCCAGCTGATTACTAACAGACAACACAGCATGGTCTCACTGATATGCCTGGGGCCTCAGAGGGGCTCTCTGGGAATGACTGGGTCTAATTCTCCATGTGGTGCCTAGAAAGAAGTTCCTGGATTATTCATACGGTGGTTCAAGAATTCCATCAGCCAGAGATGGCAAGTCAGATTGCAAAACTATGTTTCAAGTCTACAGTTTTATCTTGTCTGCTAATGGTCTACTGGCTTATGCAAGTCACACAGCAAATTCTGAATTCAAGGGGTAGAGAGAGAGTCCATCTCCTGAAGGAAGACGTAAGCTCACACTGCAAAGCTATACGCATACAGGAATGGATGGAACATCTAGCTACCATTTTTTATATCTACCACAATATGGTGCTGAGAATAAAGTCCCCCCTCAATAATATTACATTCTATATTCTCAGTAACACCACACCCATTCATCACTCGGTGGCTATCTTCTCTTTGTTAACAAGCAGCAAGTATGATGTGCTTTTCATGTGCTTTGCATTTTAGGAGTTATAGTCATATTCTGCATAAACAAGATTGAATGTAGTATTTAATTCCAAACCTCCCCTCATTGTGTATTCCTTATTGTATTTAATGGTTTCATAATCCTTCAAGTCTAGGCTCTAAACCTTCAAGTTAGCATTGTATACCTCATTTTAATCCATTATATAAGATTCTGAGTAATCCTGACTATAGCTCTATAATATGCTTTTTACTATATTTTCTTTTTCCATACCCAGTGCAAATGCTCTTCTTTGGGATTTAATTATCTCAGAATAAAAACTAACAAACTAACAAAGCAGATTGTCTGTTCTTTCTTAAATCTTTCCTCAAGAAAGTGCTTTCAAATTTTTCCTAGAAAAAAAAATACTAAAAGTCACACTAAAGATACACTTTAACAACTCAGAAAATTTTCTACAACTTTAACCTGACAGTCCAGGTCACCAAAGACCTGACACACTTTTTTTTTTTTAACCCTGATCCATCCACTTTGGGCAAATATATCAAGTGTTGATTTCCTGCACATTATGCTTCCACACTATTTGTTCCATTCCCATTTCTTTCCTTCCAATCTAAAATACACCAAATTACTTTCTTCCAAATAGAAAAAATCATTTCAGTCCTCAACGAATACATCAAATAAGGCCTCTATAAACTGACCTCTTCAGATTAAAAAAAATCTTATTATAAGTCCCAGCACCATCATCATCACTATCATCAACAGATGGAAATTACTTCTCCCTCTGAAGTCACAAAATTATTTAGGACCTTTCTTGCAGTATTTGAATTTCAAACTAATAATAAAAATACCTATTTACTTGTCTGGTTGTTCTGTGAGGACAAGAATAATGTTTAAAAGCCTTTATATATCCAGAAATATCTCAGGCAAGATCTTTAAAAATGAACTCGATAAACAATGTCAAAACAGACTCTTTTTGCTATGGAACAACAGATCTTGATATAAGTACAAGGAACTTCATAATGTAATAAAATAATTTGTATTTAATTTCTATTGCATTTTTCCAAGTTCAGTCTCTTGTACTTCTATCCTCAACTTTATTAGCATATTTATAAATGGCTATTAAGTCTAAAAAGTTTTACTCCTCTAATCGATCCTATGTTCCCCCAAGTAATGATATCTATAATAATAATAATGCAGTATCTCTACTTAAAAAACTTCAAAACTTATCTCCTCCCAAATAAGGCAAAAGTTCTAAGCACAACATTAAACACACTGCTTATTAATTAATGTGATCCCAACTGTATTCTTATTACTTAATATTCTTCATATTTTCTTTATATTAATTTAAATATTAATTTTGCTTTAATTAATAATCACTTAATAGCAAGTTAACATTTGAATTATTACATATTTAATTAATATAACAATATAATGTAATAAAATATTAAAATTTTGCTTTACTCCTCATATGACATATTTCCCAGAACATTTAGTTATAAATATCCCATTTAGAACTTCTGAAATCTTGTTTCATCAAATCTTGATGGCCAGAGCAGCTTTCTAATAGACTTACTATTCAATAAGCTTCCTCCTATTTTTCTTCTTCTCCTTCTTCTTCTCCTCCTCCTTCTTCTTTTACTTGGCTTTCCTATATGCTCTGGGTAGGACTTTTGTTCTATCAAAGATACTCCATTGTAACTGGGGTTACAAATCTCTATTGGTTCTTTGTTACCCAAGTCAAAATCAGAGACTCTTTAAAGAAGTAAATGGTCAATAGTTCTAATTAAAGCTGAACTGTAAACAAACTGACTGAAGAGCATCAGTTAAATAATCTGTCATGGAGGTCACTGTCTTTAGACAAAAGCAATGATGTCAAGTGTGGAGTGACTTGGAACAAAGCAATGTCAGACTGTGTTGTTGAATATTTGATAGTGACTCTAATAATATATGGAATACATCATGCATTCTAGTGACTGAATGAAAGAAAGCACATTCAAAGAATGAAGGAAGTATTGTGGGCATTAAGTACATAAGTAGCTTCTTTATCTCTTCTTCACTTATTTCCCCTACAGCTTCATGAGTGACTAAATCTGATAAATGAGTTTAGAGGAAAAAATAAGCATAAGCCAATAAATACACAGTCAATATCAACTGGCTACTATAATTGTAAGATAACAATGTATATGCATTACCTCAATTTTGGGTAAGATAAAATGTGAAATGATGCGGGTCTTAGAACAAATAAAATTAGTTACATATGTCACTTCCCTCAATGTGAGCTTCGTCAGGACTCAAGGCCTTATTTTATCTTCCATTCCACTTACTCTTTGGTCTTACTTCTCAATTGTTTCAAAACTTGAATAGAGACAAGTGGTGCTATTTATTTCTTTTCCTTCAAATTTCAATAGTTATATTAAGGGTTATATTCTTTCAACTAAATATAGTTGTGATCCAATAAGATCAGTTTTGAAAACTCCTTCTGTCCTGGTGCAAGAGAGAACATTAAAAAAAAAAGAGAGAGTAACAGGACTCATATCCTCTTTAGGGTAATTGTTGATCTACAAGTGCTACATTCATTTTAAAGATAATACACTGAGCTAGTGAAATTAACTTGATTAGGAATTACAGGAGGAAAGCAGTAGGCAGTATATTGTTTACAATTTTATAAAGCATGAAAACTATCTGTATTATGAAACATGACATTCTAAAATATTAGCATAAGTAGCATATAAATTAAAAATCATTGGCCTTTTCTGACTCAGAGTTCTGAAATTTAGCAAAAGCAGTAGTTCATAAATCACAGAATGAATTCAAGGAACCTAACTTGTTCTGGGCCCAGAACATATTTTACAGAGGCTTTTTCATCCTGTTACCCATGAAACCACTTGCGTCTATCACATTACTCCTGACCTGCTTTCCTCTTTAAAGAATTCACATTTAGCCTTCTGTACCCTGAAACCATGTTATTACTACCTCAGGGACATGTTGTTTAGATTCTATGAATGCTTCCAATAAATTTCCCCTATGATGACAATATTGTCTAAATAACAACAAATGCCAAAAGCACTCTGTAGCTCATGTTCAGTGTTTGGCCAGATTCCTCGGGCTGTTGATACCACTCTACTGTAATCAATTCAGCCAGAATGATCTTTTTGAATTTACAAGCCATCAAGGAATATGAATCATACTAAACTCTAGCTTATGCCACCTTTCTAAATGTGCTAGTCCTTGATCTTCTTATGACTTTAAACCAGTCAGCACTTACCAGCAAGGCATTTTTACCCAGACCTTTCTCTCTGAAAATATTGACTTAGCTGAATATCTGCCAAGCCCTCTTACCTCTCACATTCATCATCTTCTTGGAATCTCTATCCATATAGCATATAGAAGGACGTCTTTAGTTATAAAAATGGCACAAAGTTAAAAGGAAATAATAATGCAAGTTTTCTGAATTGGTGTCTCTTCATTATATGTGTAATAATTTTGGTGCCTAACATAAAAACTTGCATACAGTAGTTGTTTACTAAACTTTGATAGGACAAATTATTAAGCAGTAAAATATCCAATAAAATACAGATGGCCAAAGTATGTTTTGCTTATTAATCATAACAGACACATGAAGATTAAGAAATTGGTAGATGATGAACACAAGAGACAAAAAAATGCTATAATGTGAAACACAATGAAATCTTCCTAATATTTTTTCTTTAAAACTCATACATTAAAATATGTATGTTTTAAAATCCATATTCCTGTGTCTGAGTTTTTGTTATGTTTCTGTACATTTAATCCTGTGAGTTACTACTTCAGATGCAGAAGGGCTTTGATTTCTGAGAAATTTATAAAATAAATTTGAAAATTTGTTTCCTGCCTTGAGCTATATATATGATTTATATTTGAGATAAAATTCATACTTATAGAAAGACATTATGTTAGCAATCAGTTATCTTTGTTTTAAATAATTAAGTTGAAATGAGTTACCTGTAAATTCATAGAAAAATACACTTTTAATATGGCTTTTAAGAATACTGTTCTTCCATTCCTCTCTGTGCTAAAATATAAGCCTCAAGTTTTTCATAGCCATTCTCACACAGATAGTAGGAGTGGCAGGCCACCCATTTAATTTCAGCTTTTAAATAATGTGAAAGAATGGAATACCCTGAAATGCATGGCCAATGAAAATATATCAATACGTAATGGAAAATAGATCAGATGAATTGGTAGAGAGTTTGGTCAAGAGGTTCCCTAGAGTTGTGCTAGGACCTCTGAGGAAAATTAGAAAAACAGTGGAAATAAACTGTCAAGGTAACTGATATAAGTCTTATCTAATGATCCAACACACTCACAAAAAAAAAAAAAATAGCAATTCAGGAGAGACTCAAATGCGCACAGGTTGAAAGATCATTAACTCTGAAACAAGATTTTTCTCCTCATTTGGCAGGGATATTATTTCCATCCCACACTCTGGGGTGAGGCTGTCCAGTGAAGAACACTTTGCCCCTGAGTGCTTTATGCCTGAGCACTGAGGGCTTTATTCCTCCATTAGAGAGCATGCTTCATTCTGCTATTTGAACTAATAAACAGAAATTTACCGCGAGTTTGTAATTTACATAGCACTACTGACACCAAGTAAGAGCCTTTCGTTGCTCTAAAAGGAATATCTGTTGTTTGTTTTATGGTTTCTTTATTCATGGGATTTTACTTCCGTTATCTTCATGAATGTTTATTTCTAAATCTGTTGCCTAAACACTTAGTTTGCTTCTGATCCTTTGCATCACTAATAACTCAGCCTTTCTAAACCAGTGGGTCACTAAATTGCATTTATTCTTCTCTCTGAATAAAAAAAAAGTTATAGTACTTTATACTTTTTCATCATTTATTGTTTGCTCATCCGTGCTTTAAATGTATACTAATGTAATTATATTTTTCAAAGTCTTAACTTTTCTTCCCGAAGATTAAAAAAAAGTCTGTGAAATGGTACAAGCACTTGGAAATTTTAAATATAATGAATTAAGTGTCACAAAGATGATTATCAGATGTAGTATCAGGGAAAAAATTAGGTTCTACTCCCAAATATTGTTGCTGTTAAATTCATTACTCGATTTAAATCTGGTCTATGGTATAAATCAATCTGTTTAGTGGCACTCCAGAAGAACAGTGATGCATGTTTAATTTTTATAAATAGAAGTATTTTTCTAAAATTGTACTGTTTTACATTCACTTTCAGTACATGAGAATAATGTTTTCTTTACAATGTATCTATTATTGAATGGTCTTAATAATTTACTTTCTGTAAAAGATAACTAAACAATTATGACAATATCTTAATTTGAATATGTTTAATCATTGGTGACATTAACAATATTTCTGGCCAATTATCTTTATCTTCTGTCATTATTTGTTTATATCCTATTCTCATACTTTTTTATTAGTTTGTAGAAACTCTATTTTAGGAAAACAAATCTCTTATTATAAGTGCGGCAATATTTTCTCTCAATCTTGTATTTGTACATACTCTATGTTGTCTTCAAATATACACAGGCATACACAGACAAATTCATACAGTACAATCTGTCAATTTTTGTTTTCACATTCAGATCTTTGCATTGTTTAAAGAATTTTTAAACACCAGGCACTGTAAATATATTCTTCCATATGCTCAATTGTATTTTTGAAGGTTTTTTTTTCCATTTTTTGATTTTAGCTTTAATCCATTTGAAAGACATTTGAGGTCATTTGAGGTCAGGACCAAACTTCATCTTTCCACATGGATAAATAACTATATTAAAGACATTTAATTACTTGAAATGGGAAATTCTTCATGAATCATATCCCCATACATGAATATGTCTATCTCTGCATTTTAAATTCTGGTTCATCAATATGTTTGTTTATTTTTCAACTTGTTTTACTGAGATTTTTATTTAAATTTAAATCTATAGACATTTTATGCAATGCTAAGAAAGTATGGGATAAAGTTCAATAATTGCTTGGTTTCTCTCCTTTTTTATTGAAAAATATTTATCGATGTGTCTACTGTAGGTCAGAAATACCCAACAGTAAACTGAAAAAATGTAACACTGGGAAGAAAAGGAAAAAGCAGTAATATAAGTAAATAAACACAACTGGAAATTGTGGTAAGGGCTATTAGATAATTTTCCTATCCAAGAGGCTTTTCTTGCAGAAAGATTGTTACTTCCATCAGATTTGGGGACTGCTTTCTACCTTATTACTCTATAAAATAAGCCTCTTTTTTTCTTTCTGTTTCTAGTGCATCTCCTAATTTACTTGAATAGTTTGGCTTATTCACATTTCCCTTTATTTATCCTTCTCTATTTTTTAGTGGAAAAAATCAGCAAAGCATAGCTTTTATACAGACAAATGCTTAATATTATGGAATAATCAGAGCTATATATAAACCAATAATGTCTCCATATAATTATTTTAAAAATTAAAACATGTTTACAAATATGTCTAATACTAATAATAACGTCACTTGAATTATTTTTCCACACATTTTATATATTTTTTTTCTATTTAAAAACACTTAACGGGATAATGAGATTTTATCATGTCTATATATTTCAACTAATTCTAATTTTTATTCTATCTTGCTGTACATTACCACTGCCTAGTCAATAGGCTTCCTATTAATATTAGCTCCTTTAACATTTAGATACTTCTATTTTTGAAGGCATTTTGCTTTCTGGAACAAAGTGTTCCAGCAATGTCTTTAGTATAGGCATATCTTCTTGAATATAATGCACATGTTCCTTAAAGACCTTGCATTTTGTAAAATCACCACTAACAATCACAGGGCTTATAAGGAAAATGGCACTGACCAAAACGTATGCAGCTATGTAAACAGAATACTAACAAAAACAGTAATTGGCATCTTGGGAAACAACTTGGGAGGACCAGGCAAACAGCACAGGCTGTCTGGAGGTTGCCTTGGGGAATATCAAAACTGCACAAAAAAGTAAAGAAACTTTGGTTTGCGGGAGGCACAGAATCAATGCAGAGGGAAATGGAGCTCTGAGAACAGGGGTAAGAAAACATACTGAGCTTACAACTCTTCAGGGGTATGATTACAACTCTACAGGGTGAACTCAATGCAAAAACTCATCTTCAATTTTCCAAAAATAGAGATGAAAGAACACTTGCTATGAAACACCCAAGCTTACAACTTTTTGCTGAGGGTTACAATTAAGGCTCTTTCATCAGTAAATCAGACATGAATCCACACAACTGTTTTTTTTTAATTTACACTCATAACTTTCTGTTGAGTATTAATGCTGTAGTAATAAAACTTAATGGAAAATTGTTACTGCAGAAGAAAATTTCTTGTAACAGCATGAAATCATCTGCTCTGAAATAGTATGTCATTTTTTAAATTCAGAAATAATGTTGAAGATCAAACTCTGTGAGCTTATATTTAAATTTTAAAAAACCTGATAACTCACAAAAAATAGTTTGAGGTGTCAGATGTAAAACTGCCATCATTTCCATTTTGACAAAGCATATAACTTTTGTAACTTTTTTGTCCTGAGTTTACATTTCCAAATGCTTTAATCTTTTACAAATAAAACCTAGTTAATTTTCTCTACATTAATGCACATTTAGATTTTTTTACTTCTTACCTAAACTGAAATCATATCTCATTCACTTTTATAACTCTCAAAGTTTTTATTGAACAAGACATAATATCTCTAAGACACAGAAAAAAATAATGAATAGTGCTGATAGGTTTTTCTAATGATAGATTACCCTACTTTCCTGGAATAAACCCTGTTTGTCCTGATTCATTTTGATTTAAGTACTACTGCATGGTTTAATTTTCTAATGTTTTATTTATATTTTGGCATTTCTTCAAAATAAAATTTATTTGTAGTGTTCTTTGTATTGAGTTATGATAGGTTTGTAAGATGGTTGGGTAAGATTTTTTTTATATTTTCCATGTTATGGAACATTTTAAATAAAATCAAAACAGCTCCTGAAATCAACTTTGTAAATTTATGCTTCACTATAAAAGCATCCATTTGTTTAGCTTGTAAAATGAATTTGTCCAAAGTTGCACATCTTATTATTTTACATGGTTTTATTATCTTTCATATTTGTGGCTATATGTTACAAATTTTTAACCTTTCAAATCATAGGCAGGCATTGGTATTGAACATTAAAAACAGACAAATATTACTTTGTCAGGTTATATTTTCATTGTTATATTATTTTTACATATTTAAATGTAATAAATATTTTCATATTCAAAAAAGAGAAAAATATCTAAATAAAAATGTGAAGTCCAAGTAAAAAGTATTTATCTAACACATACAACAAATAATGTATAAAGAAAGCAAAGAAACTTATCTGTGACCTTGAGTAATTTACTTAATTAATTTTCAGTGTGCCTTACATAATGCTTGTTATTACAGTTTGGATCTCAGCAATACTACTCAAAACATAAAAGTGTTCCCCTGGGAAGATGTGTGTGTGTGTGTGTGTGTGTGTGTGTGTGTGTGTGTGTGTACACATGCACATGTGAATGTGCTCATTTTTTACAAACTCCTCAGAATAAACGATACTGTAAAATGGAAAATTTGGCTTTTTATCTATTACAGCCATCAGTTTTGTCAAATGTATACCAAAATCCTTCAGAGGTGTGACACATTTTTCCCCCTTAATAAGAAGTTTTATACCCAGGTATCCAAATCTCATTAACTCTGTCAATATGACCATGGGTACATCCTCAGTGGGAAAACCTTCCTCGAATTTTCCCATTTGATTAACAACTTACATTTTCTCATTTGATTAAACACTTTAAATTGAATGAAGGACTCCAAGGAGCCCTGTTTTCGCAAATAAAAAATATTTAACCCTGTCATGAGTGGCAGACACCAATCTTGGTTAAACCTTGAATTTAATTTCTCAAATATAATTCTCTTTGAATGGCACTGTACTTATGAAGTGTCAAAAACCTTCTTGCAAATTATAGATTAATGAGAGGGATTTTTTTATCGTTCAAATTCCTCAAATACAGAAAAAAATTCAAATAAAAGTTTAAAATAATTGGATACCATTAATTATATAAACTTATCTGCCTGTAATACTCTAGGTATATTGTCTTCTAGAGGACTATTAATCCAGAACTATTGATGATATCTCATTCCAATTACAGTCCAAATAAGATCTAGGTTATCATAACTCAAAGTAGGTCCAAGGCATATATGATATTGCCAATTATGTGGGAGGCATTATAGTGTAATAACTTGTGTATTTGGAATTAGAAACACCTAGTTTTGAATCTAGCTTTGTCATTTACTATCCCTAAGACTAGGGGAAATACACTTCTTATTTACAACTGTGACAGTGGGTTCAGCACTCACAACACAATCTCCATCCTTCCAGAGAGTCTGTCAGGATATATAATCTACCATATAAGGGTCCCTTAGTTATTTTACTATAAAATGAGAATAATTTTGATAATGTTAATGCTCTTAAAGGCTTTTTGGAAATAATACATACACATAATAAGCATGCAATGACTAGTAGGCATCCTTATGCTTTACTCTGTGTATTATTATTATTATATTGAAAAGATTGGGCATAGCAAGAATGGCTATTGTTCAGTCTGAAATGATAGAAAACTTTTTTAAAATTTTTTTCTTTAATTCATATTTTTAAGTACTAAGTAAAATTTATAAGAATATATTATCACCTGTCACTACAGATAGAAAGGAAAATCTCTGATGTTACCTTGATAATAAACTTGAAAAGTTTAATCAATTGGAGATTATTTCAACTTCAATAAATTACTCTATAGGTAGCTGAGGGGTACATTTTAAAACCAGATTTTTGACAAACATAAATGGCTCTTAAACTGTGCCTTGCTATTTTCCAAGAAAATACTCATATGTTTTGTGTACTCTTGGGGTTCCAATTCAGAATTAATTTACATATTTCACACATTTCCCACATGTCAGCAAACCTTGAACTTGTATTGGTAAATGTTTTTTTCTTGTCCAGAGACATCAATCTGTCTCATCTCCAAGGGTGATCCTCCCATCTTAAGGAGAATAGGTAAGGCTTTTCCACTTTCATAACAAATGTTAAAACTGTCACCTGAACAAATTTTAAGAGCAGTACAAGACTAGTGTTGTCAAACTCCTGTGTATGTTTAAACTTGAATTGACTATGAATAAATTTTTGTAGACTTTTTTCCAAGTCTATAGAAAAATGGCTTTTAAGGAAGATGTTTCATGAATTCAGACCATTCAGTCTGTTAGGTTTTCTGATTGCTATCAATATAACAATCATGTAAACTCATACAATTAAATAAGGGCAATTAATTGAATTTTGGTTCAAAGTGTTTGTGTTCAAAATACTTTATGATTTCTATGAAATAATCATTTATGACCCATTATGTTGCTCTTTTTTTTTTTTAATAAGAGCCCATGATGTGAGTTTCTTTTAAAATGCAATACATATATCTTTCTGGAGAAATCAGTGTGTTCTGAAGTGTCTATATGAATGTCAAACCTTATAGTTAATCACTTTTTACCATGTTTGACTGGCAGGGTAAAAATCATGATCAATCATAACAAGAATATTAGAAGACAACAAAATCTTTTTAAAGGCAATATACCTGCAGTATTGTAGAGAGACCAAATTATTCAATTAATTTATCTACTTATTTTAAAATTTTTATTTGAATAATTCTCTTATGTCAATAAAAGACATAACTCTGAAAAACTAAATCTTTCAATCTATTAAATAAACATTTTTAGTTAAATAAATTACGTGGTTAATAGACATCACCATAATTTATAGCCAAGACTTTTTATAAATGTTTTATATATTATTCATTTTTGCATTATATAAGCATAAATATACAGTCCTTTACTCCAATGCAAAAGTATCAAAAAATTTATTTCAAGAAATACTCTTATGGATAAATATTTCCCTCTCTGTGCTCAGAAACTTCATTTTATTCATGCTAATCCTTATTTTGATATTGGATTTTAATATTATGATTAACTGTTTCTGATTTTAAAATAATGAATACAATACTTCAAACAAATATAGTCCTCAATTCCTCAATATATCAAACTTGTTGGAGAAATTTTTGTGTTTAATCGGTCAGATTTTTCTAATTCTATGCATTTCTGTATCCAGTGCCATTAAGATTCCATTTGTTCTGTTACAATTTCCACTAAAATTAACAACCAATTAATTGCTAAAACAAGTCTGATCTGAAGGTATAGCTAAGTGTTCACTATTTGCCATTAAATAAAATATACAGTATGTGAAGAGGCATGTTTTAGTGAAACTTACATGTTTTAGTGTAAGTGACTGTATATACTACTTGCATGAGTTTCTGGGTATCAGTGTATGTGGTGTGCGTGTGTGTGTGTTGTGTAAGAGTGGAGGGGGAAGGAGGGATATTAAACACAGTTTTGTAACTGTTGACATTCTTTTTAGAAATTCAAGTGAATATGTACATTTGGAAGTAGTTTAGGTGTAAGCTATTTTTGAGATTCAACTTCATGTATTTGGTAGGTGAAAACAAAGTGCCTGAGATAAGTCAGGGAAAGTCTAAAAAGTGAGAAAAGGTAATGTTTGGGGAACCTAGAAACTTGAGAGTCAGGCAAGAAACAGGTACATGTGAAGAATACTGAAAAGTGGTCTTCCAAAAAGAAAATCAGGAGATAGTATGCAGTGTCTTAGAAATAAATGGAAAAGAAAACTTTAAGAGTGAAATGGCACTGTGGTTGAATGTTCTTCATACTCTTCGGTCCACATTTTGATGGCTGAAAAGGAGTGTCACTTCTTTTCAGTTATCCTTCTTAGCCACTGCTGACGAGGGAAATGAAGAGAATGTTCTGCTTGGTAAGTCAGCTTCATGAATACTGAAATTTGGGCCCCACAAGTAAACATTTAAAAGTCATTATCGCTTTATACCAGGTGACTCAGTCTATAGAAACTACAGCTGTCTCAAAACCTTTGTGAATTTTTTTGCAATCGATTCAAATCAACACTTTGTACAGAAACCCATACCTATAATTCTTCATGAGACATCTGTCATTACAGATGTAATTATGATTATTTGAGATGTATCAGGATTATGTAGGACTGTGCCTGTGAAAATATTCAACATGGACTTCAGATGATTTTCTCAATTTCTTTCATTTCTGATTCAAATACAGAGTTTAAATTTTAACTATACTACAATAAGAACAAGTCTCTACCCAATCAGTGTTGAGACTTTTGTCTTATTTTTCCATAAATTGTCCAGTCTTCCTTAACTGATTTTACCTCTTACCTGTACTCCAATCACTTATCTAATTCTTAATTTTCCTAAAAAATTTCATTCATACTTTGTCACTGTGGGCAGCTCCCTTCCAAAAAAGAAAAAAATATATATATACACACACACACACACACAAAATTTGAGAATCTCTCATTTGTATTTTAGTAGAAAATTACTACACAGAGTAATCAGATATAGACAAACAAAGAAACATTTACTTTAAAATTAAATGAAAATGATTATAAAGTTAAACTTAGAAAACTTAGTGAGTTAAATAAAGCTTAATTTTAGTTCCAGATTAACCTTTGTAAGTTTGGCTTGGTTAAATTGATTTTCTAACAGTTAGAAGGCTAATTTGAGTTTAATAATTTTATATATAAGGACTTAGATACAAATATTTGGACAAAATTGTTAAAACTGAGATTTCTGTACATTCTAGTGATTACACAAAACTGATATTTCCTCTTATTTACACTCTGAAATTAACATTTGGTATTTTTCTATACTATGTTCTACTCCTTACCTAAGATAGCCTTAATTAAAAGTAATAATTGAAGAATTTTGGTTAAAATATCCATGCATCCTTCAAGCTCATTATATATCCAAATCAATCAATCCTAATGATAGAGCCAAATTAATTTCTCCACATAAAATATTTCAATATATGTCATGCATTTAAAACCTATCCTGATATCATATTCATATCTAAAAAATTATTTTATTTGAATATCAATATTTAATAATTGTATCATTTTGAAATGTCTAAATCATATAGATATATAGATATAAGGTTAGATAGACATGTATAGATACACAGATTCCTTATGGTGGAATACTTAACTGAATTTGGGATTAGGAGCTATACTGATAGGTATACTAAAAGCAGACATTATTTCTATGAATATTTTAAAAGAAAAAATATTTAAATCTTATGTTTAACATTTGATACATGAAATATTAAAATTTTAAAAAGTAAATGAAATATTTTACTGTAAAGTTTTGTTATTCTTTATGAATTATTGGCTTTATAAAGAGAATCATCAAAAGGATGATTTTATTTGTTTAAATTCCTATAATATTTAAATGCTTTCTCTTCTTCAAAACTTATTATTTGTATGCCATTCAAAATGTAGTTAGTAGTTTTCCATCTTGAAATAAATTTGTGCAGCTTTAAAGTATGGCAATTATGCTTATAAAAGATTACTACTGATTTCTTGGAAGGACATATTTTACTCTCTGATTCCCATGTAAAATAGCTTACAATATTTTTACATTATAAATTCCAGCATTTATGAGATGGAAAGAAGTAAAAGTGATCAGAATTTTGTTAATGGTATTACCCTGTGAGCATGTACACTGAGGCAAAGCATTGTGGCTCAGGAAATACTGTTTCAGGGATTTCAAATAGTGTTAGCAACTGATTCAGATTCGTGACAGGGAATGTTTCATGCAATGTATTTTTGGTAAAATTGCATTATGTTAGTGTGAGCTAAATTTTTGTTTTATAAAAGAGCAGTTTACTTAAAGGGGATATGCACTCTTTTTAAAATGAGCATAGGGAACTATATTCAATACTTTCTAATATCCTATAATGGAAAAGAATATCAGAAGAAATATATATATGTGTGTGTATATATACATACACACACACATATACACATATATATATAAAACTGAATCACTATGCTGTACATCAGAAATTAACACAACATTGTAAACCAACTGTACTTCAATTAAAAAAATCTTATTTGCAAATTGAAGGTTAAATACCTTTTACTCTATAAATAACTACTTATTGTGGGGGGTGATTAATAAATGTTTTACTTAAATATTAATTCTTAGTTGTGCATATTTTTTCAGAGATTCATTGAGAAATTGATTTTGTTATTTAGTATATTCACCAAGCAAAAAAAAACTGTTTAGCCTTAAAGAGATCAATTAGGAAATATAGGCATTTTCATCCATCAAATGTAGTAGTTTTGAAAATACATTTTAAACTTGAACATGAGAAACACTTTAACATAGCTTAGCAAATTTACATTTTATTTAAAGCCTAATTAAATTTACTATTACACAATAAAACAATTGAGCAAAGGACTCTGGAAGAGATATTTCTCCAAAGAAGATGTGCAAATGGCCAGCAGGTGTATGAAAATATGAAAAGATGTTTAACATCACTAATTGTCAAGGATATTAATATCAAAACCATAATGAAACATTATCTCATGCCTGCTAGGATTGCTCTTACCAAAAATAATAACAATGATAATGCAAGTGTTGGCAAGACTGTAGAGAAAAACGGAACCCTTGTGCATTGTTAGTGGAGACATAAAATGGAAAACAACATTGAGAGTCCTCAAAAATCTGAAAATAGAACTATCATATGATCCAGCAATCCCACTTCTCAGTAAATATTCAAAAGAACTGAAATCAAGATCTTGAAGATATAGGAACTCACATGTTTTTTGTAGCATTATTAATAATAGCCAAGATACAAAAACAAATCAAGTGTCCATTAATAGATATATAAAAAAGGAAATTGTGATATATACCTACAATGGAATATTATTCAGCCATGGGAAAGAAAGAAATCCTATTTGTGGTGACAGGGATGAACCTGGAGGACATTTTACGCTAAATGAAATAAGCCGTTCATAGAAGGACAAGTACTGCATGATTTCACTTTTATGAGGTATCTAAAATAGTCAAACTTATAAAGGAAAACAATACAATAGTGGTGACCAGGGGCTTGGAGGGGGTGAGAAAAATGGGAGTTGTTATTCAATGGGTATAAAGTTTCAGTTATTCTAGATAAATAAATTCCAGATATTTGCTGACAACATAATGCCTATAGTTAACAATGTGGTATTGTGCACTTCCATATTTGTTAAGAGGGCAGATCTCACATTAAGTGCTACTAGGACACAGAAAAAGAACAAAAAAGGAACATAGGAAAACTTCTGGAGGTGATAAATACATTTATTACCTTGATTGTGGTGATGGCATCATGGTTGTTTGCAAATGTCTAAACTCATCAAATCATACACATTAAATATGTGCATTTCTTTTATATTAATTATACCTCAATAAAGGTTTAAAAAACAAACAAAAATGATTAGTATTTGGATAGTATAGAAAAACTGAGCAGATATAAAGTACAAATAAACCAAGTTTTAAATGTAAAACTGATAATTCATAGCAAAAGGGATTGAAGAAGGTGAATAAGCATATGAAACAATAAATTATACTGATAATTAATGTATGTAAAATAAACATTAAAATACTTAATAATACATTAAATTATAAATCTGTGCTGAGTTGACAAGAAATGGGGGAAAAGTGAATTTTTATATGGTGTTTTAATGAGGTTAAATTTGGAGCAATCACAGTTCTTGGGCTATAGTTTTCTTTCCCTGTAGTGTCCTTATCTGGCTTTAGTGTCAGGATAATGCTGGACTCATAAAATGGGTTTGGAAGTATTTCATGCTCTTCAATTTTCCAGAAGAGTTGAGATGTAGTGGCATTAATTCTACTTTAAATGTTTGCTAGAATTCACCAGTGAAGTCATCTAATCCTGGGTTTTTTTCTGTGTTGGGAATTTTTTGTTATTGATTCAATCTCCTTATTTGTCATTGGTTTGTTCAGATTTTCTATTTCTTCTTGATTCAGTCTTGGTCGGTTATATGTTTCTAAGAAGTTGTCTATTTCTTCTAGCTTGTTCCATGTATAATTGTTCATAGTAGTCTCTTATAATCCTTTGTATTCCTGTACTTTCAGTTGTAATATCTTCTCTTTCATTTCTAATTTTATTTATTACAGTTTTCTATTTTTCTTAGTTTTTCTACTTAAAGTTTTATCTTTTCAAGAAACCAGCTCTTAGTTTCATTGATTTTTTTTTTCTACCGTTTTTTCTGGTCCCAGTTTCACTTATTTCTTCTCTGATCTTTATTATTTCCTTCTTTTTGCCAACTTTGGGTTTAGTTGGTTTTCTTTTTTCTAGTTTCTTCAGGTGTAAAGTTAGGTTGTTTATATGAGATTTTCTAATTTCTTAACATATGCATTTATTACTATAAAATTCCCTCTCAGAGCTGCTTTTGCAGCATCCCATAGTTTTGGGTATGTTGTATCTCATTTTCATTTATTTTGAGATTTTTTTTACTTCCTTTTGATTTCTTCTTTGACCCATATGTCCATCAGGAGTGTGTTGTTTAGTTTCCACATCTTTGTAAATTTTCCAGCATTCTACTTGTTAATTCCTGGGGTTTTTTTTTTGTTTTTTTTTTTTTAACCACTGTGGTTGTAAATACTTGGTATGATTTCAGTTTTTCTACATTTGATAAGATATTTTTTGGTAGGCTATCGTATCCCTGATGACAAAAATGTACTAACTCTCAAGAAAATATTAACAAACTTAGCTTATCAGTACATTAAAAGGGTCATATACCATGACCCAGTGAGGTTTATCCCTGAGATACAAGGTTGGTTCAATATACACTAATCAATAAATGTGACATACCGTATTAATAGAATACAAGATAAAAATCATACGACCATCTCAATAGATGAAGAAAAAGCATTTTACAAAATAACATTTTTTTATGATAAAAATCCTCAACAGATTTGTACAGAAGAAACAAAACTCAACATAATAAAGCCCATATACAACAAACTCACAACTGTCTTCATAACCTACAGTTAAAGATTAAAGAATTTTCCGCTAAGATCAAGAAAAATAAAAAGGTGCCTACTCTTGCCACTCTTACTCATAGTGATGGAAGTCCTAGCTACAGCAATTAGGCAAGAAAAAGATAAGAGACATCTAAAAAGAACAAGTAAATTATTGTTACTTGCTGATGATATAATCTTATATGAAGAAAGTCCTAAAGACTGAACCAAAAAAAAAATGTTGGAACTAATCAATAAATTCAGTAAAGTTTTAGGGGAAAAAAATCAACATACAGGAATCAGTTGAATTTCTACAAAATAACAACAGAATATCTAAAACATATAGAAAACTAACCATTCACAATAGCATCAAAAACAATAAAACCCTTACAGATAAATTTATCCAACGATGTGAAAGACCAGTACAATGAAAAATACAACTTTGGTGAAAGAAACTGAAATAGATTCAAATAAATGGAAAGATAGCTCATGTTTATGAACAGAAGAAATTATAATATTGCTAAATATCCATACTACTCAAGATCAGCTAAGATCCAGGGCAATCCCTATCAAAATTCCAATGAAATTATTCACAGAAATAGAAATAACAGTTCTAAGATTTGTATGGAACCAAAAGATGCCCTGAATAAACAAAGCAATCCTTAGAAAGTGGAACAAAGTAGGAGGCATCAGACTTCCAGGTTTCAAAGTACACTGTAAAGCTACAGCAAGCAAAACAGTATAATACTGGCATAAAAACAGTAACATAGACCATGGAACAGAATTGAGAACCCAAAAATAAACTCCTGCATATATGGCCAACTAGTATTTGACAATGGAGCCAAGAACACTTAATGGGTAAAGGATAGTCTCTTTAACAAATGATGTGATGAAGACTGGATAACCATATGCAAAAAAATAAAATTAGACCACTATCTTACACCACTCACAAAAATTAACTCAACATTGATGAAAAACTTAAACATAAAATTAGATACTGTAAAACTCCTATGAAAAAATATAGGGAAGAACACTGACATTGATTTGGGCAGTAGTTTTTTTGATACAACAGCAAAAGCACAAATAATAAAAGTAACAATAAATACAAGGGGCTACATCAAACTTAAAAGTCTCTGCACAGCAAAAGACAATCATCAAAATGAAAAGGCAACCTATGTAATGGAAGAAAATATTTGCAAACCATTTATTGGAAAAGGTATTAATATCCAAAATAAAGTGAAACTCATACAACTCAAAAGCAAAAAAAAAAAAAAAAAAAAAAAAAATCTGATTAAAAACGGACCTACGAAGTGAATAGACATTTTTCCAAAGAAGACATCCAAATGACCAACAGGTACAGGGAAAGATGCTCAATATTACTAATTATCAGTAAAATGCAAATTAAACCACAGTGAGATATCACTTCACACCTGTTTGAATGGGTATAATCAAAGAAAGAAGAAATAAGAAGTACTGGCAAGGATGTGGAGAAAAAGGAACATTTGTGCACTGTTAGTGGAAATACAAACTGGTTCAGTCACTATGAAAAACAGTGTGACAATTTCCTCAGAAAATTAAAAACAGACCTATCATATGATCCAGCAATCCCACTTCTGGTTATATACCCAACAGAAATGAAATTAGGGTCTCTAAGAGACATCTCCCCTCCCATGTTTATTGAAGCATTTTTTCCATTTTTCACAATAGTTCATGATATGGACACAATCTGAGTGTCCTTCAAGAGAAGGATGGATAATGAAGATGTACAGACACATGCATATATATTTGAGATATTATTGAGCCATGAGAAGGAAGGAAATCATGCCATTTATGACAACATGGATGGCCACTGAGGCCATTAAATGAGATGTGTCAGACAGAGGAAGACAAATACTATATTATATCACTTTTAAGTGGAATCTAAAAAAGTTGAACCTATAAAAATGGGGAATAGAATGGTGGTTACCAGGAGCTGGAGGTTGAAGAAACTGGGGAAATATTTAAGGGTATCAGCTTACAAGTAATAGATAAATAAGTTCTGGATATCTAATGCAGAGCATAGTGATTATAGTTGAGATTACTGTTTCATAATCTTCAAATTTAAGAGACTGGATCTTAATATTCCCACCACAAAAAAGAAATGATAATTATGTGTTATGAAAGAAATGTTGGCTAATAAGGTGGTAATTGAAATATATAAATTTATCAAATCAATACATTACACATCTAAACTTAGAAAATGTATGTTTAAAACTTTGGAGTAATCATTTTGAAAATACTTTGCTAATAGCCAGTGTGGTAGGTATCATCCCATGATATTCATTCCTTTGTGTAATCCCTTTTCCCCGAATATGGTCACTTGCTTCTAACATATGGAATGACAAAAGTGGTAGGATGTCACTTCTGAGATTAGATTACAGAGATTAAGAACTCTCCCTCGCTCAGTTTGATGAAGTCAGTTGACATACTGTGAAATTCTCAGAACTGAGGTTGGATTTCTGTCAATCGCTAGTGATGAATCTGGGCTAGTTTAACATGTGAGGTATTGAATCCTGCCAACAACGAAATGAACTAGACTGAAAGCAAATCCACCATAAGAGGCAATTTGAGATGACTGCTGCTTTGTGAGAGATCTAAGAGAACTAAGGACCCATGCCTGGATTCCTCACCCACAGAAATGGTGAAAAAATAAATCTTTATTCCTTCAAGTAGCTATATTTTGGAGAAATGTGTAACATAGTGATTGAATACTAGTATAGCTAGTGAATATGAATGATCTCATAAGACTCAACAAATTCATTCTAGATATATGTTGTAAAAGATATGGCTCATGTGAACTGGAAAATGAAATAAATGGGTTATTCATAAAATGAAATTTTAAAAAAGTGTATAAACATGGGTCAACCTGGAACACAAAGTTATGAACAAACTCAATAAATTACAAAAATTACATGTATAGGTGCTTTTATAACTGTACATGAAAGTAGCCAAATACTATATACATAAAGTAAAAATATAATATCAATCCATGGTATAAACACTGACATCAGGATACTCAATGAAGGATCACTGAGAGGTCAAAGAAAGCATCATGTCATTTGTGTTTATGTTTTTCAAATAATGGGTCAGATGCAAATGTGGCAAAATGCTACTACCTTTTATTACATTTTGGTAGAGTATGCATAGATATTTCTTATATTATATTCTAATTTTTCTTGTTTGAAATATTTCATAATTTTTAAAAAATAATAATGAAGAAAATGAAAATGATAGGTACTGGAGGCACAGGGCAGATAGGTAGAGGAGATGGAGGATGGTCCTGAAGATGGTGTTATGCCTTCCTCCAGCATAAAGGGACTTTAATTCTTCTAAATGAGTGCCAGCAAAAAGGAAAAAAAAGAAAAACAAGTTAAAACCCTACGGCCACAACTGCTCAGCAACAAGATGGACTTGACTGGACAGTATCTAGGGCTCACTGTAATATAATTAATATTGTGGTTTAGTCCCCACCACCCTCCCCCATGGGTTTTTCTGTATACACCATGGGTAAGACACGCACAAAGGGGCCAAATACGACTAAGCACTCCAGGGACAAGGTCTGTCAGTCAGTCAAAAGCCCATCTCTAAGAGAGGGCATAGAGAAAGGGCAGACAAAGGCCACCGCGATTCCCCCTTGGATCAGCCTGCCTCCTATTCTTGGAGATGTGCTTTTCTTTTCCTAAATAAATCTTTTAAAATCTTTTGCTACACAGTGCACTCTGTCTCCCCTCTGTAATCATATCTTTTGGGTAAGATAAGGACTGGGGTCTTTTCTTTTCCTTTTGGGTAACAGAAACATTACAAACGTGATATATTAATATGGAATTGATAAAAGTGACATTAACACAAAAATTTTTAATGGAGATAAAAACACCTTCATTTGGTTCAGACAAGTTAATAGAAGACCAAATTAGATACAGATCTTGTTTATTATAGTACTCCAATGACAAGAGGATCAGCAACCATAATACATCAAATAATTTCCAAGACATTAAGCAAACAAATCATTTATATAGAGTAATGTAAACAAATCATTTATACATCTATTGCACACAGTGCATCTCTAAACTATGCCTCAGAGACATCTAGTAAATAGTATAAGGTAGCATAAATCTATCATATTTTGTTATTGTTGAGAAAAAAAACTTTAAAATGACATATAATCCACTAAAAATGGAAAATACATTATTCAACTATGTAAATCTGACATCTAGAAATAATATTATTATGCTAATTAGAGAGTAACATAATTATTCAAATTTTTAGTCACTTGATATGTAGCAAATTATATCAAAGATGGGCAGTCTAAGAATTTTTTTAATGATTTAATTTGTTGTGCCACATAAACTTTACAGATTAAAATTTTTTTAACTAATCTGTTTCCTTTGACTTATAAACTATTAAATGAAAATGTAAATAGTACTAAAATATTCATTTGCTTTAGTAATTTAGTACATTTTTACTGTTACAAAAACATGATAATAATTAGAATAATGTCTACTTTGTATATGTTTGTTTTCATCATTATTTGCTTAATAAACAGGACAAAAAAGCTGACTGCAAGATATTATTTGTGGCTGTTTACAAGTAAGACATAATTTATTCACAACAAAGGGGAATGAGGAATGGTTAATAAGACTATAGTAATTTCCAAACCCTTCATAACTCACTAGCTGATTTCTGAACATTTACTTTCATACATTTAAATAAACTTTTAACTATTAAAATGGAATTCACTCCATGGGAAGCATTATGTGAATTTTCTGTGACTCATGTATACTTTAATATTCAAGTCTATTTTTAGTAATATATATAGGAAGAAAAAATATACATATGACACTGAAAATCAAAGCAGATGGGGACCAGTAAGGACAGAAGGAACTTGGAAGACTAAATTGGCGTTATTTATAGATTTCGTTTAGGTTGCCTTAATGTCCCAATTTCCTCACCACTTCCTCTATCCATGCTTTTTTCTGTTTAAGTTCTCAATGCTCTCCCACTGTGGGCAAAGTTTAATTCTCTGTCCCTGAACTTAATTTGTGAATTGCTTAGGTCAATATGACTCAACAACTGCAGTGTATTGAAAGCATTTGCAAGATTAGACTCACTAGCTCATGAACTTGTGATTTCCCCATGATAAGAACATGCATGGGCTAGTGTGATGGTCCTGAAAAGAAGGTGAATGACACCTGAGGAAGAGAAGTTATCAGCTGAGGTGTCCTAGGCAAGACCAGCTGAGAATAGAGCCCTGACCAACTTTCAGACCCAGTCAACCACTGATACCTGAGCTAGCCCATCCAACATAAGTTGAGTATAAACTAAATCAGCCAAGTTATGGCAAGCAATGGGCAACTCAGATTACAATAAATAGTGTTCAATTTTAATCTACAAGACTTCGGAGTGGCTTTTTTACACAATGATAATTAAATGATATAGGCCAAATATTTTATAGAGCAATCTATGAAATGGAAATCATATAATCCATAAGTGTGCTGCCAAGGTAATTTGTAATAAGTAATTCATCTTAAATGTTTCTTCCTTTAGATAACATTTTGTTCTAAATAGAAAATATCAATATATATGATTATGCCAATGTATGGAAGATACTCTCCTGAGTTATATTATGACAGACATCAAAAATACCTCATGAAATTGAATCATTACACTGTACACCTAAAACTAATGTAATGTCATATGTCAATTATACCTCAAACAAAAAATACAAATAAAGAAAGTTAAAAAAACAAAAGAAATTTTAAGCATAGATTATTATAACCCAGGGAACATGCAAAGTACAGGAGAGGAAAATAAAAAAAATAATTCCACTCTTCTTCTCCATCCATTAATTCTAGTTACAAAGTCTCACAGGGTGGATGACCATTTCTTAATTATCTTCTTGTTGATTTTCACGTGGAAAAATTGCTTTTACCTTCATGATTTTGAGGTACATTTTTTAAAAGAACACCTCTAAAATTTCCATATAAAAAGACAAACCAAATATTGTACCACGATTATGTATTATTGATATCATCAAACATTTTAAAATATTTTATCTTTCTATGAATTCAGAAATATTCTTTGAATTAATGTATAAATATAATTTTAAAGCATGTATTTTAATGTAAATTAGTTATGCATTTTTATTACACATTTTATTTATTTATTTATTTTCAAGTTGTGTTATTATGAATCAATATTTTTTATTGAGTTATAGTCAGTTTACAATAGTCTGTCAATTTCTGGTGTACAGCAAAATTTTTCAGTCATACATGAATATACATGTATTTATTTTCATATTCTTTTTCTTATTACATATTTTAGAATCAAGCAAATTAAATTAATCAAATCTGATAGTTTAGGTAAATATATTTATCTGCTCATCAAATAGAAGAGACAGATAATGAGTTTTAAGGAAATGAAAAGAACATAGGAGTAGACTGCTCTAATAACTCACACTGAAACTTAAATTAAAAATACAGTTATAAATCATGCACATCTTAAACATATGCAGAATACATACTGAAAATTTTTAAATATCCAACCTAGCAACCCATGATACAATTAGAAAAAGACTCTGGAAGCTGGAAAACATATTTTCTTTTTGAATGTATATAGTGGTACTAAGATAAGTAAGAGGCCTTGTAGAACACTGCGCTTTCATGCATATTTCCCAAAGGAGAGCCACTAAAGGCTTCTCTTGAGCCTGGACCTTCTCGCAAACTTTAGACTTACATCATCTCTCCTCTGCTAATAACTCCACTTGGTTACCTAATAGGCAAACACAACATAAACAACACTTCTCTCTAGTCATCCTGTCTAAAATGTAAGATCCCACTTTATAGTTATTACTGCAACAGATCATCCCAAAGCATAGTGGCATAAAATCACCATTTATTAAGCTCACAGGTTCTGTGGGTCAGGAATGTGGACAGGGCAAGACTAGACTGGCTTATCCACCGTTTGCAGGTTGTGGAATGAAATCACCTGTAAGTATCTATAGATACATATGTGTCTTTCAGTTGGGACTTCAGATGGGATTTTCAATCAGAGGACCTGTAGATCATTTCCCCATATGCTCTGGACTTGCTCACAGTATAGCGATAGACAGATAATCAGACTTCTCATATAGAGGCACAGAGATCCAAAAGCTAGTGTCCTGATGGACATAGTGAAATCTTTGTTGTGGATCTGACTGCAAAACCACATATTTTCATTTCTACTGTATTATTGTGGTGAAACTAGTATCGCACTCACCAAGACAATGAGGATGCAGCATGGACACCACCTTTTGAGGGCAAGGTGGTAACATCACATTGTAAAGCAGTATGTAGGATGAGTGATACAGTTGTAGCTACCTTTGAAAAATACTACCTGCCACAACCACATACTCTTCCTGCTTAATTTTCTCATCATCTCTTATCACTACATTCAACGACTTTTACCTTTGTATATATTGTATATCTTTCTATTAGAATGTAAATTTTTGTTCTGTTTCATTCCTTTCTACAACACATGGAAGAGAACTTAGAACAAGTAAATTGTTTAATAGGTATTTGTTGGATGAATGAATAAATGAATGGTTATTTTAAATTATTTTAAAAAGAGAAAAGCATACAAAATAAGCTTAATATCAATAAAATATGGATACAGAGACACAGAATAAATTAATACATTTTTAAGGCTACACATCTTCCTATATACTCAACTTCACTTGTACATTTTAATGTTTGATGATCATAAAATTCTCTGGCCTCTTTTATTTCTACATTTTTATACAGTGTCTTTCCTAAGACATATTAGCATATACTGTGTGATTTATAATGCTTACTTCTTCTATAAATCAATTAAATTATGAATTTCTGAGATGAATTCATCTATTCATTTGCTATGAGAAGCTATATTGTTCTAAGAAAAATTTTAGGCTGTTGAGATATATGTTTTATAGACAGATTAGATGCATAAATGAGCATAATGAGCATGCAAATTTAATGTAAGGTTGAGGGAAGAATTAGTGTTTTGTTGAGTATATGCAATGAAGTTAATAACACTGACAACAATGCTACTAAATATGTATGCTGGAGCTAATTATAGTGACAAGAGTTTATCAAATTTAGGGGTGAAAAACTAGAGAAAGAGGAAAGGTGATGGATATGAGAAATTAAAATGGTCATTGCTTCCCAGCTTGTGGGGATCATTCAATTAAGGGAAGGAAAAATACCTGATGTTTGAACAATGTAAGGAAAAGAAGAGTAGCTGGAATAGAGATTTTAGTTTGGGGTAATTATAAAGTAGAAGCAGTTAACGTGGAATGTTGAATTAGAATGAAAATACTAATTCATAAAGTAGAATAGGTACAAAAGAGGAACATACATGATTATGTTAATATTTAAAGCATATTAGTTAGTATTCATAAATTCCAAAAGTAAATTTTTTAATAGGTTAATTTGCTCATCATGTTCATGGATACTGATACAGTACTCTCACAAATATAATAAGAACTTTTCACCTGTGATTCCTTTTCTTCAACTTCAACTAGGTTGTTAAGTAAATTCAATTCTAGGATGAAAAGACAGTAAGTACACGTTACTTTTCCAAGCCATTTTCTCCATTCTGCCTTCAGCAGCAATAAAATATGAACTATGTTCTTATTCTCAATTGCCTACACTATCCAATTTTCACTGGGTCAGAAACAGATGGAGAAGTAGTATAAACACTCTGTGTCTCCCTCTTTCTCTGTCTTTTACTTTCTCTCTTCCCTTCTCTTTCTCCTCTTTCCTCTTTCTCATACTTATATTTACATATGTAATTAAATAAATATATATAAATATATAAACTTCCAAGTGACCTCTTAAATTGCAATTCTACACAGATGTTTTCCTTGACATCTATAGAAGATCAAACTCTTAGTTTATATTTCTCATAACACCTTCTACTTGTCTTTTTTGAACTTAACACAATTTAAATTAAGTAAATATTTTTGGGACTGTTTATATTGCTGCATGAGGTTACAACGGGTCAATATTATCACTTCTACAATTCTTATTTCAGAGCAATGTCTAGCACAGACTATAACTTAATAAATACATTTTGAATGAGTAAAGTTACTGATACTCGTTGACCTTCATACTCCTCAATTTTAAATTGGAGATAATAATACCTATGCAATATACAAAACATCAAATGCCTCAAATATTTTTATCCTATTCACTTTTATAGGTAGTGCTAATTTTTACTTTCTCAGAACTTATTTCTCTCTCTCAGTGCTAACTACAAAAATTTCATTGCTTTACTTAGATTTGAAGCTTCAAGTCCCCTTGACTGTTGTCAAGTAGATCTCAGGAAGATTAAAAAAACGTTCTCTTCATGTACTTGAAGAAAGCAAATAATCATCTGTATTATAGAACTGTTGTTATAGCTTTGGAATATAAATTTCTATTACATTGTAATAGAAATAAAAATTTGATTAGCTATTTAATATCTGTGGCCCTTTAAATAATATTTAATTTTCCATATTATGATAACTACAGTGTTTGTAAGTTTCATTCATTGCCTTTGTCATTTCTGTCTTATCCCACATGCAGCACACTTGGTCCATAAGCAATGACAATAAAAACAAGTAGACTAACCTATCTACTGGATTTATATGATTTTTTATTTTCAAAGGTTTAGGTTTTGATTATTCATTTAAACCAACTCTTCCTTCTAGCTTTGCTGTGAGGATTGGACATAAATCACCAAGTAACCAGCAGAGTGACTAACTATGAATTAAATGCTCAGTTAAATCTGGTGATGCTACATAATGAAAAATACTTCATTCGATGGACGGGTCATTAGCATTTGGGGCAATTGTTAGGTCTAATTTTGCTTGTTTATATATGGATAGCAAAACACACAGTGTCATAGTGAAGTGACAAACCTAATATGAGATTTTTCCATGAATAATTTCCCTCTAGATTAGAGAGAAAATTAAGGTTGAATTTTCAAATAATTACTTTAAACTAATTAAAAATAGAAAGAAAAAACAATGAAAGGAAGTCTTCAAGATATAAAAGAAAAAATAACTAATAATTGGATAAATTTTCAGAGTAAACAATCTCCCTGAATACAAATTGGACCTCATATTCCCAGTTTGTTTCCAGTACAAAGTCAAAGTGTCATATTATATTAGGTGAATAATAAGACTGCACAGCTCATTAAAGCATAAATTCATTTCGTTGCTTCTCTTGTGGTGTAATGTGTTCGCATTTTTGCCCTGAGGACAGATACTAACACGAACATTCATCTGTAATTAAAGATTCACAGACCATTAACACTATAGCAATTTCCTTGCAGTTAAGGCAGGAAAGTAAGATGTTTAAAAAACTATTTCCTATCCCATGTGAAAGTTATTCTCCCTTCCTTCTGTTCTGCTTTTTATTTTTTTTCCCATTGGAGGAAAAAGCGATCCTAAAATGGCTTTCTCCAAAATTAAGGTAGAATTATTCAATAATCCACTATCTTCTTTTTTTTTTCCTCAATAATCATTTAAACATTTTCTGTGATTCTGTCCCTTGTGAAGACTGTCTCAATTGATTAGGAAAATGAGTGTTAACTCCAAATTTGTCTGTATCATGAAGGGTATCTGCTGAAACAGAAGAAGGTGAAAATAAGGAAGTTGAATCGACAGATGAGAGACTGCACAGCTAATCCTCAAATGCAGTAGGGGAAAGGAGAAACTCTCTTGATATAAAACTGAATAACTACAAAATATTTTCCAAATAATTAAATATTACAATGTTCCTGGGCAATACCTTACTAGTGATATTAAAATGACAGCAAGTGGATGCCGGAAAATAAATAAACAAACAAACAAACAAACAAACAAACAAAGGTGTTTTAAGTCAAGTATCTGGGTAAAATGATCTGTTCCAAATCCAATCATTTAATTAAAATGTAGAAAGGATAATTCTGGGTAAATTTGTCTATTTTGCAGTCTTTTGTTTAAGAAATATGCATTAAGCATTTGCGTAAATTGCAAGCATTATGAAATAGTATAGCGGGTAGGAGCACAGATTATAAAGACAAATTGCATGGATTCAACTTTTTTTTTTTTCCTGTGATTTTCTAGCTGTGTGATCTTGAGGAAGTAATTAAGCTCTTTATTTCCTGATTTCCTACCTAAAAATGGTGTGTAACAACTGCCAGGACTCATCACTATCTAGGTTTTCTGTTTGTTCACAGATACAGATTCCAAATATATTCCCCATCTCATATATATTTACATTGGTCCAAGTGAATTTGTTCCAGCCAGTGAAATGAGAAAAGAAGTGATTGTAACTATTCTCTCCTGGCTCATAAAATTTATTTGCGTATAATTTTGTTCTTCTTCCCCATCAACATGTAAAAAGTAAAGAACTCTGATGATGTCCACTGCCAAGTCAAAGCACGGAAGATGGCAATGTCCTTGAATGACTGCTGGGAGAAGCAGCTTCCCAGCTCCATATGCAACCTGCTGTGATATGAGGGAGAAATAAGTTTTCATCATGTAAATCTATGAAGATTTGAGACTTGTTGTTGTTATACAGTTATGTTTCTCTAAATAAAAGGTGAGATTTTTAATAGTATTTATCTTATACAGTTAAGTGGTAGTTTGTGGGTCAATATACGTAAAACAGTAGGAACAAAATCTGACATCAGTTAAGCCCATAGACATATCTGCTATTTTATGGATTAGGATAATTGTGGCAGAGACTGTTAGTATACTGCAAATATACATGCTCTTCTCTATGTTCTAGCTTCCCTTGCTCTTAAGTTAGGGCTCTATGATATTTGAGCCAATGGAATGTAAGTAGAACTGATATAAGACATTGCCATGTCCGACTTTAAATGTATCCTGTGTGCACATCTCTAGATATTTCTTTCCTTGTTTAAGAAACTGTGAAGATGCATGATGAAGATGGTGTTATCGAAAAACAATGAGTCCACAGCCCTGAGTTACCATCGGACTCAGTATAAATCGACCTTTATACTAATCAGCACTGAGATTTTGTTGTCTGTTTCTTTCTAGCTAAACCTGTCCATCCCTAACAATGAAGATGATGAGGATGTCTGTCATGGATAAAAATGCATGAAACAGTTTTTATGTTGTTGGAAAATTCATGATCTACTTAGGGAAAAAATACACGCGTTAACTGTACGAAATGGGTAAGATACAAAGGATAGCTATGTTACTGTTTTTAGGAGTAATGAGATTTTGCAATGTTTCACATCAGTTAGGAGAGTGACATGAAAAAACAAGGATTTATATTTGATGATTCTTAAGGGCATGCATTTAGTTTAATTCTACAAGTACTAAATAGGTATTTCATTTTAGTTATTTTAAATTAGGTTTCTCCATCAAAAAAGTAGTAACTGTCTATTGAAATATACAATTCACATAAAAATCATGTTTCCTACTATAAAATAGAAAATTACCTCTCTGAAATAGGTAAACTCTGGTCAGCTTTTAATAAAGTGGCCTTTGAAGATTTAAAACTGCCAAGCTCCTGTTAACTCCATTAAGATTCTGTTACCCTGCTGTCTTTGGGCATGCAAATTGCTACTGGCCTTTTCATAACTTACAATAGATGATTCGGATTTTATTCATTTTGTTTTGTGTTACAAGTGCTCTATAAATTTGTTCTTCAAATAGACAATGTAGAAATGAAAAATTATAGAATCTACAAAGTAAACAGAAATTATAAATATTTCCACAAAAATAAAGCATTTCTCCTGTCATATGTGATATCCTTAAAAATCATTTAAATTAAATAGTTTCAGGTTTCCTTCTTCTCTAAGAGGAGAATATTATAGTTATGAATTACAGATTTCTCTCACCCAGGTTGAATTTTCTCTCACCCAGGTTCCTCCTCTAACTGATTTTTAACAGTTGAAAAATAGCTTTAGAAATGTGAATGATTCCTATTTTCAAACCAGTATTGAGGAATGCATAACAGTCCAAAGGAAAAAAAAATAGGTATCATTTATAAAATAGATAAAATATAGATTATAAAATAGAAAAATAAAAAAATAGATAAAAATAGAAAAAATAAAAATAGATTATCATTCTCCCATGTCATACGTCAATCTTGGGACATTTCTGTTATTATACTTCATGTAACATTTAACAGGTAATCAGCAATATAAGATTTGCTCTGAAAAAGTAATTTTCTAATAAAGAATTTGAGACTCTGAGATAAAAAGATCTTATCTAACATTTCTCATAACCGGTAGAGTCAGAATTAAAAGAACCTATTCAGAGTTTTTGTTTTTAATCACTAAGGTATACTTTTTTTGTTGTTTGTTAATCATAATAACTCACCAAAATTTTACTATAAATAGGTATTATATGTAGAACATAAATATATAATATGTTCTGAACATGTCTTCCTCTCATGATACGAATGCCTATCTAACAAAATGGAATTAATAATGAAATCAGAAACAGTATTAGGTGATATCTATATTTTGTTTTCCTTCTAAATTGTTTAATATTCTTGCAAAAATAAATGAATGGGACCTCATTAAACATAGAAGTTTTTGCACAGCAAAATAAATCACAAAGACAACCTATTGAATGGGAGAAAGTATCTGCAAAAGATATGTCCAATAAGGGGTTAATATCCAAAATATGTAAATAGCTCATACAACTTATCACCAAAAAAATAAAATAAAATAAATAAGCAAAATGATTAAAACATGGGCAGAAGATCTGAATAAACATTTTTCCAAAGAAGACATACAGATAGCCAACAGGCACATGAAAAGACAATCAACATTTTTAATCATCAGAAAAATTCAAATTAAAACCACAATGAAATATCACCTCATACGTGGCAGAGTGGCTATCATCAAAATGTCTACAAATAAATACTGGAGAGGATGTGGAGAAAAGGGTACACTGTTGGGAATTTAGACTGGTGCAGCCGCTATGGAAAACAGTATGGTGTTTCCTCAAAAAACTAAACATAGAACTACCATAAGATCCAGCAAATCCACATCTAAGTATATATCCAAAGAAAATGAAAATGTTAATTCAAAATGACACACGCTCCCCAATGTTCATAGCACCATTATTTACAATAGCCAAGATATGGAAACAACCTAAGTGTCCTTCCACAGATGAATGGATAAAGAAGTTGTGACATTTACATATACAAATGGAATATTACTCAGCCATTAAAAGAATGAAATCTTGCCATTTGCAACAATGTGGTTAGACCTGGAGGGTATTATCCGTAGTGAAATAAGTCAGAAAGAGAAAGATAAATAGTATATGATATCACTTATATGTGGAATCTTAAAAATAAAATGAATTAGTGAATATAATAAAAAAAGAAACAGACTCATAGAGAACAAACTAGTGGTTATAAGTGGGGAAAGGGAAGGGGAAGAGACAAAATAGGGGATTAAGAGGTAAAAACTAATACATATAAAACCAATAAGCTACAAGGATGTATTGTACAACACAGGGGATGTAGTCAATATTTTATTATAACTATAAAAGGAGTATACCTTTAAAATTGTGAATCATTATGTTATATACCTGTAATTTATATAATATTGTACATTAACAATACTTTCTTTAAAAGGTGGTAAAAACAATGGTTTCAAGATATATCTTATCCAACAAAAAAAAAAACAATGGGAACATAAACAGAAAGATGGGTTACATCACAACCAGAGAGGAGTATTACTGTGGTTCTGATTTAAAGGTACTAACCTTACATTGCATGGTGATATAATGAAAAATTTATATATTTAAAAACTTATGAAACATATAGTGTGCATAAACAAAATTCCTCACTCAGCAGAATCAGTTAATAACAACAAAAGAGAAACATAACATTTTTGATTAGTAGAATTGGCTCTAAATCAGTTTTGCCACTTTCCAGTTATGTTAAATTGTATGAATTATGGAACTTCATTGAGACAAAGAGATAGCAATAAAAGCCTCAAGTACCTTATAAGAATATTGAATATTAAAAAATTCTTGCTAGAATGCTTTATTATAACTATGGTATACAGAGATAATTCTTGTTAAATAGTAAACTGTACTAAAACAGACATGATATTTATGTCATACTAAAATGCAAAACTTTTCTTTAATTTTATTTTTTATTCATTAGAGAAATTAATGTATTCATGTTAACTAAAAGTTAAAATAATTGATTCTCTGAATTTTCATATATCCTTAAATGTCAAAATGTGTCTTTTTAACTATGGTGATATCATTCAATTTGTTAGTAAAGGTGTAAATGCAAGGTTTCAAAAGGAAGATTTTAGTTCTTCCCTTTCTCAAAGTATAAGAAATGGCTAGTTTTAAATTTATTTTGCTTAAAATTCTGTTCAATTCTGTTCACATCCCTTTTATTCCAATAATTTCATAATCTACTTTTATTTTTACTGTAATTTTAAATGTTATAATTATTATATTTACAAGTATGTATGCACTCTTTGCACAACTAAATATTCCCCATTATGTTTCCCTCTATCCTATTTTTTTCCTCTGTACTTTCCTTTTTTTATTATACTTTTTTTTTTTTATCTATCTCCTTTTGTTCTTGTCAGAGGTCTGCACTGTTTGAAGTGGCAAAACAATGAAGTATTTAATGCCTGCCAGGTAGCAAGGCTTAAAATATCTGCCAAATGATTTAATATTTTCTCTGAAACAGTAGGAAATCCAAATGCTTTTTTTGGAAGCTCCACTAGAAGGGGAAGTCAATAGAACCTTTTGAAATGAAAGCTATGTCCTATTATGACGGAAAACACACAAAATTGGGAGAAACACAAATGAAGTAACATAGCAAGAGGGAACACAAGACAATCAAACTGAGACATTCAAACTTAGCTACTAGTAATGCTATGAGAGACCTCATGGATGTCATGCTCTCTTGTTCAAGAAAGAAGTTGATATTGAATCAGGAACTTACAATGAAATTTATCATTTTCTTAGTGGTAAGAAATAATCTTAAAAAAATAATATTAAAAACCCTGAACTATACACACTAAAAGAAGTACCCTTCAAGTATATTTTATAAATGTGAAAAATATTAAATATATTTACTCTGGTAAGCTTCAGAAAACAAAATCATAATAATAAGCAATTAGAGATAAAAATGTAATTAGGAAGACAGGCACCTTTCTGCATACTGCTACTTATCAACGTTCGGTAATTCTTGTTTAATACATCAAGCTTGAAAGTAATAACAAAGTACTTCTTTGATTGTTAAATTATTAAGACTCACTGTAGATATGTCCTTTACTTTCATATCAATATGTTAATTTCCACTCACTATACTTCTAAACTTTTTAAAATTGACATGCACTTTTCTTAATGTTAAAGGTAGAGCAATTTAATTTAGATTGTAATGATTATCTTGAATTTTCTAATGATTTTCTTTTCATTTATTTATTCATTCATTCATATTTTTACATATTAGGTACTTATAAATCATTCCTCTGTTAGTTTAGGGAGGGATAAAAGTAAAAAGAAGATAGCATTATATAGTGAGTCCTATTAGTATTAGAAACTAATATAAGAAAATTATGTTTTAATAAATTTTAAAAGATAAATCGAAACAACCAGAAAGCAGAGTAAAGTTGAAGTAATGGAACTATGGAGACTTTAAATCAGAATGAAAAATATCAGGGAAAGTCATTTTTAGTTGCTTCTTTTCCTTTCCTTTTTTTTGTTTTGTTTTTGTTTTGTTTTGTTTTGAATTCAACTGAGACAGAAAATTGTTAAGAAATTCAAGCATATATATATATATATATATATATTTGGAAAGTTTTTAGATCTGAAAGGCAGAGTCAGTACTTTTTCGAAGTTAAATAGACATTTTTTTTTCTTTCAGGTGCTTGACCAAGTAGTAATGTCCAATCACATGCATTTACTAATTACTGTAGAGCAGTTTTCCATTTCTTTAGATATTTCAATTTTCTAAATCATGAATTTTAACTATTTTGAAAATGATTTCTGGAAATGGCTCATGTTATATTTGAAGTCATGTCAGTTCTTGTAGATTCCATAGAATCAAATTCAGACTTATGTGATGCCTTGAGACATCTGCCATACACATTAAGTCCCTCAACAACTATCACCCTTCTCAACTCACACGTGCCTCAATTTATTTATTTCCCTGAAATATATGACTGGCTTTATAAAAATCCCCTAATCTCCAAAATAGATAAAATAATTTTATTTTAAAATGAATTTATTTGATAAAAAATAAATAACCTACAATGTATTTCATGTTTTCCTGTTCCGTGATTGACTAAAAAAATTTCCCCATGAGAGGACACAATGAACAACCTGCAGTTTTCTGTTTTCTTCTCTGCCATCTGTTTGTTTACTTTTTTAGTTGATAATGAGACTGAGGAACAAGGAGTTTTGAAGTAATGAATTTAAAATATACAATCTGTGGATCATTTCACCAGAAAGTCCTGGGGATTCTGCAATATTTTTCTACAGTAAATGTCTTTTAAATACTGATTTATATATATAATTATAAATATTTCTTCTAAAATATACTAATTATTTTAAATTCCTTGAAAGTAAGTAATATTACCTCAATTTTTGTGATACATTACATTCACTAGACATTTGATAAATACTGTGTTTTTAGTCCACATGCAAGAACTTGGAATTAATGAATGATGGGTGGAATGCAATGTTAATTTTTGAATGATTTTCAGAAGTGTTTCATCTACATATCTCATAACCAAAAGACAAAGTATGTATATCTTCTCTGTTTATTAATCTGTCAATTAGGGAGATAATGGTACCGATAGCATAGTGATGTTGAAAGAACAGTATATATAAACTATGCATGAGACATTATAAGTGCTGTATAAATATAAGTTACTACATCAGTTATTTTGTGTTAAGGCTAAGATTATTTATCTTGTATTCTGAGCACCTGCCAGGCACAGATAATAGAATTTACCCTATTTAAATGCATATTTCTTTTCATACTTTTTGGTGATAATCCAATTTATTTTAGTAGCAACCTGAATATGATAATGGAGAAATTTTAAAAAAATTCCTCCTTTATTCTCTAGTAAAGCTGTTCTTAGACCTCAAATGGAATATTTATTGTACCATTAGAAGAGATATGAGGCTCTTGACTCCTCCCACTGAAATCCACACCCAAATAAGACTTGTTGAAAGAGAATTATATGCATTTAACAGTAAGTTCATAAATAAATTTGTACAACAAACTTTCACAAGGTTGCTTTTGAACTCTACTCCAAGCTTATATATTTTCAATTAAGATCAGTCGGAAAAGTCATACTCTAAGACTTCCAAAAATTTGTTAAATATGTATTCCAGAAGCCACAAAATATAGTCTGAGCAATGCAAGATAAGTCAAAACTTGAGCAAAATCACCTCTTACATGATTTGATATTAATATTATTTTTTCAGTCAAACTCACAGAACAGGATTATACAGTGTAATCCAGTTACAAAAATATTGTACAATGATGAGAATACTGCTTCACATGTTCCTCTTCTGTGTAGTATTGAACACTAAAATATCTAACTTTTATAGCAAAATAATCTAACTGTAGGGTTCCTAAATATGCATTCAGAACTCTTGGTATCTTACTTGTGTACAAAAATCATTTATTGATTTTTTTATACACTCTAATCAGGGTGTTCACTCAATGTATACTTAGATATTTACGTAATCAATTGCAGTCTGAATATTAAATTGAAGAATATCCATTAATAAAATAAAAATAGTAATCAAAAGCTTACTACCTACACATACAATAAAAACAATTATATTATCAATGCTTTCTACATATGAGTTTAAATAAAATTTAAAAATAGATAATTCCCTCCTCCTAGAAAATTTCCCCACTAATCAAGCACTTCTTCTCAATTTAATACTGGATATGGTCTAAGAAAAACTGCATTGAGCAGAGTTAAGGAGGCAAGAAAAATTTCATTCCAGACCATGACAGAACTTTTTGAGTACTGGGGTGAGCTAATAAAAAAGTACCAGAGGACACACTGGTTTTGGGGGTGGGGTTTGTTAAGGTTATTAAGCTATCTGCATTTGTTAATTTTAGTCTGCTGCCCTCCCATAGAGATTAGAAGGTAGGAATTCCATCTTTCTTGATGATTTCATTGCAAAGGAATAGCTCTCAGATTCTTGAGAAAGACCTTCCTGAGTTATAAAACTGCCAAGAGAATTTTAAAAATATTTACATTTCTAAAGGACAGAAAAAAAATGCAACGGCAAATTTTCTAAGGCTCTAAGAAAAAGGAGGTCAGGAATGTACAGTCAGGAAGAAACCTGTCTAAAGCTTGGTCAACCTGAGGGGAACTATAAAGTCATTCTACTCAATATCTTAACCATTAAAAAAAAAAAAAGGCATGAAGTAAAATACTGGAAAAAATATAGAGTATTATAATATGCCATAGATGGATAGATAGATAGATAGATACTCTATCAAAGAAATTCAGTAGTTTCCCCATATGGAAGTAAAACCCAATTAAAAATTATAATAGAAAATGCAATAGGATTCAAATAAGAGAAGAAGACATAATGGGAAATAAATCTAATAGAAAGCGTAAAACTTTGTAGAAAATATATAAAATTCTCTTAAAGCACCTGCAAGAATATTTCACAAATAGTATACATATCTGAGTATCAGGAGACATACACAGTAAAAGTCAATTTTCACCAAGTTAATGAAAATACACCAATAACTAAACCAATTTTAGAAAACCTTACTGTTTTTAGCAAAACATTGTGATCCAAAAATAAAACAAGAAATTCAGATATATTATTTTTTCTAAAATTGAAAAGTGTTAATGAATGCTAACTAAATTTATTGTACTGATTTCACAATATATACAAATGTGAAGCATTATTTCATGCATGTGAAACTAATATAATATAATATCTCAATTATACCTTAATTAAAAATAAAATAAAAATATATTTAAAAATGATAAAATAAAAATGTCATTTTTTCATTTAAATATTTAATCAAAAGGAAATTTATGTTTATTTATAACATGAAATACATGAATATGAAATTGAAATGTATATATAATTAAATATTATATGAATATGAAAGTTCTCTGTTTTTTCACAGATAACCATTTCCCCAAGCACTATTCATTGCGCTATTCCCCAAGTATTCCTCCTACTCATCTGTATTACCAAAATGAAATTTTTTATATTATAAATGAATTTCTGTATTCTCTCTCTTTGCTCAGCCAAGATAGCAGTTACAAACTTATCTTTCATAACTGCAAAATAAGCACTAATATCTAGCAGAACACCTTTTTCCACAATTTGCATTTCTTTATTTTCAAAATTTGTTTTATTCCTTTGACTCAATATTTCTATATGAATTAAGGAAGATAGTTAATTAGTGTAAAAAATAATTAACTCAAATCTATGCTCAGAAGTCAATTTCTAAGCACCTTATCCTGTTTTACTTTTCTGTGGGTGTTTGAAACACATTTCATTGTGTTTTGTACATATCACATAATAATAAATTTCATACTCCATATCATATATTAAATATACATTTTGAACTTTTCTGTCCTCTTTATTAAAGCATAAGTTCTTTGACGGCATGGATTTGTTAATTTTAATCAATGTTGTATGTCTAGCATGTACAACATTCCTTACCATGCAGTAAGGTCTAAATAAATTCATATTGCATAAATGAAAGAGTGACTGACATAGAAGTCTCCACTCACTCACTTCCTCCAAGTACCTGTTTCAGGGATGCACACTTCAACAAAATCTCAAGTAGCATTCTCCTGATGACTGTTACTGATCTAGGTACTACTGACCTGTTTAAAAGGAAAGAAAATACTGCATTCCCTTAATAGGGAAGTGACGGACGTCCTCAATCTCTCACAGCTGGAAAGGATTAAGTGTGTGACCTCAGATGCTGAGATGCTGGTAGATTTGTTGTGATAATGAGGGATGTTGTCTGAAGATAAAATGAGGATTCTAAAGAAGGCTGTGTAGAGTTACAAGCAGGGCTAATAATAACAAAGAAATTGGCCCTGACCTCAGTATGTACAATGCTTGGTGCCAACCTTTGAACATGTTATTTTTTAGAGTATATATTTTAACTGAATAAATAGTTAAACTTGAGTTCAATATTACTTGCATTTGAAAATACCTTACCAGAGTGGGATCCAGAAGTTCCCTTCAGAGGAATTTGTCACACCCATCAGGAATGGCTGGTTTTCTCTAAGCATGCCAATTTCGTAAATATCAGGCCAAGAATGGAAAGTCTGGTGATTTTCCTACATGAAATAAGAGAAATAGAGACAGGTTAATCATTATCAACACAATGGCAATCATCATTTCAGTTTCTGAAAGGCAGCACAGCATTGCAATTAAGGTTGCAGGCTCCAGATTCAGACAAAGTTTGTAAGTTAACATTTGAACATACATTAATTATGAACACTCTGCGTTTGTGCAGGTTTCTAACAGTCAGTTTTTTTGGAAATGTTTTGAAACTGTAAAAATTGTTAGTTATTAATAATAAACAATAAATTCTGGGAGAGAAAGGTTATAGGCTACTAATTATATGGTATTTGTATGGGAAGGTATTTACATGGTATAAAGTAAACTTAAAAATCCGTAATAGTGACTTCAGTTTGATAAAGGGAATAAAGCTAATAGGAAAAACATATGATAAAAGGCCAATTATTTTATTGGTTTTATCATCTTTTCTATAAAAAAAATTTTAATGGCCTCAATGTAACAATTTAATTGCTGGTATTTTTCAAAAAGGTGATCTCAATGTTGATCTTGGGTTGCATGTTTTATAAATACCATCTGGTCACTTTGTAAGACTATAAATTCCATGTTCCACATTTTGAGATAAGTAAATCGAGGCCCTGAAGAAGTGGACTGTAACTGGTAGAAAAATCATGAAGCTAGGTTTCTTTTCTGTTAATCACACTTAATTTCTACTACAAAAAATCTATCAATGAAAATGGGTTTTTGTTACACTCTTAAGGAAATAGGAAGTGATTTTGGCCTTGTGAGGAGTAACATAATATGACTGACAGCATTAAAAGATCTCACTGTCTGCTGTGCTTAGAATAGTAAAGTGAGAGGGAGATGAATATAGAAGCAGGAAGATCAATTGAGAGATTATAGTTTATTCCAGAAGACAGATGATCAAGACTTGGATCTCTGTGAAAACAGGGAGAAATATTCTTATTCTGGATACTGCTTGAAAGTAGAATTAATGATATTTGTTAATGGATTGGCATTAGGAGATGACAGAAAAAGAAAATTATGATGACTCCAAAATTTTGAGCTGAGAACCTGGAAAAAGGAAACTGAAGTTTACTGATTTAGGAAATGCAGTATGAGTAGCAAGTGTGTGGGGAAGGGAGGTAAAGAGTAGGTTTTGAAATTTCTTTTCATGTCCAAGTGTGGGTTTTCATCCAGGTTAAATATAAGTACCTGGAATATTAGAAATAATGTGAGGTGGTATAACAAACTTGGAATTTTAGGACATAGATGATATTCAAAGCTATAGAATAGCTTTAATAAAATTACATGGAAAAGAGCAAAGAAACACTGGAAAGCTAGAGAATATCACAAGTACTAATTGTAAGGCAATTATTTTTGTCTAGCTCCAAAGTCAGCTATTGTTTCATGCCTAAGTGGTAGAAATGGATAACTTTTAGTTGCAGGTTTCCCCAGGGCTCTGACTTTATCATTTTATGATTTTGGAAGGAAAGCAGCGAGAGAAAAAAATGTAGAAAGGGCAAGGAGAGTGAGGGAGATGTGGGAAAAAAAGAAAGATTTGAATCTTTTAAGAGAGCTGTAAAATAAAGAGCTGTATTAAGATTCCATAAACAAATTAAAAAGGGCTATGCGGATATAATTAGTGAAATATTTTATAGGCTATTTATCATCAGCTTGCTTCATTTTGATGACTGTAGTAGACATTCATGATGTACTATCCACATTTCCTTTGCCTACAGGTCTAATCGTTTATTTGCAAGCTGAAGATACAAGTAAACTCATAAGCTTATGCAGAGAATTTGTTGGCCTATGACTCACTCTTATCAAAAGCCATCTGACAAGACACTTGACAGAACTCTTAGAGTGAGTCATAGGCCAACAAATATGTGGGTACAAAAGCCTGGACATTTTGTCTCAAGAAACCACAATTCTGCAGTGCAATTTTCAATTCAGATTCCCTTATGGATCAAGTCAAGTCTGGATTTACCTAGCACCCAATCATAGCTTGGCTCTTTCTCCTTTCTTATTCTGTTCACCTCAGTTCTTTACAGGTTTCTTCCAGAAGAGCACTCCATCAAAACACTTGAGCATCAGATTTGTATCTCAGGTTTTCTTTCTAGAAAAGACTACCTAAGGTAGATTTTGAATATATTTTAAAGGTACAGCTTACAGGATTAGCTGATCATTTAGTTTTGAGAAATGAGTATAAATGGTAAGTCAAATTTGACTTTGATCTGATCCAGGAAGGAAACTCTAAAGACAGGTTTATGGATTAGGCTCATTCATCAGCTAGATGGAACTGAAGACACTAAGGTAAGTTGAATATTGATATTCCCTTCCATGCCGTACTGTACAAAAGTTAGGATTTGCACCTGTATTGAGTTAAGATAAGATATACAAAGAGGAATGTACTGACTCGTACAATATTGCTAGAGTTTGAGATAGAGGGGAATAGCAATTATTGGATGATAAAATTGTGACTTGTTACTGAGGACCAATAATATTTTGGAAGGAAAAAGTGTTAGGCTCAAGGGAATCCATCATGTATATTAAGAAAAACTTAGCATCTAGAACTCTTTCTTTTCAGCAAAAAATCTTCATCTACTGTGTGGGAGAGCTAGTCAAGCTGAGCACTAGACTCAAGTCCCAGTTGTGAGCAGGAGAACATCAATGACGTTTCTATCTTTGGCTTAGCAAGTCTATTGTGCCAATGTCTGGGCCCTGTCAGAGAAGGAGTAAGGCTTTGAAGCATGTCAAAGCAGATGACTGAGAAACATGAAGACCTAGCATCCCCTAAAGCCTGTCCATATGTAGGACTAGCCCATTATTTCCTGTTAAATGAGAATGCCCCCTGTTTTCCTTGCTTCAAGACTATGCAAAAGTCTCAAATGATACAGCAGGGAAATGAATAACATTGAGGTTAGCAGTGGCTGATTTCTACAGACCAGGGCTTACAGAAGAAAAGATAAAGAACTGGAATCCTCAGTAGCAAAAGAGATGATAGGAAGCTGACATAGCAGAAGCCAAAGGCAGCAATAAGATTGATTTAATTAATAATCATAATCAACAGCTGGTTAAAATGGTTACCAAAGAGTGATCTTCTCCTTGGGTATCCATGGAAGCGCTTAATAGAAAATAGACTTCTAAGAGACAAAATAGATGGGCAGCAAACAAGGGAGTTGCTTAATATATATATAAACAAAACAGATCTACAATATGTGAATGGAAGGCTAAAGACAATCACTCCAATGGAAAGCTATGGATTCACCCTTCAGTTTTCAGCATTCACTTAGTACTCAGACTTAGTACCCATCTACTGAAGCTAGGGATGGGTTCTCATGAAGAAGGACTATGAAATCACATAATAAATGGATTCAGTAGTAATCACTCTGCCCTTCCCCAAAGGTAGCTATAGCCATTTACATAAGTATTTCCCCTAATTAAAAGGAAATAACCCATATTTCCAGGGGTATTAGATTCAAGGTCCACACAAACACTGACACCCAAGGACCAAAAGCATTGTTTAAAGTAGAATAGCATGTGGTATTTAGATATAAAAGTTGAGTGTTGACCTGGTCAATTTCACAGTAAATCCACTGATTTTATTGCCAAAACTGGTGACCATTTCCCCATTTTTCAAATAAATTATTGAGTTTAATATATTTAGAACTTGGATCTTTGACCTATATAGAATAATAATTATTATAGTGAAAAAAGAACAAATGGAAATCCTGAAAACTTCCTGCAACCCCCAATCAAGATAGTTAATCAAAACTGATATCAGGCCAGAGAGAAATGGCAGATTAGCGCCTCTCTCAAAAACTTAAGAAAATATAAAGGAAATATTCCTCATTCTTCTCTCATTTTATTTGAACCTAGAACCCTTGGGAAAAATGGATAAATCATGACAATGAGAGTAGACTAGCAAAACCGTAACTAAATTTGAGTGACAACTGTAAAACTTTTACTAAAATATTTAATAGAATAACATAGTGTTGGTAAGAGTTATATAGCTATCAGTCTGGCAAATGTGATTTAGTACTTTCAGTAACTATCACTAAAGAAGATAATCAGCTTTAATTCACATAGTATGACGATCAGTATGCATTCATGTCTTGGCACAAATCTGTTTAATTCTACATGCTGATACTCTATGGTCCAAAGAAAACATTTGGCGAATGTCATACTGACTCATTATATTTATGATATCCATTAAATTGTATCTGTAGCAATAAGTAGCAAGCATTCTGAATTCTTTACTGAGACATAAACACAAAATAAGTAGAGGTATTATTACACTGGTGAAGATTTTAGGTACTCAATGATTTGGGACAGGCCAGGACATCTTATACAAAGAAAAGACAAGTATTTGCACCTCTCCAACTCTACCACTAAGAATACTACATCTTGGAAGTAGTATTTTTTCAAGTTGTGGATACAGTTCTAACCCATGTACTGGGGTGAGAAGGTAGGCTTCTGGTTTTTAATTGATCCCAGAACAATAATGGATCCTGAAATGGGTACAATGTGCAGGACAGGCAGTACTGCCACATTGGGTCATATGACTCTGTAAGACCACCTGGGTATTAGACGTATCTAGGGGGAGATGATAATGTAACTTTCTGTCTCCAGAATAGGGATCTGGATACTTACATTGCCATATGTAGCTGAGAATTATAGTCCATTTGAAATTATAGTTCCTGGCATGCTACTAGGCCCTGGTAGAGATAGAGTAATTGACCATGAGACATCAAATGTTAGACAGTTATGACCAAAGATCATAAGTTTGTTGAGACCAGCAGCCATCCAACTTAAGTTAAAAATGATATATCTATGATTCATCTGAGCAGTAGTAGAGGGCATAAACTAGCTGCATGAACATGTGATCAAGAATTCTATTTTACCCATATTTTCTATGCTTATATCATTCCCTCACCTCACACAAATGGTAATATTGGGGTGTTCCATATGAACAAATGATGAAGGGGGGAAAACGGAATTTGGGTCATAGGTGTGTCACCATGTATGTTGGTTTGAGTTGTCAGTGACTGGTGATAATGCTAAATAAAAGACAGGGATGAGACAGACTCTCAAGCAATGTACTAGTCATTTAATTTGTGTGGAGAAAGAAATGTTCTTGGGTTAAAGAAACACCTGGACTCTTTAACAGCAGTGAATGACTTAGCTTTTTTTTTTTTTTTTTTTTTTTTTTTTTTAAAGAGACCTGAGGAATAAATTGGAAGATCAAGGACAAGAACTTATCTGGTAGAGATGTGGATGAACTTATGGGAGTGGGCACCAGTTGTGAAGATATTACATGTTAATTCCCACCAATGGACTTCTATTGCAGAAAAATCACTATTGACCAACTGGAGAGGCTAATACAGACAACAGCTGTCAGTCAGCCCCTGTCCTTAACGACTCTAGTACTTTTGCTATTGTGGCAGAACTAAGAGCTAGGCAAGAGCCCAAGAGCATGAATTTCACTTGGCACAACGATCTAACATGTACTGCTACTAAATAAATCCTAGACTTGCCTGAAGAGGTAATATAAACTTCCATTGTAGTCCCAATCCTGGAAGGAGAAACTATGCACCTAGTTGCAAGTTGTTTATACTGCATTCCATTTTCATAAAAGACAATGTTTCATCCCGACATGGAGTGACACATTTTCTGGGTGTGGGCTGGACTTTCATGCTCAGGCAACATCAATATCTCTGAGGGCTCACAGAATATTTACCCACTCACATTGAATCCCTTACATCATTTTCTCAGGACAAGGATCCCTCTTTATGGCAAGCTATAGGCACAGGCGGGAGAACGACCACAGGATCTGGTACATAGTTCACCATTCATAGTTCACCATTCAGAAGCTGCAACCTGATTGAGCAGAAGGGCCAAATCTTGAAGAGGTGAAGTATAGAAAGCAAGGAGGGGAACCCACTCACAATTACTTCCAACTGTCCATGGTGAATTTGTGCTTCAACTTTCTGCAAATTTACATTTTTCTGAACTAGGAATCTTAGTTCCTAAACTGGACACACAGTAGGAATCTCACTAATCTTAAAACCATGGCCACTCTTTGGCCACTTTAAGCAACTAATGAAAGCAAAATAGTGCTTATCATATTGCTAGTAGAGCTGTTGCCACATTCTAGCTGTTGCTAAGGTAGGGAAAAACATGTTTGAGATTTATTTGATTCTGTGGGCACTCATATGCCAAGCTCAACTGTAAATGTTCAAGTACAACAATCACTGCCTTAGAAAGGCATGGTAAATAGAATATCATCATCTTCAAAGATGAAGTCCTATATCACTCCACATAAATGGACATACACACACACACACACAGAAAAATCCGATTTAATAACTCTCCTGTATAACTATAGTCAGTTTTCATTCTGTCTTTCTACTTCTGTTATATATTTTCTTAATTGTTATAGTTTCTTTGATACATTATCTTTTTGGTAGGACAATTTTCTTTGAGTTTTGTCTATATTTAGATAGAGAACAAATCTGTATATCATAGGTATTATATCTACAGTTAAAATATAAGTGAATTTTAGCAGCCAAAATGAGCTTTTGAATACAACTCATCATTGATAATCTGAACATAATGAAACCTCAATACAGTGAAATACCTATTATTGTTTGCATAAGCTTTTTAAATTGGATTATGTATACATGAATCCAGTCATTGATACTGACATATTTATATAAAGGGACTGTTTCATTAATATGTCTCTGCCTTTTCCCCTCAAATCTATAATTAAAAAAACAAACAAACACCATGTCTACTAATCTTTCTCCCCAGTACAGTTTTTCAAAGAATCAAGACCTTGTCATTAAGTGTCAGAAGCAGCAGAAGAGCTGGAAGAAATGAGAAGAGACAAAGAAAGCAAAACACAACAATGAGTAACATGCTCTCTATCTGTGTTCCTCAAACCTCTCCTACCCAAGCTCTTCTTTATTGAAATATCTAATTCCAAGCTACAAATCGCTTTCTCCAGGTAAAAACTCATTAGGCTCTTTCTTATTAGTCATAGAGTAGATTATTCAAATTCAAATGAGTTATATTAGCTCTAGATGTGCTTTTGTCCATGAGTATCTGTAGTAACTGGAAGAAATAGCTTTATCTTGTGTGATTTTGTAACCTAACAAATTACATTCATACTGAATTTTGAAGGAAAAACTGCAAACAAGAGGTGCTTAACTCCCTTCATGGATAGTAGAAATATCAGAAACAATAACTGCAGTATTTATAATTATTTTGTCCCTGAAAGAAATGTTATGCATTTGTTTTAATAGCCAACAGACCTTATTATATTGAAGGGATTTCAATATTTGTGTTTCTGGTATATGTTGATATCAGTTAAGGCAGTTGCTATCAGTTTGGACTGAAAACATAGATACTCACATTAAAAAAATGAGATACTAATTTCTGCTTTTGTAAATCTATAAACTGTCAGTTTGACTTATCTATCAGTCTTTTAGTGAACATGCAACTCATCATGAAAGTCCTATCAACAGAGATGGTTCTGACAATAATATGTAGCTGAAATCCAAAAATCTGAGAAGCACACTCTTTCATTAGTAACCATACTTGAAGGTAGCAAGCTGTTTTCACTATAGTAATACCTCTGTATAGGTTTCCTATAACCATGGTGAGGCAGGACCGTGGAATAAAAAGTGTATGAAGCATCATGCAGATATAAATCCAACATTCAGACATAAATTACACCTTGTCACTTTTTTACACATAATACACAATCCTCACTTCCTGGTTATCACTTCAATTAAAATTAATTAAAACACCATATAAATTTCAGTTTTGAGTTAGTTTATCTAGTCTAATCTCTGAAGTTCATGTTGGTAGCTTTTGATAATTGTTTCTTTTTCAGTAAACCTGTGGAAAATATACTTGCTACTGTCATGTCTGGTTCTAAACCATTATGGAAATTTGCCTCTCCAATGATTTCTTTTACCCTTCAATAACCTGTATCGTAATGCATGGCATTAACAGAAGTCATCTGAGAATATCATGGATTCTTCTAAAAATTTCCATCAATTCTACACCCAACTCTGTTTATAACTATTAAAACTATCTATATTTATCTGGAGTCTGATATACATGCAGGCAACATATACAAATATGTATGTTCATATACATATGCATGTATAGTAGTATTAAAATAATGGCTCACCCCAAAGTTTACATGCTTAATACTCAGAACCTGTGAATAAGTTGCCTTACTTGGCAAAAGTGACTTTGCAGATGTGACTAAAATTAAGAACCTTAAAATGGGGAGAATGTTCTGGATTATCCCAGTGGGCCCAGAGTAATAACTTGAGCCCTTACAAACAGAAGAAATACGCAGAATAGAGAGTCAAGAAGACACAGAATGAAGAGGAGGCAGAATAGAGACTGAAAAGCAAGAAGGCCTAGAGGTGTGGTTGCTGGCTCTGAGATAGAGGGGGCCACATGCAAGGTCCTAAGAGAGGCTTCTGGGAACTAAAAATGGTCTCCAGCTGACCGTCTGCAAGGAAATAGGAGCTTCAGTCCTATAACCCCATGGAATTGCATTCTGCCAACAATCTAAATTAGCTTAAAAGCAGAATATTCCTCAGAGCCTCGTGTAAGAAAAGTGGCCCTGCTAACACCTCTATTTTGGTCTTGTGAGCAAAAGAGCTAAGGAACCACCTAAGCTGTTGTGTGCCTAGACTTACGACTTATAAACACTGTGAGGTCACAAACTGGTATTGTTTTAGCTACTAATTTTGTGATAATTTTTTATGGCAGCTATAGAAAAGTAATTTATACACTTACCTTTCCCCTGCCCCCAGTAAAATTAAGCCATGGAAGACGCAAGGGTGCTATTTTGCAGAAAAACAGTCAAGGTGTCCAGCCCAGGGGAGCTTTAGCTTAAGTTTAATGTGCATGTTTGTTCCTTTGGATTCTTTGTTATTTGTCCTCTCATTTGCTAATGTCGCTGTTCACATTGTGGTAACAGTATTCTTCTTTTGGAGCATTTTATTCTTTCAATCTTCCTCCTGAATCATGGGTATTTTTCTACTTTGCTTACTTTTACATAAATCCTCAGTTATATTTCTATATCTAAACATTACAGTGCAAATATATGTGCTTTAATAAATGTATTATATGTATATATTATTGACTTTTTTACAGCTGGAGAAAGGTGATATTTTTTTCAAAATCAAAAAGAGAGAAAACCAAAAATAGAAGTTATTTAGCCAGAAATTTTAAATTAGGCTCTTAAAGTTTAAACGGTTTGCTCACATTATAAAATCTGTTTTCTGTATTTCCATTATTTCTTCACTGTGATTCTTACTACTAGTTTCAAGTCAAACTTTCCAGATCAAAGTTATCTTCTCTATGAAACATAGGTTAACTTGACTGTATCTCAGAAACTTGAGTCTTTTATTTTCATATAGCTTATTCACTTAACACATACACTTGCCTGGGCCCCTAAAGTCATATTCCTAATAAATACAGAAAAAAGATGAGCCTTGGAAAAAAGAGAGAGAAAACCAAAAGTATGTGCAAGACATTAGATCACTGTTTCATGATTGCTGGTTTTTTTTTTTTTAACTTGGAACTTATGAATTGCTTTTTATTTAAACTTTTTATATGGAAAAAGGAAATTGGGTCCAGAGATATAAGGTGATAATAAGCTTAAGGCCACATAACTAAAGAACTTACCAGTGTAGAATTCAATCTCGCTCAGTCTGATTTCAAAAGGTCTAGTCTTTCAGCTACTCCATAATGCCTCACTCAGGAACATTAAACTGAACCTTCAAATTTATCACAGAGCCCAGCACAATGCTGAGAGTGGGCAAAACATGACCTGTGGGTGATTCCAACCTGTGGGCTATTTTTATACAGTCTATGAGTTGACAGTTGTTTTTAGATTTGAAAAGCATTTTAAATGAAAACAGAATAATATGTGACAAAGATCATACATGACCCTCAAAGCTTAAACTATTTACTGACTGGCCCTCCACAGAAGAAGTTCATCAATCCTCATTCCTCTGTGCCTTATGATTTTGTTTTTCTGGTATGATTTATGAACTATCTTACTGTATTCTCATATTCTCACACAGTTAATGCTGATTTTCATTCAGATTTTACCTTAAAAATCACTCTTTAGATAAGCTTCCCCATTCATTTTCTTCTGCATCATTTCATATGATTTTTACAATAGCACTTATCATACCTATTTATAATAGGGTTATCATAGCATTATCAGTTTATAACAGCATTTATCATTTATTATTTTGTGATTGCATTTAACACATACATATATACAGCTTGATTGTTGTTTTTCCCTCATTTCCTTACTCAAAGAGAGCAGACACTTCTGCTTTTCCATCAGTGTATCACCATGATATATCATGTGATAATATTTTATAAATTTACTGAAAAAAAATGTGCATAAATATATCTTACCTTATACAATTTCTCATGTAACATATTTATCTCTAAATATCATTATAAAATGAATGTAGTGATCAGCAATTTGGAGAATAAAATTATTTTTGGAGTTATACCCCTGTTTGAATGATAGCATTGCTGTTACCTCAGAGAAAGCAATAGCTCTGCTCCAGTCTCATGAAATTGACACTTTTTTCTTTAAGGTTCGCTTTTCTTCAGCAATTTTTAGAAAAAAAATTACTGTCACTCAAATATGTTCATTTCCAAAATCTCTACTTGCATTAAATAAGAATAAATGACAGAGAGCTCTGTAGAAAAGTGAGGCATTGAATTGTAATAATCACCCAGGAAATTGCCTCAATCCTCTGTTTTCTTTCTGTTTAAGAAGGAAGAGCCTATATTTTCGAACTTAGGCAGTTGGTTTAAGTGGAACAAAAGAAATTTGCTGTGATTCTGTTTGAGACATAGTGTCTTCACTATAGCAGTGTTTCATTTCAATATGATTTGGGAGTTAAGTACTATTTATAGCACACTTAGGACTTTCAATGCCTTCTTGCAAAGAACAATGATATTTTGCACATGGACTCCAGCTTAACAAAGGCTGAATTTTATGAGGCATCATTATAAAAATTAAGGAAACTAGTCAAATCTTCTCAATTTATTGTTTACTAAAACATGAATATATTATTGCTATCCAAAACTACAAGCAGGATGGTAATCTAATTCTCTAGATTAGAGAACTCTGTGTGTCTACTGCTCCCCATGAGTCCCAAACTCTCTTTCTCTCTACATATACAAACACATGCATTTGCATGCATACATGCAAAAATTAGATATGTAGGCTTGTATACATCATATGTTTATATAGGTTTCTATTCTTTTAACTGATCTTTTCTTTGGCAGGATAAGGTAAAATTGTATAATATGTTTTTACTTATTTAAGAAAAATAATATGTCAGGTGGTTTAGCATTTCATATAATGTCTCTAATTGATTCTAGTCAACCTTTCCTGGGACCCACTTTTCCTTTATATGACAAATAGAAAATATAACTGTTACTAGCTTCAAAATCTTAGTCCTTGGAAATTAACAAGAACCCAGAAAATCGCTTCTTCCTGAATTAAAAATATTTTTAATTGAAATGAAATAGAATGAAAACAGTTCTGCTTGATGACAATGGTAGTAGGCTTGCAGAGACCTCTCCTAACCATGAGACTATAGACAATCTTTGGGACAACCTCACTAGTATAGACAATACATGTATCTCTGGACAGCCTTCTAAATACCCTGCTTTACATTAATTAACCACGTTTCACTCACTGACTTTTGGGATTTTAGTTTTAATTTTTGTTGAACAGTGACCTCCTTTGGCATTCTCTGGATCTCCACCATCTTAACTTCACTAAGGGAAATGAAAATTGAAAGAGTTTTAATACAAACAGCCTTGGCTAGCTGAGCTGGGATTCCTTTTTAGTCTAACACTCTCCCAACTGAGCTATTTTCACTACTTAGAGTTGAGATTCCTTTTAGTGAACACAGTGTATGAGAATACACCTCATCCCCAGGACACACACACACACTCACACACACAACACACACACTCACACACACACACACACACACACACACACACACACTCACACACACACACACACACACACACACACACAAGCACACCTGTCATAATTTCCAGAGCAAGGCTTTGAGACATTCTCCACTTCGAGAAGTAGGACTCACGACGTCTATCCTTTTCCCAGCAGTTCCCCCTCTTCCAGTATGACTTCTACACACACCTGTAGGGACCTTAAACATTACAGATGGGAGTGAACCTAAAGGTCTCCTCTGAATGGAGTGGGTTGCTTTTTTTGCTTCCTACACTGTTTCAGACATCTTGGTTACATATATATTGTCTAATTGTATTGCCACATTTGTTTAAGGTTTATTAAAAAGTTTTTGACATCCAATAATTGAGATTATGCTTTAAATATGATTACGGGTAAAGAGAATTACAAGCCTTCTCAATTTCTGTTTCCTGATCTATCAAATCAAGAAAACAGACACATTACATTGTGCATACATCATGGGATGGTTTAATAATTATCAGTTATTTCACTTATCATATTGATATTGATAAGAGAAGTATACTATAGAACAATTTAGGCTTAATAAATATTTCTAACATTTGGCATTCAAGAGCAAACATATCCTTTATTCTTTAGTCAAAGGCAAGTAAGGAGTGCTGAAAATCAGTCCAATTTGTGGGTTGGTATGTTCAGTTTTCAATTTCCTACTGTTAATTAACCTACTTTTAAAACTTTGTATGATCTAGTACACTTGGTTAATGGATACCTTCATATTTGATTCTCAAAGAAACCCTGTGCTTAAGTATTCTCATATATGTTTTTACAAATGAGGTTCCAAGAGGGTATATAACTCTCAGAAGCAAGAGATAAAAGATTCTCTGCATGAAAGGAATTCTCACTATATGTTAGGAAAGAAGGTATACACAACTTTAATATCAACTAAATTAAAAAATAATCTATAATTTTGAGAAAGACATAATGCCTACCCTTATTTATTGTCTAAATACTATGGTATTTCTTTTTAAGTTTATGCATTGCCCTGACAAATTACATGTGAATTATGTGCAATGTCTTTTGGTTAAAAGTTGCCCTGAACAATGAAGGTTATAGTTATAGGGAAAGTAAATATGCACTCAATTTAACCTTCAAGAAGGAAAAGGAGACCATCTGGTTTATTTCAATGCTTTCACTGTGCAAATATGACTATAGTGGTTTATACACTATTGTTGATATCACTTTTAAATCTGCTTTTATGGATCATTTCTTACAGTGTCTCCCTTAGGGAGGCATATAAGAGGTGGCAGGGAGGTTTGTAATGATGCTTCAACATTAATTAGTGATAGTGGTAAAATTTGGAAGAACTTTAAACAGCAAATGAACTAAGGTTAGCTTATCTTCCCTAATTTAATAGGCTTATGTTTAAAACAATAAAACATAGTAATCTAAGCACATTCTCATGCCTTTAAAATAATGGGAGATATGTTGTAAGATTTTAAGTGCAACGTGCTCTTAACCATGTTCATTTATAGATATATGTTCAAAATTTAAGGCTGAATTAAATTACTCATGACTTTTTCTAGTGTTTTAAATGCAGTAGTTGATCTTGAAATGAACTTCATTGCCATGAAGCAGTAATACACTATAGAATTTTAACTCTACTGGCAAAGGATGGGATTTATTTTAGGAAGAAGTAAGATATTCATACATATATGTAGCCAAAAGTGTGAAAAATACAATCTGCTTTACAGTATATTCTGTTATTTGATATAGATATTCAAACTAAATGATTGTTGTAAGCACGTCAAAAAAAAAAAAAAGATGCAAACCTTGAACTATTGCCTTGAGAAGCAAATTTCATGAAAGGGCAACATGTGAACTTTCTTGAATTTTTGTCATAACGAAAAAAAAGTCCTCTTTAAGTATTCTAGTATCTAACAGCAAAATGGTGTGTACATATAAAAATAGGCATGGAAAAAACTGGTCTAGAACAATTTACAAGAAAATAAAATTGCTAGAAATATGTTCTGTCAATGTCATTTTGGATGATTTCTGTCATTGTTCATCTATTGGGCTTACCTTTTTTAACATTCCTTAATTAGTCGTACAAAAATCTCACCTAAAGGAATCTAGAACATTAAGGACATTTTTTGGGAAATAATAATATGAACCAGAATACAAATAGTAAGATTAAAAAAAAAAAAAAACAACTCTTTACCCTACATGCCCATTCAGTGTGCAGTTATTCTTTTGTATGATCAGCAGCCCAAACTCTCCAATGCATTTTTGAGAAATTTTCTTCAGCCAGTAGAAATACTGTCATTCTGGTCACACAAATGCGCAAGACTCAGACTTGGTCATTGTACTTCTTCTGACCACAAAAACTGTTCCCAAGTGAGCATGTAGCATGAACCAACCTAGAGTCCTTTCCTAGATGATATGTAACTGATGTGGGGAAACAGAAAATTACCTTTTTCTTTTTCCCCCAGGTTTGCTGGCTATAACAAGAGCCGTGACTATACTTAGTTGTTATTGTTATCATTTATAATTGTTACTCAATTTTTACAACTTGAATAATTATTGTCTGACATGGATTATTTAAGATAATTTCATTTTCTTAATCAAATATAAGATTGCGGGAATTATTAGAATAGTTACATTGCAATTTGATTTGCAATAAAGTAAATATATTGTGAATAAATATTTCTTTTTCATTGATTTTGAATAAGAAATAAAGACTTAAAGAAAAAAAATATTGCCAGCATATATTAAGGTATAATCTTAGGAAAATTTCCTATTTAGATAGAGTCAACTTTCAGTAATTGCTTATTCAGAAATAATATTATTTGGAATATTATTCAGAATGGAAAATAAAGTATTAAAGTAGAAATATCCTATGATACTAGAAAATTAAAACAACCAAACATATATCTCAGCCTGGTTAAAATTTTTTCAACAGTTTTAATATGTCATATTGTCTGTTCAAATGGAAACTTTTGGAGGTGATAGATATGTTTATTACCTTGACTGTGGGTAATATTATCATGGGTGTATACATATGTTGAAAGTCATCAAATTGTATACATTAAATTGTGCACTTTTGTGTATCAATTATACATCAGCAAAGCTGTAAAATTACATGTAAATAACTTAAAAATCACCTTAACAGGTTTTGCACTATATGTGTGTGTGTGTGTGTGTGTGTTTATGAGCTATCTTCATTTTACCAGTTGTATAAATGAGTGCAATATGAGTAGTTATGAGTAGTTCATCCTTAGTTTGATATGAATATTTTTGTGCATATGATCACTAAATATTTGTTTCTTTCTCCTTTCTCATCTGACATGCGATGTATTAATTGTAATTAACTTTATGTCAGCATTTAAATTACATAGTATCAAGTGGGAGTGTAAATAAGCTAGGGAAAGAATGAACATCACCCAAAGATAAACAGGGGCCTAACAGATCCTTCTAGGGAGAGTCACTATGTTTTCAGTTAATTAATAGTTGCATGATACTAGGTAGAAGCACGATTTACTATCTTCTTTATTTGGAAGTGACATATGTCTTAAGGAGATATGTATAAATGCCAAGTTGGCACTCTATGCTTTCAATATGCCAACTTGGCTATGTTGGAGTTCATTCCTGAGAATTCCTTTTCCTGTGTGTTTCTGGTTAGGATGGGACACAAGAGAGATTCTTATTCTTGATTTGGACAGAAGAGGTGAAGCATTAATTTTTAAGCTTGTTTCACATTTCGGTGAAGATATGATTGCTCACATCACTGGCAAGAGTCAGGGTCTGATTCCACAAACATTTCATTTTCCTCTGGTTCCTCCTTGAAAGTTGTCCATATATATGTTAAGTAAATGAGCTTAGCTCTGTTAAGAAGGGTCCAGCTTCCCTCAGGATGCTTAGACTAACAAGATCAGAGTCTATAAAACTGACATAGCTTTAAGTCCATCATCATGAGCTCTGGCTTGTGCTGTGGATTCCAGCTTGTTTTTGTTCTTCCTAATCTTACATCCGTCTTCCCTTCTCCACTTCTCCTTAGATTTCAACACTAGCATCAGATACAAAGAAAAGAGCCATCCAGAGACTGCTTAACCAGAACGCTTAGCCAGCTCTGGCAATTACATAAGGTTAAATCTCTGTAATCTAGTTAGCAAGCTAGCTAGCTATTTAGATAGCCTTAAGTCATACCACAATTGGTGCAGTGAAGCATATATTGAAGGCCACCGGCAAGAAGAAGTAAAAAAAACAAAAAAGTTTTAAAGTACTATTTAATTTTTTATAATTTATTACTTATAACAAACCTATGTGACAGTCATTATTAAACACATTTTATTCTTAAAGAAACTGAGCTGCAGAAAGCATTATAAACTTCTTGTCGATGGTCAAGATAATCTTTCTGAGTCTATCTCAGTATGTATAAAAATATCATAATCATTATCATCATCATTTAAAAAATAATTTCCCCTTCCTTTACTAGAAAAGTGTTCCGATTTTCTGATAAAAGTGCACGCGAAAGTCATACTTGCTTTTTTTGCTGTTTGTTTTTTGTAAACCTGAGCACACACCAATGGGTTAAGAATTCAAAGAGAAATTTTAAAAATGTCATTATTCTGAAAATTCACTTCTTAGGCAGTTTCTTTTTTTTTAAGTGTCATTCCATCTGCTTCAGTTCTTCTTTGTTGTAACAAAAATGCATTGTTTTATTCTTAACACACAAGGATTTTGGGGGCTTATTTTTTTTTAGAAAATTGAGCATATGGACAATTCTTTATAAACTTCTTCATGCATCTGATTTACTTTCGAATTTTGTCCCAAATGATAAATTTAGAAAAGAGTTAATACATAACCAATAAATAAGCTATGTGTTATACTTGCTTGAAAATTTATATCTACACAAAAATCTGTACAAGAATGTTTATTACAACTTTATTCATAATTGCCAAAACTTGAAAGCAACTGTCAGTACTTCCTCTGAATAGTAGTTGAATGGATAAATAAACTGTGGTACATCCGGACCATGGAATACTGTTCAGTGCTAAAGAGAAATGAGTTATCAAGTCATAAAAGGAAATAGAAAAACTTAAATGCACAGTAATGAGTGAAAGAAGCCAATCCGAAAAGACTATATACAGAATGATTCCAACTCTATGACATTCTGGGAAATTAAAAACTATGGGACAATAAAACAAACAAACAAAAAAACAAACAAAAAAACATTGGTTGTCAGTGGTTCCAGGAAAGGGAAGGAGAAATGAATAGGCAGAGCACAGAGGATTTTTAGGGTAGTCAAACTATTATGAATGATACCATAATGATGTATACATGTCATCTTACATTTTTAAAATTCCAAAGATTGTACAATCTATTAGAATGAAACATAATGTATGAGTGGCAGTCCTGTAGTACGACCATTGATGTAGGCTCATTAACTGTAATAAATTTAACTCTTTGGTGTCATTATTTCAGGGGGCTATGTGTGTGTGATGATAGGGATTATACGGGAAATCTCTGGACCTTGTGCTCTATTTTGTTTTGAACCCAAAACAGCTCTTATAATACAATTACTTTAAACATTAGCAACAAAACTACATGCCTTAGCATACAACTATATACGCACATACATATAAGTGTATATATATAGTCTTAATTGAAAAACATATTTCTGGCATTTATGAATGTATATTAGGAAATGGGGTGGAAGATACATAATAAAATACTAACATGAACACTATTTTATATTCTTTCTAAATCACTATCCTCTACTTTTTATAAAACATAGACATTAATTAAGAATGACTGAGGAAAATATTAACAAGGTCATCCTTTTTTTAGGTTTATGCAACTCAAAACTAAGCACATTGTGTTACAAGAGAAATTAAAGATAAAGACAAATAAATAAAAGTTGTATGAGAAAGGAATACTTTGGGGTACAGTAACAGAAACTATGACTTAAACCTAAGAAAACTGACCGTATGCTTAAAAAACAGTCGGGGATTTTGAATTCTGTTATTCCCTAATGAGTAGTTAGTAATCATAGGGTCTGTGGTGGCTGTTTTTGGATGCAGGCTTTTTTCTCTCCTTTGTTATCCTTGGGAAATTAACCTTATTTTTAAGGCTTTCTCTCTATGATTCTGAGACAGTTATCACAGAGCCAGGGATTATATTCTGGATGGAGAGCCCTAAAGCAAAGAGGAGGGGGATAGGAAAAAAAAAAAAATCACTCATAGCTAGACCAGTCATTGGCACAAAGGAATAAGAAATAAAGTCATAATTGGTTTGGACCAATTATTAATTATTCCATTCGTTCACACATACATTTCATAAATTTATATTATTTTCCTGTTATTAAGGAAGAATAGGGTGGTTATTGACTTGTTAACCAGCAGCATCTTATCTTCTACATCTTAAAGAAATCTAGGCAAGAGTAGGCATAAAGTTGACAATTTTAGGTAACTCATTTTATATTATACTTCACTCATATAATATCGAATGTGGAGGTTTTATGTAGTACATTTACATCTAATTTGTAAAATATATCCAGGGGAAATGTAAAACAAGGATTTTCATAGCATATATAGCTGCATTATCCATAGAGGTAGATGTTAAAAATGTTCAAACGCAAAAGACAGGAAAGAATTCCATGAACATAAAGATATTACACTAAAAAATATATTTTGTGAGACCACTTTCTCTGGATGCCAAAATTAATGAATTTTTTCTCTAATAGTTTAGTTTGAGGACTTGAGCTGCATTAAGGAACACACAGGAGAACATCTCAGGGTGGCTTTAATTGCTATGATTTGTGTTACGTTTTCAATATAACACTAATCTACTATGCATTGTTCATATCACTTGACTCTTTAGTATGCATCCAAAAATGCCCAAATTATGCTTAGATGGATCTTACAAACTAGTTCATTATACGTCTCCTGAATTGAAAAATTATGTGCCATCTTTTAAATTTGTGGGTAATGATGTTTTCTTCTAAATTAAAATTTAATTTAGTTAATGATTCAATCAAGTGTAGTCAGTTATAAATATAATTTAATTGATAGCCTGTATTTTATCATATTGGCGTGTACATGCTTTTCAGGATTGTCTGTTCTACACAGTTGCTTCTAATTAAAGAGGCATGCATAAAATTATAAGAATATACATAATATAGTTATTAAATCATTTTATATTACTTTTTAGATTAACTGAATTAAGTTGCTTTGCTGTTTGAGTGCCTACAGAGTAACATCAAATCTAGCAGCACATAGGACACTCAATTTCAGAGCATTCATCTATCACACTGAGGGAAAAAAATAAAAACTCAGGTTTTCAATATTAATAATATCAGTTGGTCTTTCTTACCATCAGACAAACACTCTTACTAAGGAGAAGTTAAAAAATGTCGTTAAGTATCCATCATTCTGATAAAAATGATAATTAAATTTTAAAAAATCCAGGTAGCTTAATCAACACCATTTAAATTACTGAACAAAAGTAAATGTTTTAATGGAGTGATCACCATGTTCCAAAATACATATTTTGATGGACAGGGTGAGTAAAAAATAATACCTGTGAACAAAGACATTATCCATAAATTCTCAATGGATCTTTTAAGATACAGTAACACTGGTTTTGCACCCTAAAATTATTCGGTAATAAAAAGGGAATATAATCTAGTACTTTAATGCTTGTACTTCTGTCCATTTCAGGTTCCTATTATTAATTTCAATTATTATAATCTTTGACTCAATGACAATACTGAAGAGAACCTGTCCAATGTTTCACCATAGATTAGGTTGTTTAAAACAACTTTTCTTTATTTTTTCTAATATTTTCTTACTTGCAACTTCAATCTTTTTTCCATTGATTCACTAAAGTTTTGTGCAAATACACATCTTTTCGACAACCAGCTTCTGACTTACTCAATGTGCTTATCTCTGTAATTATACAGCCCTGGATTTTCTAACATTTACCTCTGTAAATGAGGTCAGTAAAATCTGTACAGTTAGGATACAGGGAAGTAGTAATTTAATGTTGGAATGGGAAATAGTAAGATGTTTGCAGTATTGACAGAGGTTTGTAAAGTTTTTTTCAACTTAAATATCCAAGAGACTCCACATAATCCTACTTCTTTCATAGCTGTTTGCCTAGCAAATCTTTGTAACTGTATGTAGTCCAAGAAAGTTTCCAATTCTGGTTCAAACAAACCTGGATTTTGAATAAGGATCATGTTGAATCACTATGAGTTTATGGATGATTCTCTGGAAGGGTAGTTGTATTCCTAAGAGAACCATGTATGTTTTGTATGAGTGGTGTGTTCATGCTGATGCTTTGGTGGTTTATTTGTGTGTGTGTGTGTGTGTGTGTGTTTACTTTTGTGCAACCTTCATTTAAGACTTTCAGCGGGAACCTCAAATCCAAAATTAAAGTTAATCAGCTCTTTAACAAAAAGGGTAACATTACTTAAACATAAGTTAGAGATCCATAGACATTTAAATAAATGACACACTAAAGTCCATTTTTTTTTGTCACATTCTCTATAACTCAATATCCCTGTCCTTGTCTGAGAGTAAAAATCTTGGTATTAATGTAAGTATTAATGTGTGAAGGCTGAAATGTTCCTGCATTGTTTTAACTCCCTGCTCTCCCTGTTTACTTGTGTTGCTGAGTGAAATCATTTCCAAGTAACTCCATGTTTTTATGGTTTGGACTTAAGGAGCATATCAGACTTTTATTCCAGTAAATGGTAAAACAGAGTTATGTAAAGTCTAGCTGATTAATACAAAAGTGGTTAAATAAAGCATCTTCTTTTTTCTACAATAGAAATTATTCTTACTTGGAAATCAAATATTGATGACTTCTCCTTAAAAATACTCAAAAAGACAAAGTTTTCCTTTAATTGCTTTCCCCCCCAATGACAACAATATTTCTTCCTAATTATCATTCTCCTTTTCAGAATACATATCTTTAAAAAAGTGTTTTAGGAATAATCTGTGAAATATGAATGACTGACATCTATGTGATATTTTATTGCTCCTACTTAAATACATAGCAGAGATGAAAAGTTATCAATAAATACCAAGAAATGTTCTTTACATTTCTGTTTTTAATCAAGAAAATACCAATTTAGGGTATGAAACCAAATTAATGAGACTTACTGCTCAATACTTTAAAAATAAGACATTTACAAAGTTAAATTCTATTTCTTTTTGGATGTATCATATGGTATGTGCCTCACATTTCTCTTATATGTAATCAAAATTTCAAATATATTTAACATATTTTAAAAACAAAGTGAGATTGTAAAAATATCTAAAACATATGCCTTTATGTAATATTAATAGTTATCATTAACATGGCTTTTCTTATGTTAGTTAATCCTCTGAAATTTATCTGTAGTATGTTCAGGTGAATTAAAATAACAGGCTCATATTCCTCCAGCAATAAAATTTTAATTACCTCCAGAAGAAAAACAGCTTTAAGAAATGCTTTAAAATTTTACATTCATAAAATTGTCCTCCTGAGAAAAAGTGCACAATTATGTTCATCACATATATATTAATGGAAAATAAGAAACAATTTAAATGATTAATACAATGCAAGTTAATTAAACATGACTTACCTAACTTTAAAGTGCATAATATTATGACAATTTTTCCCTATAAAAGTATGTGAAAACTATCAGGTTAAAATTAAATATATAAAGTATGACTGGACTAATGTTAATGAAAAAGTGCATGTAAAAAAGAAAACAAAGCTACACGGACATGAAAGAATTCAGAGGCAATACTGGAAGTGATTGTCTTTAGGTAGATGCTGCAATTATTCCCTTTAATTTTAAAGTTTTGTATGAAGAAGGTAAATTTACATAAAGGAAAAAATAAGACATATAATAAAATAAATATGTGTGTGTGAATTTTTCACCATTATTACTGTCAAACTCTTTCCTAAATAAACAATTTTTTAAAGCTAGAAATAATTTATTCTATTAGCAATATTTTTAGACACTCACAAACTTTCTACTGAAAAAATTTTTCTTTTAATATGTAAATTCCATGTACGGCCTCAAAATTTCTAAACATTCCCAAGTATATTTTATTTACTCAATTGGAATTTTTGGCATCATAATTTTTGTAAAAAATATTTACATCATTTTGTATACTTTTCTATAAACATAAAATCTAGAATTAATGGAATGATGAAATATTTTTAGCTTAGAAAAGAAGATATTCTAGGACTGAAAAGAAGGAGGGAATTCTGAGCATTTGACATCATGTCACAAAGATCATCTGTGGTAAACAGAATAATGTCCATGCTGTTATCACTAGAAACTGTAAAAATGTTACCTTACATAGCAGAAGGGATACTGCAGATGTGCTTTAATTTAAAAGCATGAGATGAAGAGATTATCCTTGTTTGTCTAGGTAAACCTAGTCTAATTACAAGGGTCATTACAAGGGTCAATTACAAGAGGGGCAGGAATACTGGAGTTAAGAAGGGGTATGATGACTTCAATAGGAAAAGAGAGTTAAGGCACAAGCCAAGGAAGACTTCAACCTCTGAAAAACAGGCAAGAAAAATAAATTTTCCCTGAGGCCTCCAGATTAAACATAGCCCTTCTGACAGCTTGATTTTAGCCCAGTAAGATCCATTTTGGACTTCTGACCTATAGAACTTAGAGACACTAAATTTATGTTGTTTTAAGCCATTAAGTTTATGGTTTATGGTAATTTGTTACAGCAGCAGTGAGAACCTACTACATCATCTTACATTACAGTCATATTAAAAAAATGAACATGGGTTGTGTTTTTAAAATGACTCTCTATGTTGACAGCATTGTCAGAACTAGAACCTACAACGTGTGTGTGATGTTTAATTTCTCATTCCCATGCTGCCTGTATTATTTGACTTCCTGTAAGTTATTTTAGCTCACAAATTTAAGGGGAAAAAAAAAAGCCAACACTTAATTGATAGAATCCAAAAGGAAGTGCTCAAAAGCTTTACCAGTTTAAAAAAAAATAATTGACAGTTTTTAACACATTTTCATTTTAGGATGAATTCAAACCTCACAGCATATGGTAATTGGTTTGTCTTGAAGTGATTTTTTAAAATATGCACTTTTCTTAAAAGTGTAACTTCTGGAGCTGTCTGTCGTTTTAAATAAATTCACACTTTTCAAGCATATTTGTTTCCACCTACTGCATCTGATTATGGTGTCTTGCCCCTCTGTCTACATTTGCATAGTCTGTGTGGGCTCAACTATAGACGGGAACATGTTGTTTCCAATCAGTGATGGGCCCAGAGAAGAGCTGTTCTTATTATGTCCTTCTTTTCTGTATCAAATACATTTAGTTCTCACCAGTGAGGTTATTCCTGTATTAATATATATTTTTGGTGTGACCTTGACTGTAACTGACATCATCCAAATTTTCAGAGTCTATACAGGTTAAAAATCAGCTCTCTAGATTCAAAAGAAAACTTCCACAAAGCTTTTTCATTTCATATGAAGAGAATGCAGAACATATAGAAACAAGGAACTTTGAATTAAAATTCTTACTAAAGAAAGGTTAATTAAATAAAAGCTAAATTTATATAAGCTTTTAGGAATGATATTTTGAAAGACGTTTAAAAATATAACTAAACAGAAGGCTCACAAAAAAACAATGATAAAATTGGAAAGAAAATGATTACTTTTGAGGGAGTATTGGCAGCACCTATTACAAGCATATTTTGGAAAATATAGTACTGTTTTCAAAAGGTTATTGAAGTTTGCCAAGATAATTTTGCTGAATAAACATTTGTATTCTGTTAATGTTTCTTCATCTTAAAAAAATAGCAATCATGAACTGACATCATAATGAAAGATTTGGGAAAGACAAGTTTTTAAAAAGTTTTCAAAGTACAAGGTAAGACTAATCAAAGATGATTTGAGATCCAGATATATGCAGGAATTTATACCATCTGTGAGTTGCCATTTTAACTGAACATATTTCCCATCATTAACTTTTACAATGTAGCTTAATAATAGGTCAATTGATGCTTTCTATTACTAAAAAAAAAAAAAAAGGATGAGGTCTTGATATTTTGAAATGCCATGTATTTTTGCAATAAAATTCAAGGAGAGGGTTGTCAGAGACCAAAAATTAAAATTACCCAAATCCAGTCACCCAGATAGTTTCTCATGTTTGTCATGAAGTGTGCATTATTGCAGATAGTTTTACTGCATGTGCTTTAGCTTGCCTTTGATAAATGTTCCCATTGTCTTCTTTATTTTTTGTATTTACTTTTATTGAAGAACTTTAGTAATCCTCATAGGGTATGGTCTATCAGAACCTAAACATTGATTCCCCCTCACCTTTTTGTTTTTTGTTTGTACTACCTAGTGCTCTTTAGGTAGCATATAACAGAAAGCCCACTAGGGATAACTTTAACATCTAGAACATTTATTACCTCAAATTATCAAAAGCACATGAAAAAGGCACTTCCAGGACTGTTAATTCAGTAAGTCAGTGAGGTCAACAGAGCCCAGCATTGTTCCTTCTTTCTGCCATGCCTTCCATAGCTCTATGAGGATGAATTTAGAATTGACTTATTTTACTGTAAAAAAAGAAATAACTGTAGCAGTTTCAAGGACCATGTCCTTACACAGTAACACCTAGAACTGAAACAAGAATTGAGACTCTATCTCTTTTAAGAGTAATAAAATATTTCTAAACACCTACAGAAAGCCTCTCTTTGTGACATCAGTCCCAAAATATTCCATTTGCTTACTCATACTACAATCACTTGTAAAAGGGAGGGTAGCTTTGATACTATTGCCTTAGGTGATTAAATACTCATCATTTGGAGTTAAGGGATTAACTTTCTAATGTTCTTGGAAGAATAAGATTATTCAAAGCCATCTATAGATTCAATTTCTGTCAAATTTTCAAAAGCATTTTTCATAGAAATAGAAGTTACCTCAAAATTTGTACAAAATCACAAATAACAAAGGCAAAATAATTCTGAGAAAGAAGAACAATACTGGAGTCATCACACCTCCTGATTTCAAACTGTATTACAAAGACTGAGTAGTCAAAACAGCATGGTAGTGGCATTAAAACAGACACAAAGACCAATGGAACACCTTTGTACACCGCTGTTTTGTATAAGTTGACCTTATTAATTGTCCATGTTTCTAAATTATTTTTCACATATTGCACTTATTTATTTATTTTTGGAGGGGTTCAAAAACTCAGTTTTCCAGTGTGAAATGAAGATGTGATGGTTTAAAAACAAGAAAAAATTATTGATCAGCTGTGGGGATGCCTTGCTTGCTAGCTCAAAGCCACTCCACTTGAAACAAGGTGTTTCGACAGACCATACCCATAAGCAGCTCTCCACAGAACCACCAGGCAGAGGCCCCAGGCCAGGGGCAGCTCCCCCACTGGCTCACAATAGTATCCATCTCCCCTCTCCCATCAGGGCTCTCAGGGGACCAAGCTGCAGCACAGGCAGGTGGAGAAGGGGGGCTACCACCTTCCACAGCCCCCTCCCTGCCACTCCTCCCTGGAGAAGGTGCTCGTGTGGCCAAGGACCAATGTCTCTTTATTAATCTCTATGAAATTCTGGGATGTTTCCTTAGAGCTATCTTCTGATTTAAACCGTTTTTCTCAGTAATGTGCAATCCACCCTTTTGACAATGGCATGATAGGTATGTTTTCATTTTCAATATGTCTAAGTTTCTTTCCTTATTTACACCTACTTTATTTTTCCCATACATACTATCATCTCTGAAATTTCCACGTGAATTTCAAACGTGCTAATTTTTAAGTATTTTCTCATTGCTTTATAGCATCCTCTACTTCTTGGATATGAATTCTTCTATTCTGGAATCCATCAACTGCTTGTAATTTTGCTCTGCTTTCTTGTGTACCTCTGATTAAAATGGTCTTGATGTTTTCCTCTGCTCAATTAAACTTTAGACAGGCTCCTTCCTGACTCTCGGTTCCTTATCTCCCTTTTCTTAGAGCATTTATTTTAGAAAACTTGTAATTCTAAGTTCCTTCTTCGCTCAGATATAAATATTTTTCAAAACCTACTCCCAGTTTTACAAACAAGGATTGTTTTCTCAAGGACCTGGGAACCATTCCTTTGAAATGTAATTATCAAGAAAATTAGTGCCTCCATCTCCCAGGCTCTGTAACAGGGTAGGAGCCTACCTTCAGTACTGTATTGCTTCAAGTCGTAAAATTACCCCTTGTCATGAAGATATAATTAAGTTTACTTTTGTTTGTTTGTTTGTTTTGAGTAAAGTCAGTCGGAAACTACAGGTGGACTATGATCTCCCCACCTCAGCTTTTAAAATTTTTCCAGAGCTCGGATGAGTCCCAACCTCTTCCTATTGGGATTATCTTGAATGAAGTCTTCCTTGCCTGTTTAAATTTTTTGGTGCAGTTTCTTTGAAATCTAACTTTGTATGAATCCTTGGATGTATAACTGGATTTTTTTCCTTCTGTCTATTTTTCTGAGAGATAATTTCATAGTCAATTTCCAATTGCTAGAATACAATGCATGTTTTTCACCAGTCCCTCTCTTTCTAGCTTAGTGTAGGGATCTTGTCCAAACAAACTGCCAATTTCAGGATTTAAATTCATGAGTACCATAGATTTGAATTCACTTCTGGTTGGGGCAACTCTGCTTCTCCTCCAGCCCTAAACAAATAACTTGCTTTTGGCCCCATTGGCTAGTTTACATCTGGACCTGTCACCAAGTGTACTACACATTGTCAGCTACCAATTTTCATTGTGGATTCCAGTTAATGGAGATATACTTTGAAATTTACTTTAGTATCTACCTCTGTCTCTGTCTCTCTTTCCCTCTGACTGAAAGAACTCATTCAAGCACATGTTTCATCCAATAATTTGCCAAGAATAGCTGACTCTTGTAGATGCCTATCTGATATCAGTCACTCTCCTCTTCTTATTCATGGGGCCCCATTATTGTGCAGGGCAGCAATGTGCCCAGCTACAAATATTCACTTATCTACATTTCCATGCAGACACTGCTGTCCACATGACAGAATTCTGACTAAAGTAGTTGTGATGAAAGTCTTTGTGTAATGCAGCTCTTCGTAAATGAAAAGGTAAAACTTAGAAAGGTATGTCTCCCTGGACTCCTTTAGCCATTTCTTTTTTCCTGCCTGAAATTTAGTTCTAATCATTGGATGTGGAACAACCATCTTGCAACTAAGAAAGCAAAAATTACATTGGCTGAACAGTAAGAGAGAAACAGTAAGAGTATGGGTCATCAATAGTTTCCTTTAGCACAAACACTGTGCAGTCCCAGGAAGTGGCAATCTCCTTGAGATGGATTTACATTGTGTATAATGACCATGAATGATTTTCCCAGGAGGAAGATCCATGGAATTTGAAACAAAATGGACCGTGGAGATTCTATGAGAGAAATGAACTAGGGGCAGCATGACTGACAAACCAAGTAACATCCCCCACTGTCAGGAGTATGCACTCTTCCTAATTACAAACCATAAGAATTTGGTATATGTCATGGACCAGAGACTGCTGTTGGTTTCATATTCTCTCTTCATCAGTTCAGGACTGTCATCACAGTTAATAATTCTTTCTCTTTTACTGTATGCCAGTTTGTTGGAAGCAGATAACATATTTTTAATGATTTTAATTGTAAGGTCTTGAGGAACTACATCAGGATTAACGAAGAATAAAATGAGCAGCTCAAAGAGTTTGGTTCACAAGCTCAATACAGTCACTTAATATGATTTGGAGCTTCTTGCTGGGTGAATGTCTGAGTATCTTTCTGTCAAGAGGAGTTTGTGAATGCATGTTAGTTAGCTAGAGACATAAAGCGTTATATGTTCTCTTATTTGCTTACCCAATGACTAGTCCTGTAAAATTAGTCTCATTATGAAAATAAGCAGCATCTACAGTGGTGATACAAGACCTTACATATGTTAGAGGTAGTGATGTGCCCAGCGACAACTACTCACATTGCTCGTCCTCTTGTACTTAGCAGTGTTCAAATGGCACAGTTCTAGCCAACAAAAGCAAGTATAAACAAGTGAGACTACATCAAACTAAAAACCTTCTCCATAGCAAAGGAAACCATCAACAAAATGAAAAGGCAACCTACTGAATGGGAGAAGATATTTGCCAATCATACATCTGGTAAGGGAATAATATCCAAAATATGTAGAGAACTCATATATCTCAATAGCAAATAAACCAATTAAAACTGGGCAGAAGAGCTGAATAGATATTTTTTCCAAAGAAAACATACAGATGTCCAGCAGGTACATGGAGATGCTCAACATCATTAATCATCAAAGAAATGCATATCAAAACCACTATTAGATATTACTTCACATCTGTTAGAATGGCTATAATCAAAAAACAGTAAATACCAAACATTGGCAAGAATGTGGAGCAAAAGGGATCCCATATACACTGCTGGTGGGAATGCAAATGTGTAGCATTGTAAAAAATGGTATGGAGGTTCATTAAATATTAAAAGTAGAACTACTGTATGATTCAGTAATTTTACTTCTAGGTATTTATCAAAAAAAAAAAAAAAGAAAGAAAGAAAATCCTAACTCAAAAATATATATGCACCCTCAAGTTCACTGCAGCATTATTTACAATAGCCAAGATACAGAAACAACTTAAATATCCATCAGTGGGTGAATATATAAATGGCAGTGCATATATATATATAAAATTCAGCCACTACAAAGAATTAAATCTTGCCATTTGTGACAACATGAGTGGACCTCAAAGGCATTATGCTAAGTGACGTAAGACAGAGAAATGACAAATATCATACAATCTCTCCTATATGTGGAATCTAAACAAACAAATAAACAAAAAACACCCAGAACAACAATAACAAAAAGAAAAAAACAAGCTCAAGCTTATAGATACATACAGGGAACAGACCAGCGGTTGCCAGAAACAAGGGGTAAGGAAGTGGGAGAAATGGGTGAACTATTTTTTTTTTTAGTTTAAATAAACTAAAAACTTAAACGGCATAGTTCTGCCAATGTAATGCCCGTGTATCTGTTAGATCTCAATCAGGGAAGCAGAACTCTCTGAGTATTAAACAACAAGAAATTTTATATAGAAACTACATCATACACACTGTGGGAAGAACTAGAGGATTAAATGTTCAGAATTAATCAGAATAATGTCACTCAGCAGCTCCAGGGAAAGTGAACAAACTGAAGCTTGCAGAAAAGCTCGGCTCAGAAAGCTAAGCACATCTAGCGGCTGTAATGGTACTGCAGGAGGGGGAATGTTGATGCCTGTGGAAGGTTGGTGGCTCTGTGAATTAAAAAAAAAGTTCCTGGTAGTAGGCCTGGAGGTCAAAATTGATCTGCAAGGATGACAATCAGTCAGAACTGAAGGAAATTTAAATACGCTAAAGGAGAAAATGTATGGATAAACAGAAACCCACCTTACCACTGTGTCTTTCCCTTATTCCCTTTAATGATGACCTTGACTGTGATAGTCACTGCCTCATTTTTGCCTACCTAAATCTCATGCAAGTTTTTCTCATAGCTAATCCTAAATTGGAAATATAGAAAAAGAAAATTCTGGTTACAATTTACTACACATTACAAAATCACTACTCTCCCCTTGGAAAAAAAAGAAAGCCTTGATAGGAAACAAAAAGAGTTTGTTTTCCTCCCTATTTACCCTTAATTCTTCACACCCCATCCTTCATGCCTGAAAATAAGCAGCATCTACAGTGGTAGTACAAGATCTTACATCCATGAGATGAGAGCCACATGCCAGAACAGGAAGTTAGAAGAAGGCTGTGTGTGACCCTGATGACTTTCCTACATGGTTGCATTTATTGTAAACAAATGTTTATAATAGCTGTTTATTTTAACCATTATTTATCAAATTATCTATTATTTGCATTCTTAACTGGTATCTAGGAAATTAAGAATTCTTTATTTGACTCTGAATTTAATATCTGAGTCAGCACATATTTGAGAACCAATAAATTTATTTTAGTTTTTTTTTTTTCCCTGCATTCTGATAACCCTTTTCAATATACAGTTTCAGACCTTTAATTTCAGGGATATTTATTTTACTATCTTCAAGTTCTGACTCTGATTTGTTAGATATAATTTTATTTTTTGATTTTCTACTTCAAAGACTTAAACTACTATTTTTCTATCCCCCATGCCTACTGTTTTCTCTCATTTCTCTAATTTGTTTTTCCTTCTAAGTTCACAGTAATTTTCTCAAGTTTTCCTTCTATGTCAAGTTTGGGTTGTCTATTCATTGCTACCTTTTATGTATGTCTTAACACTAAAAAGCATTGGTTGGGTATTCATCCATTCCCCTCACCATTGCTTTTTAATATCCGATTTTAGCTAATTGTATCATTATGGCAACCCATTATTAAAATTTTCCTTATAAAACTTAAATCCTGTTCTACTTCAGTTGTTCTCATACATGAAACATTTATAGGATATTTCAATCTCTCCCAGAGTGGTCCCTTTGACAATTTTTGCACATTGTCTTTATTTTACTTTTTTAAATTTCAAATTATCTGGCCATGTCTTTTCATCCTACTTAATGTTAACGTAGGCCACTTTGTCCACATGTCCTATTTCATCTGACGTAGCTTAGGGACTTTTTCTTCATGATCTTCTCCACTTGGGTGATTTCGAATAGATTCCCTCTAAGTTAAACTATAGGGAAATTAGGGGTGGGTGGAAGAACTGACTAATACTTTGTTTAGTCTGAATTAGGAAAACAGTGCTCTGCTTACTTGCCTGACTTTGTTAAATATCATGTAAATTTATTACACATTGCTGTGAGGATGGTACCCATCTGCACTGCAGGAATGGGGTCAGGGTTTCATGAATTTATTTTAGATGCCTGAAATCTTGTCATGCAAAAGAATCAGCAGTGATAATTTTCATCCCCTCTTTACACTGTTTATCTGCAACAGTTATTTCCTCTACTCTTCATATAGAGGAGTGACAATAAAGAATATCCACTTTTTTACCTTTGTTCTAAACTCAATAGCATTATTACAAAATTCTCAGGATTTTGCCATGTGAACAATATGGCTTATGGAGAATGAGAGTAAAATTAGCATCCATGATGCACTAAATGTGTATGTTTTCTTTCTTGATCATTTTTTGCCATTTTTTGAAATGTATAGCCTTATATCGTTCCTCTTGTTAAATTTTGTTCTTTTTAGGAAAAAAAGAAAAAATATTTCTGCATATATTAAATCTTTGCCTTTCACTTTATTAGATATCATGGTAGTGGAAAGACCTAGTCTAAAATTTTTGGTCCATCTTTGAACTAAGAATACTTTTGTGTTGTATATGAACAATTTTATTTACATTGTTCCCAACTCAGATTTTAATTCTTCCTGATGAATTATTTGAAAGAGCTACATTAATTTCATTATTAAGATGTTGTAATGACACCTTCAAATTCTAGATTGCCAACACTGATTAAAAATTTACATTAGTGATCAAATGGCTTTATTTTTTTCAATTGTTCAAAGATATATGGAACTTAAAACTATTTTCATAAACTAACAGTTCTTCCTTTACTTTTATTGATAAATATAATACTGAGTATCTTTGTGATTATGCATTAGTAGATCTTAGGTACAATGAAACTGTTTCCTTTCAAGTGTTAGAAATAATAATATGTTTTACTATATCTACCAAATATTGCTGAGAAAAATAAAGAATACCTAAAAAACCTCACCTTCTAGAAAAGGTATCAATGGGATTGATTTGTTTCTGTAGTCAAAGCAAATGCAAACACCATCCCAGGAGTGGTTTTTTTTCCCCCCAATCTTTTTTGTGTGCATTGCCAAGCTGCTTCTAAAATATGTATGAAAATACAAAGTATCTAAGAGACTCAAAATTAGACAGGATGGTATTGGCATTTATACAAATAGATTAGATAGAGATTGAGATATAGAGCTGTAGATGTAGATGTAGATACAGATAGATGTGGGAGTGTGTACCAAAAGAAAAGAAAGGCTAGAAACTTGTACAAGAATGTTTCTATCAGCTTTATTAATACTAACTAAAAACTGCAATATCCGTCAATGGAAAAATAATATATTGTTGAGTATTTATTTAATATAATAATTATAAAAATAAGCTATTTATACATTTGAAAACATTATACTAAGTTAAAAAATATAGATATAAATGTATTATTATAATAGTTATATAAGTAATTATACTAAGTTTTAAAATGGGCAAAATTAATAAAGGAGATAGAAATTAGAGGAGTGGTTTCTTCTGTGGTGGTAAATAAAGAAAAGAGAAGATTTTAGGGGTTGGTGGAAATATTCTCTTAATTCTGTGTATTCTGGTAGGTGTAAATTATTCCTCAATAAAAATAAGATTGCATGAAAAATGAACAATGGTCTTATTTTCAGAACAAGCATGCATTGGCAGGGCTTTTGGCTTACAGGTCGCTGGGATGCCACTCAAATGTTATATAAGCCAAAACAGGCAGCATTATCCAGCATATGTGAAGAACAGTTTCTGGTCATCCTATCACAGAAGTTTCTGCGTATAATGTCTGTTCTCATTCCCCAATGAGCTATTCCCTTTACCCAGTGATCTGCTGTTCTTTATCAAGTAAAGTATTAGTTCTTCCACCAACTGTGGCCCATGACTGGCAGCAGGGGCTCTGCGGCTGGCTGCTGAAGAAGCTATCTGGGAGGCAGAGCATCTTGTTAGCTGTGTTTTACACTCAGCTGGTAGAAGAAGACACAGAGAGAGGGCAGATATATTAACAATTACATACATTAAAATGGAATGTAACTCACTAGTGGTCAAACATGAACAATGAAAGACACTAAAATATAGTTCTTTAACCTGTAGGATGAAAAAAAAAAAAGTGTCATGTTTTAGCAAATCCACTCTACTAGTGAGATTGAGATAATTCTTACACTTACATAGGCAATTTCAAAAAACAGGATGTAATGTCCTGAATAATGCAACGGCTCTCTCATTTTGTATTATTAATACTCACCTTATACATAGCAAAAATAAACTGAGTAGTTGCTCCCTACCAAGCATTCTATGAAGAACTTCCTGTACTATCGTTAGGGCACTAGGGAAAGAAGTATCAGCCAGTTAAATGTGTGCCCTTCATCAGCAGACTCTGAAATGTCTCTTTAGATACTGGTGATACCTAACACAGATATTTAAGGTTTGCCAAGTTTTCTTTTTAAAAAAGTTACAAACACATTGTGTGTGTGTATGTGTGTGTATATATATATATATATATATATATATATATATATATATATAACCCCTAAATATGGGTAATTCACATTTAGATCATACACTCATGCTAGATTAAACACTTTCTAAACAATTTCTCAATCACTGGTGGAGATTGCCTAAAACCATGATGCTTTTAAAGTTTCTCTCTTCTATTCAAAGCTTTATTTTTTTGGCTTTGTTGCTCTCCCTTCTCTTCATCAAACCTCAGGATACCAGTGCCCTCTTACTTTCTCTTTTTTCTTTATTAAATCTATTATCAAATTCTATATTTGGAATAAGACCTAAACAGAAGCACTTACATTTCATGGAAATTGTAGGTATGAAAAGCACTATGCTGAATTTCTGGCCGAGACCAGGTTTAAGACAAGGTTACAGGCTTTTGAATATATGACTATAGACACTTAAACTAACTTTGCAAAGATATTCCCTACTTCTATCTCTAGGTAATATCTGTTTTTCTTTTTTTAAAATTTATTAAAGAATAAAGGAATTCCTGTGGCAGAGCAGACATACAGGAAAAGTATAGTAGTGAAATTTGAACTCTATGAGCCACAGAAAGTTCTTGTACTTCTACAACAGCATTCCTATATACTAATCAATACTTTAACTAAATGATTGTGCCATGTATTGGCCCTGGAAGAAAACCAAGACTATTGGATCTAGGAATGTCAATAAAAGATCTTTTGATTATGTTATTGAAAGAGAGGAAGAAAACTGTTTAGATACCAGTAGGTGAAATATACATCCTGATTCTATTATTAATAGAAAGAGATTATATTTGAAATTAAAATGTTAAGTCACAATGCTCTCTATATATTCAAGTTATTTTATGAAATCTTTTCTCAAATAGAAAAGTGATTAAATAGTAGATTGATTTAATAACATACGTTTTTGTTTAGTCATTAATAAGATACAGTATTGTATATAATTCTGGGAACTGGATATTTTTTCAACATGACAACTAGTAGGGCTTGGCAAGTGTTCCCCTTATCACTATGCACTACAAAATAGTGAAGGAGATGTTTAGGAATATCTGGATATTGACTATAATTTATTTTGAGGGGATATTACTATATAAGTAGGAACTTACTATTTATTTATTGCAACCCAAAGGTATCTGCAGGTAGATGTGTTCCGTAGGCAGAATCATACTTCAACTTATTAGTCAGTGACAAGTAAAAAATTCTTTTTTTCAACTTGTCTAAATATTTTATTCAGTTTGACGAGTTCACTTAAGACTCATCTGTCACATGAACAAGTTCGCACATAGGTTCAAATCATTTTAATTTGTAAGCAGTGAACACAGTGACACTAAGACATCGTGTGGGATGAATTTAGATAGAAAGCTGAAAAGTGCATAGCAAAGTAAAATATGTGGTGCGTTTTTCTCCTAAAGGAGCAAAACAACAGGGGCGAACTCACTTTGAAATCCTGCTTTGTGCTGACAGTTGAACTATAACTATATTTCATAAACCATAGCACTCCCAAGTTACTGAAAATAAATTGATTTTCTGGAAATATGCGACACACAGATTCTCAATATGGATCTTGAACAGTCTGTCCCTAAAGTAGTTATTTCCATTTACACCCCTGACCTGCCAGTATCTTTGGTGCTACTGTAGTTTTTCATGTACTTCAAAAGCTACAGATCTGTTTCCATCCCTCTTAATCTAATATAAACTGCACATGCTTCTATCAGTAAAGACCTTCATTTTTATCCTTCTTCGATTTCATGACACCAATGGTTCTATATTTCACAGCAAAGGGAGCAGAATGAAATTACATATCGCTTAGATTTCAGCAATATCTGGTTTATGTGATTCAGGACCTCCATACAAAGAAGAGGTCATTCTCAATATTTTAGAAAATGGCTCTTTCTGGGGATTCTATATGATAAACCCGACAATGTGCTTGATTGGATGTGGTAAAAATACATTTATTTAGGCAAAAGTGAAAACAATTTAAGTCAATTAATGCCTAAAATATCAACTGTCAATATAATCATAGGCAGTTAATAAAAAAGTTGTAATCATGGAATATGCTGAAGTCAAAAAAAGAGCAACTCAGGAAGCAAAGCTGTTGAATTATTTTAAATCAACTATAGACATCACCACTGAAGTTAAAAGCAGAATGCAAAAAGGAACAAAACTAAAAGAAAAAAAAAAACACCCTGTCCCTCAAAGAATAAAAGACTAGAAATGAGGAAATATGACATTTTACTTAAGACAAATGGTTTTATTATGCTTAAAGACTAAAAAAAAACATAAACAAGTACAATTGACTAAAATGTTTGTCTTTATAAGCAAATATTTCCCTAAGCTTAAAAAATACATGAAAAATAAAAAGGACGATAAAAGAGATAAAAAGAAAAAAATGGAAATGTTGAAGAATGAAAAATCTCATAGAGTGATTTAAAGCTTAAACGCAACAGTAGAGAGATTAGCTGGGAGATAAATTTGTACTGAAGATGAAATGATCTAACTACACCTTCTTTTAAGGTATGTAGGAATGAGTGATAGTTAAGAGAGAGAATCAGAAGTCAAATGTCCAAGGTCCAAAGTTGTTAAAGAACTGATTTGGGTCAATGTAGATATCTAAGTAATTTCAATCCTTGCATTGGATATGGCAGAAAAAGTTCAGATGTTCCAGTCTGCTGAACTGAGACATTGCACTATATTAACTATCTTCCAGAGAACTTTCAGAAACCAGAGAGAATGTTAAGGTCTCAGCCATACAGATTGTTGTTAGGGCAAAGATCCAGTCCTGGTGTGAAAGCAAAACTTTGAATATGGATTTTGACTAGAAGAGGATTTGCATATGTTATAATCCATGGGGCAAACCAGAGGTAGATTCCATGGGTATAACTGGGTAATTGACTGGAATGAGTTGTCTGAAAAGATGTAAGCTGATCTGAAAGGATAGAGAAAGAAGCACTACTGGGAACCTATTGCAGGATCTAAATAAATGCAAGGGATTAAGTCAGAAAGTAGGAATTAAGCCTCCTGACAACCAGGGATGTGTGACCATGTACCAGAAGTGAATCCAGATGCAGAAGCCAAAACAAGATCAACAAGGAACACCTGTCACTATAGTAAATTCAGGCAGGATAAAAGGAGCCAGAAAACAGAATGAAGTTAGAATAAAGAACTCTGGAGGTAGCATTATGGGACACTTAAATAATGCTCAATAAAATATTCAAGAGAACTTTATCCACATCTATATTTATGCACTTCCATTCAACATGTTTATGTTAATTACCTAATTAGAGTCATGACTTGGGCCAATGTATTAGTCACTTATAGTGAATTCTGGTAGAGGCAACCTGATTTAGAGTTCACATTCATCAGAACTGTGTTCAGACACTCAGTAGGGTTTATCTTGCAGATTAATATCATCAGGTTCCATGTATGGAAGAGACTGGGAAGTTGGACAAATTATAGTACAAATATACAACAGAATCATTTTGAAATTTGTATGTCAGGTTAACACTTTTCTACCTTGAAATAAACAGGCAATGCTCTTGTTTGCACAACACTGTTGATTTTGTTATAACAGTGGCAACATATAATGTGTTGTGAGTTAGAAATTTGCACAAGTCAAGAAAAAAATATGCAATCAAATGTTTTGGAAAACAGATTTTCCTCTCTTAATAGAAATGAGACAACTCTCTTTTTATGTTATAAACCATTCAGGCAACTGAATCCTCTTTCATTTCTCTATCAAATTCTTTTCTCCATATTGGCAGCCAGTTAAAATACTCTGGCCCACAGAATATATCTCATAATAATAAATTTAATCATATTCTAATGAAGCATCTTACATGGAATGAAATTCAATATTTTAACCTTGAGGTAGAAAAAAAATCTTATGAATGGTAAATCTTACACTATAATAATGTCAGTTCTATATTTAAAATGACTGGTTTTCAAACTAGCCAAACCACTTGGTGTGTGGTCTTTCTCAATTTATTTAACCTTTCTTTGCTTTAGTTTTCTCTTTGATAAAATAGGCATAATAATAGCATTCATATAGTTTGATTTTTATGAGGATTGTAAGACAATGTACATAAAATACATAAAAGACTACATGATACATGTTAAGCCAGCAATAAATGTTAGCCAGTAGGAGTAGTGGAAGTAGTAGCCACAGTAGTAGTACGGTTGCCACATTTTGAAAATAAAGATAGAACATCCAATTAAATTTAAATTTCTGATAAACAAGGTTTTTTTTTTTTAGTATAAATATATCCCAAATATTAGTGGTTGGTTATAATAGCAGTGATACATTTTTAATTACTGAACTAATAAATTATACTAAGAAAACTTTTATTTATCTAAATTTCAAATTTAAGTAGGTATCCTCTATTTTACAAAATACTAGGTTCCAACAGAGAACACCCAGTCTAATTGCTTAATTTTACTGATTTTTAAAGGCGCCCTGAAAGAAAGTCCACTGAGTGTGTTAATTGGATATTATATAATTCCTAGGCAAGTAAAAGTAGTTTTAAGGACAATTTATACTTAAAGTTATAACAATTATCAGAAACTAAACTTTACTGTTGTGCTAACTTTTTCCTGAAGTTTGGTTTACTTTGTTTTCAATGACACTATTTATTAGCCATAAACATTCTACTCATAACAGACTGTCCCAGGCTCTGTTACTTCCTTTAGAAACTTTCTTCATTGAAAGTTCAGAAAGTTTTGAGGTCTAGTATTCCCCAGATGAATTATTACTCATGTTTGAACATTATAGCTTTGTCCCCCTTTCTGCAGGGTAGTTGGAACCTTGCTTTTCACACAATATTAAGCCTCTAAGTGTATCTAAAGGAAACCTGATAACAGCAGTGGTCAATCGTGAAATACCCCAAATGAAAGGAGTGATTAGAGGCCAGACACAGGATCTCATGGTGGAATCACCTTGTGACTTTGTTCTAATTCTTTGTAGAATTTGTTCAATACTAATTCCTAGTTCACATTCACTGGGAATATTACCATTAACATTAATTGGGTGATTGTTTTGTAAAATAGGTGCTGATCTATTTTTACATTCAAAAAGAGAAAGACTGCTATTCTCTGATCTTGAAAAGACATTTGATGTACACTAGCATTTCAAAGTAATTTGCCTTATGTGAGCATTAAATAGATGGAGATAAAGTCAAGAATTTGAGTAAGACCATGGTGCACAAGAAAGTCTCATTTCTATTAATATCCACAAGATTTTTAGTCCACAAGATATTTGAAAACAAAATATAAGTCAGCTTGCATTAAGTTGTTAAAGAGTCTAGATTGCCACTGTATTTTATAAGCTAGAAAATTAAAATACAGATAACATGTTCATAAATGAATATTAGATTAAGTTGTATGAAATAAAATCTACAAAGTATTTGCATATTTGTAAGATTCAACATAAAGTTTTCTGAAACCTATTTCAAGTAATTAAAATGATAGTACAATTCAACACTTTTTAAAATGTAAAGGTTCATATACTAAATCATAAATGAATCTCATATCAATATGATTTAGGCTCAGACATACATATAAGCTTAATTTCCATGTAAATATTTTAGTAAGTATGTCCAAAATATAATTGTATATATGTATTTGCTCTCTGTGTATTTATGTTTTTAATACACGTGTCTTACATAATCAGTTATATATGTAATAATTATACATTTTATATATTTGTATAATGTATTACCACTAATGTCAGTTTCATTTATGTATAATACAAGTTAATAAAAATATAAAATTGTATGAAAAATAAGTAGGATATATTTAATATCTTCCCAGACATTATTTTTTCCAGATAAATGATTCATACACAGGATGATGAAATACACAGTTTGCACCATAAGTTAAAATATCCAGTCTTTCTTCATAGACAAGAGAAGAATAAAATCCATTAACCAATTTTGTTGGGGTTATTATTTTGCACATTTACTTTTCCATAAGAATTTTTAAATGGGCCTTCTAAGTTTTTTGAATAATCTCGTTGCTACTTTCGTTGGCCTACATTGAATATAAAGATAAATATTGATATTCATATTTACTATTGCCTTTTGAACCAAGAGACATGAGCTCTATTTCACTTACTCAAATTTTCTCATGTGTTCTCTTACACTTCGATGTATGCAGCTTAATGTCTTGGGCATTCTTATAGCATTATTTTAAGGTACTTGGTAGTTTCACTGTAGTTACGCTTAATAATGTGAATGTTTTTCCATGTTATTTTTTAAATTGGTAATAAATCTCTGGGATATATGTAGGAAATTTTTAACTGAACTTTCTCGATCTATTTTATTCTCCTGAATTTCTTAATAGGGCATCTTATTAACTATAAATAGTATCAGATTGTTTTTTTCACATTACAATGAAAATGGATATTTTGTATCTTCTGTAATAGAAACATAAGGATCTATTCTATTAGATAATGAAATAAAGAATGTGAATTTTAGTTTATTTTTAAATATAGAATTTATTTCAATAGATTTTATGTAACTCTTTGATGTCCTAAATTATTCTTGAAGTCTCTACAGAATTTTCTTATGATACATTTCAAATACCAATATGTCCAACTGTATTCTCTAATCTAATTCTAACGTGCCTTGAGCAGATGTCAGAAAGAAGTCTAGAGAACTTTTTAAGTAACTATAATATTTTCAAAAAAATAATTTTAGCTATCTTGTATTAAGTTAGTTGAATATCATACAAATCATAGCAGAAAACACAATGTACCATTAGCCTTTTCAAGAGTCATATATACAGTGCATTTATCTTTAATATAGTATGCTCTCATTGACAAATAGTTGCCATAAAACCATAGCCTTCAAATGACTGTCTCTTGCTTGGGTATGATTAAAGTATATTACTACTTACCCCAAATAGAAAAAGATATCCATATTTCTTATGAACTTTTGTTTTTACTCAACTAGGTCTACTTTCAAAAGAAATATAATGTGGTTTCTTTTTATACATATGAAGGAACTCATACCTCAGAATGATTTTGCAAAATAACTGCTCTAGGTGTTAGAACAGGTGAAATTTGTGAATGGTTTTACACTGTACTACATCAGTTATTTTATGTAGTATCTTTTCAGGATCTGAAGTCACAGAAGAAAAGTATTCCAATCCACTGGCCTATGCACTCCATTGGTATTGATTTCTTTCTTGGCAAAAGGAAAGAGAGTGTGCCTTATAACTTGAATGCTCTGAAAAATCAGTCCTACAAAGGAAAAGAAACAAAACAAAATCTTGCAGAACATTTGAAAGGGCATTGTTGGCATAAGGGCTCTTTTTTAAACATATTTTCACTTTCAAATTTCCTATAGGAATGCTGTCTTATTTTAGGCTGCTGTAGCAAAACATCATAGACCAGGTAGTTCATTTCTCACTTTTTAAGGCTGAAAAGTCCAAGTTCAAGGTCCTGGTTTCTGATGAGAGGCCTCCTTCTGGATCGCAGACATGTGGCTGTCTTCTGTGTCCTTAGCTGATGGAGAGGGATCTGGTCTCTTGCACCTCTTATAAGGACTCTATTTCTATCATGGTGTCCCTACCCTCATATCCCATCTAAGCATAATTACTTCCCAAAGATCCCACTTCCAAATACCATCACATTAGGTATTAGGGCTTCAACATAAGAATTTGGGAGGGAAGCAATTCTTTCCATAGCAAATGCTCAAATAATTTAAATTTTTTTTAGAATGTTAAATATCATACAAATTTTTGACATGTAATATTTTAGTTATTTTGATATTGATAACTTTGAAGTGATAAAAAATCATTGCTTAAAATATTACACAATAATTTCCTTTGTTTATTAAAAAAATCAGTATTTATATTGAACATATAGATAAGCAAACATGATAAATTAAAATCACCTGAAAATAAATAAGCTACATTACTTTGCTTCATAGTCTTTTATATCTTCTCATAAGATATTTTTCTTGCTTGTTTATAATTGAATCGTCATGTAACTTATGGTATTAAATACTTTATAAAAATATTGCTTTTGTTGAGTTCATGATATACCATTATGGAGAGGTTTCACTGTTTATATAACCAGTGCCTGATTATATATATTTTCCTTATTTTATATAAATAACCTCTATACTGTTTTCCACAGTGGCAGAACCAATTTACATTCTCAACAAAAATGTACAGGGATTCTCTCTTCTCCACATGCATGTCAACATTTGTTAGCACTTGTCTTTTTCATAACAGCCATCTTAGCAGGTATAAGGTAATGTCTCATTGTGGTTTTCATTTGCATTATTCTGATGACTAACGATGTTTGAGCACATTTTCATATACCTGTTGGCCATTTGTATGTCTTCTTTAGAGAAATGTCCATTCAATCTTTTGCCCATTTTTATCTGTATTATTTTTTGTACTATTGAGTTGGAGTCATACTTTATATATTTTGGATACTAACCTTTTGTCAGATAGATGATCTTCAAATATTTTCTCCCATTCTACAGGTCACCCTTTTCTCTCTGTTGATTGTTTCCTATACTGTGTAGAAACTTTTCAGTTTGATGTAGTCCAACATTTTTAAATACATATTTGCTTTTGTTACCTGTGCTTTTGGTAACTTATCAAAAAATCATTGCCAAACCAATGTCAAGGAGCTCCTTACGCTTTCTTCTGGGAATTTTACTGTTTCGGGTCTTACATTTAAGTTTTTAATCCATTTTGAATTAATGTTGTGATTGGTGTAAAACAAGGGTCCAATTTCATTATTTTGTTTTTGGCTATCCAGTTTTCCCGGCACCATTTACTAAAGAGATTATTTTTTCCTTATTGTGTATTGCTGGCGCTTTGTCAAAGATTAGTTGACCATATACGCATGGGCTCATTTCTGAGACGCTTTGTTGCATTCCCATTGGTCTATGTCTATCTTAATGCCAGTAGCATGTTGCTTTGACTACTACAGCTTTATAATACAGTTTGAGATCAGGAAGGGTGGTGCCTCCAATATTGTTCTTTGTCAAGACTGATTTGGCTCTTCAAGGTTGGTTGTGGTTCCATATGAATTACGGGATTGCCTTTTCTATTTCTGTGAAAAAATGCCATTTGGATTTTGATAAGGATCTTCATTGAATCTGCAGATCACTTTAGGAAGCATGTACATTTTAATTATATTCATTCTTTCCATCCAGGAACATAGCATATCTTTTCATTTATTTGTATCTTCTTCAGTTTCTCCATTAGAACTTACAGTTTTCAATGTATAGATTTTTCACCCTCTTGGTTAAATTTATTGTCATTTTCTTTTTCTTTCTTTTTTAATGCTACCTATTGCAAGTGGGATTATTTTCTTAATTTATTTTTCAGATAATTCATTGTTAGAGTATTTAAATACAACTCTTTGGGTAAAATTTCAGTTTCTTAAATACAAAAATGTATTTTTAAAATATAGAACTTAAATTTTCATGGGTTATTTGTATACTACATTTCATTTCTTTTTGGGTATGTTCTCTCAGCCTGGAAAAATGTGGCTTGCCCATGTAAATTTTATGCCTATCTCATGCCACACTGGCCTCCCCATATCCACCTGCAGCAGTCTCCTTACTCCATGGTAATGAAGAATTACTTTGATAATCCAGACACTCAGGTACCCACTAGGGATGATTGCACTCTTTTCCAGGATTATCATGATGCATATAAAGGGTCCAAAATGTACTCATAATTTGTACTATTAACATTTCGATCTCTTTGTAATATGCACCTTTGGTTTCTAGATTCCATGGGATATATGAACCACACATGGCCTACCTTTGTAGGCACTGCTATTTTCTTCTTTTTTTCTCAAGGTTCTTCTTTTGTCATATCTATTAAAGGATCTTTAATAAGTAAACCAAATATTCTGAAGCACAAATCAGAAGGCATTGTGGTTAATGCAGTCATAAATATTATATAAAGAAGTAGGAGGAAGGAAAAGCCTCTTCTTTAAATTTGATCATAGTGATGAAACCAGAAATGAGTAATAATGTGAAGCAATACATCAGAGGTACCAAAAAATGGTACAAGAAAAAGCTGATATTTATATTTAATCTCTATATGCATCTCTTGATAGCATAGCAACATGAACTCATTTGAGATCAAATTTAACTTCATCTTTGCTTTGTCCATTTTCAGATCTAAGCAGCAGAATATCTTTACATTGACTGTTGATTTACATCAGACTGTTTTATCCTATATGCATTATTTTCCACTTGTCATGATTCTGAATTAACTACTTATTTTTGCCAACTGCTGAAGTGACATAACTCCTAGGTTAATAACTATATCACTTAGTGTGACTGATTATAAATATATATACACACAGATTCATGTGTGTTATTTATAACAGGTTAATTTAGGAAACTGGGGCACAAATACTTTAAATAAATTGAGCAATTTCACATTTAAATGAAAAATCCAGATTGCAAACTTAAGTGTTCACTACAAACACTACCTTTCCTATAAAGTTGAAAACACTGATAATTTAAGTACAATATTTTTAGAATAACTCTTTCTGGCATTTTAAATTTAATGCATTAGTAAAAAATCAGTTTGAAACATAAACAGTTGCATGGTATACATTAGCGTCTAAAAGGTTGACAAGGTATCTTCAGAAATAGTATCCCCTGAACTATCATTAGATGTAAACAAATTAAAAAGAAAACAAAACACCAAGATCATAACATGAAATTTTGGTTCAAGAATTTCTTAGTAAAAGACAAGTTAGCAAATAAATTGATTAAATTAATTCACTCAGCGAACATTAATTGAATGAATATAACCCCTGGCAGTTTAAGACATTTTGAATGGAGAAAGCTTAAGATCTTCGATGATTGCAAATTAAGTGATGCACCATGAAAGCTGAAATAGTACCTGTTATGTTGTGCTATTGGGAATGAAAAGATATTTTGGAAAAGAATCATCTCGACTGCAAGTGAGTTTTCAAAAGCTGAATACCCTAGGGGCATTGAAGAATAAACTCAGTGCAGTGATTACTAAGCATACAAACTATGACTACTGATTTTAGTCCTAATACAGAATGCTTCCACAGAATTTTAATGAAGGCTGAAAGGACTTCACGTAACAATATACCCTTTAATTTAACAATGGGAAATCTGAAAGTAAATGAGAGTGTTAATTAAAATATTTGGTATTTTCATTCTATCCTTTAAAATAAACTGATCAAATCAAAAATATTAGATTAAACATAAATATTATTTTTAAATGGCTTGGAACAATTTGCTGACCTATATATTTATTTCAAATAAATTTAAAATGAAGTAAGATAGTAAAATAATAAAATATTTCAAACTGAATTGAAAATCTTCTTTGTTTTGGGTTGAAAACTCTTAAGGCAAATCCAAATAATATAAATGTAGTGTGATGTGAACCCATAAAATATCTGCTTGTTATTAGGAACATTCTAGAAAATCATGTTAAATATTTCCATTATTATACTCTTAATATTTTATTATATATGTGTATTCAGTAATAATAGCTAATTATATTAAATATATCCACGATATTGATGAAACAGCTTTTATTACTTTACACTAATATATTTCAACAAAAATCTTTAAAGTATTTTTAAAACTCCTGCATATTTCTGTAAAATTTTAAATTATTTTAAACTTTTCATCTACTCAAAACATATGCAATCCAAAAATTTTATCATAAAATGTAAGATTAAGTTATAAATATACTTAGTACTAAAGATATTTTTTACTTAAAGATATATGAGTCTTTAACAGTTCTCATATATAACTTAAATCTAAACACATTTTAATTCTTTATTCTCACAGTTGTATATATCTATAACATAAAATAGCTCTAAGTTAATGATGTATGTTTGCAACATAAGTACACCTTTCTCTCTATACATTTCTTCATAGTAGGTGACGACAATCCCCAACCATGTTTAATCATTTGTGTACTTCAGTGTATGCTGTACTAACTTAATACTGCAAACATCTGGGCTCTTTGCCTGAAGCTTCCTCTAGTTTCAGTAGCCTGCTACACCACTCAAAGTTAGACTGAAAGTACCAGGAAAATACTTTCTCCCGGAAGCGGCCTTCAACCAATGACTGATGATAGTAGTTGTATAAATACCCCTGTGTCTGTCCCTTGAGACAGGGAGTAACTCTGAGATACACATTCTAAAGTAAATTCCAGCATATTCTCAACAAGTTTAAACTCCAATTACTCACAATGGTAGCTGTATCCATAAAACACCTTTATTAGCCATTATTTTCCTGTCTCTTCTCTTCCTATTCCTACTCCCAAAGCATTATTAGTTCTTTAACCTTCCAAGTAAACAAATATTCCACGTATCTTTGTCTCAAGCTTTACTTTTGGAGGAATCCAAACTTAGACATATCCTCTGCCTATATTCTGACTTACAATATCACTACTCTCTGTAATGTTGTTATCAGTTGAGTCAAAGTCCAGACCTTTCAAAGGAATTCCAGCTGTTGTTTCTGTGGGGAATCATTTCTGAGCCTGAATCTCAAAACACACAGGAATGTCACATTAACAAGATAGATAAATAATTTGAGTATTTGAATCCTAACACTTATTACAACTCTTAGGCTCAAGTTCAGTTTATCATTCTATTGTCAGTAAAATCAATGTATTTTCCTTTCCTCTAAGTACTTTATTTTCAGAATCTATATTTATCAAGCACAATTATTTCAAATAATGACAAATCATCACAGACTTTCACACAGAGGGTATTCAGCACTTGTGGTAGATTAAAAACAGTCACATATTTTGACGCTGTTCCTCTAGAAGTGAGGTCTCTGTCACTTCCTCTTGAATTTAAACAAGATCTAGACAGTTTTGAGTAAGAGAATATGGCAAAAGTGAGTCTGCTAGCTGGCAGACTCAGTTCTCTCTTGGAACCTAGCCACCAGGCTTTTGGAAAGCACAGGTAGCCTATCACAGACCCACATGGAAAGGAACCTTGCCCTTTACCTACTGGGATAGTTAATCCAGCACAGTTACCTGCCATGTAGAGTAGTAAACCTGAAAGTAATCCATGGGCCTCAGTAGAGCTGTCCTGCTGACAACGTGTAGAACAGAGATAAGATATCCCGTTGAGTGAAAATAATGACCCACAAAACCATGAGTAAAATAAAATATCTGTTTAGAGCCAAGTTATAGAGGAGTTACTGATGTAGCAATAGATAAGGGTAAATTTAGAATTTATGCCTTGAAGGGAACTCACTGTTTACAGATATGATTTTGAAAGCAAATAAGATTTAAAAAATTTCCTGGTAGTTATTAGTTAGGAGTCTTGACAATGTTTTCACACACAAAAACAAAATCAGTATAAATTACCAGTTTAAGGCAATGAGAAATCTCCTAATTCAGATCAATAAGAAGGAAAAATAAATGCTATGATATATGAATGCTACTAACTTTATGAATCAATTTAAACTCTCTTATCTATTTATTGTGTTCTATATAAAAGCAATGATATAATTTAAATGCATTTGGCATGCTATACCTATTTAGAACCTTGGTAATGTTCAATAACATATCACTAACTGTGTATGATTTCACTTGGGATGCTCGAATAGCCTTATATATTTTTGGTAACTTCTTAAGACATATGCGCCCTGAAGACCAAAATGATTTACAAGTGGTTACAATCTGTAGTTTAAATACATATTTATGAATCAAGTAGGTAAGATGTACTTAAATAATAGAACTATGAAATAAATATTTCATACAGTTTTATTAAAAATGTGAAGAAATACAATGGAATAAAGTGATAATGTGTCTGCATCATTTTCTTTTTTTATGGTTAGGCATAGGAAGTAATTATACCATAATCTTGGATTAAGCTGCACTGGGAAATAACGTTATTCTTAAAATTAATAAAATAATAATAGCTTAAAATAAAAAAAATAATAAATTGATAAAATAATAATGCTAATATACATTAAGCAATTACTAGGTAATATGAATTTTCCTTAACATGTATCTAATTGTTAAATCAAATGAGCCCAACAGATATTATTCTGAACGAGAAAACCAATTTCAGCATGGCAATTTGCCCAAAACCACACAGGAGGTGATTAAAATTCATAACATTTTATCTGAAATGTATCTGACCACAAATACTGGAAACATGTTTTACATTGCTTCTTTATCTTAGCATATGTTGCTCATTAAAAGAATAATTATTCTTCTATCATTTGACCTGGTGTCTGTATATTCTTTTTATTTTTTTCCTCCATAAGAACTTCACACTCAGGACAACTTTTCATATGTATTTTACCCAGTGGCTAGAAGAGATGCTTGCTGAAATTACAACTGATAATATATAGGATATATTAAATAGGTGTAAATATAAATGCATTTAATATTATACTATTATATTTAAATGTTTACTATATTCAGTCCTCTAGGTAGTCCTTCCTAATTTCCTACATTAGACTAGATTCTGCCATTAGTCTCAGCCAATGTCCTCATTTCCCAATTTGTCGAGCAACCTGTTCTTTCTGTATTCCACTGAATTCTGAGCACCTAACTTACTGCAAGGCAAATGGTAGACTCAAAGTCAGATAAAATTTACCAAGGTTGATACTAATAAGAATTTCTATTAACTAATGGGCGTTTTCATTGATGTTCCCTATGTTTTTAAATTGAAGTGTCTGAAATCTTCAGACAGAATTTTGTAATAATTTTTAATCATTTCTCTTCTCTACTGTACATTATCTTTTTTTAAATAAAAGCAACATTTACTTTTCAAGTACAAATTCAATCAGATTACTTTCATATTTGTGAACAAGGTTTCCATAGGCCCACTAGCGCAGTTTAAAATTGTTTGTATTAACCCACTTCATAGTTCTTACCTTCTCTGACACTTGTCCTTAGTATTGCAAAATCTTAATTTCCACTAAAAAACACCAACACACACACTAAATACACACACACACACACACACACCCTAAATTGTTTTGGAGTATCTTTAGAAGGTCCTACGTGTGTTCTTAACAAAGTCTTATTTACTCTTGTGACATCCTCTTTGTTAGTTGTCTGTTCTTAAACAACTTGAATCACTTGCACAACTGCCAAACTAGGTAATTCTGAAGTCGGTTTACAGTACTAACTTCAAAAATTTCCAACCTGCTGTTATTGCTATTTGCTAACATATTAAGGCATTGCTGATATCCTCATGCCCAGCACCTTGCAAATATGTAAGGAGTGACTTTCTCTCCAAGTTTGGGTTATAATGTGTTACCTGGGCCAGAGCTGTTGTTCTTGTTTCCTAATGCCAGCAGAGACAGGTGCACCCATTTATTCCAAGACTCATACATGAGTCCACTGGGTTCGGCCATGGGATTCAGACAGATCTCCATTGACTTTCACAATTCCTTTTCTTTCCAACACACACACTTATTTAATAAACTGCTTACATGCTTTTCTCTTTACCAAATGTTTAAGTTTAAAAGTAAAAATAACACATTCAATTGTAAAGTAGGACATTAAAAAGTATATAAGCTCAATTTCTAATCTCATGTAAAACTTCAGTAAATCTCATAAATATATAAAAATTGTACATAGAAAAATAGAGACAGAGACAGAGAGAGAGAGGGAACTAGCTTTCTTTTTCCCTGACTGGGACTGTATTTATTGTAAATAAATTATTTTTATATAATAAACATATTTTAATAGATCACTTAATCGTCTCTTCACAGACACTCATATTATTTAAACTTGGTTACATCTGGTACCATAATAAACAATATCATATTAAAAACTACAACCTTGTATGTAGGTAAGGATATATGTGTTTGTGTGTTTGTGAGTCTAAGATGCCTGATCAAAAATGTCTTAGTACAGATAGTCCTCTGGTTTCTTTTGTTAGGAAAAAACAAAGGTATTTTCAAACATGTTTCTTTTTCTGTCTCACATTTTCCCAAACTCAAAGTTACTTATCAAGGTGGGTCTTCAGCAGTGAAATAATAGAAGATTGCCCTGGAAAAAATATCAGTTTTATTTATGAAACATAAAGATAAGGATATGAGGCCAGGGAGAAAAAGAGAATTTAAAGTGATTTTGTATGTGAGGAGGAATTGAGAATTATGGGCAAAGGGACTGGAAGATTTAAAAACATTGAGAAGCAGCAAATTTCAAAGTATTTGCTTTGATTTATGAACTGGAAGCCTTTAATGTACTTTCAGAAGAGAAAATAGATTATTTAAGCTATTTAATAAACATAATTTTTATGATACTGCCCTAAGTTTGGGCTTTTTGAGATTCCAGGATATATTTTTTACATTTCTCTATATTATAATTTCCTTGTGTTTCTACATACTGAGTGGCTAAAGTTGATTTTCCAACCAAACATAAGTATTGTTTACGTTTACTTCAACATCATGCTTTGTAATCAACATAAATGAACTTACTAAGATGATACTACTTCAGAAATGTGTGCAAAGTTGTAGGATCAGGCCTGACATAATGGCCATATACAATAATATGACATACTTACAAATTAATAAACAATAAACTTTAGTGTAATATTCAGTGATGGCAATAATTCATTGAAAATCATTCACCATTAATTAAAAAAAAGAAGTTATTTTTACAGGACTATAATTTCAATAGACTTTTTACAATATAATTTAATATTTTATAAATGAACACTTAAATTAATACAGTTTATAAAACTGGTATAATTTTTTGCACTATCAAGGACTGAGAATTAAGTACATTCCTGTAACAAAAATATGCTGGATGTTGTATGGTTTAATCTTTAAATCTTATTTTACTATGGAAGATTGTTTCTGTCAATACTGAGAGCCACCCAATACTTCAATTTTCAAATACAACTGAAAAATATGACACATTTTCAATCACTAGTGTTTATTCAAGAACAAGAAATTATTGCCCAAATTCATGGATTTGTGTTATATAATATTTCTAAACTCTAATGCTGGTTAGTAATTGCCAGTCCTAAATATTAAAGAACAAATGAGAAAGGAGGAATCAATGATTTCTGATGTTAAATAAATCTTAGTCGCCCTCAACCAACCTGTTATCAAAGTGATTTATAGAATTTTAAGCTATACATTTGCATGCTGTCTTAAAGGTCTGCTGAGCTAAATCCCTCACTCTATATATGAAGATAGTGACCCGTAAGAAAGGAAAGCGCAGAAGAGATCTTACTTTCTAGCTTTGTTTTATTAACTGATTTATCTCAATAGAAACAGCTAGTAAGTATAGAATCAAAGTCATACCTCTATCTTCTAATTCCAAGTTTATTGCTGTTTTCATTTACTGTGTCATATCCAAAACATATTACATTAAGTCATAGCATGGCTGATTAAATTGTAAGTAGTTGTCATATACATACATACACACACACACCCCCTGAAGAGTAACACAGTAAAAGAAATCTCTATATCATAAATCTTATATACAAAAAAGGCTTATGTAGATGATACTCCTTGCCTAGCAAAAGGATAGAGAAAAATACATTGAATGTCTTTAAATATTACCCTATGTAACAGCACCAGTTAGTTCAAACTCATAAATAAAACAGCAATATGGGAATAAATAAAAACTTCACTATTAGATTAATCTTCTTTACCTATTAGAGCCAAGTTTTGTTAAGATATTTATCCTGTCTACCAGTGGAATAACATCCTTTGAACTTCTGCTTTGTTTTCAATGTTGTCAGCAGTCTCTGACAGAATTAAAATTTAACAACACTGAATTAACCATAATAAAAGGACTTAAAAGCAGTAAAAAAAAAAAAAAAATCACAGGACACATTAAGAGACCAATGCTTAGAAAGAAGGGGACGTATGTAAGGAATCAGAACAGGAGCTCCAGGGCTTTGCATTGCTGTTAACCACAGACCTTGTTGTTCCCTTCCTTCATTGACTCAGGAACTGGTTCAGTGACTCGAAGTGCCCAGACTAGAGCATCGCCTCTCGTGTGGCAGTCACCCAGGTACGTGTTAAATGAATCAGCAAGTACAGATCATATCCCCCGGATGCTAGTATAGGCAAGAAAACATTGCTGGCAATGCCAGCTACCTCATCCTTTTTGGAGAACACTGTGGCACATGTAATTTGATCAGACAAAGTATAGAATAAGGAGTCAAGCCCTATTTTTGACTACTGATAGGTTTTTTTTTTTAATTTTTATTAAAGCAGTTTTAGGTTCATAGCAGAACTGAGCAGAAAATACAGAGTCTGCAAACAACCCTCCCCACCCATGCATATATACTCCCCTACTCTCAACATCCCTCATCAGTGTGGCATATCTGATACAATCAATGAACCAACATGGACACATTATCAACCAAAGTCCATAGTTTACATTAGGGTTCACTCTTGATGTTGTACATTCTATGGGTTTTGACAAATGCATAATGACATGTAGCCACCACTATAGCATCATACATAATAATTTCATTGACCTAAAAATCCCTTGTGCTCCATCTATAGTTTTTAAGCCTCATCTCTCTCACTTTCACTTTGCCTCACATTTGGATAAGCTGATAAAAAAGCCTGGATGCTCCCTGCTTTGACACAATTGGTAGTTTCAAACCACACATGCCACTTACTTAGCATAGGAATCCTCAGTCCTACCCTCTAAACACCACAGAAACCTCAAACTAGTCCCCACCCTTGCACTCTTAGGTTTGCCCTGCCTTCTTGGTTTGTGTGTGGTGTCATCAGTCTCTACATCTGAAATTTATTTTGAATAGGGGTTCATTCCTCCCTAGAGCATGGCCACAACAGAGTAGACACCATCTATAACCTGCTGTTTCTTGGTGCGTACGTTGAACTTTCCCTAGTGCCTTCTCTTTTGTTAGGACAGCTTGCTCAATTATGCTTAAATTCCCGTTAAATCCAAGTATTCTTTACAGAAAGTCTTTTGTTCACTTAAGTTAACTGCACTATGAATCTTTTATTTATATCTGATACCTCAATTGATTTATGTGCAATTTGTTCTTTGCTCGTTTTTTATGGTTTCCATATTTAAAGAGGCTTATTTATTATTCTGTAATCAGAAGGAAAACATACATATATGTTAATATGCATATTTTTAATGTATTACTGCATAACTGTGATGATTAATTTTATTTATCAATTTGACTGGGTCATGGAGTGCCCAGATATTTGGTGAAACATTCTGAATATGTCTGTGAGGGTGTTTTGGATGAGATTAATGTTTGAATCAGACTAAGTAAAGCATATTGCCCTCCCTAATGTGAATAAGACTCATCTATCAGTTTAAGGACTGAACAAAACAAAAAGGCTGATCCTTTGCAAGTATAAGGGAACTCTTCCTGCCTGAATGGCTTGATCTGAAATTTTGGTTTATTTTCCCGCCTTTGAATTTCAACTGAAAAACACTGGTTTTTCCTGGGTTTCAAGCCTGTTGGCCTTTGACCGGAACTTACACCATCAGCTCTCCTGGATGGTCAGTTTGTTGACTGCAGATCTTGGTTGTTTCTTCGGAGAACCTGAATAATTCAATGCTTTTCTTTTCATATTTACTGTTGTTGGAAAACATTTTTCCTATTTTCCTGTTTAATATATTCATATTTACTAAGTTATTTTTAAAAATTAAGAGAATTAAACATTGATGAAAAAAGTATAGGTATACAACTGGCTGCTGAGATAGTTATTTAAAGGCCAAAATCAAGAGAGCTAAAATCTAGGAGATTGGAGTTAAGAAGCCATATACTGCAGAATTCTGTATCTGATTTTCAGAAACCATTTTTATGATGTTTGAATTTGAATAGGATTTCAGGTAACTGTGTATCATATTTGAAAGCCTTATCTCTCAAAAGTTCACTGAATAGTAGTATGCTAACACCATACAGCATCTTCAGGGGAATGAAGTCACTAGGGTTATATGTACACCAAGTGTAATGTTCCAAGACTGTTTATAAAAAAATCTATTACTTATTGCCCTACTGGTTTATTGTTTTATTTACTTAGAAGGAATACCATGTGATATTCTATACAATTAAAGCCCAATTTTAATTAAAATTCAATATTAAGCTTGAACATAAAATGCTGGTATACTCAATTCTCATTAAAATGTACATCTTTTAACTAAAATTTTCTCGTTTCACTTCTTATGATCTCCCAAGTCATGTGCTGTCACTATGTTACCACAGTCATTCAGATGTTAATAACTGACCACAGTTTTAAGAATTACCCCCAAATTTGTTTTAATACTGTGTCTATAATGAAAGTATCACAGAAAATATCTTTTCAAGTTTTGCATCTCATTTGGCATAGCTTATCAATAAACTTCAGCTATTTGCATTTTTAGGAGTAGATCATTTTCTCCACAGGCATATAGTGCTATATTCTTTGCTTGGAATTATTACAGTAATTACTGTGTGTCATTACCAATATTCACGGACTCTCACAAATCAAAACATACTTCTTATGTCAACTCACTTGTAACATAAGCTGGTGTTTAGCTTTGAATCCATATGAGAAGATAAATGCATTCATTGTGCATTAAGGAGAAACACATTCAAAAAATACACAGAGTAGGTGACCATGATCTACCCCTTTGTAAAGAGACAGATCAATTGAGAATACAGTCATAAGATAAAATGATAATTTGTGTACTTTGTTGAAAGCTTCATTTTGTCTTATGACTCTTTATTTACTTTTTCCTCCAAAATTTGAAATCCAAACTCTATACAGTGCACTTCAACACTGAGGGATGTGTACTAACATCATACAACATAAATAATAAGCAATCTCAACATGTAATCTTCACAATCAAATCTAGCACATAAATTACCAGATATTACTGTCATCAGAAACTGCTTTCCTCACTTACCAGCATAAGTTACAAGAGCCAGACTGTGGTTTTCCTTGTCTCTGCAATATTGAAAACATATGTCAAGATGGAGTCTCCATCAGTGACAAAAAGTGGAAGCAGAGTGCCCTCACTGACCCACAATAAACATGTGGCTGCTGAGCTATTCAGGTTGTTTGTTACAACAAGAGCGTCTGTCCAATTCTGGTTTATGTACCTTTCTAGATATTTTACACCTAATTCTCACAATAACAATGTGAGGCTGAATTTGTACATGAAGAAAATCACCTTCCTGCTTTGAAGGAGATTAAATATAGGGTAAAAAACACATTTGTAGAACTGATATATTCTATATAATATACAATAGAGCTATGTCAAGAGAACTGAGTGAAAGAATAGCAAAAATGCCTTCACAGAGGTGGCAATATTTGAACTGGACCTCTAAAGATGAGTAGAGTATTTTTTTTTTCAAATGAAGAAGGGCAGAAGAACATTCTTGGCAATAACAGTAATATAAACACAATACTGTCAACAAACAGTGTGTGTTCAGGTGATAAAATGCATATTGATGAGGATAGAGTGTATGCTGTATGGATCATGGTGATACATGAGGTTGGGTTTACCTTACAAAATTTATAATCTACAATCAAATAGGATTACAGATTAGTCCAATAATTATTATGCATCAGAGTATATCATTATAGAATTATGAGGATGAAAGAAAAGGTGAGGATGTCAGCTAATTCTAATTAGATATTGTTGAGGATTAGAATTATTAGATACAAAAGATGGTAGGTAAGTTAGAGGTATGAGAATGGTAATCAATTATTACACATACAGAATCCTTTAATAGCCTAATCATTTTTTTCTGTTGAATGTTCCCTTTTCCCCATTTTCTTCCTTTCTCACATTCTATATTGACTTCTTTAAAATCCTAAATTCATAATGAAGATTAAAGTTAAGAAAATTTTTTTAATTTAATATGTAGCATATTTATTTTTATTCATTTTGATCCCCAATCCCACTCCCTATTATAATACAGTTCCTTATTTTTTATGATCTGAAATTTAATAATGAGCCTCTTCCAAAGAGCCTTCTTATCTACAGACTTTCCCATCTGAATAAATCCTACACAAAGAAGCTGGATTCCTTAAACTAAAACACTGCTCTGTTTAAGTGACTTCTCTGCCTGAAATATTAAAATAGATCAGTAAGATCAGTACTGTCTTAAGACTACATCACTTTATTTGTGGCCAGAGCTCTATATAAATTGGCTCAACACACTGTTTCTAATTAAGCCACTCAGGTTTAGTAAAATTATTATTTGTTTTTCCCTTTGTAGCTTCATGATTTCCAAATTTGTTCCCATCTGTTATATCATCTGTATTACTAATATTAGTTACTGCCATTTTTAAGTTCTAATTCTTACAATCTTCAGAAACCAATCAATTAATTATTAAAAATTATCTTTTGCAGTATCCTTATGAAAAAAAATGATTCCTCAAGGAATCTACCATATAGAGGTGTTGGTGTAACATAGAACAAACCTAACTCCATAATGAATCTATTCCTTTGTCTCTAACCTTGCTCTCTGCTGCCTGTGTTTAGTCATGCTGGCTCTGCACCTTTTGCAAAAGAATGTTGCCTATACCTGGAATTTACAGGATAGTCCATTCTCAAGGCTCTGACCTTTAATAGTATAGCACTTTTCCATTCATACAGAGATTAAAAAGTTGCAGAAGAGAGAATAACATTTTAATTTAAAATAGTAATAATAGTAGTAGTAATAGTATAAAATGATCAGCAACTTAAAATGTTAGAAAAAACTATTAGAAAATGTAAGCCATTAGGCTAGCAATTAGATTTCACTACTCTAAGGTCTTTAAGCAATTTTTTTTTTGTATTGAATAAAGAATAGACTTGGTTAAATATGATGGGCAGAATTTTAGGCAAAACGAATAGCAGAAGATAAACAGAAGAAATATAACTTGTAAACTACTAAAGGGAAATTGATTCTTAAAAAAACTCAGTATCAATATATTCAAAATAATTCAATAAAGAATATGTACTTTTTTGTATAAATATATATTCATATAATGTATATATATTAAATAAAGCCATTTCAAAGTAAAAGTGAATGAACTTAAGATAAAAAAAAAAAAGAAAAAATCTGTCAGTCTAGGTTCCAAAATCAGCAAACAAAGAAACAAAAACATTGAAATCATCCATATGGTCTTTAACAAAAGGTCATCAGAAGGAACAATGTTAAATTATAGAAAAATATTACCTTATCTGGAAGGTAGAAAATATAACATGCTACATTACAGATTTTAAGGAAAAACTAAAAATTAAATACAGGTTGGATCAGTAAATTCTATTACCAACAATGCTAATGCTAACAATAATAACAGTATATGCTTGTACAGCACTTAAATTATGCCAAGAATTTTTCTAAGTCCTTCATATATTGACTGAGTCAAGTCCTCTAGGAAGGAGAACCTGAGTTAGGATTCAAGTTCTAATAATTTATTTGGGAGTTTCGAATTTAGGACAGCAAGAAGCAAGAGGCAGTAAAGGAAGAGGCAATGAAATGTGTAACAGGAACTAACATAGTGTTGCAGGTCAATTATAATTCAAAAAGAAACAAGCATACAAACAAACTTACAGAAAAAGCGATCAGATTTGTGGTTACCAGAGGTGGAGGGTGAGGAGAGAAGGAATTGACTGAAGGTAGTCAAAATTTGCTACAAACTTTCAATGATAAGATAAAAAAGTACAAGGGATATAATGTACCACATAAATATAATTAACACTACTGTGTGTTACATATGAAAGTTGTTATGAGAGTAAATCCTAAGTGTTCTCACCACACACAAATTTTTTTTCTATTTATTTAATTCTGTATCTATAGAAGATGATGAATATTCACTAAACTAATTGTGATAATCATTTTATGATATATGTAAGTCAAATCATTATGTTACCCACCTTAAACTTATACAGTGCTGCATGTCAATTATATCTCAATAAAACTGGAAGAAAAAAGTGTGATTAGTAAAGAGTGAAGACAAAGGAAGAAGTAGTGAAGTGAACTTTATAAATATATATTTATAAAAATCTACACCCAGAGATTAGTGTACACACCTTTTTTACAAATAAACGTGGAAGTTGAATGAAACAATATAGCTAAATAGGCCTGTAAAATAACATTCTGTAAATTTTAAATGGTTGAAATTACATAGAGAATGTTCTCTGAACACAATAAATAAAGTTAGATATCAATGACAAAAAAGAAATTCTGGAAATCCACAAATATTTAAAAATTAAACAACATTCTTCTGAAAAAAAAAACATTTCCAAAAGTGTTTCATTAAGCTCCTTATATTTGGCACACAGAACTAAGAGTCAGTGCCCACAGTTAGGTAATCCCTCCATATTCAAATATGGACAGACAACTTTACATGTGTGAAAGAGCAACCGAGAAAGAAACATTGTAGGAAACAAAAATATCTGAGAAGACACAGGCTGGTATCTAATGACCATTAACAAATCTCTCTAAGAAATAGATTAGTCAAGCCAACTAAAAAATTAACTAATGATAGAAAAAAATTGAACACATTTAATCTACATATAGAATCCTATTCTTACAAAGTACAAACTTACTACATATCAAGAATAAGAAAAATATTTTTAAGAATACCATGTTCTAATACTTATTAAAAAGTTCATTCTAAATGTATAAACAATTTTTCTAAACATTAGAAAAAAGAGAAACATTTCAATACTCACTTTGTGAAGTAGTATACTTTTGATAAAAATAGAATATAAGCTGAAAAATTTCTAGGCTGATATTACCTAAAGTATAAATAGAAAATTGCTATGCAAAGTAGTATGTAAACACTACAAAACGAAAAATTCATCATGCCCAACTGATTTTACTCCAGGGATGCAACTTTTGTTTGCTATTTAAATAATTATAAATATAATTCACCAACTATACTAGCTATTAAAAGAAAAAAAATCATCATTACAGTGAAAGAATAAAAAATTGACAAATTTTGACACCTAATTATTATACATATGTTCATCAAACTGGAAATAGAGGAAAATACTTTGTTCTTATAATAGAAATTTGCAAAAAAACTAAAACAAACTTTAAAAATCATTTAGAGTATTCAATTTAATTTTTTAATGCGATATTATAATTAGGCTTTTTTGGCAGTGTACTTGTGGAGCTAGTCTGCACAGACAAAAAAATTAAACAAAATGAATAAAAACAAAAAAAGGAAGAAAACAAAACTGTTGCTATTTGCAAATAATATGGTTTCTTGATAGGATGGCCAGGATAGAAACCTTCAGAACACACATGTGAGAGCAACAATATTGCTAGATACAATTTCATTATGTTTTAATGTTTTTTACTATATACCATATATAAATATATCTAGGAATTAAGCTAAATTTACCAGTGTTTTATAGTTAAAATATTAATGTTGTATTTGAAGATATAGACAAACCAAATTTATGGAAAATAAATAGATAAGGAATACAACTGTAGAGCACAAAAATAAACCTATACAAATTGAAACTCAAAATGAAAAGTATCAGTGGTGGCAATACAGATCGGTGATATAAGATAAACTGAGAAGTCACTAACTGACACTTGGGAATAGAGTTGTCCATATAAAAGAAAAATGGATTCTAATTTGTATCATTCACAATCACTTGTTCTAAGTAGATTAATTTTAATAATAAATTATAAAATATAATTATGCAATAATAGCAATTATTATATAACTGATTACATAAATACTATTTAATATGTAGCATATCATATGTTAAAATACATAACTATATTCCAGCAGTGGTAATTATATTATTGACATTATACTCTAGTTATATAATAATAAAATAGTCATAATATTACTTTCATCATCACTAAAGTTCACTGAATACCAAACCACCAATGATCAGAGAACTTTAATTCTCCATGAAAAATTATGAATCTGTTATTTTAAGTATCCTTATTTAGTTAATTAAATTGAAATTGTGACATAGAGAGGATAAGCAACTTATCAAAGGCTACAAAGTTAGTAATTTGGCGAGGCATATTTCATCATCTAATATAACCCTGGGTTTGTTATCTTAATGTAGAAATACACCCTGCATAAATTGCTGCACTAGAACAAGATAAAATATATACAAGGTCACTCCTGATAGCATTGATTTTAAGGGCAAGAACATGCAAAAACTTTAAACACCATTCCACAGGGGAAAATGCTAAATAAATTGTGTAATATTTATACATTATAATACTTTATAGCATTGAGATTAAATAACCTTGAATTAAAGAGAATCTCCTAAGTATAATTTTGAATCAAGGAAAAAGAAATTAGAAAAGAATATATCAACAATGTAGCAACTTTTATAAAGTTTGAAAACGCATAAAATTAAACAATATACTTTCTTAGGAAAGTGTACATAGGAAGTAGAGCATACCCCAAGAAAAGTGGCTTGGAATTATCAACCTTCCAGAAGATTGTTAATAAGATGAATTCCTTAAGGATATGAATGGATTCTGAATTGTTTTTAGGAGTGTTAGTTGAGGGCATTTGTTTTGAGTTTTGTTAGATGAATGAAAGTTTGTTGAATTGTGTCATTTTTCCTTCCATGGAAAATTGGAAATAAAGTTTTGTTAAATGTACTTTACTAAGAAACTAGTATAACTATCAGTCCTAAAATAGGGAAAATAAGATCAAGGGCAGACATTAATAAGGTAAAAGTTAGATTTTAAATGAAAATGAAATACAGGAAAATACATAAAATATTTTCATTCTAAAATGTGATAAAAGATTCTAATTCATCCTTCAGCAATTTATTCTTTCTCAATTACCTTTCATTTACCCTTTATTTAATTTAATCATTAAAAATTTACCATTTACCTTTTATATCTAGAATTGTACTACATGAGTAACAAATACATTAACTGAATATTATAGTGTAATTGGTGATGATTAAAATGAGCAGGTGTATAAATTGATAAAATGAAAAGGAAATAAGTACTTTTGAGAATATTTAAAACTTTTGCCCAGTCATGGAATGGATGAGTAAGAGTTGTTTATGTGCATATGCAGAGGAAGAAATCTGAGGTTGAATTAGCATGTGCACAAAAAAATGAGAGAGCACAACAATTTCATTAAGTCACCATTACTTTCAGTTCTGCTAGAAGGGAAGTGGAAGAGGGAAGAAGAAAGAAGAAAGAAGGAAGACAGAAGAAGGGAGAAGAGGAGGAGGAGAAGAAGGAGGAGAAGGAGAGAAGAAGAAAACTAGAGAGTTAAGAAAGTTAAGAAAGGTAACTTCAAGTCAGTAAAAGCATTTTTTACAAAGCAAGAAATCTGATCATCATGTAAGCTATGAAAGTAAATGCAGAATATTAAAATGAGTGATCTGACCAAATGTGTTTAGGTAGCAGCATGGTGGATGGTGCTGAGGAAGATGATTCCAGAGTTAAGAATGATTGCATGAATTCAGCAAAGAGATGATGAGTTGATTAACCAGAAAAATTATAAGTATAGAAAGCAGAAGCAGAGTTTTAAGGAAATAGAATTAGGCCTTTATTGTTGCCTGAATGCAGTATTTCAAGGAGAAGAGAGAATCTAGCAAGAATTTTATTTTGAATGTGGGTAAGAGATTAAAAGAGATGTGATGCCATAAGTTGCACTTTTGAGAAGGCTAGGGTGAAACAGTTGTTGAACTCAGTTTGTACAGTATTAAACTTAATGTTCCTTTGGGATTATGTATACAAAATAAAAGAGTATTTGATGTGGAATTAAGGAACAAAGTTTGGCAAGAGTTATAGATTTCGTAAACATGACTTTACAAAATACAAGTAAAATTGTGTAGCTATATGTAGTTTCAGAATTATTTTTCAAGAAATGGACTGAGTAGATTTGTCTAGTAAAAACAAAAATATTTTATCCAAGTGTTAGGTAAATAATACTAATGCTAAATAGGTGGGCTTTATAAAGAAATGAACTGTCAAAACACCATTTGATAGTCAATAAATCAACAAAAAGGGTCAAATAAAATAAGTGATAACTGTCTTTTTCAGAGGCAGGCAAACAATGGCTCATGGGATTGATGTCCGTTTTTGTAAATAAACTTTTATTAGAACATATACACATCTATTAATTTCTGTTTGGCCTATGGCTACCTTTCAGGTGAAACAGGACAGCTGAATAGATTGATAGAAACTATATGGCATAGTATCAGCTGAATATATTTTATATCTGGTCCTTTAAGAAACAATTTGCCAAGCACTGGTCTATTGAATTTGACAATTTGGAGATAACTGCTATTTCAATTAAGTGGAGAGAACATGATTGACAGTGTAGCGTATATGTCCATTTTAGCTTTTTATAACTTTACTTTAAAGAACAGAAACTATATTATGGACAAAATATTGTATTTTAATTACTTTACATAAAATATTAATTTAATTTAAAATTATTCATGTTAAATTAGAATGTCCAAATATACTATAATTTTCAAGCAATGAAAATAAAACAAAATAGTAGAGAAATTAGTTTTTGTTCAAGCAAGAACATATAAAACTTGCTAAAGATGGATTAAAGGGAATCTTAACTTTTCTTACCCAGTCAAGTAATTTAAAGACTTTGTTACTGAGTCAGACCTAAATTTGTATTATGTAACGATTTGCATATAGCTTGAGATCAGCATTCTCGAACCTCAATCCATGCAATTTCAAAGTGCAGCAAGATTGATAAATATAAATTTAAAGATACTAAAAATAAGCAAATAGGACAATTATGATAAACATTAATAGCAAAGGAGTTGCATTAATATAACTTAATAACTTGTGCTATAATCATTCAGTAAATAAATCTATATGGCAATAGCACAGGAAATGGTGAACCGATTGTTAACTATTATAAATACTTCACAAAGAGACAGAATAAATCACCCCCAGAATGTTAGCTAGAATTGAAATGTTTGAAAATATTTTATGCCAGGATTTAAAACACTTTAAAATCTCAAAAAAAAAAGGATGCATTTGTCTCATCAAGAGGATCTTCATTAAATAATTATATTATTAATGTTATATATCCATCTGATTGAATTACTTCATATAATCATTTTAAATTAATAGGATAAGATCCAGTATATACTTGGAGTTTTTAAGTTGATAATTATGCAATGCTTCTCTGCATGTGTTCACATATTAACAGAACCCACAAACTCCTATCGTCCAAAACTCTTCCATTTCTTTATTCTAGAGGCATAGTTACCACAGCACATTGTGTTTCCCAGCCTGTCACTATCCTTTACTAGACCAATATTTCCTACAAGAAGCATTTATAGATGGATCATTAGTTTTCCAAACACATAGTGTACATAGCAAACGGTTTTTAAACCATATATATCATTATGTAATTTTCTTCCAGTTTTATTGAGATGTAATTGACATGCAGCATTGCGTAAGTTTAAGGTGTAGAACATGATTTTCCATACACACATCATGAAATGATTACCACAATAAGTTTAGTAGACAATTATCATTTTATATACATTCAAAATAAAATTTTAAAAAATCCTGGTGATGAACATTCTTAGGATTTACTCTCTTAACAACTTTCATATATAATATACAACAGTGTTAATTATGTTAATCATGTACATTGCATCTCTAGTACTTATTTAACTTTCAACTGGAAGTTTGTACCTTTTAAACACCTTCATCCAATTTCCCACTCTCCAACCCCGACTTCTGGCAACCACAAATCTGATTTCTTTTCCTATGAGCTTTTCGTTTGCTTGCTTGTTTATGAAGTATAATTGACCTACAACACTATGTTAGTTCCTGGTGCACAGAATTATATCTTATACATATCATTTATATATTATATATAATAATTTGTAAGATATAACACTATTTCATATACCATGAAATAAAAGAAAAAACTGAAATGAAGCTATGATATAGCATTCTTATTGACTGCAAGACATTTCAATTTCAGAAATGTTTAGCAAGGAAAATATGCATGTATAATCAATAAAATATTTGAATTTAAATACAAATAAAGTATATAAATATTATATCAGCATATTAGGAAATAAATGTTTCTTACCATGAGATAAACCCTGAAATAAAAATTGACAAAAATATTTTTAAATGGTTTGATTTCTAACACTCCGCATCACTCTACATGACTGATTTAGCACACCATGGCAGCAATTTTCTGAAAAGCTAATGAATCTGGTAAGGTATGTTCTAACTTTCTCCCAGGGTGTGTCATAATTACTTACAGATTCTGATTATTTGTTTTTTGATATGTATATGCCCCAAGAAGATGTGTGTTTTTATATATTGAATAATCATTATTTTTTTCTCCAAAAAGATAAAATGATTTCACTTCACTGCTTTTCAAGTTATTTTAATATTTCCTAAAAAGTTGGAGGCACAGTGTAATACAGATGTAACCACTTTATCAGACATTAAAATAAAATGTTTAAATAGGCTCTATCAGATATTTCAGCCAAATTTTATATGATTATTCAAGATACATTAACTATTACTTTAGTAACAGTGTGGTGTAGTATTAAATTAATGGAATGTTCTAAATGGTTTCATTGACTGCATGTACCTCTAAAATATTCAGTGTTTACACTTCAGAAATGACTTCAATCTCTTCACTTACTGATCATCATGATAGACGAGAAGATATAAATGATCTCTGACAGTGGAAAAAAGCATCCCATCTTATACTTGTACACTATAGGGCTGGCACATTTCCACTATGCTGTTTTCTTCCAAGAGCAAAAACAATAATTTAAATCCTGGGACTCTAGGCAAGTATAGTGTTGTTACAGGCACAGAAACCATATTTGACATATGAAGTTCTAAGTTCCACCCAAACAGTTTGTGAAATAGTTTTGAGAATGTCATAAACATTTTCACTTTGTTTCTTATACATTAAAAACATTGAAAATTGAAAAGTACATCCTTTGACAAAGAAGTTAGGTATACCAAATGGCGGTCTGTGAAAACATTTTTTCAAGTTAAGTACTCTAAGTGCCATGGGAAACTAGATGTGGTTGAACTACTATTGTGACTTAATGATATATTAGCAGCAGTAGCAACAGAAAGGTTGTTAGCAGGAAGAATAAACTAGGTGTAGAAACAGTTGTATTGTCCAATTTATTACTTTTTCAAAGATGAGTTTTGAAGTTTTGTAATGCCTTACATCTGCAATTAATGTAAAACTTTATGGAAATACAAAATAAGGATACTTTAAACAGTCATATATTTCAAATGTTGTCATCAATCTCTGAGCATTTAAATAAAGAGGTAGAATGTCCATTTGACCCAGGTATTTAATAATGTTTTTATCATTTGTAATGCTCTGGTAGGTCATTAGACTCATTAATTGCACTTGAGATCTTCAAAGAAGTCCTCAGTTTATTGAAAATTAAAATTAAAACCATTTAGAACTTCCTTTTTAAAAAATGAATTGAGGATAGTCAGTGTAGTGATTTAAAGGGAGATTTATGAGAAAGATAGAATTGAGATTTAAAAATGTGTTATGTATTTCCCACAGTGAATACTGTCCAGATTTATTTTCATACCATTGTTATGATAAAGTAATCTATAAAAATAAAGTATTATTGTGGATTTCAAATCGCTTAAAGATAGAGTTAGTATCATTACATTTTCAAACTTTTTACTTGAAAAAATTTTTGCAAGATCCACTAGGATGTCAGAATCTAGATTTATATATGCATTATTATTTGTGAGTCTTCAGAGACCCCCCTTATATTGCTCTGTGGCTCATAAATCTTTAGGCAATTGAGTTCCTTCAGCAAAAGCTACATATATTAATCTTCTCACAGAAAATAGACCTGATAAAATTACCCATTTTGTGTCTTTCTTATTTTTCTCATGAATGTGCTGCCCCTTAAACATATTTTTTCTTGTTAAAATAATGGAAAAATGTTTTTCAAAGATGGATATTTAATAATTGCAAATAGTATTTTAAGTATTTCATTATCATTCATTTATGACGCTATTTTCCCTAATTATTTTCAAGAAAAGTATTTTTAAAGAGCATTTGGATGAATTTTATAACTTTCCTGCCAGTTCTAAATCTGTTTTAAAATACCTATTTTTCCTATACTCTGAGTCTTCAGACTTTAGTTAAATATCAGAAATTAAATAAAACATAATGGGGTAGATTTCCCAAATCCTTTTATGATGAATAGGTTACAAAAACTGAGCTGTTAACTCTTTGAGAAAATTTGACATTGTGTCTCCTGGCTTTACAATCAAATCCCTGCTATCAGTTGAAACTTCTAAAAGTTTATGTATTCCCTTTTAGAAGTTGAAAAAAGTAGCATCTCACAGGAAGTTAGCTCCTCGATGCTTGAAAAGTCTAAATTCGTCCTAGAATATTAAAATCATAGATATGGAATTTCTAGCAGGTATGCATTAAAGAGAATTTGTTGCTGTACTTTACCATTTTAGAAGCATCAGCCTTAATCTTGGTATCCTTGCTTGAAGAAATGAAAAAGACTACCTTATGGTTACTTACTAAGCATGGTTCTCTGGTTTTGTGAATAAAGTAGATAAAGCCAGAGCTCTGCCAATCCATCACAATGTCCATACACTCTTCAACCTTAGGAAGTAAGCTCACTGCCTGTCATTGCTAAGAAGCTATACAGACTGAAGTCAGGAGACATTTAAAGCGGAAACATCCAAGTTACACTAAATTCAAAAGAGTTTAGTTATATTTATGTCATATTTATGCCTTACAGAACAAATGCTATATTTATACCTTATAGAACAAAAGCACACACACAGACACACACAAGCTGAGGTAACGTAACTACTTCTTATAACACAGATTTTTAAAGACATCATATTTGATAGTGGTCAAACTGTCAAGCAAAATGAACGATCATCCTTTGATGCATGCCTCCTGATATAATATAAATAATTAGGAAATTTCTAGTTATTCAAACTTTAAAAATTTGGATGTGTTTAAATAATAAAATATGCTCCAAAAGAAAGGAAAGACATAAAAAAGACAATATTAAAGAAATAGAATACAAGGACAAAGTATAAATAAAAAGTACTCTCTATAGAAGAATAACAATACAAAGTTATCTATAATAATATTAATGGACACAGTAAGAAACAGAAGTGATAATATGAAAATTTAAGTAGAATATGACAACAGATAAAGGTGATGTTTATAAGAGAAAGATAATTCCATGAATAACTTTATTCCAGTATATTTGTAAACTTGTTCATTTAACTGTAAATCTAAAACAATTCAAGATACCCACTTCTACCAGATATATGTATTGAACCAGATGCACAGCCAGTAAATAAATAGATAAAGAGATAGTAGATAGGTAGTTAGGAAGGTAGATAGATAGGTAGTTGATATTAGAACTTGGAGTCTGCAGGTTTTTGTTAGTTCAAAACTATGATTAGTGTTGTTTAGATCTATGTGTTAATTGATTTTTCTTCAGTTCTAACTGTTCCATCAGTTGCTATTAGAGAGGTGTTAAATTCTCAACTATTATTATGAAACTGTATATTTTTCCACTTAATTCTGTTCAGATAATGAGAGAACACAGGGTCAAGGGAAGTAAGGCAAGCCCCCCATACTCTGCTCACAATTATGAAACCATAGGGGGCCATGTGCAGATCCTTGCAGGTCAAGGGAAGGAGAAGAAAATAAATTTGGGAGGCCTATAGTAACAAAGAGTTCATGGCTTTTCATCAGCTGAGTCCTTGCCAGGAAAGAAGAGGGTATTTCTTCTTCCTGTTGGCCTCTGCTATTGAGGCAGGACATGAGTGCCCCTCCTTCTGGTCGCCCAACGCTATTGAGATGAGATTTCTATTTATTAACACTTTATACTTGATAATATTTGCAGCACAGTGGACCAAAAGTGCAATAGACCAAATTTTCTGAGTAAAAATAGGCAGATATGAAGTGCTTTATCCAAAGAAAACAAGCATTTCCTCATGGTTCTGCCTTAGTTGCTTTGGTAACTGAAGAATGGAGTCTCACCATTCAAACACCACCTCTCAGGACTTGCTGTTCCTAATGACAAAAATACTTACTCAAATCTTCTCCAGAATCATGCACTCTGCAGTTTCTCTCAAAAGCCAAGTGCTCTTATGCCCAGGTCTTCAATCATATACCCCTTGATAGATTTCTGCTCTTTTTGTAATTGTGAGGAGAGTATGAGGGGCTTGCCTTACTTCTCTTGACCCTGTGTTCTCTCATTATCTGAACACTGCCATACATTACCGGAGGGTATCTGACTTTATTAGAGGGAGACCTTGAGTAGACCTTGGGGCTAATGCGTTGAAGAACGTATAAACAATTTACAGCAGTGTGAAAATGATTTCTCTTTTTTTTTTTAGGTCACAGTTAATTATTGGTTCTGTTTTTGGAAATATTTGGCAGTTATTACATCAAAATATGTTAGTTAATCAGACTATTATCCTTTTTTACAAATGAGGAAGCTGAGGCTCACAGAGACTGAAGTTAGTATATATATATACACATAACATATATACACATAACACACATACACACACATATATTTCCTGGGAAAATATGTTGTCTTAAAAGTAGAAACTGAAAACTTTAATCAGTTTTATGATCCCCTTTAGTACAGACTCAATTTTAGAGAACTTATTTTGTAGCTTATATACCATTGTAATTACGTCATTTAGAAAAATAATAAATTAACTTGAACTGTCAGTCCATTTGTAAAATGTTAGGTTTTAAACTCAAAGAAACATGTCTTCTTAAATTAAGATATCTAAACAAACAAACAAAAAAATGTATGCTTTATTGCAACTGCTGTAGAGAACTCTATGGCCCATATTTTCAACCCTTCTCTGTATATTTATCAAGATTGCACTTGTCATACTGTTACAAATTATATTCATGATAATAACTAAATCCATTTTTTGGTTATTTATTTTTGATCTAAACTTTGTTATCATTTTGCATCTCTCAACTGTAGAATTTTAGGCTTTTTATTTAAATAATTTTGATACAGTTTGTTTTACAGTTATTTATTTGGTATCTATAAATAACTTCCAATTTTTTTAGGCATATCTGTTGAGAATTAGAATCATATGTTATTTTATTTCTTACTTTGTTTTTAACCCTACATTTCTAGCTCTTTATAAAGTAAAATAATTCAGCATCAGGTAAAATAAGAAATCATCTTAAAATAAGAAAATATAATTTCCTCTAAATTGAAAATTCCACTTATGTAAGGCATATGGCAATTTATGTTCTTAACTATTAATAATATTTTATTTGATCACAATCACTAGCTCAAGATCTTAAATTTTTTTCTAGACAATAAAGCTTGCATTTTTGCTGCACCTTAAGAGAAATAGAACAAGGATAAGTGCTTTTTCATGCAATTCTTACTACACATATATTTATGTTGTGGTAAATGATAAATTTAAACTTAAGTTGCATTTAAAATGATAGATATTTATTATCAACACTCTAAAAATATGTTAATCTGAGTGGAGGAAGTAAAATTTTAATATGGAACTGTTGCTACTCAAATAATATACATATTAAGATTTTTTAAGTGAAAAAACTGAAGAAGTATCAAAAAAGAAATATCCACTTGAAATTTATGTATTAATTTAAGATAGCAATAGTTTTATACCTATATTCATATTGACCAGAGATTTCCATTGACGCATGTAAAGCTATTATAGGGTCATGAATTTAACTGAGTAATTAAAAACAATGAAGTGGAACAGAGCAAAACAGAAATGATCAAATAATGTTCAAATTAAGATCAGGGCTGTGTGTGTGTGTGTCTGTGTGAAACTTAGTTTTAAGGTGTATGAATATATGTCATAGGAAGGGAAATAAACACAACTAAAAATGTGTCCTAGTCCCTGGTACACACTGCAATACTATGTGCACATGTATATGGGTAAACCTCTGAGATATTGCAGGTAGAGTTTCAGATCACCTTAATGAAGCAAATATCACAATAAAGCGTGTCACATAATTTTTTTGGTTTCACATGTGGGTGTGTATGTGTGTGTGTGTGTGTATATATATATGTATATATACACATGTATGAAATTTTAAATATATGCTGTATTACTCAAATGATTATTTCTATTTTACATATTTTTAGTTTTTGAGATTTATGGATGTTTATTGAATGCTTTCATTTTTACTGAGAATATGGATGCTTATCATACCTGAAGTCAGTGTGATAAATAATTCATTATATATGTGGGTATATATATACATATATGCATACATATATAATTTTTCATTGAATAGCTGAATGCCACTTTAGAATTCTTTTAACTTTTATTATATGTTGTGATTTGGAGCTTGTATGCAAAGTTATCTAGTGATATTAGAGTATTCCTCAAATGGTTAATGCTTAAGTGGAACAGCATGTGTTCTTAAAAAGAAAAATCTTCTCCCCATTTCCTAGTTTCCATACTGAAACTATTCCCCCAGGCATAGTCCAGGCCCCCTCTGCTTCCTTACTCTGTACACGTAGTAGGAGATGAAGTAATAATTAGTTTGAAAATTTGGGAGTGAGTCACTTGGCATGCTCCTCTCTATCTTGACTTTGGTCTTCTTAAGCCTTACCTGCTTTCCAGCTGCAGGCTCTCTCTAAGGGTGGGAGGTCTATCTGCTGCAGCTCCGTGCTAGACTGAGGTGTGCAAGGGTAGTCTTCCTAATTGTGGGGTTAAAAAAAACAAAAGTACTTCTCTCTATCAGCAATAGTAGTAATTTTCGTTCATTAACAGACACTCCTTTATTTTCTCTCTCAATTTGTTCAAAATCCTACTGAGAATGAAGAAACTTTTTATTGAGTGCTTTTAAAAACCAAATATAATAGTGAAACCTCCAGGCAAGTGTTAATTTCTATAAAAGAAGCATACAATGGGAAGATGCCACAGGAACGAGCAAATGCCTGAGAATTCATAGATGTAGAGGCCTGCATGAGCATTACCAGAGCCTGCTGAATTCCCATGGACTACAGAACACTGAAGAGTTTCCAGACTTAAATCATGAGAACCTGGTTTGAAGAGGCAGCACTAATCTAGTATTTTGTATCCCATCCTGTGTTCATGACTAAGGAAAAAACTGTGGAAGGGCAGCCTTGTGATCTACTTTTGCCCACAAACTCAAGATCATTTCCCTGCCGGTAGAATGTCATTTTGATGTTTGTTATTTGTGCTTTGTTTCATCTTTTGGATTTTATATATTGAACTTTTAATAGTAAAAAAGGCAAAAATAGTTTTAATTTTTAATATATTTGTATTTCAGTATATTTGAACTTTAAATTTCTTATATATTACTTCTATAAAAGAGGTTAAACATAATATAAAATAGGAAATAGAATAAGGTGTGACTTTTCAGTCTGGGGAACAAAATATCCTTGAAACTGATTCCCATATGTACTGTTCTGACTCACATATGATCTTTCCAGATAAACTTTCTGAATTGATATTGAGCACTACATCTAACGGAGCTATAGGGTGGACTGAAGGAATGGCACATGAAGTCGGGGGCAGTACTGTCCTGACAAATTGCTCAAAACTCCCTTGCTTAAATTTAACTTTTAAATTTAACTTAAGAGTACAAACACAGCCTACCAGAATGTTAGAGAGGAACACATTTTCTAACTGATAGCTTCCATTCAAGCTTTAATAAGCCTTTCTTTCCAAGCATAGGGCATTTTAATTTTTTTCACCTCCTCTCAAAACAGAATCATGGTTTGAGGTTTTCATTAACCTTCAGTTTTTGACTCATATATCCAACACACCCCTCGCTACCACTCTCAAACTCCCTTGATCTAGTCCATTCTCATCCCAGTAACTCTTCCCATACTGTCTCAAACAAATCTTTATAGAACCAAACTACCCATTAAATCAGGTTATAAAATAAGAAACAGCTGTCACATAAGTAGCGCAAAAAGAGAAAGTGTATAAGAAATCGATGTTAAAAAAAAGCAAATATGTAGAAAATCCAGAGTTAAATATGGCATTCATTTTCAGCAATTACACAAACTCTTCTGGTATATCTTTTTATCCAAAATTTTAACATTTTTCTTTAATTTACTTTTTTATGTGGAAATCATTACATTACGAGTTATTTTGGGTTATCTGTGGGACAGAGCCATGATAAGCCATGCTAAGTCCCAGCTCTCAGAGAGTTTATATTTTACTGGAAATGAGAAACAAAATAATAAAATAAAAATAAAAACAAATAAAAATAAACTGCAAATATAAACACATAAATATATAATAAAATAATTTTCATTTACTCTAAGTACTGTGAAAAATGGCCAGGGAATTCTATCTCTGAGAAGAGACCTGAATGTAAGCAATTATGCAGTGCTCTATGGGAAGACAGGCAGAGGGGAAGCATTTTCCAGGTCTCTTGTGGCTGAAAGAAGTGTGCCATGTTTAAGAATCAGAAAATAGGGCTGTGACACTGAGCAACAGGAAAGGAGAAGGGTGCGATATAAAATGTAATTAGCGAGGTAGACTACCAAGCAGGGTTTATGATACAAACCCACAAACTGTCTCTGACTAAATTAAAGTAAATGTAATGGAAAGATATAGGAATTTCAGAGAATGGACAAGAAGACTGCAGCCACCAATGCAGCCAGGATCCTGCTATGTGGTCAGTCTGAGGAAAAATACACTATTTGTTTCATTGTCTCCAGACCCACATCTCCTCTACCTAACACAGCATCCTCCTTACATCATTCTTCTAAAGCTCAAAGAAACAGGCCTGAGAGCTCAAACTGATCCTACCACATCACAGTTGCTAGGAAGAAAAGGAAAAGAAATGTATGCTTCTCCCCACAGTTTTCCACAGAAGGGATGGGGCCCTTCCTTACAGCAATAAATACACAACAGGGGTATCATCCCAAGTAGGGAGGAATTCCAGACGCCGGGTTAGCCAAAATATAAAATGTCCAGGAAAGGACTCTTCATCAATTGTCCAACATCCATGTAATGCTACTCATTTTATTAAACTGACAGAAAAAACGTTTTTGTTTAACTTAACTAATGTAACTGTCTTTCCACTTCTGCTGTTTTCCAGGTTTCAGTGATGGATGGCGTGTGTAAGTTTTATCCCTACCTTCCTTTTTTATATCCTGCTTTTTATTTACTTTTAAATTTTAAGACTAAAATTTTAAATATACCCCAAAATATAATTAAGCATAGTATTTATTGAAAATTTTAAGCATCTAATTTTTACTAAAGATCTTAAAATGAAACACAAGTTTCCTCTTCTTTTCCTTTCACTTTGTTTCACACAGGGAACCACTTTAAAATATTTCACTTTGGGGTTCGAACATAGACAATTTAACAAAAATCAATAAATGACGCATGTATTATGTTTTAGACGAGATTGAAGGGCTTCCTAGAATTACAATGGTTTAAACAGAATAAAGCTTTGTTTTTCTCTGATATGGAAGTCTAGCAAGGCAGTTCAATGGCTGGTAACTGCCCCGTGTATAACAGGTGAAGTTTGCTATTTGGTGTCCCCAATAAGTATGACCTCAATCAAGATGGTACCACGTATTTTCCAAGTATTAGAATAGGGGAATGAAGTTTTTATTCTGAACACTCATATGCCCAACTAAATTATGACTGTGACCAACGAACTCTGTCAGCCTTTCTATGGCTATATAATTATGTGTCTAACTTGTCTTTTCACATGTACAGTACTCCTGCTACCATACTCCAAAGTAGACAGCAGGAAAGTCCTTTCAATTAATTCATTCATCTCAAATCTAGCACCTCTGGATAATTTGCAATATGATCCAAAAGTCTGAATGTAGCTTCTCATGGTCAAGTGATCCAGAAACTTAAAAATCAAAATATCTATTATTACCACTTCTAAGTCATTCTGGTAATAATATTCTTTCTGAAGTTATCACTATCAAGCAACCGTTTGCTAAACTCTTTACTTTTACTATAGTTAATACGTTCATTAACTCCATCAGAAGATTCTATATTTCCATTTTAAGAGTGAGAAATGGAGGCATAGAAATATGAAATAACTTAGGATTTTTTATATATGTGTATGTGTGTGTGTGTGTGTGTGTGTATGTATATATATATATATAAAACTTATTCAGAATCACATTTAAAACCAGGTTGTAGGACCATGCTCCATCATGCTTCCTCCTACATATAAGTTGCTATTATCCTACTGATGAGAATGTGAACTCATTTTAGACATAAAATATCTAGAAGGTCTCCTACTAAACTGTACATTACTCAGGGTTGCAAGACATATAAGCTGAATAATCTCTATTACCTAACAAAATGCTGCAGATGCTTAAATGATGTTTAATAAAGGAATTAATTTTTAAACTTAATATACCTAGAAATATTGAATATTTAAAGAAAAAAAACTTTAAAAATAAACTATATACACTTTTAGAAAAGTTCATGTAATCTTGCCACAATGCCTGGTGTCCAATATGCACACTGGAATAGAAACAAGGTGACTAAAATCAAACTTGTATTTAGAAACAGGATTAGAGTGGAGAATGAAGAAAACAGCAATTACTGTTAGGGCAACTATCAAACTTCTGTGCCTTAGAACTTGATTAAGGCCCTTGTTAGAACTTTTGGACAGGTCTGGTTGGGCTGTCTTAAAAAAGACCTTTATAGATACAGTGGTTGAGTCTCAATTTCTTGTCTTTCTCTGGACGATTTCTGTGCCTCCGGCATTTTGCCCTTTTCACCTCATATAACAGTAGGTACCCTGAAGCCATCTAAGTTAGTTTTCTATCTCTGTTGTAACAAATCATCACAAAATGAGTGACCTAAAACAATACACACGTACCACCTCACCATTCTGCAGGTCAGAAATACAGGCTGTCTCAGCTAAGTGCTCCATCTCAAGTTTCATGAGGTAAAAATCAAGGGGTTGGCTTGCTGGGCTCTTATCCAGAGACCCTGTGATAAATCTGCTTGTAAGCTCACTGAGATTATTAGAGGAATCTGGCCCCACAGGCAGTAGGACTAAGACTCTTGATTCCTTGCTGGTTGTCAGCTGGGAGCTGCCCTTATTTGATCTACCATACTACCTGAGAATAAAAATCTGGTTTGAATGGAAAGCAATACCTTTATCACCATATTTGAAAGAAGACTTACAACTTGCAAAAGGACAAAGTCTTTTAACTATGTAAATACGAGGGCAAAAACAATTTGCCTATTGTACTTTCCAAAGTTGAGTGAATCCAATGAGTGAATATGACGTCTCTTTATGAATGGGATAGTGCTACCTTCAGCATTTCTCTCTTGTATGATTTTGCAAAGAACAGAAAGAAACTGTCAACACACAACCATTCCGATTTCTTTTCTATAGGTTATCATGATGTTAGATTCAGTTGAGATATAGACTATTTTTCTTGATATTGAAAATAAAAGTTTCATTAAGTATTTTATCTGTGCATTAAAGGAATAAAGACACCAGAATTTTCCACCTACAAAATCTATCTTCTTACCACCTGCTAAGCCAATGCCACTGTTTAAGATTTAGCTTTTGTAGGACCCTATGCTCAAGAAGGGAATTTTGTATTAGTAGGGATTAAATTTATCTACTAATGATAAAAAATTGTAATTGTGGCATTTTAGACATTATTTCTCTAACAGGTAAATTTCTAGGTAGGTGATCTAAGTCTAGTGAGGAACTCCTAGTGCCAAGATGTCAGGTCTTTCCATCTCCCTGCTCTTCTTTCTAAAGCCTCAGCCTAATAGTTTAATATGTCAACCTCTCTCTTCCAAGATTCACGTAAAGGGAAGGATTTAAAAAGACACAGTTTTGCTTTCTTTTAAGAAGCTTCCTAGGGGCTGTGATAAAATATTTATATCCACAAATCATTGGCTGGAATGTAGTCATATGCCCATATCTAGAAAGAAAGTGTAGATGGGAATGTGAGACTTTAATCGGGGCACCCCTATGACTAAGATGTGATAAGGCTGGAAAAGCAGAATTGATGTGAGAGATCCAGACACCAAAACTTGTTTTAACCCAGGATCTGAGAGTCTTGAGATTTTATTTCCCTACTGGGATAAAGTAAAGCAGGTAGGCAGATAAATCCACAAGAGGAACTGAGCCAAAGCAAGTCAACAGGTGTGGAAAACCAATCTCTATCCAAAAGCATTGGAAAGGGTGACTGGAATGAAGAGGAAAGCAGCCCCAAGAAGGAACCCACAAGGCTTATTTGATCCTTTGGGCTTAAGATTTCCTTTGCTGCCCTGAGACTCAAAGGCTGCAGGGGAGCATCTACAGGGGATCTCAACATATCCTGGCCCCACTGAGATAAAACCAACAGTTAGGGCTCGGGAAATTCCTTCTGCTCCCTCAGACTGCATCAGCAAAGATCAGACGAAGGCCCAGCAGCACTACACAACAAGGGCTCCGACAAACTGCCATTTGAACCACAGTCCACAGGCATGTATGCTAAACCTAAAAAGGGTGACTTCCTATTTAAATCAAAGCTTCAAATAGAACCAAGATTCCTGGACATAATAGACAAAATATCCACGATACAATCTAAGATCATCCATTAAAAAAAGAACCAAGAAAATCATAACCTGAATGAAAAGACAATTTATGCTACCACTGAGATGAATCAGATGTTGCAATTATCTGGTGAAGATTTTAAAGCAGTCATCAAAAATGACTAAGGAATCAATTAAAAATTATTTTTAAATCAATGAAAAAATATAAAATCTTAGCAAGGAAATTGGACGTTACACAACTAAAAAAATACAATAATAGAAATATAGCAACTCATAGTAGAGTGGAAATGTCAGAGGATACAAACAGCAAACTTTGAGGACAGATTAATAACCTTCACTCAATATGAACAAGAGAGGAAACAGAATGAAAATAATTAACTAGAACCCTAGGAGCCTGGGAAATAACAGCAAATACCCAACATTTGTATTATTGGAATCCCAGAGTTGGGCTGAAAAGGCATTTGAAGAAATAATGTCTGAAAGCTTCCCAAATTTGATAAAAGATAGAAATCTACATACCCACAGTGCCAAGTATGATGAGAAAACAGCTATTCTGAGTTACTACCTAGACATTTTACAGTATGACACCCTGTTCAAACCCAGAGTTTGGACATTTAGATAAGGACCTGAGCTTAGGATTCCTGACAAAAGTTCCCACTTTGCTTTTCCTAGGGCATCTTTCAAAATAACCACTTACAGTTGAGAAGTTAGTGACCTCTACCCCAACCATCTTATAGATAATAGTTGCTTTTTACCCTGCTCTCTGTCTCCTGCTTGTTTGTGACTTGAGACAGATGACTATCCTTCCCCAGGGTCATCGCACTGTGCTGCTCACCTCACTTCTGGGATCTGTAAGTATTAAATCTTGTGACTTTTCTTCCTTTGTGTGAGTGCACTACAACTGTTCCTTCAATCAAAATGACCATAGGGTTTTTACTTCCCCAAAATGAGAGCTCTGATGCTAAGGGAATTTACCTGTGTGTTATGGGCAGCTTATGCCTACTCATGCAGTAGGTGATAATCTCTCAATTCTTAACATAATACACCATACAGACCCCTCAACAAACTGAAAGAACCCTATTATGAGTGAAACCAAAGATATTCATGTCAGACATGTCATAATTAAGATTCTGAAAGTGGAAGATAAAGAATAACTATTTTACATTACACTTAATACTGAAAGACTAAATGTTTTTTTGTTTTGTTTTGTTTTTTCCCAAAGAATGGGAACAAAGCAAAAATTTCCACTCTCACAGCTCCTACTCAGCATAGTGATGGATGTTCTAGCCACTGTAATTATAAAATTGTTTTAAAAAAAGAAGCATACAGATTGAAAAGCAAATTAAACTGTCTCTATTTTCAAATGACATCATTGTTTACATAGAAAACCTCAAGAAATCTACAAAAACAAAGCAAGATAAAAACAAGCAAACAAATAAATCGCTCCTAGACCTAGTAAGTAAGTTTAGCAAGGTCAGAGGATACAAGATCAACATGCAAAAATGAATCTGGTCTCTATGTACTAACAACAAACATATGAAAACTGCAAACCAAAATTAAAAACACAATGCAGTTTACAAACTCTCCTCAAAAAAAGAAAAACTTACACATATACTCAATAAAATATGTATAGGTTCTATATGCTGAAAATTAACAAAAAGCTGATCAAAGAAATCAAAGAAGGTCTAAATAAGTGGAAGGACATACTGCATTCCTGGATTGAAAGACACAGCAAAGTAATTTGTCCAAAACTGATTTAAAGGGTCAATGAAATTTCTTTCAACATCCCACTGAGAAATCAATATTAATTCTAACAATATAAGTAAGCATTTTAAAGCACATTTCTTCTAAAATTTATATGGAAAGGCAAAAGAAATAAAAGATTAAATGATTTGAAAATAAGAATAAAAATCTTAGGAATCACTCTACCCAACATTAAGACTTATTATGTAGCTACAATATCCAAGACAATAAGGTACTGGAGGATCGATGGAACAGAGCAGAAAACCCAGAAATAGACCTGAAAAAAACATGGTCAACTGATTTTAACAAAGGTGTAAAAGCAACTTAATGTAAGAATAACTTTCAAGAAGTGCTAGGGAAATTGGAGAAAATCCATATGGGAGAATAGAAAAGCAAAAAAGAATCTAAACAAAAACAACTTCACACCTTCTAGTAAAATTAATTAAAATTGATCATGAACTTAAATGCATAACATAAATGATAAGCATCCAAAAAATATGCAAAGGAGAAAAATTTCAAGATCCAAGGATAGGCAAAATGATCTTAGACTTGATTACAAAAGTATAATCTTTAATAGGAAAAACTGATAAATTGGATTTCATCAACATGAAAAACTTTCTCTAGAAAAATTCTGGGTAAGAAAATTGAAAGAAAAGCTAGAGACTGAGGAAAATATTTGAAAAAGATATATCTGATAAAAGACTAGAAAATTGAAAATATATAAATAATTTTCACAACTCAATAGTTTAAAACAAAAACCTTAAATTTAGAAAGTGGGCAAAAAGCATGAACAGACATTTCACTGAAGAGCATTTTCACATTAAAAGATGGAAACTATGTAAATTAAAGATGCTCAACATCATTATCCATTAGGAATATATAAATAAAAATCACAATGAAATATATACGACTATAACCTATCAAGTGGTAAAAATAAAATATAAAAAAAAACTACCAAATATTGGTGAGAATGTGGAAAATGTAGAATGATACAGGTACCCAGGAGAGCAAGAAGTTTTTTTTTTATAAAACTAACCACTGAATTACTATACAAGTCAGCAATTACACATTTTAGCATTTATCACAGAGAAATAAAAAATACTGTTCACACAGAAGCCTGTATATGAATCTTCATAGCAGTTTTAAGTGTCATGGCCAAAAACCAGAATTAGCTCAGCTGTCTTTCAGCAATAAGAACAAAGAAACCATAGTACCCAAGGCAATCTAGATTCAGTGCAATCCCTACCAAAATATCAATGGAATATTTCACAGAACTAGAACAAATAATTTTATAATTTGTATGGAAACATAAAAAACTTTGAATAGCTAAAACAATCTTAAGAAGAATGGAGTAGGAGGAATCACATGCCCTGACTTTAGACTATACAGATATAACTTAGTCATTGAAAACATAGTATGCTCTATGACACCAGGGCTTAGACATTTTTGGGGGGATCTATTTCTTTAGGCAAGGACAACAAAAGCAAAAATAAATGGGATTACATCAAACTAAACAGCTTTTTGCACAGAGAAGGAAACCATCAACAAAACAAAAGATAACCTAAAGAATGGGAGAAGTTTACAAATAATATGTCCAATAAGGGGTTGATATCTAAAATATACAAAGAACTAATACAACTCAAAACCAAAAAAATATAAGCAATTCAATTAAAATTAGGCAGAGGATCTAAATAGCCATTATTCCAAAGAAGACATACAGTTAAAACACACATAAAAAACTGCACAACGTTACTAACAATCAAGGAAATGCAAGTCAAAACCATAATGAGTTATCACTTCACACCTGTCAGATGGCTATTATCCAAAAAAAAAAAAAAAGGCAAGAAATAACAAGTGTTAGTGAGGACGTAAAGAAAAAGGGAAACTTCATGCAGTGTTGGTGGGCAGGTAAATCGGCATAGTCACTGTTGAAAGCAGTATGGAGGTTCTTCAAAAAACTAAAACAGAACTAATATATGATTCAACAATTCTACTCCTGGGTATTTATCCAAAAACAAAAAATAAAAAATAAAAAACACTAATTCAAGAAGATAGTTGCACTCTTATGTTCACTGCAGAATTATTTACAACAGCCAAGATATGGAAGCAACCTAAAGGTATGCCCATGAATAGATGAATGGATAAAGAACGTTATACACATACACATACACATAAATAATGTGAGATATATATAATACATATATAATGGAATATTACTAATCTATTAAAAATAATGAAACCTTACCATTTGTTACAATGTGTACAGAGCTAGAGTATTATGCTAAGTAAAATGTCAAAGACAAATACTGTATGATTTCACTTATATGTGGAATCTAAAAAAGCAAAAGAAAGAAACAAACCAAAACAGAAACAGATTCATATACAGAGAAAACACTAGTGGTTACCAGAGGGGAGGTATATGAAGGGTAAAATAGATAAAAGAGATTCAGAGGTACATATTTCCAGTTATAAAATAAATAAGTCAAGCAGATATAAGGTACAACATAGGGAATATATTCAATAACATTATAACAACCTTGTATTATGATAGATAGTAACTAGACTTGTACTGGTGATCAATTCATAATATATAGAAATATTAAATCACTATAGTGTACATCTAAAACTAATATAATATTGCAAATGAATTATATTTCAATTTTTAAAATGTAAAGAAATAAATACACATAAACACATATATATATACATATAAATGAGCACAAGTAAAATTGATGAAATCTGCCAAAAACTGGTGAATTTATATCAAATGTCAAAAATTTTGGTTGTGATGTTATACAATAGTATTGCAAAATGTTACTATTGGGGGAAATCTAGGTACAGAGGAATCTGCATTAATTATATCAACTGCATGTGAATTTACAATTATCTCAAAAAGTTTTCAGTTAAAAAAATAAATATCCAAGCAAAAATCTAAGGAGTGTAGTTATAGAACTTAGCACTCTTCACATATAAATGTGCACACACACATACACACATAATTTTAGACAGTTTTACTTATGCTTATACTGTAACTATATGTAGTATATTTTTTTCTTGTTAAATATAGACAGAATCTCTTAAACATCCTTTTTACAAAATGAAAGTGAAAACTTCCCTTCACTTTTCTACTTCCCAATCTCTTTCAGCTACTCTTATCTTTTTTAGTAGATATTTTACATTCTCTTTTGAAGGCATAATTAAAATTTCCATAATTTATAATAGGTAAATTTGAAAAGTAAAAGGTAAGGGGTAATTTTACTTTTCAGCAACAGAATGCCTAACTATGGTTAAAAAATAGAATATTTCTTTAATTACATAACAGGAGAAAGGTGCAAATTTTAACTAACTTGAATTTAACTTAAAGGCAATGGAAAAGTATTAAAACATTGAGAATATTAATAAATTATAAAGGACTGAAATATTTTTACTGTAAATAAAGATAAGGATATTTGACATTTCTTAGATGACTCCTCTCTTGGCTTTATGAGAGTAAATGTAAATTTTGTTCCTTCAAATATAACATATTCTTTCTAAGATTGCTGTTATGGTTCATACTCATAATTTTCAAGTGAGTTCTACTACAATATGCATATGTGTAATTATGTTTGTTATTATTTTCTATTCTGTTTAGAGCTCATGGTAAAAATCTGTATTATGATGTACTGCAGCATTTTCTTTGATAGTAAGCTACTGTCATTTAAAATATTATTTATTTCACATCATAACTAAACTCTGCTCTGAGACTCCAATTACATACATATCAGATTTTAACCTGAATCTGCTATTTTCATGCTATTTTATGTACTTTGTATCTTTTTTTTTTCTTTGTGTTTACTGTGCATATTTATTCTCTTTTCTAAAACTTCTCTCCTTAGTGGGTCCATTGATTTTTTTTTTTGTAGGCTTCCTTTCTCTCAAGTTCTCTAAGAAATTCTTGGATTTTTAATTTATACAAGACATTAACTCTACCTATTTTAAGTTTTTGTATGGTTAACTCCAATATCTGGAATTGTTAATAATTTCTATTATCTCCTTTTCCTCTTAGTTTACAGTTAAAATTTGTTCTTTTATGTGTCAATATTTTCGTTACTTTTATTACTTTGGTTGTGTGTCAGACATGGCATATGAAAAATATAGGACTTACCCACAGTAGTCCCTTCCTTTGAAGGGAATTTACTTTGTCTTCAGGAGTGTAATTGTGGTGATAAAACTAGAATATTTTGCAGCTACATTTCAGTCCTGGAGCTCTTTTTCTATTTCTTCCTACTTCAAAGATATCTAATCTTAGTGTTTCAAGTGAGTATTACTGTCTTATTTAAAGTTTCTCTTCTTTTGTGTTTCCTGAACCACAATTTTTGTCCAATGTTCTTTGGATCTCATATTCTCAGCCAGATTTTGGAATTACCAGAAGCCTCTTAGGGAAAAGCTGTATCAAATACTGTGTTCACATTCTGTGCCTTCCTTTCCCCTTGCATTTTGCTGCACAAATTCTCTCTGCCTTGGTAAATCTATGATGCCTTCAAACAGTGTTTTTTTGTTTATTTGTTTTTTAGATAAGTTTCCTAATTTCTATTTTCAGTGATAAACTTGGCCTACAATAAGTTAATCTACCACAACTACAAATTATGCTCCCCCCCCAAAATCTCTTGATGATGAAGATGAATATATATAGGGAAGAACTTAAAGAAATTATTCTATTAAATTGCTTACTTTACCTGACAGTGTTCCAATTATCTCCATGCAACTGAAGTCCTAATAAAGTTTTACTACATAGACTGAAAATATAAAACAACACAAATAACATTTTCTCCCTAAGGATTTATTATATTATGATATGTGATCAATTTTTTTTCAATGTAGAATTACTCTTTAAAATAAAACAAAGGTCAATATAGAACTACCATATGTTTAAGTCACCAAATCTGAATGTGTTTGAATTTATATATTTAATTAGGACTCTGTTACTTACTAAATTATTTCATATACATTATGGTAGTGAGAATTATAAAATGACCCCTCAAGATATCCTGCCCCATATTGATGTACACATTCTACATACCTCTAGAGATTGTGATTTAGATAGATTTTTCTCAAGAGATTAGGCTAAGTTATGTGAGACAGTTGACCTTAAGAAAGATTAATATATTAGACCTTACTTAATCACATGAGCCATTTAAAGTCAGATATTGAAAGCACTTGAAGGATTTGATATGCCATTGCTGGTTTAAAGATAGATGAATCACATGTGAAAGGATGTGGGCAGTCTCCAGGAGTGACAGCCAACAAGAAAATAGGGACTTCAATCCTTTTGCCACAGGAACTGAATTCTTCCAACAATCTGATGAGTTTTTCCTTTAGACTGGATGAGAACTTAGCCTTAATTTCAACTCTGTAATACAATGAGCACAGAACCCAGGCACATATTGCCAGATTTTTGAGCTACAGAACTTTCAACTAATAAATTGATGGATAGTATTTTAAGTCATTAAATTTGTGGTAATTTGTTAAACTGAAGTAGAAGAGTAAACCATTCACAATTTCATTTGATATTTTTGTAAAACCTCCAGTAGCAGTATGACAAGTGGTGTTGCCTTAGACAGTTAGGAAAGATTAAATATCTAACCTGAGGAATCCTTACCTGTTTCTTTTCTACTAATGGTGAGTCTGTATGTCTAGGGCTAAAACCAAGTGATGCTGAGAACAGCTTTGGGCTATGCCTTCTGTTATCTATCTGAATTGATTTCTCTAGTCTGATATGCACAATTCCTGATCTAATGAATAGTACTTTGAGACATTCTTCAGATTGACACTCAATTTGGAATTTGCTTGTGTTATATTTTGGTTTCATTGCTAGGTACTACCTAATGGCAAGTTTACAACTCTATACATAGAAGCCCACCAGGGCTTTGTCTGAGGCCAAAAACTAGATTATCTCAACAATGATCCCGTCATGAACCATGGTCACAGAAAGAAAAACTGCAAAACCAGAACTAGAACAAAAAATTGTGAGTTTAAGTTCATAGATTTTTGTTCCAAAGCAATGCTTGCAAAATACAAATACATAAACATGGATCAATGAGCAATCTAAAATACCATGTAAAATTTTTATAAGCACATTAAATCAATTCTGAAGCCATTAGAGATATCAGGTCTATCTGAGCCAACATTTTTTTTGGAAAATTTTCAAAATAAATTTTTGAAAATACTTCTAAAAAGTGATATATGAAAAAGATTTTAGGATATGAGCTTTTGAAATATACACAATACAAAGCATTTCTCTTCATATTTTAGCATAGTACATCAATTTTATCTTTTACCTGGTCACAGTCATTAAATCAATTCACCTAATATTTTCTTTTTCTCCTATAGATGAAGAATTAATGTGTACTTTGATAACAGCACTTAAGAATGCATTTGCCTATACTTTTTATTCCAATATACTTTTTATATGTATTTATTTTTATTAAATTATAATTGACATAGAATATTATATTAGTATCAGGTATATAACAGTGATTTGACATTTCTATACATCACAAATGATCAACACAGTATGTCTAGTAACTATCTGTCACAATATAAAGCTATTACAATACTACTGACCATATTCCTTAAGTTATACATTACATCCTTGTGACTTATTTATTTTATAAATGGAATTTTGTACATCTAAATCTTCTTCACTTATTTAGCTAAACCGCCCACTCTCTATCTACTCCCTGGCAACAACCAGTTTATTCTCTGTATCTATGAATTTGTTTTTGATTTTATGTTTGTTTAATTGTTTTGTGTTTAAGATTCCACATATGAGTGAAATCACATTGTATTTGCCTTTGTCTGACTTACTGCATTTTGCATTATACCTTCTAGGTTCAAAAATGTCACAAATGACAAGATTTTATTCTTTTTATGGATGAGTAATATCATTTATATATATATAAACATCAATGTTGCTATATATGTGTGTATATATATATATATATATATATAATGTCTTTATCAATTCATCTACTGATAGACATTTAGATTTCTTCCATATTTTGGATGTTATAAATAATTCTGCAATAAACAAGGGTGCATATATATTTCTGAATTAGTTTTTTTAAAATAAATACCCAGAAGTGGAAATGCTGAAGTGTTTAGTAATTGTATTTTTAATTTTTTGAGGAAACTCCATACTGTTCTCCATAGAGGCTACACTGATTTAGATTCACACCAACACTGTATACATGTTGTCTTTTCTCCATACCCTCACCAACACTTGTTATTTCTTGTCTTTTTGATAATAGCCATTCATCAGGTATGATGTCATTGTCGTCTTGATTCGCAGTTTTGTGAAAATTAGTGATATTGATAATTTTTCATGTGTCATTGGCCATGATTATATCTTCTTTGGAACAACGTATCTTCAGGTCCTCTGTCCATTATTTAATTCGATTTTAAAAATTAAGTTTGTGAGTTCTTTATATAATTTTTATATTAACCCCCTTATCAGACATATCATTTGCAAATATCTTCTCTCATTCTGTAAGTTAACTTTTAATTTTGTTGCCAATTTTCTTTGCTGTGTAAAAACTTTTTCAGTTTGATGTAGTCTAATTTGTTCATTTTTGCTTCTGTAGTCTTTGCCTGAGAAGACAGATCTAAAAAAATTGCTGTTAAAACATGTCAAAGAGCTACTGGCTGTATTTTCTTCTAGGAGTCTTATGGTTTGAAGTCTTACATTTAAGTCATTAATCCATTTTGACTTTATTTTTGTATATGATGTAAGAAAGTGTTCTAGATTCATTTTTTTGCATGTAGCTATTCAGTATTCTCAACACAATTTATTGAACAAGCTATCTTTTCCCTAAAGTAGATTCTTGGCTTCTTTGTCATAAGTTAATTGACCATATAAGTGTGGGTTTATTTCTAAGCTCTCTGTTCTGTTCCATTTGATCCATTTGTCTATTTTTGTGCCAGAATCATACAGCTTTGATTACTGTAGCTTTGTAATATAGTTTGAAATCAGGAGATATAATATCTTCAGCTTTGTTTTTTTATAATATTGTGTTGGGAATTTGGGATATTTTGTTGTCCCATGAAAATTTTAAGATTGTTTGTTCCAGTTCTGTGACCATTTCACTAGTATTTTGATAGGAATTGCATTGATTCTGTGGATTACATTTTTTTTCAAAAGCATATGAGAACATTCCCCAGAATAGATCATATGATAGGCCATTAAACAAGTCTCAGTAAATTTAAGAAAACTGAAATGATATCAAGCACCTTTTCTGATCAAAAGTTTGGGAGCCTAAAATTCAACTAAAAGAAAAACAAACAAACAAAAATGCACAAACACAAATAGGAGGAGGTTAAACAATATGCTACTAAACAACCAATGAATCACTGATGAAATCAAAGAGGAAACAAACAAACAAAAAATGTGGAGACAAATGAAAATGAAATCTTAGTAATCAAAAATCCCTGTGATGCAGCAAAAACAGTTCTAAGAGGACATTTTATAGTCATAAAATCCTACCTCAGGGAAAAAAAAAGTCTCAGATAAACAACCTGACCTCACACCAAAAAGAACCAAAGAAAAGAACACCAAATAAAATGCAAAGACGGTAGAAGGAAATAAATCTCTAAGACCAGAACAGAAAAAAATCAAATGTTGACTAAAAATTAAAACAAAAAATAGAGAAGATTAATGAAACTCAGAGCTAGTTTCTTGAAAATATAAACAAAATTAATAAACGTTTAGCCATAGTCATCAAAAAGAAAAGAGAGAGTCCAAATCCATAAAATCAGAAATTAAAAAAGAATTTACAAGCAACACAACAGAAATACAAAGGACCATAACAGGTTACTATATGTTTATGAGCAAATAAACACCAATAAAATGGACAGACTAGAATAAAGAAACAAATTACTAGAAATGTGCAATCTCCAAAAACTGAACCAGAAAGAATAGAAAAGATAACCAGGCCAGTTACTATTAATGAAATTGATAAGACAAGCAAACAAACAAAACCAAAAAACAAACTCCCAGCAAACAAAGTTGCAGAAGCAGATGGCATCACAGGTGAATTCTACCAAACATTTACAGAAGAGTTAACACCTGCCTCAAAATATTCTGAAAAATTACAGTGGCAGAGGATTCCTGACTCGTTCTTAGATTCTAGCATCACCTTTGTAATAAAACCACACAAAGATATTACAAAAAAGATGTGATACACTATACTTAAAAATTGAAGAATAAAAACAATATAATTATTTCAACAAATGCAGAAAAATATCTTGAAATAACTGAATATTAATTTATAATAAAAAACTCTCCAGAGAGTGGGTATAGAGGCAACACAACTTAATGTAATAAAGACCATATACGACAAGCCCACAGTTATCATATTCAATGCTGAAAAGCTGAAAGCATTTCCTCACAGATCAGGAATGATACAAGGATGCTTACTCTAACCATTTCTATTAAATATTTTATTGGAAGTCCCAGCCACAGCACTCAGACAAAAAAAAAAAAAAAAAAGACATAAAAAGAATACAAGAAGAAGTAAAACTGTCACTTTTTTTTGCAAATGGCATATCATTATACATAGAAAATTCTAAAGATACTACCAGAAACTATTAGAAGTTGTCAATAAATTTGGTAAAGTTTCAGGATACAAAATTGATATTCAGAAATCTATTGCATTTTTATACAACAGCAACAAACTATCAGAAAGACAAATTAAGGAATAATTCCATTTACAATCTCATCAAAAAATTATAAAGTACCTTGCAATGCACCTAAGGAGATAAAAGACCTATATTCAGAAAACTGTAAGACATTGATGGAAGAAACTGAAGATGACACAAACGGCGGAAAATATACTGCATACACAAATTGAAAGAATTAATATTGTTCAAAGGATCCTGATACCCATGGCAGTCTAAAGATTCTACACAATCCTTATCAAAACATCAATGGTATTTTTCATGAAACTAGAACAAATAATTCTAAAATTTGTGTGGAATCACAAAAGACCTCAAATAAAATCAAAAACAAAAACCTTGAGAAAGAAGAACAAGCTAGAAGTATCACAATTCCTGCTTTTAAACTATATTATAAAGCTATAATCATCAAAACATCATGTTACTGGCACAAAACCATAGTTCAATGGAACAGAATAAAGAAATCTGAAATAAATCCACATTTACATGGGCAATTAATTTATGGCAAAGGAAGCATGAATACATGATGAGGAAAAACACCCTCTTCAATAAGCAGTGTTTGGAAAACTGGATAGTCACTTGAAAAATAATCAACCTGGACTGCTCTCTCATTCTCCACACAAAAATATGTTCAAAATGGTTTAAAAACAAATATAAAGCCTTAACTCATAAAACTTCTTGAAGAAAACATAGGCTGTAAGCTCTTTGACATTGGTCTTAGTGTTCAGTTTTTCCATATGTCTCCTCGGGCAAAGAAAACAAAAGAAAAAATAAACAAGTGGGACTACATCAAACTAAAAAGCTTTTGCACATTAAGGAACTATCAATAAAACAAAAAGGCCACCTACTGAAAGGAAGAAGTTATTTGTATTTGATATATCCAATAACGGGATAATATACAAAATAAACTAAGAATCCATCCATCTCAACATCAAAAAAGCAAAGAAAATGGACAAAGTATCTGAAGAGACATTTTTCTAAAGATGACATATAGATGGCTTAAAGGCACATAAAAAATACTCAGTATCACTAATTATTAGGGAAATGTAAATCAAAATCATGAGATAACACATCATACCTCTCAGAATGGCTATAATCCAAAAGACAAAAACTAGCATGTGTTTTCCAGGAAGTGGAGAAAAGGGTACACTCAAGCATTGTCGGCTGAGTTGAGCCACTAGGAAAAACAGTACAGAGGTTTCTTAAAACACTAAATATAGAACCACCGTATGATCCAGCAATTCCATTCCTGCGTATTTATCTGAAGGAATGAAAATATTAACTGGAAAATATACATGCACCATTATGTTTTTTGAGCATTATTTACAATGGCTAAGATATGGAACCGACCTAAATTCTCACAATAATGAATAAAGATGATGTGATATACAATAATATAAGACTAGAAATCTACTACAGGGAAATAAAAAAATTGCAAAAAGCACAAACATGTGAATGCTAAAAGATATGCTACTAAACAACAAATGGATCACTGAAGACAAAAGGAAAAAAAAAATACCTGGAGACAAATGAAAAGGAAAACAGAATTATCCAAATCGATGGGACACAGCAAAAGTAGTTCTAATAGAAAATTTATAGCAATAAAACTTTCCTCAGAAAACAAGAAAAATCTCAAATAAAGAACCTAATCTTACAACGAAAGGAATTAGATAAAGAAGAACAAAGAAAACCCAAATTTAGTAGAAGGGAATAAATCATAAAGATCAGAGTAGAAATAAATGAAATAGAAGCTAAACATACATAAATAAATATATAAAAAAATAAACATATATTAAGATAAATGAAACAAAGAGCTAATTTTTAAAAAGGAAAACAAAATTGATAAACCTTTAACCAGACTCATCAAGAAAAAAAGAGAGAGGGCTCAAATAAAATCATAAGTGAAAAAGGAAAAGTTATAACTGTCACCAAATACAAGGGATCATAAGCAATTACTAGAAACAACTATATGTCAATGAATGGACAACATAGAAGAAATAGACAAATTCCTAGAAATTTGCAATCTCCCAAGACTGTACCAGGAAGAAGTAGAAAATATGAACAGATCAATTACCAGTAATGAAACTGAATCAGTGATTTAAAAAAATTCCAAAAAAACATAAGCCCAGGACCAAATGGCTTCACAGGTGAATTCTACCCAAAATTTAGAGAAGAGTTATTAACACCTACCCTTCTCAAACTATTTCAAAACATTGCAGAGGAAGGAATGCCTCCAAAATTATTCTATGAGGCCAACATTGCTGTTACTAAAACCAGACAAAGACATCACAAAAAAGAAAATTATAGGCCAATATCGCTGATGAACATAAATACAAAAATCCTCAACAAGATATTAGCAAGCTATGATAGCAAGCTACAATTACAAGGCTATCAAACCCCACAATCAAGTGGTATTTCTTCTAAGGATGGAAGGATTTTTCAATATCCACAAATCTATTAATGTGATATGCCACACTTATTAGTCACAGAATAAAAATTATATGATCATCTCAATAGATGCAGAAAAGTATTTTGAAAAAATTCAACATCTGTTCATGATAAAAACTCTTCAGAAAGTGGATATAGAGGAAAAATACCTCAACATAATAAAGGCCACATATGGTAAACCCACAGTTAACATCATACTCAATGGTTTAAAGCTAAAAGTATTCCCTTTCAGGTAAAGAACAAGACAAAGATGCCCAGTCTCACCAATTTTATTCAACATATTATTGCAATTCCTAGCCACAGCAATTAGACATGAAAAGGCAATAAAAAGAATCCAAATTGGAAAGGAAGAAGTAAAACTGTCATGGTTTGAAAAACAAAGTACGAAACTATCCATAGAAAATCCTAAAGATGCTACCAAAAAACTGCTAGAGCTCATCAATGAATTCAGTAAATTGGCAGGATACAAAATTAATATACAGAAATCTGTTATATTTCTATTCACTAACAGTAAACTATTAGAAACTAAAAAAAAAAAAAAAAAACAAAACCATGGATTAAAGATCTAAATGTAAGAGTGAAAACCATAATATTACTAAAAGAAAACATAGGTAGAACACTCTCTGAAATACATCATAGCGATATTTTTTGGATCCATCTCCTAAGACAAAGGAAAAAAAAGCAAAAATAAACAAATGAAGTCTAATTAAACTTATAAGTGTTTTGCACAAAAAAGGAAATCACTGACAAAGTAAAAAGACAACCTACTGAATGGGAGAAAACATTGACAAATGATATGACCAATAAGGGATGAATATCCAAAATCTTTAAACAGCTTATACAATTAAATATTTAAAAAACAACCTGATTCAAAAAAAGGGAAGAGAATCTGAATAGACACTTTTTCAAAGACATACAGATGGCCTGTAGGCAGAGGAAAAGATGCTCACCAACACTAATCATAAAAAAAAAAAATGCAAATCAAAGCCACAATGAGATATCACTTCATAGATGTCAGAATGGTTATCATCAAAAAGACCACAAATAAAAAATGTTGGTGAGGATCTGGAGAAAAGAGAACACTTGTGCACTGTTGGTGGGGATGTAAATTGGTGCACTCAATGGGGAAAACAGCATGTAGTTTCTGGAAAAAAAACTAAAAATAGAATTACCTATGATTCTTCAATTCCATTCTTGGCTATAAGAAAATGAAAACATTGGTTTGAAAAAATGCACACACCTCAATGTTCATAGCAACATTATGTACAGTTGCCAAGATATGAAAGCAACCTAATGTCCACCAACACATGGATGAATAAAGAAAATATGTATGTATTTAGAATGAAATACTATTCAGCTACTGAAAAGAATTAAATTTTGCCATTTGCAAATCATAGATGGACCTGGAGTGTATTATCCTTAGTATAGTAAGTCAGACAAAGAAAAATACTATATGTTATCACTTATATGTGAAATCTAAAAAATAAAACAGACCAGTCAATGTAACAAAAAAAAGAGACCCACAATTATACAGAACAAACCTAATGGTTACTGTGGGGACAGAAAAAGTCAAGGGGCAATATAGGGTAGGAGGTTAAGAGTTACAAATTACTGTGTATAAATTAAATAAGCTACAAGGATATATTAGACAGAACAAGAGATATAGCAGTATTTTATAATAACTATAAACAGAGTCGATCTTTAAAAATTGTGAGTCACAAGTGTTGTACACCTAAAAGTTATATAATATTATAAATCAACTATACCTGAATAAAAAAAAACTGGGACACATTAAAAAAGAGCTATATAAATATATATAAATCTATACATGTAATAAATTCATAAACACACACACAAAAATATTTCAAGTTATTTTCAATCAATTAAAAATGCTATGGATAAACTTTGTTCAACTTCCACATAAAAATTAGATATTTAGTTTCTAATAAACGTATTCTATTTGTTACTCAATAAAATGTATAGAGATATATACATAACAGAATATTACTCAGCCATTAAAAAAAATGGAATCTTGCCATTTGTGAAAACATGGATGGACCTAGAGGGTATTATGCTAAATGAAATAAGTTAGACAGAGGAAGTCAAACACTGTATGATTCACCTATAAGTGGAATCCAAAAAAAACAAAACAAATGAACAAACATAACAAAACAGAAACAGAATTACAGATATAAAGAACAGGTAGACGCCAGAGAGGTGGATGTTGAATGAAAAATAGATAAGGGAGATTAAAAGGTACAAACTTGCAGTGTCAGCATAAATGATTCCACTAAATGTACAGTGAAATGTACAGTATGAAATGTACAGTGTGGGGAATGCAGTCAATAACTATGAGATATCTTTGTATGTTGCATATCTTAACCAGATTTATTATGGTGATCATTTTGAAATATATAGAAATATCAAATCACTATGTTGTGTAACAGGAACTAACATAGTGTTGTAGGCCAATTACATTTCAAAACAAACACACTCATAAAGAAATCAGATTTGTGGTTAATAGAGAGTGGTGGTGGGGTGAAATTGGATGAAGGCAGTCAAAAGGTCCAAACTTCCAGTTATAAGATAAGTATTAGGGATGTAATGTACAACATAATAAATATAATTAACACTGATGGATGTTACATATGAAAGTTGTTAAGAGAGTAAATCCTAAGTGTTCTCATCACAAGGAAATTTTTTTCTATTTCTTTAATTTTGTATCTTTATGAGATGATGGGTATTCACTAAACTTACTGTAATAATGATTTCATGATGCATATAATTCAAAACATGCTGTACACATTAAACTTATACATGGCTGGATGTCAATTACATCTCAATAAGACTGGAAGAAAAAGATTTGTAGCTCAAACATGTACAGCTTTGCATAAGTCAATCACACCTCCATAAAGCTATCTTTAAAAATAAATTCTTGTGGCCTTTGAATTTGGTAATATTACCCCATCAGTCAAAAGCAGTGACCTGACAGAAATATAGACTGTCCTATTGAAGGCTAAATTATGGTACCAACTGGAAGATAAAGTCCTACAAATGTCATGACCAGTCATGGCCAATATACAATGCCCTCTCACCCAGAGACGGTAGGCATTGCCTTGAGAAACATGAGGTGAAATTGAGAAGATCCCCTTTCACTATGACTTTAACAATCAACATGTTTTGCCTTCTGTCTCTGGAAAAGATTAGAGAACAAAGTGACCAACAGATGAATGCATTCACCAGGAAAAGTATAGGTTCAGATGAAATGGAATTTGAGACTGCTTTCTAGTCACTTAGCTGAGAGATTAATTTATTCCAATTATGAGGGAGAAACTGGTTTCTGTTATGTAATGGGGCAGAGAGGACTATCTTTGGGACCTAGTTAATTCAACAAGATGTTCCTTAGCACTCCTTCATACCGTGTTACTGATCAGTGGGAAATGATATCAACTGTCTAGGGAAAGATCATGAAGGGCTCATACTCTACAAGAATAAAAGTTCATGTTACCTGACCAAGAACCCAGTACAGCTGAATTGCTGGCAGATAGAGAAAGGAGATAACAGAGTGGATTATGGCAGGACAAAGCTATATTTTGCAACTTAGGGTTTAAGATGAAACAGAGGGTCTATGGATGAAATAGCAGTTACAATTTTTGGTTTATGTTTAGAAACTGTTTCTTTTTTAAATTTCTCCTTTACTGCCTATATATCTCATAGGAAAATACTTTCTATGAAAATATTTGGTGATGGCTAATATTTAAAGTGTTAGGAAAAAGTGATATTACTTGGTGATGACACAGGAAATGATGGGACCTCCTGGTCCCATGTGCTGAAATCATAAAATCTTTACTTTATGCTTCTAGTTTTCCTATACTAATAACTCAAAGAGAGTATCTTTGAATTATTTCTATTAAAACTATATATAGTACATCATGAACGTGTATATACATTAGCTTTTAGGAGTTTTTTTCTTTTTCCATCATAGTCAATGTATACATGTCATGAATGAATCAATTAAAACTAATAGTCACTTAAATGGTAAACTTTGATTTGAATTATTGATTTATATACTTTGTTTATATAACAATTCATCTTTTCTCATTTGTCTGAATACATTTTTGTCCAATTATTTTTCAAAGTAGCCTATTAATTGAATCAATAATGATAAAGATAATCAATCTATGTGTGACTGTACTAATTATACTACTTTTAGTTGTATTGATTTGGACAGCTATTTTGGCATTGTGTAAACCAATTACAAATGAAATACGAGTTATCTTTTATTTTGGAATACATTTATCATATCAAAATTTATTTTAAAATGTATAAACCTATAACTAGACATATATGTAAAATGTTAAATTTATTACACAGCCATGTATTTCAAAACTTTGTATTAGTTAATGCTTTTGTTAACCTTTTCTTTTTTCCTTTCAGAAACATTGAGAGCTACTGTTTTTTTTTTTCATTGCAATCTTAGCATGCATTTATCCACTAAAGACTATGCAGGTTGCTTAGCAAAGGGAGCTTTGCACTGTAACTCCTTTGTCATAGAATAAGTGATCATCTCTGTCTTTACATGTAAACAGTAGAAGGGCTAATCCTGTCTTGGAGTATCAAAGCATTTCAATTCTGTTTCTAAATGATAAGTGGCCTTGAACAAAGAAAGGTATCTAACCTTCTTACACGTTCTGCATAAATAAGAAACGTTATTTAATTGGAGCAAGCTGCATGAAAGTGGGGCTCCTGGTTAAAGAGATTAAGGTGTTATTTATTATATTGGTGAGAGTCAGATTCTTACCCATGTCAACTGCCCATAGTATATTCAAATTTTTCTTTCTTTGAAAACCCACCACACTGATACCATTAGAGAGCACCTATGAAGTATCTTAAAGATATAAGTAAAATTATAAATATTTTAAATGTGTTTTGGATTTTTTTCATTGTTTAGGAACTTCTTTCAGCAATCAATAGCTGAATGTTTGGAAATATGATCCTGTTTATATAACTGTTTTTCCTATTGGAGAAACTCATAAAATTCAGTGTTTTTATCTTGATTTAGAATGTTACCTTATTCCTGAGGGAAAATAAAAATGAATCTCAAAGCTATAGACTTGTTGCATTTGGCATTTCAGAAAAGCTGTTCAAAAGACCCAGCTATCAGGAATTGTGATCTAGCTCTGATTTGAGTCAGAGGTTAACAAATTCACCAGAAAAGGATTATAAGTGGTCACCTCTTTCCTTGTTACCATTTTGTTTGATGAACAATTTATTCTCTTTGAAACTAGTATAAGGACTTAGCTTAACAAGTGCTGCCATAATTGGATTGATATATCAGATTCTTAAGGAAAACTTTTCAACATACATAAGGGATATCATATTGACAATTAATAGAGAAAAGCCTTTAAAAATTGGGTAAGTGGGAAAATATAAACAAATAAAATTTTAATCTTGCCCCACTAAAGAAAATTAGCTAAAACATGAATACAGAACTAGCTATAAAAAAAGAATTAGCTACAACACTAAAATCCTTTGTAAATGCAACAGATGATGTAACTAACATAAAATATAATGTGAATTAACTTGAACATTTGGTTTCCTACAAATCATAGTAACACTATCATATGGAATATTCCCATTCCAATTTTAATCTCACACATATAAGCTCTACATGGATATTTACCAAGAAATCTGATTCTTTTTATTAAATTTCAGAAACTATGACATATAATTTCTTGTCATATTTCCTAAGAAGCAAAGGAAAATGGAATTTGTTCATACTATTTTAATGAAAAATTCATGCTTTCACTTGTGTCAGCTTAATTGTAAAGATTTGTAATTTAGAGAAGTCATAAAACCAATGTACTATGAAGGTTCTTAACTGTTGGAGCTAATGGTGAATCAATTTCAGTGCCTTGTTCATTGAAGATGCTGTGATTATATTAGAATCATTTATAAGAGGATGTCCATTTCTAGTTGTCTCAAAATTAGAAAATGAAAAACATAATCAGCCTCTCATGGTGTTCTTAAAGTTTTAGGGAAAAATGAGTGAAATACGAAGTGCATCTAGCAATGGTGTGAAAAGATTAATCACACCATTGCTAGATGCTTTTCATATTACATACTGAATAAGCAAGATGACAGAGCTGATTGATCTCACTTGAAATTGTAAAATTAAAAAAAAAAATTTAACAGCACAATTTCTCTACCTTGTGACCCATCCCTATCACCACCATCCCTTATATTCACTAGTCTATTATTACCTGAGTCCTTGTTGTAAAAAGATCATTTTTCATAAGTTAACAAACATGAAGAGACAGTTATACATAAATACATCTTCAATGAACACAAAAGCAAGCCTATGTAATGGTGAGATATCTTAAGCACCTTTTAAACAAAGGAGTCTTCTTTTTCATTGAACTTAATCACACTTTGTAACCAAAGGAAGAACAAAGTTATAGTTGTTTTCTAAATGTATAATTTAGAAATCTGTGTATTATAACAATAAAGCTATTTATTAATGAGCTAAATATTACGCTGGGACAAGATCAAGCTAAGAAAGTTAAAATCAAAAATTAAAATACGTTTCAAAATAAGTGGCTTCTCAAATTGCATGGTAATCATTAAATGGCCAATTCTCAACAATTACATGCAATGAAAACAATAAAAATATTTATTATAAAGAGTTAAATAGCATTTTTTCCAATTGGTATTACCTCAAATGTGTACTTTCATGTGACACAATTTTGCATAATAAAATCTGCAGGACATCAGTAAAATAAAGGAGATCAGTGTATGTATTTAAGGCACTTTAAATGTAGATTGTAAACATGAAAAGATTTAATTTATATAAATTCAGAACCTAGATTCAGTTTAGATGACTACGCTAATTTTCCCATAGTTTCCGAAGTGTTCTAGGACATTATAAGCAGATGCACCTTTTCCATTCAAGATTGTAGACAAATATTCAGCCATTTAATTCTCAGTGATATACATTACTTTTTAAATTTAGCGTTAATAATAAACCACATCAATCTAATTATTTTTGTAAATTTATTTATAATAATGTAACCATTTATTGACTAGTAACTGGGTATCAGGTATTAATAGCTAACAATAGCTAGCATTAGCTATTTTAGAAGAGTCATAGCCTAGAGATCAGGAGTTAAATTTGCAGAGGTTTGATAACATACATAACAATATGGCTTGTAAGTGGCAAAATTTGTATTTAAAGAGTTGGTGTCTAAAACTGACTTTTTCCCATTATACTTACTTTCTACCTATATAATTTTCTTTTAAAAAAGTTGTCTGAAATCTTATTTCCTTCCATAGCATCATTTTAAGTTCATGTAAGTCCTCTTCCTTTAGTAGAATTGTACCAGGGCTATAACAATTTTACTTGAGTGGTATTTGGATTTAACAACCAATGAACTACTTAAATTTGTCTGGCACTCTAACCGCTATATCTATATTCATACCTATATAGAGAAGCTCTAAGATTCATTGTTTTGATAGTGAACATCTTGGATTTTACTAATATTTCTGTTAGTACATTTAAAAAACAGATTCAGGATTATTTGCATTAAATGAATCAGAATATCATTACTCCTAGTCACTGATATTTGATAATTACCTGGTTGATAGACTATAACCAGTTAAGGATAACAGCATAATGTATGGATATCTATGCTATGATCATCTCCAAAGAAATCTTCAGTTTCATTCACATTTTCAAATCACATTTCATTACTGTCTAATATTTTATATTTTTTGATACAAAAAGTAAAATTCAATTTGGAATATTATTTAACTTGTATTGTGTGAGTAATGATTTTAGTAACCCCTTCTAAGTCTCAATTAAATCAAGTAGGAGAGGTTTCATGATGGCTAACACTCCATTATTTTCCATAGTTCACATAATCCCCCTATCAGGTGTGTAAAAGCCCTGATGTGGTCCTTCTTTAATCATAATCCTCCTCATCAAACAGCATCTTGCAGCTGCTTAGCTTTTTCTCTCATCTGTTGGGACAAGCATCATTACTGCTAAGAACTTTATAAGTCATTCTTTTTCCTTTGAATAACAATGTAGGTTCAGGATTGCAAAAATTGTCATTCATTGGGTATCCTCTGGTAATGTAATGAACAAAAGGTGGCTGCTGTCGCTTAGCCACTCCATCAGGAATTGTGTTTATTCTGTCTGACAACTACAAAGACTTCTAATTTCTGAGAACAATTTCTCTCTGGTTCATTCTAATCACTAAGGACCCTGCTTCATTTTAAAAATGAGAGAAATAACCCAGTATTTAGAACAATTTCCACTCCAACTGTGAAAAGCAAGCTCAGTGTTTTGCTGTATTTTTGTTACAGTTTCAAAATACTTTTCCCACAATGCCTGAACATGTGGATTTTAAAAAACAATACAATGTGCAACATTACCTCAGCATCTGTTCACTATGTAGCCTCTGAATTATTTTATTGGATAGGTTTCATATACTTGTTCTGTTAAAATTCATAAATTTTTCAGCATGCTAGGTCATAAAATAACATCAATATACTCTCTTACTTAAATTTGTGATATTTATTTCCTTATTAAATTATAGTGGCTTTTGTACACCAGTTAAGAGATAAGCTGTAGAAAAAGTGTTACCTAAGGAACATTTCAAACCTATACTCCCTGGTTTTCACATCCCCCAACAAACTTCCAAATACAATAGGCCAAAAGAAAATCCATAAATCTTTACAGTATTTTCCCAAAGCTGCTAGGTGAGTCTAATGCAGAGCCTGTTTTTTTAAACTTGTTATAGCACATGAGAACAAATTTAAGGCAACTATATGAAGTGGTTATATGGAAGCTCATCTCATTCCCATTGCTACCATCTGAGAAATAAAGTATAGACTGCTAAAATTGAAAAGAATGAGGAGAAAAAATACAAGTAATTGATTCTGGCAAAAAAAAAAAAAAAGGCAGAATGTGAGCAATTTTTGATGTTGTCTGTCTACTGAAAAGCATACTTTACATTATGTTGTAGTTTGCAGGATCTAAACACATTGTACTTGTGACCTATTTGGCTCTTGGAACAGCACAAAAATGAGAGCAAATAAATATATTTTCAGATAAAGAGTAGCTGAGAGAATTTTTGCTTAACAATTTGCATTTTTATTTCGACTTTTTCTGTTTTAGATTTAAAGTGGTGTGTACCTTTTAGGCAACATACCATCCAGTGTTGATTTTTTTTAATCCAGTTTAATAATTTTGGTCAGTTAATCAAATTCTTTCATTCATTTATATTTAAGGCATGATTAATGTAATTAGACTTCAGTCTGCTGTACTGCTATTTGATTTCCATTTATCCTTTCTATTTTTCTTTAAATCTCTTACTTCCTTTCTGACTTCTTTTAAGTTAATTTATTTATTTTTACTATTCAATTTGATTTTCTTGATTGGCATTCTTGATCACCTTCCTTTTATTTTTCTGTTCATAGGTGTGCTAGGGCTGAAGCAGAGAACAAAAAACCCGACTCCATTATTCCTTTGGCTCTAACCTCCATACTCCGTTGCTTGTGCTTATTCATGCTGGCTCTGAACCTTTGTCTCACCAGCCAATCAGCAAAACAATGTTGCCTATAGCCTGAAATACAGAGATTAAAAAGTTGCAGGGAAGAAAATAATATCTGTCTTGTTGAAGGTTTACAGGAACATTGAGACCAGATCTACAGGAACAGCTAAAGAACAAAGGATATCCTCTTAAGGGCCTGGCCAGCAACATGAAATCTGCAACAACCAGCCACAGTCCCTCCCCTGTCAGTAAGAAAGAAGCATGAACTCTAACTTAGGGAAGATGGTTCTTTGGGACACTAGTCCACAATCTTCCTGGTTTGCTAGCTTTCCAAATAAAGTTGCTATTCTTTGGTGTGACACTTTGTCTCTCCATTTACTGGCCCATTGTGCAGTGAGCAGAACAAGCTTGGATTCAGTAGCAGGGATATCAGTGTGTACACTTAACTTACCAGAGAAAACTTATAGTTGATATTGATAATGATTTAAGATATTAAGGCTGACACACTCCTGGGAAACCCACACTTCTCTGTTGAGTAATGCTTATTTGAATATTTTTAAATCTAGCTTTATGGTTATTCATTATGGAAGCGCTAATGTTAAACAAATTATTCTATCCTTGGTGGATGCAGAAGTTTTCTGTTTGGTATCTAAAGAAGTGATATAGATGGTTCTATGTTGTTTAGAGGCAAAGAAGATAAAGAGAGTTCCCTTGTGTTTGAGGTACATATTTGTGATTTAAATAAAGTTATAACATAACAAGCTCAAATTCAGGTGAAGGGCCAGCCTGGATATGTATGGATATCCCTCCTGTGGATCTTTTAATCTTAGGGCTGCATAAGATTTTCTAGAAAGTGAATACAGAGAAGATAAAATGTCTAAAGACCAAAGATAGAGCATTCTGATATCCAGATGTCAGAAGGATATATAATAACTACCTAAGAATTCAGACAAGTAATGGAAACTGAGCTGGGAGTTTATAAATACCCTAGAAAACAAGGAAAGAAATCATGCTAAGCAAGAGGAAACATGACAGTTATGAAAATATACCTGTAAAATCTACTACGTAACTGACTGCTAGGCCAAGCTGCTGTGCTCTGAATCCATCTCCACATTAACACTAGATCCACATCTTATATATGCTGCTGTGAGCAAATAAGAGAGTGCACACTTGCACACTTTTCTGATGGATGACACCTGTTTGAAGATTCCCCACGAGTTTGCTGAAAATTTTTTCGACCTGTACAGCAGATTGTCCTCCTTCCCTTTATTCTTCCTTTCATTCCTTCTTTTCCTTCTTTCCATTTCTTCCTTCCTTTCTTTCTTTCATCTATTCTTCTTAGGACTCAAACCTACATTATGATCTGATGATTCTGAAAACTTTTTTTTTTTTTTTTTGGCTCCCTCTCTATTTTCCTTCACAGGAACTTTCCTTAACTCAATCTTGTTCCTATTCATTCTTTCTGCCTCTCTGTGATTGACACCATGCAATAATCTTTATAGGAAAGCAAAGAAACAGCATTCTAAAGAGAAGCTATGCTTTATTAGAGTGGTGGGATAAAAGTAAACTTTCAGTGAAGACTTTTAATTTATTGGGAGTGTTCTGACTAAACTATAGTACATACACCTAGCATTGTTTGGTAGAGATGGAAGGGATGGAAGACTCAGTCAGATCAGAAGTGTAGAGCCACAATGAGAAGACATTCTAGGTCAGGAGATAGGACCTGAGAGTCCATGGCCTCACCGAGTAATAGATTTTAAATATACATACACACAGCTATGTATGTTTATATACAGCTATGCACATATATACATATGTACACATATGTACATGTGCATATATACACCTCTGTGTGTGTGTGTCTGTATGTATGATGAGATTAAACCAAGGGTTTTCTTAGGAGAAGTAAATCATTAGTGCATGCTTGGTTTACTCTTTCAGAAAGCTTTTGAGATAAGAATGAAGAGGATTGAGGGAAGAAAGTTAAGATTGCCAGAAGCACTAAGATTTATTCACTTTTATATAGAGTCTAGGAGAGAACAACAAAGGAAAAGAGCCAAGTCAAAAAGTGCCCCCTTGTAAAAAATGTAAATATATTTTGGTTTTGATATTTTGACAAATATTAAAAATGGAGATTTATTTTATGAAGAAAAATAGGATGTTAAGATGAAACAAGATTTCCTACCCACACACAGCAGAAAATAATTTTAAATTCTACAAATCATTATACATATATGTAATGAGCTTACCAAGTATATTTACATATTTGTTTCTCTTAAATCACATAAATAATAGAAACATTTTAATAACCTGAAAATGTTGAAAGAATAAAGATAATTTTGCTCTTCAGCATATTGATTTGTAGAACATTTTATTATATGTAGAATATAATTATATATTTATATGTAAAATATATGACAAATATAAGAATACAACAAAAGTGGCAACACTTTCTACTTGAACTTAAAAGTTTAAAGTAAAATAAATATAATCCACCGTAAATTCAACCTGCAGACCTGGGCCACAGGCACTACCATCACAGGCATTACCATTTTAGAGGTATCCGTTTGAAACCAAGTGTCTGCAGGGAGACTGGGCAGTTACTGCAGCTAGGGTGCAGACGTGTAGACTAAGATGTCACGTGTACATATTTGGATGCTAAAACCAGAAGCTGGAAGAGAAGGCTGATAGACAGACCAGGGGCAATGAGCCCGCTCTCTGTGTGCTAACCCACTGTGTAGCAGGACTCAAGGAGCCTAATGATTCTAAATCCAAACCTATGTTCTCAAGTCAGTTTCAAGATATATTTGTCAATATATATCAAATAAATAGCTTGATTTATGATTTTAAAAGTATAGACATAGTTTTTGGACCTATGTTTGTATTTGGCTCAGGCTGTGTTAGAGGCAAGCCTGTCTAGGTTAAAGTTAATTCTCGTTACTGTCATAACGTAAACACACAAATACGACAGATAGTATCTTTATTTTTCAGGCATGCTACTTATTCTTATTTTAATAAATGTATTAAACTATTAACATAAGAAAAATAGGACCAGATGTGCCTCTTGCAAGTAGTTCACTAGCATACTTCAGATATAAAACTTGAGAAGTACATTGAACACTTCAGCTTTCTCTACCATAAATGTTGACAATCACCTGAATTAATGTGATTAAATTAACTTGAATTCTCTACTTGACCAAATAAGTCCCACAAACAGATTTTTACTGTGTCAAGAATCATCTGAATTATGAAGAGCAAATTCAGCGTTGACATGCTTAAAATTTGAAGTAGTTACAGTCATGCTTACTCCTCTTTCCAACCCTTGGCAAAATAAATCCTTTTTTCTACTTTTTTAAATGTCCTCTTCCAACAAGACCTTAAAATCTTTTAAGATTACTTCAATATATAATCATATATTTAAATAACATCAGTCTTTTAATTAATAATTTTTATCTAATCAATACACATTAACTTTTCTAAATAATATTTTAAGTCCAATGAGAATATTTCTTATACCACTGATATCATTTTTATGCATTCTTCTTTATATTACTATTTTTATTATTATACTTTTTAAATTTCCTCATTTATTAGGCCTAAACGAAAATGGCATATCTTACTAGCTCAATAAATTTCAATTTATTATTTAATCCAAATATTCTTTGAGATACAAGCTGTATACACAAATCACACATTTATTCAATATATAGTTATAAATATAATGTATATTTTATATATAAATATATACACATAATATGCATGTTTTTATAAATACATATTTAACATATATATATATATATATATATATATATATATATATATATATATATATATATATATAATCATACACCCAGGTAGTTAAAAATAATACTTGCTTTCTATACCACATAAAAAATAATTTAGAAATTGAAAGTAAATTCTATATCACTGGAATTTATAAAGTGAAATACATTCTGGATATTTATATTAAATGTTTTTTTAACAAAAATAAAGTTATCTGTCAGCACAATTTTGGTATGTAGTGCTTCACTTAAAGTTCACTACCTAATAGATAAATTGACTAAATTACTCTCTGAGCACTGAAGAACTGAGATTAATCTACTATTTCATACTATCCACCTTTCCATAAAATGATCACAAATCCACTATTGAATATGTCACTTCTTGAGAGATGGGCTTGAACATTCACTCATGGAACCTAGATAGTAAATGTTGAAATCAGTCAATGAGCCACAAGATGAAGAAAGGAGCAAATGATAAAATGAGTTTTTCTCAGAAAAGAACTAGTTTCAGTACTATATTAATCATCAGTATATGTTTTTAAGAAGTCCTCAGTGGTATGATATTTTCATAAGCATATTATATGTAATTGATTATCATTTTCAACTGCATGTGGTTGTTTTGTTGATGTAATAAAAACTAAATGAATCCAGTAAAACTTTATGGCAAAAAACATAAAGTTGTTTTACTTTTTCATGAGTTAAAATGTTTTTTTGGGTGTGTCCCACTCCTAAGTAAATTAGAAACTCTTGTATTTGCTATCATTCCCTTGTTAATATTGGAAGTTCTTGTCTTTCTCTTTTGCTAGAAAAGATTGCTAGAGAAGCCCCAAAACTTAATCTCCTCCCTTTACTTATGTAAATTCAGTTACACATGAAATCTCTGAAAAAGTCCTTGTTTTAAAATGGTTTTCCTTCTTTTTAGTGGATGGCTATTATTTCACATAAATATAATTCAGAAAGTCTATTGATAGTCATTTTTTTCTTTACATATAGTATTTGTTCTTTAAAATTAATAATATATATATCACATTGTAAATTATATCTAAAATAAACTGTTTAATTTTAGTGTTGTCTGGAAAATACATTGTCCTACTGAATGGCTCTTAAATCAGTAATTTTTATTAGTTCCACCACATTACATCCTAACACCACGTGGGAAGTAAAATTTTCTAGAATGTTGGCTTTCATTTCATTCTAAATGCTTGATTGATGAAATTAAGCATGTAAACATTTAAGAAGCTGAATTATGAGGCTCATGAATAGAATAAACATCCTTCTACTGTGTCCCTTCAGATCTGTTGCAAGATGAAGCGTAAAATCTAAAGCAAACATTTGTAACTGCTGAATAGGCTTAAAATAGAGCCACATGGCAGTAATCCACATACATACTTATTATCTAAACTTAGAATCAGAAGAAACCTAAAAGTTCACCTAGTTATCCATATCAAAGTATATTATTTTACTTCTAAAGTAACTAACATTTATAATGGTTACAATTCCTGCCCAAGTTGAGAAAAACAGATAATGACAATTTTGCTAATACTCAGTGTTTCAGACTATAAACCAATGCAGTTTCCTATAAAATGTATCTATTAGACTTTATATAAATATTCATTTATATAATGAATGTGTTGATTTGCAAAATGAAAGCTATTTGACAAATTGTTAGAAATTCTTGGTTTTAGAATTATTTATTTGAAATAGAGGAGTCAAATGTTTAAGATGGACAAAATAATTATTTTTTAGATTTCAAAGGTATTTGAGTGAAAAGAAATGGTAGCATACATTTTTAAAAAATATAAAATAAATGATTAGAAAACTTTGTTCTAAATAAGAATAGGATTCATTTCAGATTCATTTTTGTATGCTTAAAATTTAAGATAGTTATAGAAAAGTGTGGTGATCAATAAATATAAAACTTTATTAAATTGAAAATATGATGGATGCTGCAGTGAAAATCTCTGTCTAGGAAACTGGACAACAGCAGAGGACTTGGTTTATTTCAACACTTCTGAATTTTAAAGTATATTGTAAGGTAGATATATGTATCTATTCTGTGGAAAATGGAGAAATAAATCTCTCTTCGAATCGTAGAGACCAAAGCCACAGAGAAAAACTTGAAAAATGAACTTACGTAAAAATAAAGAAGTGACATATTCTACTTTTCAGGAATGGGAGGTAAATTGCAAATCGAAAGACTATATAGGCTTTAGTGAAAATTTCCTTAAAAAAAAAGAATCAGGACTAGTTACTAGTATTTAAAGTGTAAATATTCTCTTTTGATAAAATTTGGATTGGCTTTCTCAATTTTCATTTTATTTCCTTTTCTGTTTGAATTTGAAAATACATACACAACGAAAACCATTTTCCAGATGCCTTTGAGCTATAATCCAGTTGAAGTCATTAAATTCAAACAGTTCAGTGCACTCGGGTGTGAATTTGAGGGATCCAGTGGTAAATGTCTAATAATGTAGACAGACAAGGTTCTTGCAAATAGTCACGAACATGTAACCACAAATATGTCCCTAAAGATACCTATGGCCATGTTTTATGGTGAATAGTTCTGTAGGAAAGTGACCTGATCCAACGTCTGGGGAAATACTATTAGTAGTCCATGAGATACTGTTAATCTCTACAGCTATAGAAAGCTACTATGTTATAGTAATTTGGGGTGCTAACTGTGTTTTGGCCTGAGTCTATCACACAGTGAAATCAATGCATAGATGCTCTACACTTGTAATTATTTCCTCAGATCTGCAATGCATAGTCAGAATAGTCTTGTTATTAACTAACAGAATCTTTCTCCTCCACTCCCCATATAGTCAGCTTATTGACATAAGAGTGTGTGCTTTTATGGTAGAAAAGGCCTCATGAGACCTCCTAACAAAATAGCAAACTTGGTAGGAACAGGCAAAAATGAATTTTATTTACTGCTGTATAAGAAAATGTCAACAAAAATTAGTGATGTAAATAAACATTTTATTATATCTCACAGTTTAGTGAGGCAGAAATCAGACTAGGGCTTGGTAGGGTAATTCTGCTCAATGTGCATTGACTGTGGTATATTAGAGGAATTCATCAGGTGGCTTGCCTGAGTTGGAGACAAGGCTAGATTGTTTCACTCGCATACTTGGAGCTTTGGCATGGATGGCTATAAGTCTAGGCTCATCCGGGCCTCACTTCCACTTCTTGCAGTCTCAGAATCTTTCCACATGATTTCTCCAACAAGGTAATTGTGCTCCTTAGAGGATTCCTATAGACCTTCCTGGAACCTACTTGTCCTTTAATAGACTAGGCCCAGAACTAACATAATGTTAACTCACCATATTGCACAGGTCAAAACATCCACACACCAGCCCTCTGTGAAACAAGTCTCAGAAACTGTAGCCATTTTTGATTTCCCACAGCCACATACTCTCAAATGATCACAGTAATCAATGGTGAAACTTATTATTTGATTATCCCAGGTTGTAAAAGATATAGAAAAAGTAAAGAAGGGATAACTTTTTAAAGAATACCATTTCATTTCTGAGCAAAAAGTCATTTAATGCCTCTTTGCTTTGGGGTATCAGTAAAGTGATAGGACATACAGAGGATTCTTTATAAAGTTTTCTGTTCTTTATTTCCATATAAAAGAAGCTGAAAAAACATCAAATTTATTCTAAAGCACAATGAGGGGTGAGCTTCTTATGAACAATGAGCATAGGTCTTGAAGGGTTACATGTAAGTCAGAAGAATGAGACTAGAGTCAGGTCAATGCCTGAACAAGCCAAAGGGAAGAGACACCAGAATAGAATTTGTAGCTTAAGACTGAAGAGAGAAGGTAAAACTGAGCTAGACTGGCCCCATTATATTTGAAAGATCAAAGGGAAATATTCTTCCTTTGGCCAATTGGCTAATAGTAAATATTTAGTATCTGTTATGCATTGCTTCCTACCATCCTTGGCACTATGCATTAATTCCATGAAGGATTGATTATGACTTTTAAAATTCTCAGTTGAATTTGCAACCCATAATATACTAGGTATTTTTCCTTGAGATACTGAATTAATATGTTCCAGTAAATATTCTTTTAAATAAGAAGTCATTAATAATTAACTATTTATAAAGATTGTGATATAAATTAAATGAAATAGATAAACATATGCTCTCTGAAGTATTACATTAATTTAATATAATAAGCCTGCTTAAATATTCATGAATGATTATAAATTTAAATAAAAAGAATGAAAATTCTTTATTTACTTAAAATGAATCTAGGTGGCAAAGGCTTATATATTCTTTAAATACACTATTGTTTAGAACAGTTTTGGGTTCATAAAAAAATTGAGTGGAAAGATATTTTCCAGATACTCCCTTCTCCCCCACATTTGCACAGCTACTCTTTTATCAATATCCCCCACCATGGTGGTATATTTGTTTCAATTGATGAGTCTACATTAGCACATCATAATTATTCAAAGTGCACAGTTTGAGTTCACTCTTAGTTTTGTACATTCAATGGATCTGGACAGGTGTATAATGACGAGTACCCATCGCTATAGTATCACACAGATAAAAATCCATAAAGTCCCATAAAAATCTTCTGTGCTTCCCCTATTCAACATTCTCCCTCTAACTCCTGGCAATAGTGGTGCCTTTTGCTGTGTACACAGTTCTGCTTTTACAAAATGTCACATAGTTGAAATCATACAGTCTGTAGCCTTTTCAGATGGGTTTATTTTACTTAGAAATATGCATCTAAGATCTCTCCATGTCTTGTAATGGCTTGATAGCTCATTTATTTTTAGTGAATAATATTCCAATGTCTAGATGTACCAGTTTTAATTTACCTACTGAAGAAAATCCTGGTTACTTCCAAGAACAATAATGAATAAAATTACAATAAACATCAGTGTGAAGATTTTTGTGTAGACATAAGTTTTCAGCTCCTTTGAGTAAATACTAGGGTGCATGATCGTTCGATCATATGGTAAGAGTATGTTTAATTTTGTAGGAAACTGCCAAACTATCTTCCACAGCAGTGGTAACATTTGTATTTCCACCAGCAATGAATGAGAGCTCCTATTGCTACACATCTTCACTAGCATTTGGTGGTGTTAATTTTTAGAATTTTGGCCATTCTAACAGATGTGAAGTGGTGTCTCAATGTTGTTTTAATTTGGAATACTCTAATGACATACGATGTAAAGCATCTTTACATGAGATTATTCTGCATCTGTATGTCTTCTTTGGTGAAATGTCTGTTCAGATATTTTGCCCATGTTTTAATTGAGTTGTTACTTTTCTTCTGGTTAAGTTTTATGAGTTCTTTGTATATTTTGAATAACAGTTCTTTATCAAGTACATCTTTTTGCAACTTTCTCACAGTCTGTAGCTTGTTTTCTAAACCTCTTGACATTGTCTTTTGCAGAGCAGAAGTTCTACATTTTAGTAGCATTCAGGTTATCAATTATTTCTTTCATAGATGGTCATTCCTATGCCCAAGGTCATCTAGATGTTCCCCTATGCTATCTTTCAGAAATTTTATAATTTTACATTTTAAATTTAGGTCTGTGACTCATTATGAGTTAACTTTTGTGAATGTCTTTTATTTAAGGTCTATGTCCAGAGTTTTTCATCTGGATATCCAGTTGTTTCAACATCACTTGTTGAAAAGACTATCTTGGCTCATTGCCCTACCTTTGCTTTGTTGTCAAAGATCAGTTGACTATATTATGTGGATCTATTTTTGGGTTCCCTCTTTAGCTCCATTGATCTATTTGCCTACTCTTTCACCAATATGTAGCTTTACAGTAAGTCTCAAAGTTGGGTAGCATCAGTCCTCCAACTTTGCTCTTCTCTTTTAATTGGATATTCTGGGTCTTTTACAACTCTATATAACTTTTAAAATCAGTTTGTACATATCCACAACATACCTTTCTGGGAATTTTATGTGATTGCATTGAATCTATAGATCAAGTTGGCAAGAACTGACATCTTGAAAATATTGAGCATTCCTATCTATAACTGTTGAATATCTCTCCATTATTTACTCAAATTTGATCTCACTCATCAGGGTTTTGTAGTTTTCCTCATATAGGTCTTTTACATATTTTGTTAGAATTATATGAAAATATTTCATATCTGGGAATGCAAATGTAAATGGCATTTTGTTTTTAATTTCAAATTCCACTTGATCATCACAACTATATAGTAAATAGATTGACTTCTGTATATTAACCTTATCCACTTTATCTAAAATGACTTATAGGAGGTTTTATTTATTTATTTATTATAATAATTATTATAATTTGGTCAATTTTTTAGCAATTTATTAGATAATCATGTCATCTGTTAGAAAAGGAAGGTTTCTTTTGTACTTTTCAATCATTATAATTCTATTTCTTTATTTTATTACATAAGCTACAAAGCTACAACTTCCATTACAATGTTGAAAAGGAGTGTTTAGAGGGAACATCATCGTTTTGTTCCTGAATTTAGCAGGAAAGCTTTTTGTTTCTTACCATTAACTGTGACGTTAGCTGTAGGTTTTTGTAAATATTCTTTATTATGTTGAGAAAATGATCCTCTATTCCTAGTTTCCTGAGAGTTTTATCACAAATGAGTGTTGAATTTTGTCAAGTGATTTTTCTGCATCTATTGATTAATCATGTAATTTTTTTCCTCTTTCAGCCTCTTGATGTGATGAATTACATTAATTAATTCAAATGTTGAACCAGACTTACACATCTGTCAGAAATCTCACATGTTCATGTTATATAATTCTTTTAATACACTGTTGGATTTTATTTGCTAATATTTTGTTAAGGATTTTGCATCTGTGTTCATGAGAGATATTGGTCTGTAGTTTTTGTTTTGTGTTGTTTTGTTTTTGTTTTTGTTTTCCAGTAATGTCTTGGTCTCATTTTGGTATCAGGGTAAGACAGATCTCACAGAATGAGTCAGGAAGTACTCCCTCTGCTTCCATCATTTGGAAGAAATTGTAGAGGGTTGGTATAATTTCTTCCTCAAAATGTTCTGTAGAATTCACTACTGATCACATCTGGGCTTGATATATTCTGTTTTAGAAAGTCTTTAATTATTTGTTAAGTTTCTTTAATAGATATAGCCTCATTCATTTCATCTATTACTTTTTGTATGAATTTTGGCAGATTGTATTTTCCAAATATTGATCCATTTTATTTAGATATTCAAATTTCTTGGCCTAGAATTTTTCCTAGTATTCTTTTATTATATTTTTAATGAGTATGTGACCTGTGGTCATGTTCTCTCATTTCTTTTTTTGTAAATTGAATTATAGTCAGTTTACAATGTTATGTCAATTTCTGGTGTACAGCATAATGCTTCAATCATACATATACATACATATATTCTTCATATTATTTTTCATTATACGTTATTACAAGATATTGAGTACAGTTCCTTGTGTTACACCAAAGAAACTTGCTGTTTATCTTTTTTATATACAGTAGTTAGTAACTGCAAATCTCAAACTCTGAATTTATCCCTTCTCACCCCCTTTCCCCTCTGGTAACCATAGGTTTGTTTTCTATATCTGTGTGTCTGTTTCTGACATGTAAATAAGTTCATGTGTGTCTTTTTTGTTTGTTTTAGATTCCACATATGAGTGATATCATATGGTATATTTCTTTCTCTTTCTGGCTTACTTCACTTAGAATGACGAGCTCCAGTTACATCCATGTTGCTGCAAATATTATGTTGTCATTTTTCATGGCTGAATAGTATTACAATGTATAAATATACCGCAACTTCTTTATCCAGTCATCTATCAGTGGACATTTAGGTTATTTCCATTTCTTCCTTATTGTAAATAGTGCTACTATGAATATTGGGGCGCATGTATCTTTTAGAATTAGAGTTCCCTCCAGCTATATGCCCAGGAGTGGGCTTGCTGGATCATATGGTAAGTCTATTTTTAGTTTTTTGAGGAATCTCCATATTGTTTTCTATAATGGCTACACTAAGCTACATACCCAATAACAGAGTAGGATGATTCTCTTTTCTCCATCACTTTTCCAGCATTTATAATTTGTGTATTTTTTAATGATGGCCTTTCTGACTGGTGTGAGGTGATACTTCATGGTAGTTTTGATTTCCATTTCTCTGATAATTAGCAATATTGAGCATTTTCTCATGTGCCTATTGACCATTTGTATGTCTTCATTGGAGAATTGCTTGTTTAGGTCTTCTGCTATTTTTTTAATTGGGTTTATGTTGTTGTTGTTGCTGTTATTAAGTTGTACAAGCTGTTTATACAGTCTATAAATTAAGCCATTGTCAGTCTCAACATTTGCAGATATTTTCTCCCATTCCGTAGGTTGTCTTTTTGTTTCATTTATGGTTTCCTTTGCTATGTGAAAGCTTGTAAGTTTAATTAGACCTCATTTGTTTATTTTTGCTTTTATTTCTATTGCCTGGGTAGAATGCCCTAGGAGAACATTGCTAAGCTTTATGTCAGAGAATGTTTTGCCTATGTTTTCTTCTAGGAGGTTTATAGTGTCTTGTCTTATATTTAAATCTTTAATCCATTATTTACTTTTGTGTATGGTGTGAGGGAGTATTTCAACCTCATCTGTTTACATAAGGCTGTCCAGTTTTCCCAACACCACTTCCTGAAAAGACTTTCTTTTCTCCATTGGATATTCTTACCTTCTTTGTTGAAGATTAATTGACTATAGGTCTATGAGTTTATTTCTGGGCTCTCTATTCTGTTGCATTGATCCATATGTCTGTTTTTCTGCCAATACTATGCTGGTTTGATTACTGTAGCTCTGTAGTACTGTCTGAAGTCTGGGAGGAATATTCCTCTAGCTTAGTTCTTTTTCTTCAGTATTGCTTTGGCAATTCTGTTTGTTTGTTTTTTTTGTGTGTGTGATTCCATATAAATTTTAGGATTATTTGTTCTAGTTCTGTGAAAAATGTCCTGGGTAATTTGATAGGGATCACATTAAATCTGTACATTGCTTTGGATAGTATGGCCATTTTAACAGTATTAATTCTTCCAATCTAAGAACATGGGATATCTTTCCATTTCTTTAGGTAATCTTTAATTTCCTTAATCAATGTTTTGTAGTTCTCCACATATAAATTTCTCTTCCTTGATTGAATTTATTCCTAAGTACTTTATTTTTGGGGATTTGATTTTAAAAGAGAGTGTTTCTCTATTTTCTTTTTCTGATATTTCATTGTTAATGTAGAAGAAATACAACTGATTTCTGTATGTTAATTTTGTACCCTGCTACCTTGTCAAATTCTTTTATCAGCTCTAGTAGCAGCAGTTTTTGTGCGGAGCCTTTAGGGTTTTCTATATATAGTATCATGTCATCCACATACAGTGACAGTTTTACTTTTCCAATTTGGATCCCTTCTATTTATGTTTCTTGTCTGATTTCTATGGCTGGGACTTCCAACACTATGTTGAATAGAAGTAGTGAGAGTGAGTATCCTTCTCTTGTTCCAGATTTTATCAGGGAGGCTTTCAGCTTTTCATTGTTGAGTATCATGTTGGCTGTGGGTTTGTCACAAATAGTTTTTATTATATTGAGATATGTCCCCTCTATACCTACTTTGGTAAGAGTTTTTATCATAAATGAGTGCTGAATTATATCAAATGTTTTTTCTGCATCTATTGAGATGACCAAATGATTTTTGTCCTTTCTTTTGTTGTTGCGATGCATCACATTGACTGATTTGTTTACGCTGAACCATCCTTGTGTCCCTAGAATTAATTCAACTTGCCCATAGTGTATGATCTTTTTATGTGTTATTGGATTGTTTGCTAATATTTTGTTGAGGATATTTGCAGCTATGTCCATCAATGATATTGACCTGTTATTTTCTTTTTTGGTGGTATTTGTGTGGTTTTGGTATCAGAGGGTTGTTAGCTTCATAGAATGAGTTTGGGAGTATTCCCTCCTCTTCAATCTTTTGGAAAAGTTTGAGAAGGATTGGTAAGAGTTCTTTGTATATCTGGTAGAATTCCACAATGAAGCCATCTGGTCCTGGACTTTTGTTTGCAGGAAGGTTTTTTTATTACTATTTTTTTTTATTAATGACTAAAATTACTGTTTTACTTCTAGTGATTGGTCAGTTCAAAATATGTATTTTTTCTTGATTCAGTTTTGGTAGACAGTATGTTTCTAGAAACTTGTCCATTTCTTCTAGGTTGTGCAAATTGTTGCCATATAGTTGTTCATCTCTTATTTTTGGTATTAGTTATTTGTGCCTACTTTTTACTTAGTTAGATTGGCTAGAATTTCATAGATTTTATTGATATTTTTAAGGAGCAAGTTTTGGGTTTGATGACTTCTTGTTTTCAATTACATTATTTTTCTGCACAAATTTAAAAATTTCTATTCTCCTACCTATTTAGGGATTTTTTTTCTTTTTCTGGTTTTCTAAGGTTGAAGCTTAATTGTTGAGTTTAGCTCTTTCATCTTTTTTTAATACATGCACTCAGTGCTATAAATTCCCCTCCAAGTTATCTTTTCCTTATATTCCATAAGTTTTGATAAGTTATGGTTTAATTTTCATTTAGTTCAAAATATTTTTAAATTTCACTTGAGAGTCTTCTTTGACCAGGGAGTTATTTAAAATTTTTGGCTTATTCTCCAAGTATTTTGGAATTTATCAGCATTGTCTTCATTATTGATTTCTAACTTAATTCCATTGTTGTCTGAGAGCAGAAAGTGCATGATTCATATTATTTTAAATGTGATAAAGTGTATTTTAGGGTTCAGAATATGGTTTATCTTGGTTAATGTTTAATGCGAGCTTGAGAAGGATGTGAATTCTTCTGTTGTTAGATGAGTAATCAACAGATGTCAATTATATTCAGTCAAGTGAGGTGCTGCTGAGTACAATTATGTCTTTATTGATTTTTCTCCCTGCTGGATCTGTTCATTTCTGGTAGAGGGGTGTTAAAGTTTGTAGCTAAAATAGTGGATTAATCTATTTCTCCTTGTAGTTCTATCAGTTTTCGATGTATGCATTTTAATACTGTTATTAGGCACATACGCCTTAATGATTATTATGTCTTCTTGGAGAACTGACCCTTTAACACTTTATAATGCTCCTTTCTATCCCAGAAATATTTCCTTATTCTGAAGTGAAATTAATATAATTACTTCCATTTTCTTTGATTAGTGTTAGTGTGGTACAATATTTTTATCCATTTATTTTTAACTCTGCAGGTGTCTTTATATTTAAAGTGGATTTCTTGCAGTTAACATAGCTGGGTCATGTTTTTTTTGTTTTTTAGTTTTTTTTTTTTTCCACTCTGGCTCTTTTAATTAGTATATTTAGATCACTGACATTTAAAAGGATTGTTGATATAGCTGGATTAATATCTACCAGATTTGTTACTGTTTTCTATTTGTTTCTCTTATTCTTTGTTCTCTTATTTTTTGTCAGTTACATCACATTTTTTCCTAGTTTTAGTTGTTGATCAAGATTTGCAATATGCATTTACAAGTAATCCAATCCAATTTCAAATAACACTATACTGCTTCACATATCGTGAACAAACTAACAATATAATCTTATAATAACAAACTAATCTTAATTTTTCCTTCCTTTCTTTGTAACATTTATGTTATTCACTTCACACTTTATATGACAGTAGTTTTCCCTGTGACATCATTTCTCTGATATATTTAATGGTTGAATCTTGTTTTTCGGTTTTTTACTTGTTGTCAGGACACAGTGACAATTTCCAAGTTCCTTGTATGACCAACTAGAAACAAGAAGTCCAAGACTTATATACAACATCATGAAAACTATGACAAATTATGTCTCACTGTACCTAATGCAGTGTTAGGGATTTAGCAATTATCTTCCTATCAAATGAGCTGATCATCCAACTAACTGTAAATGAGCCTTTTATGTTTCTTTTTGATTAGATCAGTATCTCAAAAATACATTCTCCATACACTCTTATTAGCAAGATGAAAACTGGAACACTGGCTCCCAATATCTACATTTATTTATGCTTTTTAAAAAACTGTATGTATAATACCTTACCATAATTTACTTTAACATTATAATGCAGAGATAGATAGGCAAGATAGAATACAAAATATGCATGGATATATACATTTCTAACGTATGATTCCTATACCATAATCACAATGAATTATTTTGAAAACTTCCTGGGTTGACAAGCCTCCAATTTTGAAATCATGCTCTAAATAACTATTTTAAGAGTTTCAAGGTAATCACTCATAATATTCTTGGATATAGCCTCTTGTGCATTTAATTTAAAAAAAACTTAATTTCATGGTATATAAATGTTAGATAAATTGTTATATTCAAGAAACACATTTCTATTTGGTATTAATATCATACAGATTATTAGAATCCAACAACACATGAGTATTAAAAGAATTCTTAGAGGGGTTCCTTGAGAAGAAGTATTTTATGTGATTTGTACTCAACTGGGAAAAGCTTTGAGAAATCAAATTGCTCTCTCCAGAGAGTTTTTTTCTCTTCAGCAGATAATAAATCCCACAAGCTTCTACAAATTCTCTTTGTCATTACTTTTCTTTCTCTTATGCTGGTGCCCCAGGAGTCTAGAATTGCTAGGTGGAATAGTTCAAGTACTGAAACACATTTTATATCACAGCACAAAAATTATCTTAAGGAAAACACTATATAACTATATGTATATGTATATGTTTGACATACACACATATTTCTATACAATCAAAATAAAAATAGCAGTTATCCTTATATGTTTGTATTACACATTTTAAAGAGCTAGTAGATTTTTTTTTTTGCTAGTAGATTTTTAAAACAGGTATCCAGCTATATAATAAAGAAACCAATAACATCATTGAGGATTATTTTCTTATGTGAAAGTAACCATTTCTTGTTTTTCTTACAATCTCAATTAACATATGAATATTTTAAACTTATTGTTTGTGTATGACAATGTAGAATTTTCTTTACAAAATGCCATTTAATAGTAGAAATTATTCTTGGAATATGCACTCACTTTATACAAATACATATGATTTTTAAAAATATCACTAGTATAGTAGTTTGTCGCACTGCCAGCTGAAAACTACAATTCAAATGAAACTGATTTACCTTTGAAGACATACACTGAGTATATTTGAACTAGTGGAAAGAAGCATAATGATAATTGATAATAATGTGAGAAAATATCTAGCAAAATTATTCCTGTCATTGCTGAAACGGGCTGCCACGGTGCAGATACAGGGTTAGAAATGAGTCAAAATTAGTTTTTGTGTTTGTGGGGGCTGGGGAACCTAACAACAGATAATAAATGTCACCAAATGTAAATAATCTGCTCTGAGAGTCAAATATGTCATCAAGTAACAAGAATCATCAGAAAAATTATGAAGTTCTCTTTCAAAAGAATAGTCTTACTATTTCAAAACATACACACACATATACAGTGATTTAACTAATCAAAGTTTGTATTCAAACATTAGCTAAATTTAAAACTTTGGGCAGTCACTTCTTATTTTAAAAAGATACATAATCATTTTGATGTTTTATCACGTTTTCTTCTTGGTCTCACAGTGTCTCGTATTTTAATCCATCATAACTTTCATGATGCCATATAGTTGCTTCATTACCATCATTTTCCAGTAACAAACTTGTAATGTCTTTGAGAGCTAGGGTTATGTTTTGCATGATAATTGCTGGGGGGTCTTTGTGTTAACAAATGGGGTCTATAATAAATAGCTTCAAGTAAGTGACTAAATGGAGGAATGACTGAGTAAATGAATGAATGAATGAACAAACATTTGAGACTACTCTCATATTTGAATATTTTTCTATTTAAAGTATTTTGACAAATACAGATCTCTAAAGTAACACCCAGGTAGATGATCAGGGATATTGCCAACACAACTTGGAGGAAATAGTTAAAACGCAAGGCTGTATCTCAAAGTCAATATAAAACAAACACAGAAGAAGAATAATTACATGCCATCTAGATGCACATTCGTAAAAGCAGAATTTTTTTTTTAAATGACAAATAATATTGGCTAAAGTATCAACATGCTTAGGGTAAAGGAGGGATAAATTTGGCAAGGGACAGGGCACTTACTTGTGCCATCACTGAAAAAGAAATACCATAGTGCCCTTTCACAAAATTAGGATGATTCAGTTTTCTCTATTTGAAAAAGTGACTGTGTTTTAAAAATAGATATTCCGTAAGTGTGTATCACCCAGATAGTCAGCCGAGCGAAGCTTTCACTAACGAGACATTTCCAGAGGCATAGCTGGCAGCACATCTTCGTGACAGTTTCTTTCTGAGATGGACTATCCTCAGGAGTTTGATATCTTACTTCTCTTGTTGCCAAGTGAAAGACAGGTGCTAAGCACCTGATCTAAGTTACAGCAATGCCTGTGTTTGTAGGGTCTGCTTGGAGTTGGGAGTTAAGGATGCTTGCATACTCAGTTTTTGTACGTGTAATATTCATATTTCATTACATACAATTATTATCAATACAAATTTTTTCAAACAAAAACATTTTGAAAGGCATTGGTTTAGTTTAAATCATTAACAAAAAGAGGATTTTTTTCCTTTCTTTTTTGCTTCATGTACAGATTTCTACTATTTAAAAAGTATAAGGAAAACTTTTTAGGCTTTCTAAGTAGTCACAAAAAGAATATACCTACAATCTAAAAATGCTATGGAGGCTAAAACCTATCCTCAAAAGCACAGCATAGAATTTTTTTTTTTAAATCTCTGTTTCATTGATGTGGGTAGTAAACCTGGTGCTTAGAATACAGCATTTGAACTATCACTGTTATTAACAGCTAGCAGGACTAGTAAGTAGTCATAGTAGTTGTAGCAATACTATTAAAGGGTTATCTCAATGTTGCCACAATGTACCTATGAAATGTTAGATACAGTTTAAAAGTACTTATAATTCATACATAAAATATAGTGTAAATTTGTACAGTGATAAACATATACTGGATAATTCAGACTGAGAATGACTTCTACACTAAATGGCTAAGTAGAAAACACTCTGGATTTTTTTCAGGGGGAGTCAGAATAAAATAGTAATATAAAGACATTTTAGTATTTCTCTAGTTTTCATCTTACTTAAAATATCTAGAAATTGACAGCATACTTCTGGAAGTGGGAAGTTGAGAATGAAATATGTATAGTAGTAAAGTTATATTTATAATGCTTAATGCCATATTTTAATTGAAAACTAATTCTGCCTGAATATTTTGAAATTCCATACTGTTAACCTAGAATGGTATGTTGAACATTCTTGTAGATAACAGTTTAAAGCATTTCATGCAAATCAAAATATAAGATAAATATTCAACACAAATGGGTAAAGAAGCATATGAAACCCAGAAATGATACTACCACTAGCCATTAAGCTCAGCAATAACAAACACAAAACACAGATAAAGACCGAAAGCTGCATGATTTACTGTGATTCAAAATCCTTAACCAACTTCCTGAATAAAGATGCCTAAGTATATAGTATATGTATACATACACAGACACACATGCATGTACATATATACTCATGCATAAAGGTGTTTGGAAAGTTTTAATGATGAGAAAAAATATCAAATAAAATTAAATAGAAAATTCATCATAGAATAAAATCTGTATATTAAAAAAAGCCCATTGCACTGAAATACCACAACATGTATTGTGATAGAGTAACATGAATATTTTAAGTTGTAGGTGAATTTTTGCTTATAATTTTCTAGGTTAGTCATATGTTTATAATAATAATAAGTTCTAACATAAAATTTGGTATTCACAGAAATCAAATCTCCAAATTTGTCATTAAGCCCTAATCTAAGTCAACTTCAAAATTATATACCATTTATAATTTTTAACGTTATTTTAATTGCTAAATATGTTGATGAATATAATGGTTAAAAATGTATATTTTAAAAAGCATATTACTTATTTTTTGAATACACATAAATTAAATGTTTATAATAATTAGGATTAAGGGTTTGTAAGAAAATAATTTTTTCTTCTTAGACACTACCTTTTCTGACTTCTATATCAAGAGTGAAACAAATGACATTAATATACTGTCACAGCTAAATTTAGTTTCAGGTGTAAAGTGAAAGAAAGAAAATTTAATACAAGAGAATTTGATTCGTACAAACCATCCATCATTTTGTCACACTGTGGGCAATATTTCGATAACCTAATCAATTTTAAAAATTTACCTCTCTGTATAGAATATATATATATACCTAACACATCTGTGTATGTTTTATATTTTCTAGCATAAAAATATAATATTTAAAATCAGCCCTTTTAAATAAATTTTAGTGGCATGAATCGTGTCTTCCTTCTACATATTTTTGGAACTGAAAATCTTTAGCTATGGGCTACTAGGTTACAGTAATATGGGAAACAATCCCAGTGAGAATTGAAACCATAGACATTTGTTCAGCTCACCACCTATGTTAGCATGACGTATCTATTTGGCTGTCTATATTGACTTGGCTTTGTTTTACTAGGAAACTTTACATAGAAAGATAGATATAACAATTACCACAAAATTAACTACTTAAATAACACAAATTTCACAACTCAGAATTAAAGGTAAATTAGTAGCTGATTGTCTCACATTCTGTAGGCCAGAATTCTGGGCCAGGATGGCTTTGCTGGGTTCACGGCTTGGGGTAGGTCTCACAAGTCTGAAATAACAATGTCTGGTTGACGCTTTCCTCTAGTTTTGGGGAAGAATGCGTCCAAGCTCATTCATGTTGTTAACAGAGTTTTCTTTCTTGCAATTGCAGGATTAAGATCACCATTTCCTTTCTAGCTGTCGGCTAGGGGTAGCTCTCAGCTTCTAGGGCACTATATTCCCAGTATCTGGCCCTACTCCATCTCAAGCCAACAATAGTACTTTGAATACTCTGAATGCCTCAAATTTCCCTCACTTCCCTTTCTACTACAAATTTTAAGCTGTTTTCTTTTAAACGGGTCAGTCATATGGTTATATTGGGCCCACCTGGACAATCTCTCCTTTGATTATCTCAAAATTAACTGATGAGTAAACTTAATTACATGTGCCAAATTTCTTTGTCGTGTAATGTAAGATAATCATGGGGGTCGTATCTCATCATATTCACAGTTACAGGGATTCTTGTGAGGAAAACGTAAGGTGGCATTTTGGATTTCTGCCTGTCATAATTAAAGTTGGGAATATTTTATTGTTCTTTTTAGAAACTTCCAGGAAACCTAACATCCAATATGGCTCAGGAAAAATGGCAAAAAAATAGGACCTGTGAGATTATCCTAAGAGTATCTTCATGGACAGTACTTGTTCCAATATGGTGGAGAGAAATGCCTAGAAAACCATTGCCCTTTTAGGAGAACACAGAAAGAGACTTAACAAGCCAATATTTGCAACAGGGAAAGGATAAGAGCTTCCTTTCCAGGGTATGTAGAACTCTGCTGCTCCATGATGGGTATCAGCAACAGCCAGCATGACACCTAGTAGAGAAGCACAGCAGGCAGCACCAGCAGCAGATAGAACAAAGTGAATTAAACTAATCAAGTGATGACATAACAACTGGAATTTTCTGAGGAAACTGTTAATTTCACCAATGCTGCGGGTGATCAGTAAACACCCTGAAGTGACTAGAAGGGCAAATGAAGTGGAAAGAAACAGGTATAGTCTGTGTATATTCACCATAGTGACTAGACTGTGAAGATGAATTGAACAATGACTAGGCTGTTAATCAAATCACTGGATCTAAGTGAATATACCAAATTAGAATATACATATATTGTTTGTTTCTTAGTCAGATTGGGGAATTAAAAGTAAATGTGGATTCACTTACAAAAAACCAAAAGGAGATTCTTTTCCCACATATGAATTTTAGAGCATAAATTAAATTCTGCTTCAGTTTCAAGAGATAGGTAAATGCACGAAAGGAAGAAAGTATCTTGTCAATCTGAGGGTTTGGTGGAATCTAAGGGTCCTTCCATCACCCCCTCTTCTTCTACTATGTAATTGTGGTGCACACAACATCTGTTCTGAAATTTAGAGAGTATAGGACAATCCCAGACAAGTACTCCTTGATGAGCAAATATATAGGTAAATCATCCTTGACATCAGCAACTCCCACATATTCCACGGGCGTATGTGTATGTGTGTGTGTGAGATTTATAATTTCTGAAGAACTTGGGGAAAGAAGTAAAAATAGCCCCTAGTCACCTAATTGGTCAGTTTAAAATGTCATGAAATTGCCATCTTAATCACCTGTGAAGAATGGAAAGGATGGTGAGGTCAGTCACTGACTTGGCTTTAAAGAGCAGAAACATTCAGTGAGAAAAAGCTGCTTTTACAATCTTGGTCACCGCAGAAATACAAGCAAATAGAGGTATTACAGTTAATTTATCTTCCCTTCAAAGAAGAGAGGAATCTTCAGGAAAAATACACCTCAGTTATTTATCTCTTGGTGAGACATATCCTCAAAGTATCTTTGAAAGATTTTTGTATAAAAGAATTCATATTGTGACAATCATTTCAAAAGCTTTGCATTACATAAAGACCAAAGTATGGGGGACTTTATTTCAATGTACCACTATATTTTTTAATCCTTTTTATTGTGCCCCTCTTTTCTTTCTAAAAGTAATACTTTGCTTTTCAATTTCCATTGGCTTTATTACGTTATTTTAACCAATGCACCAAGAGTAGGTGAAACGCCCGTAAAGTTGATGGCCTCACTCTTACCTGTAGTTAAACCCCATTCTTCCTCTGAACTCACCAGAACACAAGACACTAAAAGTCCCATGCAATTAGAAAAAAAAACTGTTATAACAAATTAAGATATTTAATCATCATAACAGTTCACACTTACGTAGTATGTCATATTCTCTTACTGTTTTTATACACTACCACAATACTATCAGAATGATTTAGAATTTGTTTCCTAAGGTCTGGAGAAGTAAAGATGACAAAATCAAAATCCTTGACTCAAAATAGCTCAAAACGTAATGGGTAAGAGTTGGGGGAGAGCAATTATCTGTAGGACATTTTTATATCAAAAAACTCATGGAGTCTGGAAGAGGGATTACTATGTTAGTTTGGCTCCCTGATTCAGAGTATCTCAGAACTTGATTCAGCTTGGGACTAAATCCTAAAAAAGAGTAAGGGCTTTCAAAGTAGAAAGATAAAAGGAGAGACAAATCTCAAAAAGGAGAGAGCATGAAAGGCCAGAAATAGCATGGTGTAAGAAGTTCCCTCTTGTTGACTGCTAAGAGGAATGCTAGGATAGATGCAAAATGAAACTGGCAGAGGAATGCAGTACATCATGGGTTACCTTCTATGTCACATCATTAAGCCTATACTCCTTTTTCCTAAGGTGATTCAGAGCTTCACAGAAAAATTTAAAGGAGAGGAGTGATATAACCTGTTTACAATTCCTATTTCACAGATAAAGAAAAGCAACATAGTATGGATAGTGATTAAATTAACTGCACTCTTGAAATTAGATTGTTTCTGTTCAAATCTCAGCTCAGTTAGCCATGTGTACTTGGGTAACTAAGTTAGCATCTATATGCCTCAATTTCATCATCTTTAACAAAAGATCATCATGTTAATTAATATAGATATTTAGAACAATGCTTAACCTATAAGTTCTTCAGAGCAGTTAGCTATTTATATAATAAACATTATTACTATTATCAGTGCTCTTATTTTTGTTATTGTTAGAGTGTATACTGCATGCAGAAAGGCCATATTTGAAGAATATCATAATATTTTGAGAGAACTGACTCTCTGTTATGAGTCATTTGGATACAGAAAAAGATGAATATGTATTTATTAATAATAAAGATGTCAAATTAGTATGTGATGGTTATTGAAAGTCAAGGTTGCTTTTTTAAAACTTATTTTCATTTATTTTTATTAAAGCATAGTTGATTTACAATATTATATTAGTTTCAGGTGTACAACATAATGATTCAATATTATTATAGATTATACTCCATTTAAAGTTACTGTAAAATACTGGCTATATTCCCAGTGTTGTACAATATATGCTTATTTATTTTATACTTTTATTTTATACATTTATTTTATAAATTTTATAGTTGGTAGCTCTTAATCCCCTAGCCCTATCTTGCCCTTCTCCTTATCCTCCTCCCCACTGGTAACCATTAGTTTGTTCTCTATATCTGTGAATCATTTATGTTTTGCTATTTTCATTCTTTTGTTTTATTTTTTAGATTCCACATATAAGTAGTAACATATACTACTTGTCTTTCTCTGACTTATTTCACTAAGCATAATACCCTTCAGTCTATCCATGCAGCTGCAAATGGCAAAACTTTCATTTTTATGGCTGAGTAATATTCCACTCTTTAGATAAACAGATAGATGGACATACAGATAGACAGATAGATGCCTATCTCTATTTATCCATCTATATATGCAGATTATCAGATCTTCTTTACCCATTCATCTGTTAATGGATAGTTGGGTTGCATTCATATCTTAGCTACTGTAAATAATGTTGCTGTGAACATTGGAGTGTATGTATCTTATGCAATTAGTGTTATTTTTGTTTGTATTGATAAATACCCAGGAGTGGAATTGCTGTATCATATGGTAATTCTATTCTTAGTTTTTTAAGAAATCTCCACACTGTTTTCTATACTGGCTACACCAATTTACATGTTCACCAACAGTGTACTAGGGTTCCCTTTTCTCCACATCCTTGCCAACACTTATTTGTGATCTTTTTGATACTAGACATTCTGACAGGTGTAAGGTGATACCTATTGTGGTTTTGATTTGCATTTCCCTGATGACTAACAATGTTGCTTCTTTTAAAAGATAAACTGAGGCATATGAAAAATTTCAAGAGTTCATTTTGAACAAAAATTGATTTGAACTGGGCAGTGCCAAAGCGGAACTGGTTAGGAGTGTTCCACCAACAGAAGTTCTGGGAGAGAGTTACAGAGAAAAGGCAGAAGCAAAGTAAGAAATAATTATTATCAATAGCCTACAGCTTAGTTGTCTATTTGTGACTGATTACCCCTTGGCTTTGAATTCGCAACCTTGAGGCATTTACAGGCTTAGGTTTCAGTTTGCTTACATAGGCTGCCATGGCACTACAGCCACATCAATGTAACGGCTTCCTTAATTAACTTCTAAGGCATCTAGTTTGGGTATTTGGTTGAGTGCCATCTGACATATGAATACAAAAGGAATAAGTGTAAAAAGGAGATTTTTAAAATTTTTTCAGAAAATAGTAGGTTTTTAAGATATTATGGTACTGACAGATGGCAATGATTTTATTTAAGATAAAAACGTAGAAATTTCCCTTTCAGTTGTAAATTGGACGTTCTTAAATTTCTCTTGTAATTATTTTACTTTGTGACTGTGCTGGTAAGAAGGGAGTATGCAGGGACATTTTGGTTAATGCATTACTAAAATTTGATGCACTAATCAAGAAACAAGAGTCTACTATTTATTACCCAACTTATTTAATAAAAATATATATGTATATGTATATAGCTTTTGTTTAAACAACATTGGAGGTAATGGAGTAGGGAACAAGGTTAACACTATTAGAAAAAGGAATGTGGATCCTGGGTAGGACTATTATGGTATGCATTTTGCTTACAAAGATAATATATCAAGGTAATAGATTAGTATTCATTGTATCCATGTTAGTTTTATTGCAAAAATGATGAATAGAAATAAGTTCCAAATCTCAACAATTTAAAATGTTTTTTTTGCACACACACATATATATGGGTCAGCTATGTTCTGATGGCTCACCTAGGCTGAGATTTAGGTTCAGGTATGTTCCATTTGTCTCCTCATTCTGGGACTAATGGTTATTTCTTTTTTCATGGTGGATTAGAAAAATGTAAGAGGGCAAACCAAAGCTTATAAGAGCATTTAAAATATGTGCTCTCATCAAATTAATTTTGAAATGAATTTGAAAAAAAATTCACCTAGTTAAAGCAACTATCAAGCCATTTGCAGCAACATGGATGTTACTGGAGAATGTCATTCTAAGTAAAGTAAGTTAGAAAGAGAAAGAAAAATACCATATGAGATTGCTCATATGCGGAATCAAAAAAAATCATAAATACAAAACAGAAACAGACTCAAAGACATAGAATACAAACTTGTGGTTGCCAAGTGGATGGAGGGGTGGGAAGGGACTGGGATTTCAAAATGTAGAATAGATAAACAAGATTGTACTGTGTAGCACAGGGAAATATATATAGGATCTTGTGGTGGCTCACAATGAAAGAGAATATGACAATGAATGTATGTATGTTCATATATAACTGAAAAATTGTGCTCTATACTGGAATTTGACACAACACTGTAAAATGACTATAACTCAATAAAAGAAGTTTAAAAAAAAATAAAGAAAATAAAGAAAATAAAGATGGCCAAAGATATGAATCTATATTTCTACTATAGGGAGGAAATAAGAGTTGTCAATGATAATCCATTCTATCATATTTACTACTTTTTTGAAATAACAAATAAATATGAAGTAAGCTTTATTTCAAACTATTCCAACATGTTTATTGTAAACTAACTCTTAAAAACCTATGTGAGAAGACATTAATATTTGCTCCACCTTTAACTCTTCTAGCTAGTTTGTAAGCTAAATAGAACTAGGTGTATATTAAACCCCGATAAACTGATGATTCTTCTTGAAAGATCACGTGCAGTAAAAAATCCATTTCAGGAGCTTCGACATTTAAGAAGTAAATGGGATAAGAGATGATCTTGAAGGAGACTGAAAAAGATAGGACTGAAACCCAGAGAGAACCAAAAAGAAGATAGAGCTCAAAAAGAGAAATAAAGTGTTGATTCAAGATGAAAATAAAAATAATTGAAGGCTGACTATTATCTATTAGACGTGACAATTAGGAGTTCACTAATGACCCAAGTAAGTTAATAAAAATCATCTATTGCTTTACAATTTCTGGTTTTAAATAAATAACAAATTCTAGTATGTTTTACCAGACAGAAATAATTAAAATTTATTAGACAAATTAATTTTCTTGACAGCCTAGGATGATTGGTGTGCATTTGAAAACATAATTAAACCCCTTCACTTATGATGATGGACGCGAAAAACAATAATTTTTTATTTTTGATAAAAAATTAAATCAGAGATCAATAGTTTCTGTGGAATGTTCAGTGGCTTCTAATTTCATAAATGCCATAAATGCTAATTATAATCATTGCCTCTTTATTTCTACAGATAAAAATAAAACTAAGCAACACATTTCTAATATAAAACTTTCTATACTTCATTCTAAATATAATTGTTTTCCAGACAATACTTCAGTATTTTTGCTTTCTATAACTTTAGAAACATCTGACATAGTTGAAAACATGATGCATAAGAATAATCTATAAACAATGTGTTACTGTTTTCTTCCTTGCTTAGGTTGATTTATAATAACTACTTCTATATAAAACTGAAACATTTACTCAGAGTTGTTTTCCTAATTTATTTCTATTCATGTCTTTTGTTTCCAAGGTTATATTTTAAGAATATAATTTAATTACTAAGAATTGGTAAACAATGGCCTATAATTAATTTTAAAATATTTAATTTTTCCTGAAATATATATATATAAAATATATATGCACACATATATATTTAATGATGTCAAGAAAAATGTTTAATTATATTGATGTCAAATGTGTGTTTGTGTATGTGGATACATATAACCAATAGCTTGTTTGTGGTCACAACACAATTAGTTAAAATGAGGAAAATAGAGATGATTTTACATTAGTAGTTTTGAAACATGAATATAAATCTTGATAAAGAAAATAATGTTTTAAATTTTGGATGTGCACAACATGAAGGAAAGAAGGAGTATCTACTTTGAAAAACAAATGTATGTATTTTATAATCTCTGAATCTTTAGAGGACATATTTAACTTAGACATCCCAAGAGAACCTCTGGAGTATCACTGCACATATTTTTTTTCAGTCCATAGGGAAGTATAATGCATACCAGTAAAAGCTTTAAAATCTCAGATATGATATATGTTTACACTTTTCTCACTACAAAAAAAAAAAGCTCAATGTATATAGTATATGCACTTCTATTAAAGATTTGAAGGTAAATATTTTCTCAACAAAATTTTAAAGATTCTCATTTAATTGCACTAATATATACGTATGTTTAACATTTTGCTTTTTCTTCCTTTGTAGTTCAATAAGTATTTGCTGAGCCTCTTCTCTGTGTGAGACACTGTACTAATTTCTCCCAATTCTGCTAATTTATTGTTATTCTCATCAAAGGTGTCTGATCCACATTATGGCCTCTGTGCTGTTTCGTTCCTCAGCACTGAATATGAACCAGTCCATGTCATGATACTAACTGAAAGTTATATAGGAAATATAATTGTTCCATTAACTATCATAATTAGTGTAACTAATCACTCTAAAACTTAGTGCATAAAATAACCACTTATTACTCTTATAGATTCTATGGGCCAGGGATTTAGATAGGGCATCACAGGGTAATTTGTTTTCATTCTCCAAGGGCAAGAGCCTCACCTGGAAGTCTTGAAGGTTGGAATCATTTGAAGGCTCACTAGCTCACTTGACTGGCAGTTAATACTTCCCGTTGGCTGAGACCTCAGTTTGGATTATCACTCAAATATCTACTGGTGGCCTCTCCATGTAATTAAGACTTCTTGAGTGGTTAGGTTCCATGGTTTATCAACCAGAGAGAGAGACAGAGAAAGAGAGAGGCGTGGCTAAATTCTTTAATGATATAGCCTCAATTGTCAAATACTATCATTTCTGCCATACATATTGTACAGGGTCACAATATCTCTTCCCCAGATTCAAGGGGAAGGAAAATAGATTCCAATAGTTGATAGGGAGGAGAAGTAGCAACATTTGGAAAGATAAATGGGAATGGAGATATTGCTGTGATAACTTTTGCAAAAGACAATCTACCTCAATATTGAAATATCAAATGTGTAGTCCATGGATATTTATATTTCATATTTATGCTTACTTATTTTGTATTTCATATTTTAAGCAATAATCATATATTTCTTGTATTTAAAAAATGAAGGAAGTAATATGGGTGTACATAGAAAATCATCAATATTATACATTCCTTATCCAGATTATAGAAAATATAATATTCTGTTTTATCTCTGTAGTTATCCTTATGGCTTATATAGAGAGCAAGGCATGATGGCTAAACATTTCCTTTCATACCTTATTTAAACAAGAAAAAGTTTACCTATTTTAGAATAAATATAAATATATCAATCAATCAAAGTTAGGTAGTCAGATAGGTGTGAGGCTACTATGTTGTACAATATAATGGTGATCAATGCTGTGACGATTAATAACAATAGGCTTAGAAACCATTATCACTGATTCTTAAGATATTTTTACTGATAAATTATGTGTGTTAGTTTCCTAGATATTCCATAACAAAATAGTAGAAACTAGACGGCTTAAATAACAGAAGTTTATTCTCCCAGTTTTGGAGGCCAGAAGACTAAAAGTCATGTGTCATCAGGCTCTGAGGGAGAATCTGTTCCATGCCTCTCTTCCCTAGCGTCTGATGGATTACAGCAATCCTTGATGTTTCTCAGTTTACCCACACATCACTCCAATCCCTGCCTCCCTTCCACATGACATTCTCATCTGTGTGTCTTCTTCTCTTCTAAGGACATTTGTCATGGTTAGATTTAACCACCTGAATAATCCCAGTTTGATTTCATCTTGAGATGCTTAACCTAAGTACATCTGCAATGACCCTTTTTCCAAACAAGTTCACATACACAGATTTTGAATGGGCAGATCTTTGGAGTGACCATCATTCAATCTACTACAGTATCAATGGTAATATTTTACCAAAATAGAGTAAATTAATTAGTATACAAATTGCTAAATTATTCTACAGGAAAAACAGAGAAAGTTATTTTACTTACTTTTTTTTAAATTGTTGAGCCTTATCAGCATGTGCTGCTAGTCATCATTAAAGTACCTTACAAAATTAGATAATTGTTTTCTTTTTTGATAATGAGCTACAATTGAATTGATTAACATGGATTTATTGTCATACTTAAATATTTTATAAACACCATCCTTTGCTTGTTCAATCCATGTACAAAGCAGTAGAGTAAGCTATCTCCTTCTCTGCCAAGATTCATCCTCCCCAGGAAAACAAAAAGAAAATTTTAAAAAAGGGAAAAAGAAAGTATGGCTTATATATATATTTTATTCAATCTTTTGATGCTCAACATGGCTCACTATTGTTCAATTTATCCCAAACCATATCTAATATCTACAATGGTTGAATTAAGTAGGTTATGAGGTCACAGCCTAATATAATCATTAATTCCAATTATTTTAACATTTTGTTAATTCATGCCTGTTGTTGATGTTCCACTTTTTCTAGACAGTTTCATGTATAGAGGATCCAATATATACAATGGAATACTACTCAGCCATAAAAATGAATAAAATAATGCTATTTGCAGCAACATAGATGGATCTGGAGATCATCATTCTAAGTGAAGTAAGTCAGAAAGAGAAAGAAAAATAACATATGATATCACTTATATGTGGAATACTAAAATAAAAAAGACAAGTGAACTTATTTACAAAACAGAAACAGACTCTCAGACATAGAAAACAAACTTATAGTTACCGGGGGGGAAAGCAGGTAGGAAGGGATAAATTGGGAGTTGAAGATTTGCAGATACTAACTACTATATATGAAATAAACAATAAATAGCACAGGGAACTATATTCAATATCTTGTAGTAACCTATAATGAAAAAAATATGAAAAGGAATATACATATGTATATGTATGACTGAAACATTATTCCGTCCACCAGAAATTGATACAACATTGTAAACTGACTATACTTCATTAAAAAAAAAAAGAAAAAAAATTAATTGGAAGAAGATGGAAACCCAAAAAGTGAGATCAATATTTGGAGCTGGCTTAGCCAAAGGTATCTTTATTACAGAATGAAAATGAACAAGATAACATACAGATAAATGACAAAACAAAACAAGAATATGAAAAGGAATACAAGTATGTACATGTATGAATGAAACATGTTGCATAATAGAAAATAACACAACATTGTATACTAACTACACTTCAATAAAAAATAAAAGCTTATTTTTAAGTCTAATTCCATGTTATTCATAATTGCCTGAAACCATCAGTTAAACTAAAAATATACTTGATTTTTTTTTAGCATAATGACATATTTTTCTCTGCTTGTTGTATGAGAATGCAGAAAAAAGATGAAGTTAGTTATTTTCTTAAATTGGATTGCTCTCTGAAACTCCTTTTGCATATCATAATGTCTTGGAAACCATTTTACATTTAAAAAAAATCTCTCTTACTAGCCAAAGTTAAAATAACTTACTAATTAACTAAATTAAGAAATGCATTATGGGAAACGAAGATGTTTGCTTAAATTGGCTATTTATAAAGTTGGGCAAATATTCTTTTAACTGGAGTATCCCAACTATTTTGTGCATCCATAGCACAAGTAGATATCCTAAAACTAATTATTTTAAAATTAAAGAAGTTTATGCTCTTATTAGATTCATAGAGTCATAATGTGATAACTGCCATTTTAATAAATTATTCATAACCTAATTAAATGTGCAGTGTGAATGTATCTAACTTTCACTGAAACTTTCTCATTGGGTGTTAACTAACATTATCTTCTATAAATAAAATAATGTAAATAGATATCTTACAATTGAAATAACTTCATAAGGATAAATAGTAAGGATTCCGTTCTTATATTTAGTAAATGAAAAACTGCAAAATAAATGCCTTATACCTACCAATTAATATTTTAGCTCAAATATAGATATGAATTAGATTAAAACAAAAATAAAGAATAAATTCAACATAAAACATTAAATTGAAGACTTTAGAAAACTTACAACTTCCAGTTACTTATTTGGGAAAATAACTGATGTCTGAGATGCTGTATATTATATTCACAAAATACTTATTAAAGATGCTGTGCATTTTTACATTCATTCTGCCTTTATATGTTGAATCTCATAATTTCCCCCAAGTCACAGATGTAATAAAATTTATTTAAAAAAATACATTATTAGATGGCATTTTGGGCCTAATCTATTTTATTTTAGGATATAGACTGTAGGATAGATTGTGTAATATGTGTATAGTTATTCTTTTCAAATTTTGTATAATTATCTGTCTCACAAAAGAAGATTCTAAAATTCCAAGTTAGAATTTTTCTGTATTGATCCAAATTATTTTCTGTATATACTGTCATAAAAATAGTTTATTTTTATTTTTATTTTTGTTGTTTGAAACAAAGGATATAGTTGTGGATGGTGATAATAAAAACACGCTTAGTGAGGTTACTGTGTCACAGTGGACTGAGGTGAAGGAAGGAAAATGAACCCATTTTTCTATGTGTCATTTTGATAGATTAGCTCCAACCAAGTTGGAAATCTTGGTGTCTTCTAACAACCGGGTATTCTTACTTCAGTACTGTGGGGAGGAGTATGATACTAGGGGAAAAAGTAGGAGAGCTTAAAAAAATACACTCCTCCCTGTGGAAACGAAAACAACAGGAGTAAAACATTTTCCTTCAATATTTCCCAATGTTCTGTTCTGTCAACTATGAGGTTTAAGGTCTACAAGATACGGCTTCTAACCTCTACTAGGTATTCCTGCTTCAAGAATCATGAGGACATCTCTCTGTTAACTACTACTCTTTTGTGTACAACAAATGAGCAGTGTAGGTTCTTGCTCCAGAAATTTCAAAATATGGCATAAAATACATCCATGAAATCTGTATAGACACTTTCTCTACTCATAATAGCTTTTATTGTTTTATGCTCAAATTGTCTTCTTCTTTTTCACAGCAGGACAAGTATTTTCAAAACTGGCAAATCTGTCAAGTTCATCAAAATCTACTTAAAATGTTGAATTTTACCATGCAAATTTTCTCAATAAAAATAAAATTAGGAAAAAATTCAAGTTACTTTTGAAAATTTCTGAGCAAATATGATTCCAAAAATAGAGTTTTTAAAAATATTCTACAAAAGAATTTAAAAATTGCCTTCTTAGCTTTGGAGTCTGCAATAATTGCATGATTTTGTTTTCCCTCTAATTCAACCCAAGATTGTTATTATATTATTATTATTATATTAATATATTATTATATTATTTTTTGTAAAAATGCCACATTGCTTTTGTTTATTCATAAAACTTACCTGTTTCTCTAGACCAAGCCACTTGCATTTTGACAAACTAAAATAATAACCAGAGCCATCTTGAGGCTGTAAGACCTTAAGATGGAGGACTGAGCAGGTGGTAAAGATAGAAGTGTTTCTTGGTTATATGAAGGTTCCTTCCCACATTATTCCCTCTCTTCCCTGAAAATGATTTGACAAAGCATAAGGGATTGATTTGAGCATCTTGTCTAACACTACCCACTGTTTCACCTGAACACATCTTATTATTTCTTCCATGTATTTCAATAATTTTCAATATTTTTTTAGAGTAGCCAAAAGTCATGACTTCTGTGTTGATGATTATTTTAATTATATTATTCATGCTAAAGAAAAAAATATGCTGCCATTTGTTAGAATGGTAAGACAGACTTCATTTAGTACTACTGTGAGAGGTATAGGGACTACCACAATGGAATTTTGAGTAAGGGAGAGAGATTGGGCTTAACTCTAAATACAACAAGGAAATGTAAGAATTTACAGCCAAGGAGAACAGTGAGGCTTGATAGATGGAAAATTATTAATATGAAACATCAGAGGCTAATTTTTGCTAAACTGACCTAAAAGGATTCCTATTGAAAGCAGATCAGGATGGTCAGATACTACCTGGGGGACAGTGAAGGATGAAGAGTTTGATCAATATTGTGGATGATCAGATATCGGGAGGCGAGGTGCAATTCTAGTTAAATCAGTTTGGCAGGATTTTCACAAAAACTGAACTCTGTAAGGATTAAAGTCAGAGGAACCTGACTAAAGTTTGGTCAAGCAGAGAATCTTTGTCTGTATATTAGACTAAGTTAATAGTGCTTAGTTACTCCAATATAAGACCAAAGATTTTGTTTATCTTAAGAAAAGCCATGTTCTGAAAATTATTTGGGGTTTACTTTTAATCTTGCAATCACTTGCAAAAAGAAAAAATTAAAACTTTCTTGGTAAATGCATAACTGTTACATAGTTCTTGCATTGTTTACTTGACTAGTACTATCAGTAAAATATTGAATAGAAGTGTTCAGAGATAAAATCCTTGCCTACGTTTCTGATCATAGAGAAAATCATTCAGCTTTTCATTATTTACAACACTGTGAGTTATAGGTTTTTCATAAATAATCTTTATTAGGTTGAGAAGGTTCTTTAATTGAGAAAGCTTCTGATACTTTTTTAAAATAATAAATGAGTATTATACTTTGTGAAATGCCTTTCCTACAACTATTTAGATTTTTTTTCCTCATTTATCCTTGTTTCTATGGTTAATTACATTAACTGATTTTGGATTGCTGAACAGATCTTGCATTGCTAAAATGAAGCCCATTTGATCATGATATATTATCCTTTTGCTATATTGGAGGATTTGATTTGCTAAATTTTAAAGGGAGATTTGTGTCTAGGTTTGTGATAATTAAAACAACTATAATGTCTTTATCAAGTTTTGGTATCAAGGGTGTATCAGCCTCATGAATTAGAAAGTATATTTTCTCATTGTATTTCTTGAAAGACTTTATGTAGATTGATATTTAGTTCTTAACTTTTTGATAGAATTTATCAGTGAAATACTGTGAGGTGAAATTTGAAGGGAGGTTTCTGATTACAGATTCAATTTCTTTAATGTGTAAAACTTCATTTGTTAACAAGAATTAAACAAGAATTAAGTTTTTTCCAGTCAGTTAAGTACAACTCAGGATAGTTGCTATTTACAAGGGATTTGTCCTTTTTACTTATGTTATTAAATTTATTGACATAAATTTATATTATCTTTTTAAGGTTGTTAGTTTTTGTAGTGTTAGTCCCGAATTATTCTTAATATTAGTAATGTGCTTTTTCTTTCTTTTTTCTTTATTATTCTTGTAGGTATTTATCATTTAAAAAAATCTTTCAAAGAACCAATTGTTGGACTTGTTTATTTTCTCTATTGTACATATGTTTTCTACTTTATTTACTTCTGCTCTGATACTTAGTACTTATTTTCCTGAGCTTTTATTCTTTGGGTTATTGTTTACATTAATAGTTTTTCTCTCTATCTCATTATTATAGAGTAATATCAGATTTATGGAAACACTGCAAAGACAGTATGAAGAGTATCTGAATACATTTCACTCAGTTTTCCCTAATGTTAACATCTCATAAAACAACTATATTTGTCAAAAATAAATAATTAAATTACTGATATCTAAACTTCACACATTCTTTAACATTCACCTATTTTTCCACTCTTGTCCTTTTGACAGTTTAGGATCCCAACCAGGTTACTACATTCAATTTAGTTTTTCCAATTTTTCAAGTGAAATGTAAATAATTACAAGCTTTCTTATTGTCTAATGTAGATTAATGTTATAATTTTCCTTCTAGGAAATGTTTAGTTGTTTACAAATTTAGGTATGCTATAACTTTATTATCATTTTGTTGAAACATTTTATAATTTTCCTTTGTATTTTTCTAGGAACCATGAATTACTAATGCGTTGTTTAACTTCCAAAAATGAGGATGCTTTCTATCTTACTGATATTTATCTGTATTTTAATGTTGTTGAATCAGAGAACATAGTCTGTATGACTGTAATCTTTGTGATCTATGGCCCAGAATATTGTCTGTTCTTGTGAATGTCTCATGTACACTTGGAAAGGAATGGTTTTTCCAATGTCTAGGTGAGTTTGCTATAAATATTAACTATATCAAGTTACTTTACATTTTTCTTTAAATCTCCTAAGTCTCTACTGAAATATAGTTTTTGTCTAATTGGTTTTATCAATTACTCGGAGAATAAAGCTAATGTATCTGCACTCAGTAATTTTTATAATATATTTACTTTTCCTCTTATTTTGTCAGTTTTTTTCTACATGAATTTGAAACTATATGTATTTCTTTTCAGGTTTTATGAGTTCCACTTGAGTTGATCTTTTAAACATTATAAAATGTCGATCTTTATGTCTACAATAACTCTTTAAAAAATTTATTTTGATAATAGCATCAGGTGTTTTATGCTTATTTTGTATGGTTTATAACTTTCCACACTTTCATTTTCAGCTATTTGAATCTTCATATTTAAAGTGTGTCTTTTGAAAACAGCATATAGTTGAGTCTTCCCTTTTTATCCAGCCTGATTGTATGATATTTTTGTATAATTTAGATATTAATCTTGTATCAATGGGAGCTACTAAAATCACATTGTCTCAGATTATTAGCTGTAATTGAATTATTCAGAATATCCATTATGTTATAGAAATTGTTACTTATTTTCTCAACCATAAAATTTATGCTTTTTAGATTTTTATAGAAGTCCTTTGTCAATAAAAGATTACAAAGGCAGCATAACACATTTTTCTTCATTTAATTTATATGTCTAGTGTTCTGCTAAGGTTTTAAATTCATCTGAAGATTGTCTGTTAGCTGTTGTGAATTTTTTTTTGCCCAAAATTAATTTTTGTACATTTATTGGGTCAACTATTGCTAATCTTATCTACTAAGAAAGCAACTCCAGTGTCCTCCATCATTGTTGGAAAAACTTCTAACATATACCAATTTTTTATATGTATATATAAAACAATATTTTTTTTCCTTAACCCTTCACTTAGTTCCATTTGTTTGGTTAGTTTCAAGGAAAATACCATGATGTTTTTATTTGTATGTTACTGTAGCGTGTTTTGTTGTATGTTTCTTTAAAAAATTACTTAATAATTAAGCGATTTTTATTTGTTTATATAATTTATCATTAACTTGTTAGACATTAAATATGCTATTAGAATTTTTATTGTTGCTAAATACAAAACAAACTTATTTTGAAATGCATGATAATGTCATATAAAATTCAAAATAATATAATTATCCAAATAACTTACACATTTATTTCTCAAAAAATCATGTAGAAAAATGTCAAAAGTAATGATGTTTAAAGCAGAATTTGGAGGGTTGATTTAATTCCTCCCTCCATTTGATAAACTTATCAAATTCAGATAGGAAAGAAAATATGACTATATGACAGAATAAACAAATAAAACTTTAGAAGCCCAACTGAATAACTGATTTCTACTTCAGTCCTACCAGATGTTTGGTAAGTGATAGCTTCAGCCATCTGCCTTATTATAATCAGCACTATTCAAAACATGTACCAATATGTTGATGCAAAAAGGTTTTTATTAAACTATTTATTTTTGAAGTATTTTCCATTTAGTTGCCTTAGTTGACAACACACAGCAATTAAAATATAGATTATACATGAAAATATATCATTAATTCATTATTAAAATTGGAAAACACTATACTATAATTTATTCTCTGATAGGCAGTATTCATTAGGCAAGTGAAATATGTTTTAGGAAGATATTATGGAAAGCACAGTATATTAAAATCAGATGATGCAAGAGATAGTATCCATTTTTATGTCTACATTTCTTTCTGGGTAATCCTACATATCTGAATTTAAATTAATTAGAGAGACAGAGATGCCACATTTCAAAAATAATAGTTGATTTGTTAATGTTTTAATTTCAAATGATATAAATCCACAATTATTGTAGCTTATAATATTGAATAAATATTATATTTGGCCCTGAAACAATGATGTTATAATATATATTTATATTTTACATTATATAAAGTCTACAAAAATATATTATTTGAAAATAATTTTAAATTTGTAAAAAATATAGAGCAATCTCAATCCTGTTCGAATGAGTATTCTAATGATAGTGTTTCTGTTATTTTTAAGAGTGGCTAAAAAAAGTTGGATGAATAAATCAATGTGCTCTACAGTATACAAGAGAATATATTAACCTCGATTATATATGTACATAATATATATAATTATATTTCATGCTACATGTAACTATGCATCTAAATTATATTCACATATATATTTATGTATATATAATACATATTTCTAAAATGTGTCAAGCAATTTTCCAGAATAGATTTTAAATGCCTCTGTTAATTTTCAGATCCAATTTTATACCTAAATTTTAGTCCTCACACTATTGACCTAATGTTAATATGCACTTATGTTACTGGCACTCATTTTATAATTAGACTAATTTACTAGTCACTACAAAAATTGATTTGAAATTATGTTCATAAGCCATTAGCAGTGTATTTTTAAACTATTGCTTGTAGACATTGGAATAAGACAGCTTGTATTTGCATAACTACCTCATAATTTCCCCAATATGTAAAATAAAGACACAAAAAGTGATTCGTCTGAGAATTAAAATGTCCTCATTGATAGTAAGCACTTAGGTAAATGACATAGCATTATATTATTAAGTGCCCTATTTTATGGATTTGTAAACTTCCTCAGTTTTTTTGAAACCTTTGTTTTTTTATTGCTAAATATTATTGTTACTGTTAAAATCATTATAATTATTACAAATTATACTATCTTTTGACTTTCAGTTTCCATTAAATCAGCACGTGTTTAATTTAATAATACTGAGTCTAGAAGATTGGTCAGTGTTGGCTGATTATCTGATCTTTAGGACTTCCTTCTACATAGTGATTGTGTGCACTCCTGATGATATGTTCATTTACATGCTGCTGATGGCAATGATCCTAGAGGTGGGTGCAATTGTTTAATTTAAAACTGTTACCTGATTTACACACTAAATTGTATCAAAATTTCTTATTCAAGAAACTGACCTTGGGGTATCTTCCCATTTGTAAGAGAAGCCACAAGAGGAGACTGGAGGATAAAAATAAAAGGAGAATAAATTGGCAAAAAACAAACAAAACAGCAGGGTGCCAAAGGCAGTGATAAATAGAAGAGTACAGAAAAATGTGGACTGTTCACTTACTCAACAGATTGAAGATAAAGCCATAAAATGAAAAGACAAAAGTAAACATTCATGTCATAATAAATTAACTTCAAGTCATCTCAAAGTGGAAATACAGTCTTTATGTTTTGTAGAGAGTTAGCAAAATATTGCTATGTGTCAATAGGGAAGAGATTTTAATTGGCAAAATCATTGTATAACTGAAAATCTGCTAAACTACCAGTTAAATCTGATTAATAGTCATAGTTTTGATATTGATTGGCCACAGGAAAGTGATGATTTAGAGTAATACTGCTGTAAGAAATGGCCTTATAGTGTGGTTTCACCACCTTCCATTCATCCCTCCCTCCTTCAATATCTATCCTATTTCTTTCTTTTTCTATCTGTTGCTATTTACCCTCCCCCACAAATCTCCATGAGAAATATTATTAGCAAAAATTAATTGGCATAATCCTGACTGACAAATAGATGAATACCACAGTACATTCTATGAGTTTTCTAATTAAAAAATGGTGCCTGTTACTCTTCCTTTCTCAAAGCCTGCAGTGTACTGCTGTTAAAGATATTAGAATGTTTCCTAACTCTTTCTAACCTATCTGATTTGGTTTAAATTTGTTTCTAGAGAAAAAATAAATAATAAATAATAAAGGCAATTGGTGAAACTACAACAATTAACATTTTACTAGTACTAGGTGAGACTGTTCTTAAGTAATATTTTTTATAAAGCAGGAAAAGGGCATGTACTTGGAGTTGTTGACATAATGCCAACCTAGCTAGGAAAGCTCCCGTTCATATAACAGTACCGAAGTGAGAGTGGACAGAAGCGAGGTTATTGTTTAATATTCTTCTTAATATTAAATGTCTCAGTTGACTTCCAAGCTGAGATCAGCAATACACATAAACCCATTTATTTGTTCAATTCATAATTATTACCTTCTCATCAATTATTTCTACATGTTATATATGAATGATATGTTGGCTGCATACAATGTCCTAGAAGTACGATTTGCCTGTGATAATTTTTATATGAATCCTGCTAAGCCATAACTTTGGTTTAAGTTTCAATGTCCGGGAAGGACATTTTATGATTTTGCCTTTTCCAATTCTAGTTGTTTTTGTGACTATGGTCTTATTTCTTCTACATTTGGTAAAGTCACAATATTTATACATTTTTGAAAGTACTATGTTGATTCGCACGTGATAGTTGGAGAAAGGCCTTGAAACTGAAAGATGTACAATACAGAGGTACAAGTAGACTTTTAAAGATTTTTCTTTTTCATATTGAAATGTTTTATACTTAGGCTTATATCTTTACTTCTTATATTAATTTTACAATAAAATTAAGGAGACATCTGTCAATCTAAATTTGAAGATTGAAATAATTACTAATGCAAACTTTTTATAGGAACACTAAAAATTTAAAAAAAAATCATAACAGCAATTTTAAAAACCTTTGATTTTGGGACAATAAAAGTGTACTGATTATTGATGCAAATTAACAACATAACAAGAACTGTATAAATAACATAAGGAATGCAAATTGTTCTTTAAAAAAATCAATGAAAGCTACATTTTTCTTTTGATTTTGTGAATGGATTAAAGATCACTCAAACAGTACATATGAGCTCAGTGTTGTTCCAGGGTAGATATACATCAAACACTCACTGATTAAATGAATGTTTGTAGTAAGTTGAATAGCATCCACCCAAATTCAAGTTCACACAGAACCTGAGAATGGGACCTTATCTGAAATGAGGTCTTTGAAGATAAAATGAATTAAGTTGCTATAAGGACATATCAGATTAAGGCGGACTCCTAATCCAATGACTGGTGTCTTGCAAGAAGAACAGAGGACATACAGACACACACAGGGAAGAGGCCCTATGAAGACAGAGGCAGAGATTGCAGTGATACAGCTATTGGCCAAGGAATGCCAAAGTTTGCTGGCCAATACTAGAAGCTAGGAGAGAAGAATGGTAAAAAACTCTTCCTTGGATCCTTTAGAAGAAAATGGCTCTGCCAACAACTTGGTTTCAAAGTTTTGGTTTTCTGAACTATGAGAGAATAAATTCCTGTTGTTCTATGCCTCCCAGTTGGCATTTATTACAACAGCTCTAGGCAATTAATGGAATATAAAACTGTGACTATTATTTCTCTTTTATACCTGGATACATACTGCACAATACTTAGAATATAAAGGGAAAACTTACATATACATATATGTGTGTGAGTATGTGTGTGTGTCTTATAACAGGCACCCAGACACTATCAACAAAGGCAGAATATCTCAAATATAAAAATGTTATATGCAAATAATAAAGGCAAAAGAGTTTTCAAGGACAGAACATCATGGCTTGAGCTTGAAAGTGGGCTTAAGCTTTATCTTGAGGGATTCAGATCTGTGAGAAGGTAGATTAGAGAAAATTTCAAGTTTGTTACTTAAGTGAGCAATGGCATAGATTAAAAATGTGATTGAAATATAATTAACACATGAATGTCATGCTTACACAATATTACCTGGTGTGATGTGGAGCAAGTGAAGTCTTAGTGACATGATGAAACTATTGTTTTTAAAAATATTCTCCCTTCTCATATTGCTCCCATGTATATTAATATGCAGAAATACCATTCAGTGTTTATGACACAAATGGCAACTTTCTCAATGTCCTAATTCCTTGATCCCCTCAGTTCAAATTTAACTGTTTCTTTCCTGAGCACTTAAATTCATCTCACTTTTCCATGTAAATTGAACTTTTTATTCTCCTTCTATAATGGTGTTGTGGTGTGTCTCTGCACATATCGTGCTACTGCTACGTAACATCAAACTTACTGCAATAGTTTCAGCGTGTTTCACATTTTACCTAGAATACAGCAAAATATTTTACACATGGTTGGGGTTATTAAATATTTGCTTAAGTGAAATATATTTTTCTATATCCATCTCTATTTAAATTTTTGAGTTGCCATGAAATTTCAGCAGAGGCATAAAAGAATACAAGTAAATACATTTTAATATTTATTGGTAAGGTATTTATTGCTATAAAATCACATTTTATTCTATAATTGTGTATGACTTTTAATGTTATATATTGATAATTTGAATGCAACAAAATGCCAGAAACTCAGATGGTTTTAGCAGGTAGGCTTCCTTATTTAATATTGAGAACTAAATCTTCACAGCTACAAAATAAATGTGTTTATTAATGCATTTTATTTATTCTCTATTGTCTTTAAAATACCATGTAATTATGTCTAACAGACTTTGTTCTTCCTTCAGTTATAATTAAACAAAATTAATACTTTTAATGTTTGCAGTGACTATTCCTACCTGTAATTAGTTATTTGATGATTGCATTTTCTCATTTTTATAATAAGGTTTCTTGACATTACATAAATTTGATATTGATAAAATAAAATTATGTTGCTTGATTTTATAACCTACTTTACAGAGTCTTCTGACAAGAAATTAATTTTAACTTACACATGTCAAAGTAGAGAAAGCAAAATAAAACTAATCACTATTTTACCCATTAATAATTTTTTATTTCAGAGGATATTTAACATGTTTACTACTCTCTATGCCAAGGGAAAAAAAAACAACCAAGTAGACTTATATTAAATATGTAAAATTACATATTTGACTTTAAAATATTTCAGTCTTCTTCATAAGATGTCCAGTGTGTATGCGTGTGTGTCTGTGTGTTTAAAGCTTAACAATTGGAGGGTTTTTTTCACCTATTCCAGTATGTTCAGTATCAGTTATATACCATTAGTTAAATGTTAAATTAATAAATTATTTAAATGGTTCAAAGTTTATATTAAAATATATTTAGTTTAATTTTGATTTTAAGTGTATATTTTAATCTGGAAGAATATATCCAAAAATTTACGTAAATAATAACAAATCAATCATTTCTCTACTTGTATGTTTTCCCTGCATTTTCAAAAGAAAATTTTTCCTTTACTCATTTTCTTGAGATGCAGACATACTTTTTTTAATTGCGAGTATATTGAGAAATACTTTTTTCCCTCCAATTTAATGCCAGAAACTTTTGGGTGAGTAATTAGTAGGCAAATCATTTGCTATATTGGAGGATTTGATTTGCTAAATTTTAAAGGGAGATTTATGTCTAGGTTTGTGATAATAAAAACAACTATAAAAAAAATGTCTTTATCAAGTTTTGGTATCAAGGGTGTATCAGCCTCATGAGTTAGAAAGTATACTGTTTCACTGTCTTTTTTGAAAGACTTGATGTAGATTCATATTTTGTTCTTAACTTTTTGACTCCCTATACTATTTTTCCCATGTGCCTCACTTCAGTTCTGAAAGGTAAATTTCTTCTGAAGTCACTGGACTCCAATCTTCCTTTGTCAATAAATCCTCAGCATCTCATTTTATATGCCTGACAGTCTGATGATTATTAAAGATGGCTTTTGGCTTTTGTTAAATGTTCACTTTACCATTTTTAAGAAGATTCATACTCTTTGCCTAGATATCACCAAACTATCATTCCCTAGAAATGTGATACTTTATCATTTTTCATACATTAACTGTATCTACAATTTTATTTATATCTCAACTAACTTCCTAAAGTGTTTCATGAGGTTAAATTTTAAAACATATATTCACATAAAAATGAAGTTAAATTATTCTCCTATTTTAGATTTAAATAGGTGAACAGATCCCATTATATCCAATTATATCTTGTTATCTTGCCCTTTCCTTCCCCAAACTGAAAGTCTAGTCAATATTGTATATTTTGTTTCTGTTTACTTATCTCTTACTCATGGCTATTAGAATAAAACTGATAGATCATTTTCAGCTCATTAAATTCTAAACAGATTTTCTGCCCACAAAACAAACACACCTGCAAAAAACAGAGAACAAATACAAATTCAAAATTTGAGTTTCAAATTTTTGAAAATGCTTTCTCTTCTGAGACACTGGGTTTGGAATATTTAATCATCTAAAATAATTATTGAAAATATCCTAGACACTTAAAATATTTTTGTTTATTATATCACTAAAATTGATGGAAACCTTATTTGAACACAAAGATACAGTACAGCATTTTCAAATATTGCCAACTGCAAATGTATATATGGTAGTATTTCAGAGTATGAGATTACACATATACAAAAATAAATTTAGTATGTGTTTTCAATTAAATTTCATGTTATTTTATCTTTATAGGAGAAGTAATAATCTATTATGTGCATAAAAATCACCTGGGAAGATAGTTTAAATCACAAATTTCTGAGCCCCAACCCTTAGTTATTTTGAGTTAATAAATTTAATGTGGGGTAAAAGGAATGGATATTTCTAATAAGCCACACATAATTCTGAAATACATGTTAAATAAGAAACCATTCAAAAAATACAATCATACAGGAGCATATTTTACAGAATTTGATTAACATATTTTGAAATTTATTGACAGTTCAATCTTTTTTGTTAACGAAGTTGTATGAATTATGATTTACCTTATGCCACACTATTTTTAAAAATCTCCTATATTTAATATGGAACTCTGTCTTTTTTTTCCTAGAAGATTTTGTAAAAGTAAATCTCTGTCATTTATGGATATGAAATATATAGCATTGCTTTAATTTTCTTTGTTATAAATTTATGGAGAAACTATCTGAAATTCAGTAAGAACACAGTAATAGTCTTTGTCATAATTAGATTAATAATCAATACTACTACCCGCAGAATGTGTTCTATGGAATGTCATTTAGTTGTTAAAAAAAATGGGAAGGTAGGTAGAGGTAGGGAATGAGCAGAGGGGCTTTGATTAAGTAATTTTGGGAAATTTGTAACAAATACAAGATTACTTAGTGGCCCATCCCAAACAATAAATGTTGGAAAAGGTTAATTGCTTCAAGCTACATAAGACTGTTAATATCTGTTGAATTTAAAAATGCTTCTTTGACATAGGTGACATCACATATTATCTCTCTTTTGAGGGTGTACTGGTGTATTTATATTCTAAAGTAAGATAAAATAACACTTTAAAAATTACTGAATTTATTACTATGATTAAATACAAAGTTTTTCTATAAATTGAAGCACTGCAAAATCTGAACCACATAATTATATTCACTGTTGATATCCTATAAAAATAATAAATCTCTTTGAGTTTGTATAACCAGGAATACATTTTAAGCAAAGAAAATAACAATGCATCTTACCTCAGTAAGATTGCAAGTTCACATCTTACAGCATGTGAATTATATTGAAAAATGATTGTATTTTCCTGCAGTCGAACATTATGATGTATAAGGTTGTCAGCAAATGAGGCAAAGTATAAAGGTTACTTATTTGAGGATGGCCTTCACAGTGTACCTGGTTTTAACTGAGCAAGGCATAGAACCAGATTATAGACAATTAGTCTTTGCCAGTATTTTTCTTTCTTTCTTTACATTGATAATGTCTTTTTACTATTATATCAACTTAGTTTCTGATTGAGTAGGAACATCATGATGTTTCATCTTTAAATAAGAAATTTAGAAATACAATATTCCTAGGAGGGGTTAATGGGACATCAAAACTGAATGACTCAGGTGGATGATTTCAAAGGCCTGTGGTCATAAGTAGGGTTTTGGATGTCCATTAGCATGTCTTCTCAATAACAATGTAGGTTAGACATGGATTTGCTATAAACTTTTATTTTTTCTAAGAAAGTATAATTTATTATTATGAAAGTTGACATTTTTTCACTATATATGTGCTAACCAATACTAAATAATCTTTAAATAATCTTCAGGAATAAACTAATTGAATATATACATTGCCTTTATAAAATTGTTACTATTATCATCCTTATTTTATAGATGGAAACATTGATAAAATGTGCAAGTAACTATCTCAAGATCAAACAACTAACAATAAAATATGAAATCAGATGTTTCTGACTCTATTCAATATTGTGAGGTCAACAAGTAGCGTATTTTCAATCCATTTTAATTTGTATTTTTACAAACAATGGGCATATTTAAAATAGAGTATATAATTTTTTTCTACATAAATATTTATTTCTGGTTTTGAGGCCTATCCATAAAAATAGTGAGCTAAACCAGACATAGATTACCCTTTGACTTCTGGAATTCTTCAGTTCTACAAGCAAATACTATTCTCTAGTAATAGCTAACATTTTTGAAAATATGCCTTTGTCCTTTGCATAAATGGTAAATGGTTGTCTTTTCTGCCAATCACTTTTATCTTTGCAGCACAAGCTAAGGGTGATATGGCTTATTGCAAAAGACAGGGTTATAGTGAAAATGAATTTCAATATTCCTTGATGTGTGTAAGTTGTCAATTGTGAAGAAAAGCCTTGAGCATGAACAATGAAATCATAAATTCTCTTGCAATATGTTCTTTGTTTAAAGGAAAATTAAAGATACATGTAACTATGGACTGTATATTATATCATCAATAATGAAATGTATTAATCCCAAGGTGAGGGAAAATACCTATATGTTGATGAGAATATACACTCTAGTTTTATTGAAGTTTATATTAAAATTTTGAAGAAACAGAGATATTGAGGACATAAAAATTATAAATTTATATATTGTAATAAACCAAGTATAGCTGAAAATAATAGAAAATGGAAGTAAAAAGAACTTAAGACCCTCCCCTCCAAATCACGGGGATGAATAATATCAATCGCTTCTTCAAAATTCCTAATCCCAGTCTCTATTGAGAATTACCCATTGTGACAAAATTTGTTAGATTCAACAAAGTGTAAGTTGTCTTGCTATCAAAACAACTAAAGTAAATAACTACCATTATCATCACCAAGGTCCTATTATTTTAGCAATGCCCTCACTCACCACACAGCCCGCTGACCAAAAATTATGAAGAGTTTAGATGTGTACAGTATGCTCCTGGATTCTAGAGAAAGTTCCAAATACTCAACGCATGTAAGATACACTGGAAAAATTCTCAATTTTGTTTGGAAACAAAAACTTACAAGAAATAAATACCAAAAAGACAAAAAAGATTACATTTAAATAAGCATCAATAGTTTGGATAATAATGAAGACATAACATATAAAAGAATTTCATGGGCAAACGAGAGCTCTGCAAACTGGCATGATCAGAGCACCTTTCATGAACCATAGTATTTGAAATAGTATTTTTACATAAAGAAGATTAAATAAAAATCAAGGATTGGAAAATATATTGTATGAAGATAAATGCCATGAACAGAGTAGAACTTTTGAGCTGAAAGGGCAGGGTTTTGTATATGAAAACTTTGTTACCATTGTGTAGCACTTAGCTAGAGCAAAATAGCATGTTGATTGCCATTCAGTGAGAAAGTGAGTAATTTTTTTGTTTGTTTTAAAGAAGGCAACACTAATATAAAAGTAGTTTTGAATGACAATTTGAATAAAACATATTGTGTTAAACATAACCTATCAAAGAGTATCATGATCAGCTTTTTTTGTAATTTTCTGTAAAAGTAATCGTAATAATGTCATATTTTAATTGTATGTCATTGCCTTTAAAAACACACAATGCAGATGATTACAAGTTCTGCATAGTTAGCTTGTACACAATTTTAGAATCATTCTCCTCACCTTCAGATAAAGACATACTTTGTTTTAATCTTTACAACAAAAAGCAGGTAATATTATAGTAATTAATATTAAAACAAGATGATGTAAACTGTAAGGGAAAGCAGAAATTTTAGAATTTTTTTACACATTTTAATCAACTTGTTTTCCTAAAAGCAGAAATAGTTGGAACACTTAGACCTTTCTTTTCAAGCTTCCTTTAACTTAGTAAATGTAAGAATTTTCTGTCCATACAAATTTTTATATTTCATAGATAATTCAAAAAATTCTCTAATCTTTTGATTATACAGGGCATTAGCTTAAAATGTCCTAGGTAACTGTAGTAATAATATACCATCTTTAGGAGGATTGAGAAAATAGCTCAAGTAATTTTTGTGTTCTGAGGTTCAGATAAAGAAACATGGTTGAGAAAAACACCTTAAACAATACTACTACTTATTATTTTAATAAGTAAAATGTGATTTCACAAGCGGATTAATAGTTTTACTTGGAAATTCAATTCTCTGATGCCTCAATCTTAAAGATTGGCACTGGCAGCTAATATAAATTTAGCCCACTAGTGGTGAATATTTGGAATCAACTTTGTTTTGTTTTATACTATTTCTCCTTATTCACCACCATTTGGATGTGATTAAAAAGCTGTCTCTGATGATCCATTTATTTACCAGCTAAAGAGCAATATCAACTAGTAACTTTCCTCTATTTTACCTCAGAATATCTTACTTTTACTTTTTACTGCCCTTGAGAAAACTGATACTTAATTCTAGCTCAACTTTCTCCATACTCATCAAAGATACTACCCATCAATATTACTGTGATCCACTGACTCAGTATGGAGGCAACTTAACTGTTCTCCTTGGTTAAATAATCAAGTATATCTGGGAAATATCTCACAGAATTCCAGTATTAGTTTAAACTTCAGCTGATAAATTGAGGCTTCCCACCCCTGTCTTCATAGTGTTCTGACAGGTTTTCAGGGGTTCATGTTGGTATGGTAATAAAAGAATGGACTGCAAAAATATTGCAGTGTATAAAATGTTTTAATATTATATAATATTTGGTCAAAATATATTATTTTAAATGAGGTGGAAAATCAGCCTACCTAGTTTTGTAACCATGATACCTAGATAAATTATGACATCAATACAACTAATGCTCTAAATGATAGATATGACTATGAGTTCCCTATATTTTTGTAATATATGGTACCAGCCCATAATATAACACCAGATATTTTGTGAGGAGAATTTTTAGCATTTTTCCCTGCTAGCATACAATTTTGCAAAATCTGTTACATAAATAATTTCCCTTACTTTCCTAATGCAAATATTCATTTTTTTAAAAAGTACTCTTAATAGACTATTTTTTCAGAAAAAAAAGTTAAAATCCCGTCCTTTACATAATAAAGCAATCCTGTGTTATAGCTTGGTGTGCAACTTTCTTTTAAATTAATGAAACAGGATTTTTTAAAAAAGGGCATGAGTTAGAAACATGAGTCTGACACCTGAACTTTTTAATATTAACAGTTATTTTAAAAATCTGTATTATTACAAGCAGATGAGAAAGTAGAAATATGAAGCTCTCATATTCCTTTCTACAACAAAAATAAATTCAGTCACCAATTTTGAACCACCTATCACTTAGGTACAAATAAAACAGTTTAGTATATGATTCTTGCTATTAACATAATGTAAAATTATAAATAAAATTGGATAAAGTTAGAGGGCAAAAAGTAGTTAATTATTGCCAGTGGTGGCACATCACAAGAGATCAATTACTCAAAGTCTTTGTTAGAAGCATATATGATTCTTTCCTTTAACATTGCAGCTGGAATATGAAATAAAGGCCTGCTAAAATAGAAAAAAAATCACTGGAAAAATTATAATTCTATAACAGATTTAATAATAGCTACAGAAAATCAGCGTTGTTATCATCCCTGGTTTTTATTATTTTTAATAACACTAATAATGATAACAAAACATCACTCCTCTCCATAAAATAAGTGATAAAATAAATTTTCTTTTTTTTTTTTAAATTTACACAAAACTGGGGTTAAAAAAAACTGGGGTTGTATGTACCTAATGCATACAAACAGTTAGAAAAAAAAGTAAATATATGTGTTTGAACATATAGAAACTATATGAAAATATCAACTATTATACAAGTTATTTTTCACCATTTCATAAAATATATTATGAATCTACTTGCTTACCTTTCATGGTCTTTAACATGGAAAATATATATAATATACAGAAAGATCAAGGGATATATCACAAATTATACCAAAATTGAATATACATAAATGTTTTGGATTTCATTTAGGTAGCAGGGAAAATTATCGTTAATGATAAATGCAATTGTGCATTCCACTTTGGCCATAACATGGGACTATCGCAGCCTCTTCAAGTTTAATCTCATTATTTTACCAAATTTGTGTAATTTTCAATAAGATAGCAGATTAGAAACAAAAACTGAAATAACTTGAAATGCTGCTTTAGTACAATATCATGGCCAACATGGAAAATACTATCAGATAATAACAGAAAATAAAAAAACCAAAATTTTTTATAAGTATAAACCTATGAAAATTTTCAAGCACATGTTTCTAAAGCCACTTTCAATAGATAAAAATAGATTTTATCAAGTCATGTAGGCATCACTGAATCACCAAAACTGACATTCATAATGAAAACATTGATCAAAAGAATAAATTATTGAGTTATGTTTTGTGAGTCGTTTCGTGTCCATAATTTATTCAAGAGGACAAGACACTATATATTCCATTTTCCAACAGTACCTCTCCAAAATTACCAATTTTTCAAAAAGAAAGTGATCAGAGTCAATCATTTTAGCTAACAGTTTGGTTCTAAAATTATAAAGTTTTCCAGTAAACTTGGCTTACAAGGAACTTTAAATCTTAATGGTTCCACAAAACTCAAATTTAACTAAATCCTTTAATCAAGGTTTCATATTATATTAACTAAGAAGAATAATTAATCATAAACTATTTTCAAAGTCATAAATTAGTTCTAGATGTAAAACTATAATTGTGTATGGGTTCATCCTTTCACACATTTGAAAATATCTGTTGAGGGTGGGGGTATGGCTCAAGGTAGAGTGTGTGCTTGTGGTGCATGAGGTCCTGGGTTCAATCCCCAGTGCCTCTGTTAAGGTGGGAGAAAAGAAAACATCTGTTGAATCTTTACTATACAAAGAACATTATATTTAATGCCATGAAAGAGGAATTTATTTTTATAGTTAGTAATGGGGAGAAAAGGGAAAGATACACAACCTTTGTTTAAAAACTTATATGCACCAAGGCCTTTACATGACTTTTAACATATATCTACACCAGGTGCATGCAGTTAGAATTACTCTCAACCCTTTGCAAATGAAGGAACTGAGATTTAGTGAGTTCAGTAATCTTCCAAAGTAATAAAATTAGGTACTGGTGATAACAAAGGTGTTTGGTTTTTTTGGTTTTTGGGGTATTTTTTGTTTTTTTTAATTGCAAGTTTTTAACACAAACTGCTGAGGGCACAACCCAAAGCATGTTCCACCATAACATGCTCTATTGGCCGTAAGTAGAGAAAAATAATGTCTAAATTGTAATACAAAGTAGAACATAAAAATGATATAATGGCATGTCAGAACTCCACATACAAAAATATTTAATTCCAAACAGGGAAAAAGAAAATGAAGATAAATTGATTTACTAGGGAAACACCTACCAAGATAAGATCTGAGATATGAGTAACATGTAGTTTTAGAGACAGACAGAAGTTGGGGTGGTGGGTCACATACTAAGTCTTATAACTACAGGTCTACCTTGTTTCATTGTGCTTTGCTTTATTGCACTTCACAGATACTGAAAGTTTTACAAAGTGAAGGTTTATGACAACTGTATTGAGCAAGACTTCAGAGCTATTTATCCAACAACATTTGCTCGCTTCATGTCTCTTGTGTCACCTTTTGGTAATTCTCACAATGTTGAAAACTTTTTCATTATTATTATATTTATTCTGGTGATCTGTAACCAGCAATCTTTAACAGTACTATCCTAATTGTTTTGGGACACCACAAATTACACCCTTATAAGATGGTGAACTTAATTGATAAACATGTGTGTTCTGACTACTCCGCCTACTGGCCCTTTTTCCATCTCTCTCTCCATGTCTCTCTACCTCTCTCCAGCTCTCTCTGTCTCTCTCTCTCTGCCCCCTCAGGCCTTCCTATTCCCTGAGACATAAAAATATTGAAATTAGGCCAATTAATAATCCTATAATGGACTCTAAGTGTTCAAGTGAAAGGAAGAGCCACACATCTCTCATTTTAAATCAAATTTAGAAATGATTAAGCCTAGTGAAGAAGGCATGTCAAAAGCCGAGATAGGCTGAAAGCTATGTCTCTTGTGCCAAACACTTAGCCTAGTTGTGAATGAAACGAAAAAGTTCTTTAAGGAAATTAGAAGTGCTACTCCAGTGAACACATGAATGATAAGAAAGTGAAACACACTGCTGATATGGAGAATGTTTTAGTGGTCTACATAGAAGATCAAACCAGCCATGGTATTTCCTTAAGCCAAAGCCCAATCCAGAGCCATAGTCATAACTCTCTTCAATTCTCTGAAGGCTGAAAGGGGTGAAGAAACTTCAGAAGAAAAGTTTGAAGCTAGCAGACATTGATTCACAAAGCTTAAGAAAAGAAGCAATCTTCATTACACGAAAGTACAAAGGGAAGCAGCAAGTGCTGATGTGGAAACCACAGAAAGTTATCCAGAAGATCTAGCTAAAATAATTAATGAAGGTAGCTACACTAAACAATAGATTTTTGATGTAGATGAAACAGATAGGACTTTGATAGCTGGAGAGGAGAAGTCAATGCCTAACTTCAAAGCTTCAAAGGACAGGCTGATTCTTGTTAGCGGCTAATGCAGCTGGTTAAGTTGAAGTTATTGTTCATTTATCATTTTGAAAAGCGTAGGGCCCTTAAAAATTATGCTGAATCTACTCTGCTTGTGCTCTGTAAATGGAACAACAAAACCTGGATGACAGCACATCTGTTTACAACATGGTTTGCTGAATATTTTAAGCCCACTATTGAGATCTACTGCTCAGAAAAATAAAGATTCCTTTCAGTATACTATGGCTCATTGATGATGCACCTGGTCAGCTAAGCGCTCTGATGGAGATGTACAATCAGACTCACGTTGTTTTCATGCTGTTAACACAACATCCATTCTGTAGCCAATAGATCAAAGAGTAGGTTTGACTGTTAAGTTTTATTATTTAAGAAAAACATTTATTAAGGCTATAGCTACCATAGATAGTGATTTCTCTAAATGATCCAGGCAAAGTGGATTGAAAACCTTCTGAAAATGATTCACCATTCTAGATGCCATTAAGAACATTTGTGATTTATGGGAAGGGGTCAAAAAATAAACACTAGCAGGAGTATGGAAGAAGTTGAGTCCAACCCTCATGGATGACTTTGAGGGGTTCAGGACTTTAGTGGAGAAAGTAACTGCAGATGTGGTAGAAATATCAAGAAAATTAGAACTAGAAGTGGAGCCTGAAGATGTGACTGAATTGCTGTAATCTCATGATATAACTTTACAGATGAGTAGTTACTTCTTACGAATGAGCAAAAAAAGTGATTTCTTGAGACAGAATCTAGTCCTGGTGAAAATGCTGTGAAGTTTATTGAAACGACAAAAAGGATTTAGAATATTACACAAACTTAGCTGACAAACCAGCAGCAGCGTTTGACAGGACTGACAGCAACTTTGAAAGAAGTTCTACTGGGGGTTAAATGCTATCAAATAGCATTGCAATACTACAGAGAAAACTCTGTGAAAGGAAGAGTCAATTAATGCAACAAACTTCATTATTGTTTAATATTAAGAAATTGCCACAGCCATTCCAACTTTCAGCAACCACCACCCTCATCAGTCAGCGGCCATCATACTGAGGCAAGACCCTCCACCAACAAAAATATTATAATTCACTGAAGGCTCAGATGATAGTTAGCATTTTTTAGCAAAAAAATAATTTTAATTAAGGTATGTACTTTTTTTTGTTTGTTTTTTGTTTGTTTGTTTGTTTTCAGATATAATGCTACTGCATACTTAACAGACTACGGTATAGTAGAAACTTTTATATGCACTGGGAAACTAAACATTTTTTTTTTCATCTCCCTTTTTTGGGATATTCACTTTATTGTGGTGGTTTTTAACCAAACTGGCAACAGCCAAGGTATGCCTGTTTTAAGCTTCAAGTTTATTTCCAGAATTATACTTTCAACCCATATGCATCAAGTTTTTATTTTTCTCAATTGTCTTGTAATAAGGAGGACACATCACTCCCCCACTACCCACTACCATCTATCTAGTTACTTAGTTTTTAATTAGGCTTACTTGTGCTGATATGTTAATACCCAATTTAAAATCCCAAAGAATGAGACATTACTCTGAGATAAAATATTTGGCCAATCTTCTTAGGACTTTATTGGCTCATAAACTTCTTTCTTAACATCTTCCAGAGTAGATATTTTTTTTTACTCTAGTTTCCTTGCCATTCATGAATGGAATATGGGGCATTCATGAATTGCATGTGGATCTTAGGTATATGTGTTTTAACAACTTTTGGCAGCCCTGGTATGAAAATTTCTGCATCCCTTTTATGTCTCTAATGGAGATAGTATCTAATCGTCCTGTGTAAAATGACAATGGCATATGACTTTCACAAAAAACTTGAAGAAAAATGGGAATAACTTTCAGTGAAAAGTTGTGTTGGAATGTGGAAACTGAGCATCCTCTCAATTCTCAATACAACCCTATGAAATACATATTCTTATTTCCATGTACATGTTCATAAAAACTTAGAGATGTTGACTACCTGCTTACAGATAAGTTAACGCATATGCTGTATGTAATACTGCTAGAGAAGTGATGGTGGTAAAAGTAAACCTAGTATTGACAACAAAAATACAAACAAATAAAAACGCTGGTTTTTTTCTTTTATCTATACTATTTTGTGTCTCAAATATTTTTCAGTGTCCATCTTCTATTTTTCCTCATGCATCTATTGCATTATATTTGTCATCTTGATAGTTTAAGAACAAAAACAAGAACATAAATATAGGCTTTAATTAAAACCAATAAATATGTGAAAAGGTGAAAAGATAAAATGATTTAGTTAACCATCAACTACTGCTTATTACATACTTACTATGAAATAGCTTTTATGAAAGGACTACTAGTAAGAACTTTGTATCTTTAAGGGTGAGATGGTGAGACAGTACTAAGAAAGGTGGCTCTTGCACTGCCAGTGTTTATAAAAGAGACAGCATTAAAACATGGACTCAGGACAAATAAAATATTAAAAAAGTAATTATTCAATAATGAATAATAGAAAATAATATGTAAAAGAGAAAATTATCTCCCAGTGTGGTTCTGTTTAGCGTCAAAAAATACTTTTTGGTAAAATGGAAATTATTTGGATAGGTATAGGTGATGAAATTATAGAGCAGGGAGACAACACGAAGGCATGGAATTTTAAAAAGATGAAATTAGATCAGTTCAGCCAGAAAAAAATTTGTGCAGAAAAAAAGCTTAACAAGGAGATTTTAAATTGATCTTGGAGAATCTAGAATTTTAGGTTTTTCAAAATCTTATTGTTATTGTTATTGCTTTTAAAAAAACAAAGGTATAATAATTATATTTGCTTAAAACCTTTACCTCTTTCAACTATGACTCCCCACCATCATTCTTCCCATTGTGTCTGGCAGCAGAACTTGGCATCCACATTTTTTGTAACTGATGAAGGGGGGGCTAAGTTGAAGAAGTATTTATTATAATTTAATGAAATATATATACGTGGATCACAATCATCTCCATTTATAGTTACACTTTTTTTAACTTCTGCTAAAGTATTAGCCTGGTGGAATTCTAAAATCCATTTTTAAAGCACACCTAAAATTGTGAAAGGATACAGCCTCCCTCAAGATCATATCACAATTATATTTCCTATGGCACTAACATTGAACCAATGTCGGTAGTAGAAGAAAAAACAAGGTTTTACGTGTTCAGAATTGAATTTAGTCTGTGGGAAACTTTTTTTTTAAGAAAAGGTAGATTTATTTAGAGAGATACACACTGTATAGAGTATAAGGCAAGAGCAAGCAAGGAAAGAGGTGTGGGGGTTGGGTGCTCAGGTTAAAGCAAAAGTAGGTACATACTACATACACTGAGTGCGGGCCATCTCAGAAGAGGAGGGAGCAGGAAAAAGGGGCCTGTGGAAAGCTTTTTAGATGTACAAAATTTAAAGTAACATTTAATTTTCATTTTTTTGCCCTGTCAAAATAGATTATTTCCCTTGCCAAGAATATACTTAATGGTTCAAGACATATATATATATATATATATATATATATATATATATATATATATATATATGTATATATATACACACACACACACATTCTTGCACAATATGAATTGTTTGACTAAAATAATAATCCCTGTGTCTGCAGAGCACAACACTGTATCATTATCATAAAATGTTAGTAGCTATTTCTGTGAAGTAGTATGTTCTGTAGATTCCAAGCTATAGGATATCATCTTAACATAACCCCAATAATGAAACAAAATGCTGGGAAAAAAAAAAAAACTAGCCATAATAAAGACAAGAAAGTCATCAATCCTTCTAGTAGCACATATCAAGTAATATTCTATTCTGTCTCAAGAAAATAAACTTTTGTTTGTATATGAATTGGCTATCAAAAACTTGTTGACAAGCATTATTAAAAGAATAATAATATTGAGTAGTGAAATATAAATATTAGGCTAGTACTCAATTCATGATTGTGGCATTTAGCAGTTTTTAAGACTGTATAACATCAGATTTATTTTCTTATTTATTTTGGAGAACCCTCTAAATGAATAAAGTTCATGAAACATAACACTTAACATCCCACCTGTGGCCAAACCTCTACTTGTGAAGTGCAGGTGAGGTTTTCAAAGGATGGGGATAGTTTGGTAGCTGCAGGGGGACCACCAGAGATGTCTACATGAAATTGAACAGCTCAGTTTGAAAGTCATCTCTGAGTTTGCTCAGAGCAATGCTAGACAATCGTCACTTGACACTCGTGTCTTCAGCAGAGGGAGCAGATGATTCACAACAGAATGAATCACAATGAAGTGTAATCCCCACCATTTTCCTTGACACCAACCTCCAGGAGTTTTGAGACAGTAGATGGGGTAACCTTGTTAATATATGATTTTATTTTCCAGTCATTTAAGTGGGTGGGAGTGCAGAACAGTTTCATCTAATTTAAAAATTTGAAGTAATGTGATATTGTTTACCCTTGAGAATGAAATTTAAACTCACTACACATGGGAACATGTCCAAGAATGATGTCTGGTTCTTGTATATATGTGTCATAAGATTTTTGCAAACTCTAGTTTTAGAGCCAACAGATTTTGAGATAATAACAAAGGTTCCATTTAAGAATTGTCACATAGAAGTACAAACAAATGTCAGAAAAAGCACAGATTTGGCAAATTGCAAGGGGCAGGGAAGAGACTGCTTTTGAAAGGGAATGCTTAAAAAATTCATAGAAAATACAGTGTAATCAGGGGGAGGATGTAGAAGGAACAGAGGAAGATGATGTTTAAGGTGTCTATTTCAAATGCTCAAATCTTATTAAAAAGTGTTAGACTCAGAACAATTAAGCAAAATGCTTTCATTAACCATCTCCTTTCCTCCTTCTTCTTGGACCCTGGCTGGAGAAAAACACATAAATATACATAGTAAAATCTTATTTTAAATTATTGGCCACTAACTCACTGTCCTTCAGTGGTAATATACTACATTTTCTTTGCCCACTGATTTATTCATGATCCTAAATAATTCTTCTATTCCCTACATCTGGCTTTAAATCTCCAACACTCTCCCCTCCTTACTGTTAGCTGGGGCCTTTGCTTCCCTTTTTACTGAGACCATAGAATCATTCAAAAGAGAATGGCTGTATGCACTACTGCATGTATTCATACAGGGGTCAGATTCAGCATTCTCTCCTGCAACACAGAGAGACTATCTGTGCTCTATGCTAAGGCGAGCTTGTCCATTTTCACACTCAGAAAAGGGATGCCTTTTCACCTACTCAAGCAGTGCCCCCAGAAAACGTCCCTCCCTTCCATAAATTCTCTCTCTACCCTGATTCTATTAGATCATTCCATCAGCAAACATCATGTACTCTTATTTATTTCAAAAACAAAGAAAAAACAAAGAATTTTTTTCATCATATCCTATTTCCCTCTATATACTGCAGATTTACTCTGACTTCGTTAACCCTTCTTTATTTCTTCTGTTACTCAAATGCATCAAGCAATTTCTTACCTAAGGACCTCTGCACATATTCTAAATTCAAATCGGAACCCCTTCCACTTAATGCCTAAATGATTCTGCATCTGGATCACTTTCACTTCCTTCAAGTCTTTCCTGAAAGCTCATCTTATCATGAAGGCCTTCAACAAGGATTCTTTATAATACAGCACTACCCACTCAGCACCCCACACTTCCTATCAAAACTTACTCTGCTTCCGCTATACCTTTTCTCCGAGGCCTTAACACTCTCTGACACACTGCATATTCATTGTCTGGCTCTTTTATTATAACTTATTAGAATTATAAAATCATAGATATGGATAGAGAAAATGACAGTTGAAAGGGAAATATGCTACTTGTCAAAAGAATAACAACTAGCATAGTGGTAAGGCTAGTGTCTTTTCCAATTTAAATTCAGTTGCCTTTCCAAATCAGTGGGAAATGCTGTATTATCTAGGGAAATGGAATTTAAAGCATATTTGCAAATGTTAACCACTATATATAAAAATAGATAAAAAGCAAATTTCTTCTGTATAGCACAGGGAAGGGAACTATATATTCAATGTCTTGTAATAACCTTTAATGAAAAAGAATATCAAAATGAATATATTTATATATATATATGCATGGCTGGGACATTGTGTTGTGCAACAGAAATTGACACATTGTAACTGACTGTACTTCAATAAAAATAAATAAATGAATAATAAAACCACAAGGCATGTGGCAGCAAAGTTTACTCACGAGTTGAGCACATTTAAGTAGTTGTTAAAATCCAATGCTCATCAGAGTATGAGAAAAATAGGCATTCCATACATTGCTGATATGAATGTAGACTGGTAAAGCCTCTTTGGAAAGGAATAGAGAGTGTCTATTATATTTCTTTCAACTAACATATTCCAATTGTATGGCTCTGCACTAGAGAAATAAGCACACGTGTATCTGTAGATACATGTAAATATCTGTAAATATTTTAAATGGGTACATGTATGAATTCATGCATGCATATATGAATTATATAGTTAGAAATAAATAAATAATGAATATATTCAAAGGAAGGAAGGGAGGAAGAAAGGAAAAAGGGAAGGAGAATGATTATACTCTAGCTGTGATATTTTACATCTTTAGAAACAGAGCCTAAAATGTCAGGGTAGCATAATTACTCTGAGTAGCTTTGCCTCTATAAAGATGATCATTTCTTCACAGGCTACACTCATGACCACAGTTATTTCTGCAAAAGCTAAGCTATACTTCAAATTTTGGCAAATATAAAAAAACTCTGAGTGTGGAAGCACTTTGGTTATATAACATTAGACTCTATGCTCTCCACTCTTTTCTGACTGGAGCAAAGTTTGCCCAGTGAGAAGCACAAATATCCAGATTTTCCTGCTAATGTCTGACACCAGTCTGTGCAAGGGGCTGGCATGCTCATGTTAGGGACTCTCCAGTTATGCTATGCAACCTGATGTTGTAAGAGTTGCTTCCTTGCTCACATTCTGGAATCGATTATAGGAACTCAGAGGAAGAGACAAAAGGGACTACTGCACATGACTGATGGAGAAGGTCAAAGTAGAAAATTTTGTTTGCAATAATATAAGAATCTTAACGCTTTGTAAGAAATTTCTTTATAAATCAATGGGTCACAATTTGCATCATTATGTAGCAATACTTTAAAAAAGAAAACTTTTAGATTAGGTCTGCAAGTCAAGCTTCTCCAAGAGAAATAGAACCAAAAGGATTTGTATATACAGAAAGAAATTTATTTTAAGGAATTGGCTTCTGTGATTATGGATGTTAGCACATCCAAAATCTGCAGGGTGGGCTGCCAGGATGGAGACATAGAATGCTGTAGTTCAAGTCTGAAGACTGTCTACTGCAGAAGTCCCACGTGCTAGCGGGAGGTTAGCTTTTGGTCAATTTAAGCCTTCATCTGATTGAATGAGGCCCACCCACATTATGGTAAGGAATCTACTTTACTCATAGTGCACTCATTCAAATGTTAATCTGATCCCAAAACACTCTCACAGAAATATCTAGACTCACGCTTGGTCAACATCTGGGCTCCACAGCCCAGCCAAGTTGACACATAAATTTAAACATCACACAAGATAATAAAATTATCTTACAATCTTAGTTTTGATGAATGTCTCTATATTTTAAGAAAAAAAAAGTTTAGTACTCTTGAACAAACTAAAGACTTTTTGTCTCTGTGTATTATTATATTGTATATTAAATCACCTTGAGTTCACAATAGGTTATATAAATCTTTTCCCAGAGAAAGAGAATCAACAGTGTTCTTTTTACTTTAAACTCAGTAGAGATGCCATGCATAGCAAAATATAAAGCTGAGACCATAATACATTTACATAGCATATAAATTTAAACCATCATTTTATATTTTGTTTGCTCTAAAATGACATGAAGTCTTAGACTAGGAGGAGGCACTATGAGAGAAAATTTTTGCAGATGTGAGAGAAAGATATGATTGATTATTTGTTGCATATTCAAATATGGATGTGTTTTTGCACTAAGACAATATTCACTGATTTTCTCCACTTGGTGCTACAACCTAATTTAAAATATAGTTTTAAATGTATAGTTGCTGGCTATGTGAATAACAAAAAATAGAGCTGTGTAATAAACATGAGATTTAGTGGCATTTTACACATTCAGTTGGTGGGTCTCATACCTTTTGAACTTATGTTTGCAGTAGAAATAAAAAGATATAGATATAATACAAAAGGGTATTATTATATAAGTCAAGTCCTTCCTTTTACACAGGAAAAAAAATTACCACAGAATTTAAGTACTTTCCCTCTCCATAAGCTTTGCATTGATGGAACAAGAACTAGTATGTAAATCTCCTCAGACTAACCTCTGGGCTGTAGAAATAAACAACAATCACCTAGGTACCCACAAATGAAAGTCATAATCTTTTCAGGTTTATCTTATTTGAGTTGATTATACTTTCTACATAGAAAATGTAACTTTACATAAGAAATTAAGCCCAATTTCACCTTGTCCCAATTACTTTCCTTTCTTTCTTCTATTAAAGTAGTCTATTATAATAAACTAGTTTTGCTTTCAAATTAATGTTTTACCTTTGTATATAATGTATATATATAAGATTTTAAACATAATTTGGTATTATGTGGTTTTTATATTTCTATTATGTGATATACAAAACATATAATTAGGCAGTGTGCTTTTACCACTCAAAATTAAGTTCCTCACATCAATACTAATATAGATTTATGTCAAGATTATTAACCTTAATTGCGGCATTGCATTACTGATAGAATTTAGTTACTATTTTCCTATTCTCAGTGATTTATTGTTATAAACAATGATTCTACAAACATTAATATGCCTTTTTTAGTTGTGCAAAGTTACAAGTGGCTACAAAAATGTCCATGGTGGTATGCTTTGATTTCTTTCTCTTTACCCTTCTGTGTATCTACTGCAGGTTTTTGCATTGCAGTTATCATGAGGCTTATATGAATCATTTTATAGATACAAAAGTCTATTTTAACCTGATAATTCAACTTCTATCACATACCAAAATTCGATGCTTTTATTTCCTTTCCCCATACTTTATTTTGTTGGTCATAATTTCTGTTTTATATTTTTATCTATGTGCATATTGTGTATCATTAACACATTATTGTGGCTGGCTATAGTTGTTTTCCGTACTTTCGTCCTCGAAACTTTTAATTAGAGTTGTGTCTAACACAACACCATATTACAGTATAAGTGTAGTCTGAATTTGTCTATAACTTACCTTGAGCAGCAGCATGTCGTGGCCGGTCCTGGATGCTAGGTCCACAGGGGCCAAGCAGGTGCCGGGACCAATGGGGTGGGCCTGGTATCTGGATCCCCGGCGCCATTAGGTCACTACCAGGCTAGGCCGGGAATCTGGTTTTGCAGGAGCTGCCTTGGAGGCTGGGGCCGCTGCGGGCAGCGGGGCTAGCGTGGCGCTTGGCAAGTCTGGAACTGAGGTCTTGCCCGTATCGTGCGGCCTCACGGTTGGCCCGGATGTTACATACACCTGCCTGGGCCTGAGCCTGGGTATGCGAGAGCGAGCCGGGAGGCCGGTCCGCCAAGGCGGGCCTGAGGCTGAGGCTTCCGAGAGTCCAGTTGCCCGGGAACCGCTCAGAGTCTCTGTCCGCGGGGCCAGCCGGGCCCTGGGTGCGCCTGGGCCCTGGGGCCCTGGGAGTGGCCCGGTGCTGAGGTGGGTTGAAAGCCTGGGTCCGCAGCAGCTGATTAGCCTGGTCGGGAGCCTGGGTTGGCGGGTGCTCACCTGGAACCTTGGTTTGCGGGGGCTACAGGTTGAGGCCTCAGGAGCCACCCGGGGCTGTGGGAGCCGTGCAGGTCCACAGCTGGCAAGTCCCGGGAGCCTTGTGTGAGGGGCCGCCCGGCCGTGGAAGGCGGCGGGTAACGAGGTAGGCCTGGAGCCTGGGTTCGCGGCAGCCCGGGGCCACAGGAGCCAGGTTGGTTGAGGAGGGGAGATTGGCTGGGGGAGGGGTTGAGGGGGCGGGCATCCGGAAACAGCGGGAGTGCGTGGGGAACCCTGCGTCCTGGGAGCCCCGGCGGTGGCGGGAGCTGAGACGCGGAGGTGAGTCGGGGCTTGGGTGTGCGTGGCGCGCTGGAAGCCTGGGGTCACAGAGGCTGCCTGGGGCCACCTAGGGCCGCTGGAGCTGGCAGGTGCGGGGGCGGGGGAGAGATGGCCTGGGTTTGGGGGCGTCTTCCAGGAGCCCGGTGGCAGGCGAGCTGCCTGCGGCCAGGTTGGCTTGTCATCGTGGGAGCCCGCAGGGGGTCATCTAGGACCGCGGAGTCGCCTGGTGCTGAGTGGACTGGCCTGGGTGCTCACTTCACGCTCCACCTCGCGCGGGGAGGAGGTGTCCCTCTCTGGGCCGGCCTGCCTTGGCTGGGGGAGGGATGCTGAGGGAAACGTGAATCTCTCCTCCTACCCTCCAACGTGTATGTTCTCTTGTTTTGTGCTTCATGCAGATGCTGTCTGATCCCTCGCCTGAAATCCTTGGCTCCTGCAAAGGTATTTTCGTGCACAGTTGTTCAAATTGGTGTTTCTGAGGAGACAAGCGCTACAAATTCCTATGCTGCTATTTTGCTGACGCCACTACTCGGCTCGTCTATATTGTATTTATACGTTCAACTTTAGATAAGAAGTTTGGTAGGTTTTTGGGGGGGGGCGGGCGGAGAGCGGTACAAGTACTGTTTAACTAGTGTAGCTATGAACATTCTGCTACACATGCTTTAATTAACAAACGTATTGATTTTCTTTTGGAATGCTCTTACAGAGCCATAGGGTAAGCATAAATTCAGCTTTAGAAGATAATCTCAGTTTTTTAGAGCTATTTTCAAATTTACACTCTCACCAGCAGTGTATGATAGTAAATTGTATTTCCGTATCGCTGCTAATACCTGTAATTCTCAGTTATTTTCATTTTAGCCTTTCTTGGGTTTGTAAATTGATAGCGTTTTATTGATGATGAAGAAGTTGAACATCTTTTAAGTATGTTTATTGGCCATTTGCATATTCTCTTATATGAAGTATTTTTTAAGTCATTAGGCTTTTCTTTTTTCCTATCGAGTCGTCTTTTTCTTATTAATTTGTGCATATGAAAAACCAGATGTAATTACGATGGTTTTCTTCTCAGTTTGGTAGGGTGTTTTTATATTTTCTAAATTGTGGCTTTTGAGGAACAGATAATCTTAATTTTAGTATGTCTCATTTATTTTTAATGTTATTTTCAGTGCTTATTGCATCATGTTTGAAAAAAATCAATTCTACTTCAGTATCCTGAAGATGTATTCCTATAGCCCCCCTGTAAAATCTGTATTGCTTTAACCTTTATTATCACATGTGCAATCATTCTGAATGTACTCAGTAATATAGTTTCAAAATATATGAAGGAAAAATTATGGATTAAAAAGGAAAAATAGACATTTCATAAATCTAGCAGTGAAATAGAACATTTTCCTCAATAGCTGATAGAATTAGCCAAAAAATTAATAAAAATATAAAATGTCTGAACAAAAATAATTTATAAATTTGACCCAATAGGCATTTATAGAATACTTTACACCAAACTACAGTATCTACATACTTTTCAAGTGTACATGGAATATCTACCAAATTGACCATATGCTGGTCCATAAGGAAAATGACCAATAACTTCTAATATTAAAATTGTTTTTCCTGACCTTAGTGGCTTTAATCTAAAAATTAACAACAAAGAGATAACTAGAAAGCCACTATTTTCAGGATATAAATACACTATAAATATTTAATGAATCAAATAATAAATCCAAGTGGAAATTTTAAAGATATTTGAATGTAATAAGAAGCCATCACATATTATCTCTTGCAAAATACAGATATAGCACTGATTAGTGGGAAATGGATGGCCTTAAATATATACATTAGAGAAGATGACAGAAGACAATGACTGTCTTCCATTTCAAGAAGCTAGGAAAATAACAGAAAAATCAAATCTAAGGAAAAGATATTAAAAAATCAAATCTTGAGCAGAAATAATTGACAGAAGAACCATTCAATAGACCAATCAACAAAGCTAAATACAGTCCATTTAAGAATTTTTTTTAAAAAAAGAAATTTATTTCATTAATAAATTTATAGTAAGATGGTAAAAAATAATAGAGAAAATAAGTTATGAATATTATTAATAAAAAAGTCTATCAAACTGTATCATAGGCATCCATAACATAACAAGTGGATTTTATAAGCAACACTTATTTTACAATTCAGATAAAATAAATAAATTCCTCCAAATACTTACTTAACCAAAGATGACTGAAGAAGAAATACAAACTATGAAAAATCTGGTATCATTTTTAAAGATTATGAAACTGATTTATAAAGCCTTCCCAAAAAAGGAAGACCAAGTGATGACCTCACTGGTTAATTTTTCCAAACATTAAAGGAAGAAATAGCACTAATTTTAACACAAATTATTTCAAGTTATGGGAAAGATTAGTTCATTTTTTGAGGGTAGTGAATCCTTGCTTGTATAACCTTACTCAAACTTGACAATGTAATTTAAATAAAAATGTCTTTTCTAGTTTTGAAAATTTGGGTTAAAGTTATATCTTGTATAATTTTTATTTTATAATTTCTACCGTAACTGTAGCTGAATTCTCTTTATCATCCCCACAGATATTTATTTTGCAATCTCTCCCTTTAATTGATTAATCATAGTTTTATTTTATACTTAGGAAAAAACAGCAAATATAAAAGGCAACAAAGAAATTATTTTACAACCATTTTGAGAGAGTAGAGAAGATGGGTGTGGTTTTAGAGAATGAATGTATTTAGACTGGAAGATAAGAAGTCCCTTCACTTGTAAAGAACATCACTTGCAGTGCTCTACTGAGAGCAAAATTCATGGTGTGGGAGTTCACCTGCCTAGAATTTAATGTGGTCCCTAATTAACTTCCAAATATTCAGTTTCTTCATCTGTAACGTGTTAGAGCTAATGTGTATTCCTTAAATAGTTGTTTTGAAGAAAATTAAATGATTGTAAATTCCTTAGATTAAGTTTGGCTTATTAGATATTTTTAAATGGTACCTTTAATGATAGCTCATCAGTGAAATGATAGGACAGGATGAGGCAGAAGGTGAAGTGCAGGCTGAATTTAAGCACGAACAAATCCAGAAAGACCTCTTAATGAAGTGCCCTGTGAAATTGCTCAACCTAGAAGGGACTCTGGGCCTGGTTTGGTGGAATGCGAATTGCTTAAGGGTGAGGCAAAGGTTTGCAGGATTGTGGGCAATGACTGGTCTTGAGACAAAAGGAATTTTACCATTGTTTCAAATAAGACATTGATAGTAAAGGTCTTGTATGTGACGGAGGACCTCTACCATGTGAATTTTTAGAGGAGTTCAGGGGTTGTGAGACTAAGGAATGTCAGTGCCAGGTGAATCTTTATGTCATGTGGAAAGAAGGGACCAAGATGATGCCTTGGAATTGGATCTCATCTGATGATGAATTTCTTTCTGGTTCTTCAACTTTTTGTATAAAGAATGAATTGAAGGAGACTTAAAATCCTTCTATTTAAGAAAGAATAACAGTGAGCATGCAAAATGATAGCATATAAACACATAGTATAGTGACAAGTTTACACACAAAATTGCAGAAGTGTTACAGCTTTTTAAGTTTTTACTTAAGCTTCTTGAGATTCAGGGCACCAGAACTGTGGGAGAACTAATTATTCTACTCTTTTTGAATTTTAAAAGCCTCCTTTTTTTCTGGGTGATAATCATGTCTCTTCAGAAACTTGCCATTTTTGTTTTCGTTTCTGTTTTATTTTGTTTTTAAGGTATATACAGGATATGAGCCTTGCCTGATTTTGTCTGTAACTGGAGAGGAACGTTGCTTTTTGAACTTTGATCTTTGCATTTTTGTCTGTGCAGTCCAGGATCCCCACTGCAGGACATCTGGTCAAGTCCACAGAGGCTTTTCATTTTTGTTTTCTGAAAAGAGACAAGTTAAGTTGCTGCTGTCTGTGGATTCAAGAAAGTTCTTTGATCCTCGCTTGTTGTCATGCTTGACCTACCGACCTTCTGGGTACACACATTTCATCCTGTCTTTGGATAAAGACTGGCCACTTACTAGCCTTTGCTCTCTGTTTCCATTGCCCCTCTCCAGAGGGCTCCTGGTAGAACATTGGCCTTCAACTCAGCGACCCTCTTCATTACTCATAGAAATATGGAATTTTTATAACCACAAAATACCAGAAAATTATCTATTAAGATTTAAGTCTATTAACTTATTCTTTTTTCTGTCTACCCATGTAGTTCAGCTCTTTTTCACTTTGCTGTAACTATGTTTTTGTCATAAGATCACCCTGATTGACACTAATAAATGTTTTGAGGGTTTCAGTTACCCTACCTAACACTCATCCTCTTCAGAATTTAAATTTGCAATTCTGTAGCAAAAACACAATCTGTCACTACATCCTTTCCTCCTTTTGATTTATATAATTTCCCACAATCCCAACTCAGAGGGAAATAGGCAGGATTTTCTGAGAAAATGACTAATCTTTCAGTTATATATTGAGGTCCTTCTACCAATGGTATATGATAATGATGAACATTCAAATAATCAGGCCTGGCTTTTATATAGGAAGCTTAACTATTTTAAATATTTTAAAAAAATACCTGCGTTCAACAATGTATGACCATCAGCACTTCACGTGTTTTCTAGGACTGTGGTGTCTAGTAAAATAGTTAATAGCCTATTAGTCACATCAGCTATTGAGTAATTGAAATGTGAATTGTTCAAAATTAGATATGCTGTAAGTGTAAAATACACATCATGTTTTGCAGAATTATTAATGAAAAACCTAATATAAATGATGCCTCAATATTTTATATATTTAGTTTATTAAAATTAATTTTTTCAAGAAACGTGCCTTCCAGAAATTTTAAATTATCTATATGGCTTATATTATATTTATATTGGACAGTGCTGTTCTAAAAACTGAAAGAGCCATCTGTGTACCAAATCTGGACATTAACTCACATTTCTCATTTATTTCCTCTGTAACAAACCTAGTTTCTCCTGTGGTTTCATCTGGCAGAATAAATAGCTTGAAAAAAGAAAGAAATACTAACATATATATTTTTAATTTAAATATATATTTAAATTAAGTATAACTGGTTTACAACATTATACTACTTTCAGGTGTATGGCATAGTAATTCGTTATTTTTATACATTATACAATGCTTACCACTATACTATATACCATACAAGGTTGTTACAATATTATTGACTGTATTCCCTGTGTGGTGCACTATATCCTCATGACTTGTTTGTATTATAACTGGAAGTTTGTAGCTCTTAATCCTCTTAAACTATTTGCCCAACCTACTGCCTCACCTCCCTTCTAGGAACCACCAGTTTATTCTCTGTACCTATGAGTCTGTTTCTGTTTTGTTGTTTGTTTTGTTTTTCAGATTCTGCATGTAAGTGAAATCATATGGTATTTGTCTTTCTTTGCCTAATTTATTTCACTTAGCACAATACTTTCTAGGTCCATCATGTTGTTGCAAATGGGCAGATATCATTTTTAATGGATGTGTAATATTCCATTATAAATATATACCACAGCTTCTTTATTCATTCATCTATTCATGGAAACTAAAGTAGCTTGCATAGCTTGGCTATTGTAAATTATGCTATAAATGAACATTGGGTGCATATATCTTTTTGAATTTGTGGGTTTTTTAAAAAAAATTTTCATCAGATAAATATCCAAAAGTGGAATTACTGGATCCTACAGTAGTTCTATTTTTAATTTTTTGAGGAACCTCCATACTGCTTTTCATAGTAGCTGCACCAATTTACATTCTCACCAGCAGTACAAAAGTCTCCCTTTTCTCCATATTCTCACCAACATTTGTTACTGTCTTTTTGATGATAGTCATTCTGACATATGTGAGGTGATAACTCATTGTGATTTAGACTTGCATTTCCCTGATAATTAGTGATGTGCATCTTTTCATGTGTCTGTTGGCTATCTGTATGTCTTCTTTGGAAAAATATCTATTCAGAACCTCTGTCCATTTTTTAAATTGGATAGTTTGGTTTTTTGATAATAGATTTATATGAATTCTTTATATATTTTGGATATTAACTCCTTATCAGACATGTAATTTATAAATATTTTCTCCTTTTCAGTAGGTTACCTTTTCATTTGTTAATTTGTTTCCTTCTCTGTGCAAAAGCTTTTTTAGTTTGATGTGGTCCCATTCATTTATTTTTGTTTGATTTTGTTGCCCTTTCGTAAAGAGAGAGATTAAAAAAAAAGAAAAGAAAAGAAAAGAAAATACTGCTAAGATGGATGTCAAAGAACTTACTACCTATTTTCTTCTAGGAGTTTTATGGTTTCAGGTCTTACATTTAAATCTTTAACTCATTTTGTTTTTATGTTTGTATATGGTGTAAAGAAGTGGTAGAATTTCATTCCTTTGCATGTAGCTGTCTTTTGCATGTAGTTTTCTCAGCACCATTTATTGAATAGACTGTCTTTTCCCATTTGTATATTCTAGAATTGAATATAGGCCTAGAATTTATGACCTAATTTATATTATTCTGATTTCACCAATGAGTTCAGAAATTTTATGGACACCTGGGGTACCAGGAATTTACCTGCAAAGTTTCCTTTAGGGATTTGGTTACATGATGAAGGCATATGATTAGAGATTTGATTGTATGATAAAGGGCACTGGTGAAAGAGAATCACTATTGGAAAACTTCATCCACATAGCCTGGAGAAAAAAAAATGAGGCATGTGAAGAGCTTATTGGCTACAGATATTTGAAATTTAGACCAAAGCAAGAGGACACGATATTTATACTTCAATAATCTTTAAAAATTTTAATGAGGTAAAATTTATAGAACATAAAATTAACCATTAGTCATTTTAATGTGGACAATTTAGTTATTACATTTATTACATTTACAATATTGTGGAACTATCAACTCTATCTTGCTGCAAGATATTTTTATCACTCTAAAATGCTTCAAAGCAGGCAAGCTTCTGCTGATAAGAATTCCTGTTTTCTCATGAGAGTTCATTTTGTGGTTTTAATTATGAGGGTAGTATGAGCAGAGTCACATTTTAGATGGTCAGTGTTGGCTGCTCAGAGAATAGTGTAGACACCACTCTCCTCAACTGCTCCTTCTTCATACCTCATATTCTCACATTCCACTGTCCAATGTCTCTAGGTGAGTAATTTTTATTACCACCATCCCTGGCACTATTCTGTGTAACCAAAATCCTAAATATCTTTAAAAATATTTTTAAACCTACAGACAAAATTAGTCCTTGGGCTTTTAGTTTGTGTACTATTTTTTTAGCGTATTATTAGTATCTCTTGCCTTTTTCTACCATACCTGTGTATGGCGCTTAAGGCCACTGTGTTTTAAGTTATCACTTTTATATACCACAGCATCTAGTTTCATGCCTTGGGTACACTAGGAGAGCAGTATACATTTATTCATGGACTGAATGAATGTATATTCTGAAAAGAAATGTTGTGATGGGAGAAAAATTAAAGCAAAATGCTCAGTAATTTTCAAAATAATGATAATGCTGAATATATTGTGAAAATTGACCAGATAATATATTTTCTTAAATACTCAACAATAGCATTTATATTATTTTTTATTTCCCTTATTATTGAGTCTCTGCTTTAACTCTCATGTGTAATATTCAATATTCAAACTGATATTTAATGAAGACAAGATTGATTAAATAAAACTCTCTAAAAATTTCTGTTTTATATATGTATATGTAACTGCCATTTATAGTATTACATATATATTTGCTGTTTCCCTTCTATTTCAAAATTCACAGGATGGAAAGAAAATATTAAAAATAATAAGCTATAACATTTATATAAAATTTATTTGAAAACAGTGCTATAGAAAATGATATAAATATCAAAATGAAGAATTCTAATCCTTAGCTCCTAAAATGAGAATGATAAATATAATTATAAGGTGATTTTAAAAAAGGCACAAAGGCAAAGTGCTTAAGAGATAACACAGATTTTTCTTCTGAAATACAGTATTTATCAAAATAGTATATAGAAGAAAGCTAAAAATGTAGGCATTTGGCATTCAAAGAATGACAAATAATTAAATGCTATTTATAAAGGGTCATAAATAGATAAATTATGAAGGTTAAAGAAGAGAGAAAGGTATCATGGAGAAAATTAATACTTATTTTTTAGAGAAATAGAATGTTTTATGACAAGGATTTGTTGAGTTTAAAAAATGTGTATCTATGTATTAAAATCACTGAATTGTGAAGCTCTGGAATTACAACAGGATGTGAAATAACCTTAGAGAATGAAGACTGAAAATTTCTAAAATTACTTTCAAAAGTATTGATATATATATATGCATATATTAAGTTAATCAGTAATGCATGAACACAGTCATGTGAAAGTATCTACTACACCCTTTAATCTAAGAGGGTTGACTGAGTACATGGTGCAGCCATCCCCTTTCACTGCACATTCTGAAAGTAACAGAAAATATAAGTAAAGAAGTTAGAATAAAAATAAAAATTAAATAGATAATAACTATGAAAAATAGGAAATGCATATTATTGGACTCATCAAAAGGTGAAAAGCAGGTAACAATACATTGAAGACTAAAAACAGATTCTGAAACATTCTTTAATAATAATTCTACTATAGCAGAGAGCGTTCCACACCTGTAAATAGTCTATTTAAGTGACAAGTGCCTAACTGTTCATAACAGCAGGATTTCTGAATAGGTCAAAACTACCCCCGAAACATGTACATAACACACACAGGCAGATATTCACACAAACACTGGGCCAAAAAGAGGTAATAGAAGTGTGGGATGTCAGAAGTTGTAACTAGAATTTGTGTGAGCCGAGTCTTTGCTGTGTGTAGCTAGAACTATCCATGAGTAAGGGGGATTACACATCTTATGAAGAAAAGAACCTAAATGTCAACTCCAGCAGCATATGTCTGCCTTTACTCATGGTGAGAAGATGCTGTGGTGCATCACCTAGATGTACCTTCAGGAGCAGAGGACTTACTATTCCAGTCTGGAAGTGCTGCCTTAAGACAGCCTTCCCCTGATGTTCTCTTTTGGAAAGCTCTTTGATCAAGGAGCCACATTACCCTCGGTCATGCCGCCTTCCCCATAAGGCCAAAATCAAACAGTTAATTGATAAAGGTTATAAAGGCCTGTTTCTCATACACAAACATTACTTTAAATACTTTAACATTTTTACTTCACTCAAACGTGTATTTTTTAACATTTTTCCCCATTGCAATTGCTCTACATAAAATGAAAAGCATGCTCTGATAGTGGATAAGTCATCCTAACGAGTCATTATAGAAAGAGCTTAAAACTGTGATCAATATTCTGACAAACAAGACTCAGTTGTGAGTCTGTGGCTCTTCAGTTATACCAAGAGTGAAAAAGTACTCTTGTGACAAAAAGATTTACAAAATCAAACTTACCTTCTTCAAAATTAGCCATTCAGGTAAGGGGAAGAGATACTTAGAAAGAGAAATTACATATAGCTTTCATTTAAAAATCTGATTCCCCATGAAAGACCAAGCAAAATTTCAGTTTATACAAATATATTAATATTTTCCATGTAAGGTATTCCATGCTAGGAGCAAAAAAGTATGTATTTATGGTTTTCCCCTTTTACTTTGTAACAGCTCAAATGATGTAAAATATTTGCTACATGTTTACTTTCTAAATATATTCTGACTTTATATTATGCATGCACAATGTAATGTTTAACCACTCCTTTGGTCATTTAGCACTGCACTTGATAGAGTCCTAAATTTGTAAGCTCTTAAATCCATACTCCTAGCAACATAGATTAACGTTATCTTGAACATTAAAAATGAAATAGGTTGAGTGAGCTATGCATGACACTTGTACAATATGTCACATGCTCTAATGTGAACATACATTGTTTCATGCTACCGTTTATGTAGTGTCATCCATCTTCTTTACAATCAGTGAATTCTTTAAAATATTAATTTAACATGTGCATGAATTAGGCTCCAATAAAGTGAGAGAAACCACCCTTTAATTTGAACAAGGGAAGTTTAATATAAACAATTATTAACAGTGGATTAAAATAACAAGGAACTGCTTAAGTAGAAAAGAAAGAGAACCCTAAAGGATACTTTAGGTCTGACTGGAGTACCCAAGATAATAACCCACTAAAGGGAAAAATTCTCAGCTAGGATGGAGATTAAATCAGACCTCTTTGAGGAGGGTGGTTGAAGCTAACGGAAAGCTGGAGACATTTTCCACTTTTTCTGGCCAGCACTGGTGGCTGGCAAGTGGAGAAACATCTGCTGAAATAATAGGATCCGCTAGCAAGCTGCCTGTGCAGTTGCTCTAAATTTTCTAGAAAGCCAGCTGAAAGCAGCTGCTAAATTCACCAGAAAACTTCTGGAAATCCTCAGAGTTGGGAGTGGAGTTTGGTGTTGACCTCCCCCCCATCCTAGAAGCTGTCACTTGGAAAATGTGGGCAGGCCAGTTGGTGTGTCCTTAGGAGTACCATCAATCTTTAGTCAATTTGGTTCATTATGAGGTGTCCCTTACGTCTGGAAACAATCCACGTGGGGAAGAGTGTGCTGGGAAAAAATGAGGAGGTACCTCTTGCTGCCAGCCACCAGGATATTGCTAAATAACACCACACACTGGGAGCATACCAGAACAGCACATCTACTGCAACCAGGAAGAGAAAATCACTTTACCATTTATACTAACAAGGCTTAACATTGTATTCGCTGGAAAAAAAAAAAAAATGTACAAGGCCCTACTCCACTGTCACAGAGCAGAGAGACAGTAAATTAGAAGCTAACGTAGCCCCTTTGGTTATTCAGTTATCCAGCTCGCATATGCACCATTCTATACACAGTTAAACTTCCCTACAGAGAAACAAACAATTCTATATTTCCACCTGAAAATATGTAGCAACCTTTCTTACAAATAAAGAAGTCCTCACCATTTTCTCAATGTGAAAAGATGCACAGTCCCAGTAGTCATTGCGTCCATCACTGAGGTTACATTAATTTCTTCTCAAATTCTGTCACAATGCCAGCCCCCTGAATACTGTTACCTAACACTAAATTGGCAGTTAACCTTCAACAACTTTTATAGGTATATTTTTAATGAAAAGAGAGAAGAAAAAATTGATTCACATGTATAAATGAACACATGCATATGAAAAACAAAGAATGTGGAGAATGACTGCATTCTTTATTCCCTTAATTGGAAATAATGAATATCTGTGGATTCTTCTTCTACCGTCCATTCTGTATTTCTCCTGTGCTCTTCAATAACATCAACTAGTTGAGGTTCTTCACCTAATGGAATAAACCACCATGAATTAAAGAAAGGTCTGAGTCCCCAGATATCCTGTTTTTAGGGAGAAGTTGTTGTAATTTCCCATTTATCTTTACTGTTGATCATGAAAAAGTTAAGAGGCACCCAAGGAGTGCCCTGACTTCCAGTCATAGTGCTCTTTCTCCATTTCCCCCTTCGTAATCAGAATCTATTACTCCAGCCAGTAGAGAAACCCATTTTCCTATCTGTTGGTTTCTTTGGCATAAGAAGCCAGAAATAGCTAGGTTTCATATTGTAATTCAGTCCTATTTCAATGGGACTCAATCTCCCCTTCATTCAAAATTCTCTGGATCTGTGAATTGACTCAGACTTGGAAGCTGGTTAAGAAGCCACAACTCTCTACTGTGGTAACTCAAGACAGATTTCTTGCCTACTGCTAGGACTTTGTTGGTTCATTTTTTTCTGCTATAGGTGTCAAATGTTACTCTAGTAGACTGTGCATCTATTTTATCCCCAGCGACACCGTGATAAATTAGCCAGCAATAAAGATGTCTGTAGGCCAAGGCATGCTGACTACCAGTTTACCCCTGCCTGCCCTTTAAAAGTACCCACCTGCTTTGATGGTTAAAAAATTGTCACTTGCATTGTATTAATTTAGTATTCCATAATCTCATTGGAATTAGGAAGCCCAACTCAATGGTGGCATTCCCTACAGTTACGCCTTTCATAAAAAAGAACAACCACAGAAATTTTCATGAATGCAGATGCTCCCCTCAGCACTCATCAATGCCTTTCCTCTTGTGTCAGATTTTGTACACCTTGAGCATGGTAAATTTTACCCTAGTCATGGCTCTAGGGGCAACAGAATATGCTTTTGGTGGATCTTAAGGGAAATTGTCATCTTCTTTCAAGCTATCTTTCCCAGTTGATGTTATCACAGAGTTTTCAAGCAGAGGAAAGCTCATTTCAGGTACTGGAAGGCAAATTACTTCCATTGAAGTGTGACTTGGAAATTCACAATGTCAGTTTTATCTGAGCCCAACAAGATGTATCCATTCCAACTTTCAGGACCCAATCATTTGCCAGGTAATGAGCTGAATTCCACATGTGAAACTTGGTGTGACTGTGATTTCAACTGTAGCTTAATTCTGGACTTTGATTTCAACTGTAGCTTAATTCTGCACATTCAAAATTAAATTTTTTTATGTTTTGTTTTCAGCAATACTAGCCTTGTGTCTACAAGGAATACTGGGTTATTTTAGGGCTGTCATGGAAGATACCTACTTATTGCATCTTGGCTTGATCTGAAATTTAATGAATTTGAGCTTGCATTTTTGCTTTACTAGCACTCAGATGCTCTAAAAAGAGTGCATTCTATCACACAGTTTTATCATTATTTCCATAAAGACCAAATGCAATAACCCTTTGAATTTCCAAGGCATATACTTCAGTTGGCAAATCATCACAAACAACTACCCATGGTAGCTTGATTGTGATACAATGGATTACTAGCATTTCATTTCCTATTGGCAGAGAGATCAGGAAAGCACTCAAGACAAGTGCTATGACCAAAACATTCCCAAAACTTTATCCTTTGGGTCAATCTGTAAGAACCACTTCTGTTATCAATTATGTTTTAGTTGGAGTTCCATATACAGAAAGAAAACAGTAATTTGATGCAGAAAATTTTAATATAAATGATTATTAGCAGGAGATTAAAATAACAGGAAATTGTCTTACAGAAAAACATACAATTCTAAAGAACGCCCTAAGGCTGAAGGAGTATACCCAAGAAAGGAAGACTTTTGAAGGAAAAAAATGTTACACAAGGCTGGGATTCGGACTTCACTGGTTAGGGTATAGTTAAAACCCACTAGATAGTTAAAAACTAGCTGGGTTGTCCTAAGCAAGAGCTGGTTCACAGTCTGCAGACCAATATGATGAACAGAGAACAGCATTCTGGGATGCTGGCAGATTGCCCAATTAAGTTCCTTGTGGGAATTACTGTTAACTTGCTTAAAAGTTAATAGTGGAAATGGTTGTCTTGCAAAAAAGTTCCCAGAAAGACTCTTGAGAAGGGTGTGGTGGGGTGCTCACTTTCCAGAAAACCATCACTGGGATATATCTGGAGTTGGGGATGCCTGTAGAGATCACTAGCAGCATTTGGGAATTTCCCAATTCCAAAATGTTCACACAGAGATGCCACTTACCACTAGAAACTATGTGAAAGAGGAGTGTGTGTTTGTGGCAAAGTTGTTTATAAGGGATTGTCACTTGCTTCTGGCAGGAGAATCACTGCTAAAAATCAGTCAGACATTCTTCATGAGCAAAACTGGATGAGCATACTAGAGGAAGGAAAGGAAAAAAATAAAACTTTCCTCTCTAGTGTCCCTACACTACCTTCTACCAGCAAGGATAACACTTTTCTAGATACAAAAAGGAATTATTACAAAGCCTAGCCACATTATCAAAGAGCAAATAAAAGACCAAATTTGGAGCTGAGTCAACTCATTGATAACTGGTACAGTAAACACCAAATGAATGTTGCTTTTTGAACTACAAAGATTCTTAGTAAGTTGAGATCATTGGATAGAATCATCTCTAAGTTATCTTACAATCTCAAAACAATTTCTTTAATATAACAATGCTGGAAGTTACATCACTTTCTTTAGTCAAAGATTCTTAAAAATTATTCATGAGCATATGTAAATTCCTTAAAAAGATGGTGATTGTGTTATAAAGGCTGATTTGATTTGGCATATCTGTATAGTTCTGTAAGTTAAAGAAATCTAAAATTATATAATTCTATAATCATTATAATTCAATGCAAATGATTTGTCTAGTTTGATTTGATTCAACTGCAGATGTATTGTAATAGAAAAAAAATCACATAGCTGGATCACTCAGACTTATTCTACTAAGTACTTAGGAGGAGAACAGAGCAGAAACAAGGACATTTTAAAAATAATTAATATGTTTTTGAAAATAAGGTGTTTGAAACCCAGTACTCATAATATATAGTTTACTGACCAGGAACGTTTTTTAGTATAATACTTCCAGTTGTATAAAATTAATACCTGGTTTATGTAGCTGAAGCCATCTGTTTTTGCTGGTAATTGTACACAGTGAATGACTCAGATAACTGGGGCAGCTAAAGATACCATAATACTCTGGGTCACTCCAAAATGTTTGCCCACATATACATACTGAGAAACTAAGAATTTTTGACAGCCTATAATTAGTTGAAATTTATGCCCATAAATTGTCTCTTGTCTTTTCGTGGGAGGAAGCCTGATAATCATAAATTTGTTGTTCAAGATTGCATTTAATATTTTGTCTTTTGCCTTTGTGCATCCAACATATATGCCTGATATGTGATCACTTTCTTACAAATTTCGGTAGATAGATTGATCGATAGGTAGATAGATTAAAAGGAGAATGTGTGGCACTCATAGGCATGCTCTGAAGCCTCTTCTTGTCATTTTTTATTATATCTTTATCAAATTATCTTGTTTGAATTTCTATCATATAATAATCAACTGTTACATATACTATAATCCTTAGGAGAAAAAAATAACAAACATATTTGTTAATAATGAAGGGAAGAGATTGATTTCTGGAATTGTAGATGGAGGACTATATTGTAGATGAATATACTCTTCCTCACAGCTAATGAAAATATTGGAAAAACAACCAAACATAACTATTTCAGAACTCTTGACATTGGCCAAATTCACAGAAAAAAACTGAGCATCGCCTATGTAGGAGATGCATCAGTTAAGACAGAGAAGTCTGTGATGTTTTGATTTGGGACTATTCCCAATCTCTCTCCCTTCTGAGCTCCCTGGCTTGTCAGCCCTGAAAAGAATTTGGACTTGCAATCAACAGAAAAGACTGACCTCCTTTGGAACCCTTGTAAAAAGCACCACCCCAAAACACAAGCGTTTTGTCTATACTTGAAATGACCAGGAGAAACAGTTTCCTTAGTGTGTTGGCTATTTGACTTGATTCAGAATTCAGCTCAGGAAAAACAAAAACAACAGCAACAACAAACTACTCATCAGGTATCACCAAAACCAGTAGAAATCAGTTGGTAACAAATCATCTCCCTAAGGTCGTAACTTTAACTGGGGTAGATAAGAGCCTGGAAAGGTATTTAAATGGAGACACTGGAGAACTAGCCCATCATAGGGAATTTTGAAAAGCTCATTTATATTCTTGGGAAATCTTAAAAGCTGTGGGCATGGGAAATGCTCTGTATATTTCCTGCAAAGAATGGAATAAGAAAAAAGTCTCAGTAGCTCTCCTCTGAGTGATCTTGAGACATAGAGAAGAAATGAAATATAAGGGCGTCTTGTAAACTGCCTGAAGTTTGAAGTTCTGCCTCCCCACAGAGATCCCATTGCTGAAGAGAGAGAAATGCAGGCAAAGCAATTAAGAGAAACTTCTGAGCAATCATTGCCAGACCATTAAAGCATATTGAGACAGGGATATCTCTAGGACATTAGGCTTAAGAATATACACACACAAACAAACAAACAAAAACTTTTTTAAAAATCTGCCAGAGAAAAGTCAGTGTTTGCATACACTAGAGAATACAGAATCTGAAGAATACTCCAGGAAACTCACTAACCCAAATAATCAGCAACAAGAACAACAACAGGAATGAAAACCAACAAAAACAACAAACCATGGTGTAGGGTGCATACCTGTACTGTTACAGTTTATTCTCTAAAATAAACAACTTTTTCAAAACGTTAACAAATGGACAAAGACATAGGAAAGTATGCCGTATAAGAGGACAGAAAGTAACCAACAGAAAGTGTCCCTGAGAGAGCACACATTTGTGTCTTAATCAGTAAAACTGTTAAAGGAAACCATGTGTAAATAATGAAAGATATGTGTGACAATAGTAAGTCATAAATAGGGAATACCAATAAAGAGATATGAATTATAAATAAGACCAAATAGAAATTCTAAAGCTGAAAAATACAATAACTGAAATGAGAAATCCACTAAGTGGGGGCCAACAACAGATTTGAGCTGACAAAAAAGAGGAACAGTGAACTTGATGTTATATCAGTAGAGTTCATACAGTCTGAGGAAGATAAAGTAAAAAAAAAAGGAAGAAATTATTAACACTTGAGAGACCATCAAGCCTGCCAATGTATGTATGATAGAAATCCCAGAAGAAGAGAAAAAGGAGAGAGCATAAAAATATTTGAAGAAATAGTGACCAAAAGCTTTACATATTTGATGAAAAACATTAATCTACACATCAGAGAAACTCAGCAAAATTCAAGGAGAATAAACTTAGAGACATTCATCTTAGACACACCATAGTTATATTAAAAACACAAAAGTCAAGGACAAAATCTTGAAATTGGCAAGAGAAAAGTGACTTACCACTTATAAGTGTTCTTCAATAAGATTAATAACTGACTTCTCATCAGAAACCATGGAATCTAGAGACGGTGGATAGAATGACATCCTTACAGTGTTGAAAGAAATGCTGTCAACCAAAAATTCTGTATCTAGCAAAAATGAAAGAAAAAACAAAGATTCCCGGATTAAAGAAAAAAAATCCTGAGAAAATCTATTGTTGGCAGATCTGCCCTAACAAAAAAATACAGTAAAATCACCAATAAGGGAATTAGACTGTTACATATAAAATTCTTTTTAACTCAGGAGAAGGCAGTAATGGAGAAATAGTGAAATGAAAAGCAAAAAGTAAGGCATTTAGAAAGCAAACAGCAAAGAGACAGAAAAATCCAACCCTATCAGTAATGGTATTAAATTAAATGATTTAAGCATTTGAAACAAAAGACAGAGACTGGCAGAATTGATTTAAAAAACAAAACATGATCCACCTATAATGCTGTCTAAGAGAGGCATATCTTAGATGCAAATACACAAATAGTTGAAAGGAAAAAGATGGAATAAAGGTGTACAAGAAGAGTGCTGAAGTTGCTATAGTAATAGCACACAAAACACATTAAGAAGAAAATTATTACTGGAGAGAAAGAAGGTCATTTAATAATAAGGAGGGAAAATTATAAACATCTGTGCACTTCACAGCAAAGCTCCAAAAGGGCCCCAAAGCTGTTATGAAGTTGGCATATACAGAATAGCATCCATGTTATGCTGTTGATGCAAAATCAAGTGTAGTGTATTAGATACATAGATCAAAAATTTGGTCATTAACATAGACCAAAATTATTTAGACACCCTTTTATCAAAGCAAGTGAAAAATAGAGCTATTTAGCAATATTTAAACCAATTTAATTTGCATTCATGGAATATATAATCATTAAATAATCCTGTTGAACATTAAATGGCAGAGACCACCCCCAAAGAGGTTTATTTAAACTCTATTTATTGGATAAAAGTGACCACCAGAAGGGACAGCTGCAGCTCCTCCAACAGATGAAAACTATAATCAAGTCTTGTTTGGAAGCCAAAACTAGAGGATTTCTATGGGCTGGATTAGTCCTGATGTCCATTCAGGGTGGGGCAACGGCTTGGCTCTCTTAGGTGTATTGCTGGGATATCATGGAACCAGTTGCACGGTTTGTCACATTTGCAAATTCCATTTTTTTTGAAGCCCTGATATAAACTGGAACAAATCTATGCTAGAGTACAAAACCAAGGTACTTAATGAGATAAAAATCATGGCATTAAAATAATACTTCGAGGTAGTTTTGAGTTACATGTAATCTAGTATATGTAAGATTTGCTGAGTAAAGGCCTTTAAATATGCAGTTATTTTAACCCAGGGCAAAATTTGCAAATACAGCATTCAAAAATCAAAAGACCAATTAAAGTAAGAAGGTTCATAGAGTAGGGAAATCCCATGCTTCCTCCAATGTAATGTTAGTGAGAAAAGACAGAAAGTAAACATACAGACTTAGAAAATTGGTATTTGATTTGAGGCAGCAATGCTTCTAAAGGTATGTCCTTGGACAGTTACTTAATATATCATAATTTCTGATTTCCTTATATAACTTATCCCATAGAATAATCAACTCTTGTTAAATATTTTCTTATTTTCTTAAAAAAAGTGCTACTATTAAGAATGCTAATTTGTTTTTCATATTTGACCCTGTATCAAGCAAACTTAGGTTAATTCATTGTGTCTTATCATTTGTCTGTAATATTTTTGAAGGGTCTGTATACATAATCATACCATGTGTGACTAATGAGAAATTAATTTTTAATATATTTTTATTTATGATTTTCATAGGGTTTTTCTTTTGTCTTTTTTTTACACCTGAGCTTGGGTTTCTGTCTCTGGGAGGGCTTGTCTACATCTGTTTTATCCAAATAGAACCACAGTTTTGTGAAGCAGTTTACCAAGGACCCATGACTTTGGAAGATATTGCACTCAAGCAATATCTTGATGTTTTCCCAAAACCTAATATATCTCTACTGAGTGTCTCAGTCTCACAGTCGCCTTTTCTGGAGTTTATAGATTACTCTAGAGGGGTGAGAAAATATGGATAACTCATCCAGTTTCTTCTTCTTAATCTTGGTTGCATAAATCACTTTCTAATACTCTCAGTGGTTTTTAAATGGCACGGTTGGACTTTATTAATTGACCCATGGTCACCAAAATCTGAACTCCATTTTGTATTGCAGTGGTATTTTATAAAACACAAATGTTTAACTCTTTATTGGTGAAGTTACCAGACTTGTATTACAAGGCATTGAAGAATGTCAACCATTTGAAAGATGCCTGACTTCTGAAACTTTTATTCAGCAGCATTTTAAAAGAATTAGTGCTCAGGAGCAGATAGGTTAGAATCAGACAGAAAAATCAAGACAAATGAGGAACAATGGATAGGACAGTGTGATTAGAAGTAATAAGGAAAAATTCAATGGTATACGTTGTTCTGATACATTTAATTAATTTCTTCTTTCTATGATGGATAATTCTACTTTTGTTTGTTTTAAACAAAGTAAGAGAAAAAGTAACCAACATAATCTGAGAGAAGAAAGTAAATTTACCAGTCTGATCTCTGCTCTTCTCCTCAGTTTCTGTTCAAATATTGCAAATATTTTATCCTGTATGTATTCTTCCTGTTCCAGTATGAAGACTGCAGTCCCTGGGGACTCAAATGCCAGAATGTGTAGTGAGTGTGATGTAGTTGGAAGATACATGCAGTAAAATACATCCAAAAATCTGCAAGGAAAATAACCAAATGGAGAGAATACATCAACTCAAAAAAGTGGAGGCAAGAAAGAAGAAAAGGAAGCGTAGAGAAGCAAAACAAAGAGAGAGCACAAAATAAGAGGGTAGAAAATAATCCAAATGTAGAAAAATTGCAGTAAAAGCAAATGGACTTAACTTTCCAGTACAAAATCAGAGTCTCAAGCTTCATAAAACAAAAATATTTAGTCATATGTTGTTTAAAGGAGACATAGAAGTATAAATACTAGGCCACTGATTGTTAAAAGTAAAGTGAAGGAAAATGCATATCCAAGCAAATAAAAGCTGAAGAAGGCTAGGTAATTTCCAGTTAGAAAACAGTTTACATAAAACAAATCTATTAAGTACAGTCACACAGTGATACATGATTCAGTATACCAAGGGTATAAAACAAATGTTTTAAGGATAGTAAATTAAGGAACGTTCATATAACGTTGCTGTGCCCATAACTTGGAAAAAAGTACTTTGGGAAACAATAAAACATTAACAAAAATCCTGAACATATTCATAAAATAAGTAAAGCTGTTGTACTCCTTTTATTTAACGTAAGAGGCATATACACCCTGACGAGATGAGATGGTGTTTGCAATAACAGATTCATTTGTAATAGCAAAACACTCTGTCTAAAAATATTTAAATACAGGAGTAAGCATTCGGTATTAGTGTATGGTCACGAAAAGTAATAAAATAAAGCTACATTTATTAAAGAGAATATATGTCAGTCCTGATGAATAAAGAATATTTTAGAACACTGTATATATCAAGGTCCATTTACATAAACATTAAAAGAATGGAAATAATGAATATGTGTTGTAGAACCTATTGTGTGAAGGGAGGGAGTTGTGACAGTGTGTATCATACGTAAGGTTTTAATTGCCTTGATCTGTAGAAAATGATACATGCATATTTATTTTCTCATTTATCTTACCATTTCTCTTGTACACTTTTACTATGTTATATTTTATTCATGTCATATTTTCAATAACTGAAATATTTAAAAATCATGTTGATGCCATTATTGAACTAATGTGTTATGTCTTAATATACTGGTAAGCACATTTGTCTGCAGTAGTGTAGACATGAGCTATTTTTTCCCAAAGGTTGTTCTTACACTGAAATATTTTACTGACCAAGTTATGTCTGTGGTAAAAAAATTTTACTATAGAAATTCACTTTCTGAGACAACTGATTGATTTCTTTTCAGTACATTTTGATTCTGCTGTGATACCACAAAAATGACATGGTGATGTAAACCAGTCATTCATTTAATAGTTTTTGACTAACAAGAAAAAATTAAATGAGATAATAATAAACTAATAATAAGTTGCAATAGGAATTTGGCATGTATACTTCAACTTCTACCAGTTCAGTAATATCAAGCATAATACTCAACAAGCAAAGAAAACTTTTCAAAAATTATATTGCCTTCAGAATTATACATGGTTTCACTTTTAAATTATATAGCCCATCAAAAGTAGAGAACTATGTATAATGATGATATTCAATGAAAAAACAATCAAAATAATAAATAAAAATACTTATGAATATTTTATATATTTCATTCCATATTTAAGAATGAACTCTAGCTCAAGATAATAACAGATTACTTCAAATTTACAATATTTACCTTTATATTTCAAAAAGCTTCCTTCCAAAGAAAATAAGCTGCCACATAAAATTAATATTTATATACATTTATTATTTTGCCCTATAATTTATAAAATCATCTTAGTTTTAGTTGCATATATGTTGACAATAATAAGTTATTCATGATTCTGTGCATTTACTGAAGTCATATTACAATTGTTTAAACAGTTATTACAAATCAACTCAATGAACTTGTGAATTGTGATTTTTTCTTTCAACTTAATTGATTAAAATATTTAGTGCGCTCCTACAGTTAGCTACACGCTATTCTTTTTTTCCTCTTTTTAAATTTTATTTTAATCATTCTTTTTTATTTTTGGCGGGGGAGATAATAATGTTTAGTTATCTTTGATGGAAGTAGTGGAATTTGAAACTAGGACCTCGTACATGCCAAGCATGTGCTTTACGCTCGCCCCTAGCTACACACTGTTCTAAGTGCTAGGGAGACCCCATCACAAAAAGTAAACATCCCTATCCTCTTGAAGTGTACCTGCTGGGAAATCAATTTCTCAAGATAACAACTTGTGCAGAAAATTTTAACAAATCATTTGAAATTGTTCCTGGATTTGTTGATACTTTATACTCCTTACAATAACTGACCAGGGGCCAAGCTTCTCAGGTACATGACTATCAGAGTCCAAGCAATAGTTAATAATGATAGAAAAATGATAGTTCCTTTATTTAACATATAAAGTAGAAGCTTCTGAACAGTTGGAAAGATGTTTCTTAATGCTAATTTTGCAAAATATATATCTGGAGTTAAAATACTGTTTGACATTTAATCATCTCTCAATGTGATGTTATACCATTAAATACTTTGAATCAAATTTTATTTGTACTTCTCTAAACTGTATTAAGTATATTTTAGATGTTGAGTTGATGTATAGATATATTTTTAAAAGTAAATAATTTAGACATGTAACAATGCGTAATTTAAATATGAGTCACCAGAATGCTTATTTCCTTTCTTAAAAAATCTGGAATATAAAATACTTGAAGTACATTTTTTTTGTCATTTTGTGTGATCTTAGTTATTTCTTGTTAGTTCTTCAATGAAATCATGACTATAAATTCAACTGGTAAGATATTGAATGAGTGTCACTATTTTGAAAATGTTGTGAGACAGGTAAAATCTAAGAGTTTTTAACATAATATACTATGTCAAAGATATGTATTAAATATACCTAATATAAATTTTCTGTATGTTAAACATAAACCTGTTTTTAATAGTATGCTCTAAAGTTTTACTGTTGTTGTTCAACCATACAGTTACTAAAAAAAATATTTTCATGACCCAGATAATTATTTTCTCAATTTTAAAAACATCTTGTCTAATTAGCTCTGGAAATAGATCAAACCACATGCCACTTAATATATACCTAGAGGGCATTTCTTAGTGATTATTTGTTCTGTAATCAGGGACAAATCCTAAAATGAAAATTTACTCTAAGCTGTCTGCTGTATTACAGATATTATATAGGCAACTATCATAGAGCAAATTGAATTAATGCCAATAGTTCAAGCACAGTCCACTTAACTTGACATGATCACAATAATCTTACTGCTCAGATGAGTAGATATATGCCCATGTATCTCATAGCTCATTAAAGCAAATCATTTGGCTTTCCTCAGTAAGTGTTTCCAACTCTGGTATCTGGGCCACAACCAATTTATTTAGGACTAGAACCCTACAACCTTAGGCTGCAATAATCTGATTACAGGTGTAATTATTATGGAATTTCAGGAATTTGGCCAACAGTTTCCCAGCACTTCCAAAAACATTTTGTCAATTATTTGAATATTTTCATTCTCTAAAGCATGCCCTGTGCTTTATTATTATGTTTTTTGTATGTGTATGTAAAAGTGCCTGGGTAGAGATAGGCACTTCCTATTTCCAATTTATTTTAATTCTTTCCAATAGTCATTGCCTTCCTCATCCCCAGCACTCCATCGTATCTGCTCTTGCATCACTAACAATTTCTAAGTATGTCAGTCCAAAAGTATATTCTGAGTGTTCATCTTATATGCTGACTCAGTTGACTTCTGTTTTCTCTTAGAAACACTCCCCTACCATTGGTTTCATGATACCACAAACTCTTAACTATCCTCCTACTTTATTGGTTGATTCTTGTTAATCTCCTTTGCTGCTTCCTCTTGATTTCCCAATGTCTTATTTTTGGAGTGTTTCAGGGTTGAATATGCAACTCTTGTTTTCTTTTTTTTACACTCATTTTCTTGGTGATCATCCACTATAAGATTGTGAATACCATCTAAATTCAGATCACAGTAAAATGTCTTACCTGTAGCCTAGACTTCAGTCCTAAATTCTTACCTACTTACCCACTCCATTTGAATGTTTATCACAAACTTCACGTTTAAATATTACAATAGAAATTATCCATACTGAAGCAAAGAGAAAACAATTTTGAGAAAATTCCCTTCACTTAGGGTCCAGCAGGACAATATGGAAGTTTTTAACTTTAAGTGATTTCCCCCATGAAGAGAGGTAGGAAAAATACTGAGAATTAATGACTGGGCTGAAATGTTTCCAAACTAGATAGAAACTTTAAGGAAATCTTGAATGAAGCTCTGGGTGGGGATGGAAACAGACATTTAAAGAAAGTGAAGGGGGATGAGAATGACTGGAAATTTCTTATTAGAAGTCATGTGAACCAAAAAAATTGCATTAAACATTTTAGAGTACTGAGAGAAAAATTTTAAAAGTTGGCAGACAACTGAAGAGTAGAGAACTTAACAGTGGACCCGTACTTCAAGAAATATCAATTAAGGTTTTCATACTGAAGGAAAATAATTCCAAATTAAAACTACAAAAGAAAACACGAACAGCAAAATAATGAGGAAACTCTGTCCAGTACCCTGTTGTACACTGATGGCAGAGCAGATGGAAACCTCATGCCCTGACCATTTTTAGTGATGATCACCACTTACTGAATCATCTATATTGCATTAGTAATGCATGTTTCCTAACAGTTGAAATTGTACAGCAGTTGGAAAAGAACCATTCCATCAGTTAATTAAGTAAATTATTAATTAGATTGTTTACTGATGTTGTTTACTAAAATTATTAATTCAAAGTCTTTATTTTGATTTGTTTACATAATTTTTTTTCAGGTTTAGAGTAAGATCAGGCTACAATCTTATGCCATTTTTAAAGCAAAAATAACTCTCTTTGCATACTCTGTTCTCACCCGATTTTTGATGGAGTTTATCATGTAGTTTTTACTCTTGAATTTTCTGGTTATAGGAGTTTAGCTTATGGTTATGTGCATTTCTTGCTATTTTATAAGTTAAATTCTTAAGTTGCTATTGTTTAAGTTGAAAAATTTTGTTTTCATTTTTGCAGGACTATAGTAAACTAAGGAAAAGAAACTCCAGTTTTACTCATAGCTCTTGCTGCCATTAGCAACTGGATATTTCTAACAAGTAACAGAATTAAGATAAACTTAATTGTAAATATATTTATATATTCTTATATATATTTATAAGTTAATTGATTCAATAAGCATTTAAAATGTTATTGCAGCCATTCCCATATTGAATTATGAGTAGGGTACATGAAATTTGATGTTGTTTTGTGAAAACATGTCATTATGTACTAAAAAGTAAATTATAAATGTATAGCTTTTCTTATTAATAAGAGTTATTTAAGCATGTGTTTTCAATTCATCTCTTCTATCATGGGTGGATGCTGTTTTCTTAAGGGAGTTTGGGGTCACTGAAGAAGGAGCAAGATGAACAGTATCACTAACCTATTGAATTCTGTGTCAAGAGGTATAGATCTAAGCACATTAAATATTTTTCGTATTCTTTTCTGGCTTCTAATGTGCCTGACAAGCAGGAACTGCTTTGTCAGTAATGTTGTTTATTTTTAAGTATTCTGCCTTCTGTTTTGATCTTAAAATTGTTGCTTTGTGTTTAATGTTCTTTAGTCACTAAAATCTGTCTAGTTTTGCTATTATTTTACATTCCCGAACAGATCATATTTTTTCTTTAATTGTGAACATCTTAAAATATCTTTAAATGCTTTTTCTAGTCTTTTTCATCATTACTTTATTCTATAATACCTACTTATCAGATGCCACAAAGATCTAGTAAGACTAAATATTATGTGAAATCAGCTGCATATTTGTACTTCTACTCATGCAGGGTACTGCCTAAGTCATAGGCAGAGACATGACCTCTCTTTTTGCCTGGGCAGGATAAAAGAGATTTTTATTCTTTAGTCCTTCCTTTCTCCATTCACTCATTCCCTTATTTCCGCTAAGTTTTTCTGTTGTCTTCATTTTACAAAGTAGCTCACTTCCAGTTTCTCCTTTTTGCATTCTTAAGAACGCATTTCTCTCCTGTCCTCAGTTTAGCATCAAAATGCCAGCCTTTAGTTTCCAATTTGTACTTTTCTGTTTAATTAGTTACCACCCGCTTCAGTGTCAATGTATCATAAGTTTTAAGTGCTTACTGCTTTTTCTTTATATCAGTTCTAGTTTCTCTTTCCTTATTTAATCTCACTGTATATTTTAATATATGAATGTTTATTTTATACAGCATTTCTATATATTCTAAATAGCAGTGGAAGCACTTTCTCTGTTTGTTTAGTATGACCTGTTGCTTTGACAGGACATGTGACTTTCTACACTGAGATTAATCTTCATATCATATAGGATGAAACTGGCATACGTTAATGTGTTGCAGAAAAATGGGACGAGAGAGGATGGTTGTGTCCCAGGTCTCAGGCAAGTCCCTGGGATGCACCCTGGCAAGTTAGTGTCCTTGGCTTCACAGGGAAAGAATTTGAGAGTAAGCCATAATAAAGTGAAAGCAAGTTTATTCAGGGACACACATCTTCCATTAACAAAGGGCAGGCTGTCTCAGAAGGCAACAGAGGCAGCCCCAGGTTATGGAGCCATCTTGGAAAATTAGAGTGGCCTCGAGGTGTGGGGGTGACTAGTTTTTATGGGCTAGGTAATTTGATATGCTAACAAGGAGAGGATTATTCCAAATATTTTGGGGAAGGGGTGGGAATTTCCCTGAATTGGTCCACTACCTACTTTTTGGTCTTTTATGGTCAGCCTAGGAACAGTCATGGCAGTTGTCGGTGTGCCATTTGGCATTTTAATACATTATAATGAGCGTACAATGAAGCTCAAGGACCACTGGAAGTCAAATTCTCTACCGTTTAGGCTTAATTGGTTCTATTAGTTTATGTCCTATCCTCAACAGTGTCATTTTTTTAATGGTTGTGCCCTGCCCTCTTCCCTCCTGTCTCAAATAGACTTTCAGAAATTTTACTATTACAGGCTAAAATATGTAAGAACATGAAATCCATTTCATCTCAGTTAATTACTGAATGTTTGTCACCTTCTCTTAGGAATCATACAGATTTTGTTTACAGTTATCTCAAATACTAAGAACTATGATACTTAATTTGATGCAGTGTGTTTGAGCAGTCTTAAGTCTGATTTACAGATATTTCCTTGTAGGTAAATGTATATATACACACATGTATAGTCTTTCTTGGGTCTGTTTTGATATTAGATCCTGGAATCTTTCCTTTATTTTCAGCTCTAATAACTCTAGTGAATTATATTTATATAAATATTGTATCTTTTTAAGTCAGCAGATTTATTTATCTTATAAAAAGTCCTTATTTGTTTAAAAAGTCTATCTTTTCTGTGCTCAATCTCATTTTTACATTTGAAAAATTATAATTTAAATATATAATTACAATTTAAGCAGATTGTGATTTATACTGGACGTAAAAGAGGGCAAAACAATTCAGCATAACTCTTTATAAGAATAGCTAATTTAAAAAATTTCAATCCAACATTAATTGAGTGCTATTTTAATTAAAATCAATATTTCTAAAACTTTTCACCTTTTGTTAAAAATAATATGTCAATATTGCTTAGCTTTCTTCATTTTTCAGCAAATATACTAACATCTATTATTGTCATATTATTGAATAGCATTTATTTTTATTGTATTCACTTGATGGAAATAAATTATATATCATTTATATATATATTGAATTTGTCTTCAAATTCTACAAATAAACTATCCTTACCAAACTTTATGAAATGCGTATGATTATGTTAATAATATATCCTATTGTAGTTACTATATAATATGCAGAAATCATATATTTGAAGCATATAAGCAATTATATAATTTGATGTGGACTGAATATCTAGCCCCCTAAAATTTATTTTGAAATCTAATACCCATTGTGATCATATTAGGGGTATCAGGAGGTGAGGCCTTTGGGAAGTTATTAGGTCATGAAGTGGATCCCTTATGAATGGAATTAGTGCTCTTAAAGAAGAGGCCTTTGAGCTAACACATCCTTCTGCCATGTGAAAAACAAGGGAAGCTGTCAGTGTACAAAGTGGGCCAGAATAGGGCTCCCCCCAGAACCTGACCATGTTGGCATGTTGTCTGATCTGAGACTTCCAGCCTCCAGAACTGTGAGAAATAAATTTCTGGTGTTTATAATCCACCCAGTCTATGGTGCTTTATTAAAGCAGCCCAAACTAAGATGTAATTATATCAAAAAATCAATTAATTATGATTTCTTCCCTATCAGCTATTGTGTTTTAATTTCTCTTACTTTTAATGTCTGGGGTATTATAAATTATATGATAAGTATATATGACCAATATTGAAGAACAGATCATTTGAACCTTTAATTTTAATGCAGTCAAAGACTAACTCTTTTTTTCTTTATTCTAAATGCCATTGTGAACTGAAATGAAACATTATTTTGTGCTAGAATGGTTGTATGTAGACTGACACCTAACCAAAACTAAAAGACATTTTTATACAGGTTTTCAGTATAACACCTAGTGGTAAAACATATTCACCTTACTTTTTCTTTTCTGAACAGTAAAAACTGAATTCATATCATCTCAGGTTCTCATTATTTTTGACACCAAATAAGATGGAAAAATTTAATTATGAAATATTCTCTGAACCATTTGGTTGTGTACTTTAACCTTTTTAGTATTCTGAATTTCAACAGATGGTCATTGGAGCTCTTTCCAACAGGGGTTTGGGATTTTAAATAGGAGAGAAATGTCCATCCAATCAAATTTGAAGTTCTGAAAAGGTCAAATTTGTATAGTACGTGGCAGTTATTCTCAGAATGTATTAAACATTAGCAATCTGACAGCTTATTCTTTTGACACAATGTAGGACAACTTTCCACATGAGAAAGCTTTAACAAGAAAGAAAAAAAGAAAGTCATTTGACAATTTTTTTTACAGCTTTTACCAAAACACAAATCATAGAAAAAGGACTCAAATACTTACTATTGGTTATCTTTAAAAATGTGTTCTCAGGAATAAACATTGTGATCAATTTTTTATATTCTCCTATGATGATATTTATCTTGATCTATTTTCTATTTGCTGTTTGAACATCTACAATGGCATATGTCTTGCAAATTCAGTATCACACTTTTTTTAAATTATGCAGAAATGTTTCCTGAAATCTTAAAATAATAACATCATTCTTTAAAATGAAAGTGCACACTACAGAAGACACTGATAAATTGTAGCATATGAAAATATTGAAATTGTTCATTCTTAAAATACAAATCTGCGAACTGGACATCCACATGCAAAAGATGAATCTAGTCATAGATCTTACACCCTTCACAAAAACTAACTCAAAATGGATTATAACCTAAATATAAAACCCAAAACTATAAAACTCAGAGAAGATAACATAGGAGAAAATCTAGATGATCTTGGGTACGATGATGCCTCTGTAAAACACCAAAAGACAAAACTTCTCAAAAAAGTAATTGATGAGCTGGACTCCATTAAAATAAAAAAAAAAATTATGATCTATGAAATACAATGTCAAAAAAATGAGAATACAAGTCACATACTGAGAAGAAGTATTTGACCAGATATAGCTGATAAAGAGCTGTTATCCAAAATATACAAAGAGCTCATAAAACAACAATAAGAAAACAAACAAAATTAAAACTGGGCCAAAGACCTTAACAAATACCTCACCAAAGAGCGGTCAGGTGGTGCTCAATATTTTGAAACATATGTGAAAAAAATTGATTGAATTTGATGATCTATTGTGATCAAATATTTACACTGGAAAACATTTTGGAAGCAACATGAAAGAGGAAATATGACAGGAAGAACTGAGACAAATAATGAATCAGTAAGCCAAGTAGAAGAAACTATAAAATATTTTAAAGAGATGTTGGGAGGAGTCAACACAAAATTCAGGATTTTGCAGGCAAACAGTTTGGAGAACCATTTTTTAAAATGCAAAATCATGAATATAAGTATGAAAATGCATTGAAAATTAGAAAATAAATGATTCAAATGCCCTATTTTTAAAAACAGAAATATTGAAAATATTGCGAACCTCAAACATCTTAAACATCTTAATTAACTGACTGAACACCTCTATAATTTTATTTTTCCTTCATCCTTTTCTTCTTTACTTGACTCTTTATATTTCAGTGATTTAATGATTTTATTTTCTACAGTGAGAACAGAGCATTAATTTAGCCTTTTCTATAGCATAGTATATCCAAATTACTTCATTAAAGTTTTACTATTATTATTGATAGCTGGTTGTTAATTTTATGGATATTTTTACAAATTGTTGCCGAATTTGAAGATATTGTGTCAGACTTGTTCTTACTATGTTTGCTTTAGGATATTAGGGTATTAGCTTTACATAGGTTCTAACTAATCTCATATACTCTATGAATTCATGACACTAGATATAAGGCTAGTTAGTGTCTCTTGAAGAAATTGGGTAGTGGGGCATGTAAGTGAAGAACTCTAAGTTTTGGCTTTATTATCTTCAAGAAAAACCTGCTTTCTCTAGTAGTATACACATTTGAGAAACACTTACATGTTTAAATGGTTTCCATACTTTCAATCTAAACATCTAGGAAATAAATGTCAATGCAGGTGTAGGGGGCATAGTATATGCAACATGGAAGAACTAAGGTATTCTGCATTGAATCCCTTTGTTATCCCCTATGGTTTTGAGGCTCATTTCTTTTTAAATAATTACCTGGAAGTTATTTCTCCATACTTCAAAGTTAAAATGAAATGATTCCCACTCTCATCCTAGGATGTCTTTACAGTTTTCTGCTTCTATAGCAAAGAAATAAAAATGTGGTTAAAAATTAATCTTCATTTTTGTTTATTTCTTTATCTTTGTTTTTATTTTTACACCACATGAAACACTAGTATATAGATTAATTCTCTCTATGTGTGTATGTACATGTGTTTTGTTTTCTGCTGGTAGATCCCTTAGACAATAATAAAACCTTCCCCACATTGCTGTCTTTTCACTTGGTATCTTTTCACTAAGATTATTCTGAATGCTTTTGACCAGGTATTCAACTTGTTAGATGGTTTATTATATACACATTATATATGTATATACACATGTATACATATACAAATACATGCGGATGTATATACACGTATGTATGGATATTTTTAAATGGCTTTATCCAGCTATAATTTGCATATCATAATGTTCACCCATTTAATATATGTAATTCAATGTTTTTTAGTAGATTCACAGAATTGTGCAATCATTATCATATTTGTTTCTATAAAATAAAAGCAGCCTTGCTGTCTACATGTTGGAGGAAATCTTGATGGTATTTTGTCAGGTCTCTGCTTTAAATTTTGACACCAGAAATATTTCCTTGATTTTCTTTTTTTATTATGGTTTGCTTTTGTTTGTTATCATCTATGTGAATATTTTCAGATTTAGATGTTTGTTACTTGAAAAATTGCCGTCTTGCTTAAATGTGAGTTTTATTTTTGGAGCTTTCTCCTCAGAAGTCTCATTTGCCTATTTTTAATGTCAGAAGAACATAATATTTACTTCTATTTCTTCATTCTACTATAAAATATTAAATAATCTGAGCTATAACTAGAAGTCACTGCCAGCAAAAGGCAAAGAAATTTTCTTTCCAAGTTGCAAAATATTTATATGTAATTGAAACCAAGTATAGACTTTGCTCTCCCACATAAAATACTGAAGTGTTTGGAGGATCTTTAGAATCTTATCCTATTAGTTTGTCAATAACAACACAATGTTATTGGTAATATGGTACATTAAGGCTTATACCCTCGCATTTACTATTAATATACTTGTAAGTGTATGTGATTTGTTGATATTTTTGATGATTGAGATTTCTTTTTGGTTAGGGGATAAATTAAATTTGAGAAAATATGATATATTGATGTCAAGAATTTATGTATTTTGTTTAAAAGTATCCTAATGTTTATTCCACTTACACCTATTTTCATATTTTATTATGTATAAAAGAATAATATTGTATGTAAAATTTTATCAATAAAGGAGACTGGACATATTAGCCAATGATTTCCTTTACAGCAAAAACTAAGGCATATGTGGGCTATTGAACAGACGACCAGACATATTAGAAAAAAGCTAAGCATGTTTTGCAGTGATACCTTCTCATTACTCTTATCTGTAGACTACAGACCTAGCTGCCACCATTCCCTGAAAACTGTAATTACAGAACCGTTACAATTTTCTCCATCTTTACTTGCACCATAATTCTTGATGAGTTTAATATTCACAGAGGCAATGACTCCAAAGCCCTGCTCTCTCAGTTCCTTGATACATTTTCCTCTAAGCTTGTCTTCATCTAATCTTAAATTCATGTCAGCCACTAATTGACATGATTATATCCTAGATCTTATTCCTAACAACTCCACTACTCCAGTTCCTCCTATACAGAAATCTTTTTCATCTCTGCAGTGTCTAAATCCTTGAGCGGTAAAAAAGATTCACACACTCCTTAACGATCTTATGCAATTTTTGACTTTAAATGCCATCTTCATGCTGGTAAAACCCAGTTTAAACTCTAATCTTGGACTTACTACATAAACTCAAGAAATTTACCCTAAATTCAAGACCATTTACATTACTACTGCATTCTGATATCTAAAGAACCTTCCAAAACAAAACCTTTGCCATTTCTTCCACTCCTTGGCTGTCTACTCCATTTCAGTAAATGGATACTCTAAAATTCTATGGTTCTCTATAGGGAAAAAAAAAAAAAGCTTTATCACTTTGACTGTTCCATTTGTCTCATATTGACTTGTAATCTTTTAGCACACTCTATAGTTGCTATTATCCAGAATGTCAGCACTTCTAGCCACTTCCATTGCTACTACCTTGCTCCTAGCTACACATTTTATTACCTGAAGTATTTCGATAGCCTCTAAAATGTTCTTCCTACTAAACACTTTCCCCTCTTTAAATCATTCTTAGCTCACAAACAATTGTAAAATTATTCAGATCCATTAGGATCATGATTTTGACTAGTTTCTAATCTAACAGAATGTAAAGACCAACATTCTTATAATAAACTAGAATGTTCTAACTGTTGCTGCCCTGCTAATTCTCCATTCCTTTTTGTAAACACTCATTTTCCCCTGGCCTCCTCAAGGGTGTTGCTCTCCTTTCTATTCTTTGAAAATGCTTTCCCCCTCAAAGAAACCAAAACTCTTACATCTTTGCCCATTCAGTTCCACCTGCCTGGACCATCCTCCCATACTTTTTTTCTTTCTTTCCTCAAAAATCAGCTTATGAGTTCAACTTGTCTGCCTATGAAAATCATTAGTCCCCTTTCAACTCACCAACAGCCTCATCTTTGTTCTTAGTAATCACCATGTATGAAATATACAATTTTTTTCTGTGCATCTTGTGCTTTCTTCTGCTATACAAATTTTTCGGCTTCTATGAATAAAGCTGCTAAAAAACATTTACTAACAAATTTTGATGTGGACCTATGTTTTCATCACATTTGGGTATAAACACCTAGGAATGAGATTGATGAGTCAAAGGGTAGTGGTGTATTTACCCTTACAAGAGCATGTCAAACTGTTTTCCAAAGTGGATGTACCATTTTTTAAATTTTCACCAAAAATGTGTGAGTTTTATTTTCTCTACATCTTCATCAGCACTTGGTGATATCAGTCTTCTTTTTAATCGTTGCTGTTTTACTTGTGTTTGGAAGATTATTATTTCCCTGTTGAATTACTTTGGAGCTTTTGTTGAAAATCAATTGAATATAGAGGTATGGGTTTATTTCTAAATTATCTATATATTCCACTGATCTTTATTTCTATTATTTTACCAATACCACATCATGACAGACCATTCTTATGTAACAGTACTCAAAAAGTAAAAACTCCACCCCAAATAAAGCTATTCAACAACTAATTTGCTTCCACATAGTCTGTGGGAATTAAGCTGGTTGATCACATTTTGATCCCACTTGTCTTTACCTTCTTTGCCTTGCACAATGCCCATTGGATAATGTTCTGTAATAAATCGAGTATGTGGACACTTTTCTCTGGTACAGTTGGGTTAACACACTAGCAAAATATTGGAAGCAAGCTGTTTATTCTTTCTGTCTTCGTCCCTGCCTTGCATCAGTGCAGGAAGAGCTTCATTCCTCTGCCACCTCTTAAAAAATCTTTCTTTTGAGTTTCCAGAAATTGTTGAGTCCATGTAATTTTACTCTTTCTTCTCATTTCTTCAAGTCAATAGTTGTTCTGACTTCCCACCATTGCTATTTCTGAGTGCTCCGACATCCATTGCTATTTTCCTTACCCTACTCTCCTATCTCTCCAAATAGTCCTTTTGAGAATGTGGTTTCCTGCGGGGCCCCAGACTAGCACCATTGGAGGTTTAGCTAAATATAGTAGATTCTTATTAATAATTGATAGCTTTAAGAAACTTTGCTAAGATACATTCATAAACTAGCTCCAAAGTTGAATAAATGAAAGGAGGATGCTAAGTAACCCGATATTGGTCACTTGGTTTTCAGCCTTGTTAAGGACAGGAAATCGGTCATTCAACAGAAATGAGTTGCAGAGCTGAAGCACCAGACTCCAGTAGGGGCTCAACAGTGACAATGCCAGGAAACTAAGGTAAGATATTTATTCCTTTTATATTTTCTGTGAGTGGAAATTTTTGACAAATGATGAAACCCAGTTCTGTCTTCCTAGTCCTGATTTTGAATGTAAAAATACAGGATTCTTATAAATATATCTCTGGAAATATTAAATATTAAAATGCAAAACATTAGGAATCGAATAATGAAGCTTTAAGAAGGCAATATTTATGCAATTGTATTTTAAGAAATAGAGCAGCAACTTCAGCACAACTTTATTAGGAACAATGGTCAGGTGAGCAATATATATCTAAAACTAAAAAAATCAAAATCCCTTTTATTGAAAGCACATAAAATACTATATTAGAGAAGAATTTTACATCAGAGCTTTACTTGGTAAAGGGAAAAGAATATCTCCAGTGAAAAATGATCCTGGGTACTAAATTGTGAATAGTTTCACATGAAAGATGCAAGGATTTTCAATCACATTAGTGCCTCAATTTATGTTTGAAGTGTTTGAATCTCTATTCCTAAATTATATCTTTATTTGTGCTAAAGTATTTTTACCCAGTTTTTCAATAAAATACATACTAGTCTTAGTTACTTTATCATTTGTCATCTTAAGGATTTGTTATAATTCACAGGAAATTTTCAGAATTTTCTTGGTAAATTTTGCTGATTTATTTATGTAAGTATTAGTCCTTTGAATAAATGTTATGATTATTTTTCTAGGAATTATCATTTAAAGTTTAAAATATTTTTACTGCAAAAAATTTTCAGTAAAACATATACCTATGTTACTTATCCTCTTTCACTTTTTGTTTTTACCTAATGATTAGAAAGTTTTAAGATTACATTGTTAATAACCTTATTCTTCTTCAGTTGAAATTGCACCGATTTCTGCTCTCATATTAATTAAATTATCTTTATTTTGGTTTATTCTATTGTTCTTTGTAAACACATGAATCTAAATAATTTGCAGTCTTTCTTATTTTCTGATTCATTCACATATGATGTGTGGTACAGATTGGTGACTAACAGAATTTGTGTTTCCCCTCTACTTGTGATCACAATGAAAAACTACATTTCTGAGTTAGGTATGGCTATATGATCAAATTTCAGCCAATGAAATATGAATAGATATGATTTATACCAATGTACATTCTGCTTTGCACAATACTCTCATAAACCAAAGATGATGTACTTTGTACAATAAAAATTATTCAGGAATTTAGGTAATTTAATGAATTCTAGACAAAAATCAGAAACTTTTTCAGGAATACATTGATTTTATAAGCCAAAGAATAGGTAAACATTTTTATCAGATTAAGTAAATTATATTGTTTGGTGGCATTTTTCTGGTTCTTGAGGTAGAGATAAAGTTATAGTTTCAAAAAGGTTAGGTTTAATATTTTTTTCATGAAAAGCGACAAAGTGAGAAAAAATCTGTATCAAAAATCAAAATTATCTCTCACAGTTAGACTTCACATAACAATAAGATATTTATAGGAAGACCATGATTTTCAGTTGACTTTGTACTTAATGCTCAGAATGATATAGGCTGATGAAGCAAGCAGATACAACTCAATCCAATATTTTATAAGAATATTATTAGTGATAAATACTAATGAGTTCAGATGTTAAACTTATCAGTCAATTGGTTCCATTAAAAAGATGCCTTATATTAATTTATGCATTGAATTTTATTCTGACAAATTTTATGATGAAAGTCATTGATATACAAACATGTACGACATTTGTAATGTTCATAAGATGTTTTTAATCTAATATAATTAACTATTTAATATAATTTAATAATTTAATATATGTAATACAATTTAATCTAATACAATAAATAGGAATATAAAAATCTTATTATGGAGATAATGAAATAGGAGATATTTATCATTTCTTTCATCAAATGAATCATCTACAGAATCCACCAGTTTTTTAGAAAATCATTTTGAATATATCACTATCCTGAAGAAAGCAGTATCTATTCAGTAAAGTGAGATTTTTCAAAAATGTTGAGAAAGAAAATAATCTTTCTTAATTGAACTTAGAAGAGTTAATCATAAGAATAATTTAAAAAATGTTTAAATGATGACTTGCATTTCAGCTCTGTTTTTAGTACTAGCTTTCTGTAGTATGTGGTATAGACTACATGTCTTCATTGGTAGATGTGTAAGCTTGACTCAATATATTTTCAATATGCTTATTAGCGTGATGGAATCCACTAAGTCCCTTTAATTAGCATATGCTTGAATGGGTTTCTCTCTTTCTCTCATCTATTGAATTTTAATTATTTTTTAAATAAAATGATAATTGTATGGAGTTCTGTAAGGTAAAATGCACAATGGTCATATTCTATACACATTTTATTCTGATTCTAAACATCAGGAACACATACTCCCAATTACCAAATCTTTGTAATGATAAAATAATCTAAATGAGGCCAGTGGATTCAAGTTCAGAGTTAATTTAAGATTATATGTAAAAACACTAGTAGAAATAAAAATTGAGTTAAACAAATGTGATAATTGAACAATGTTTTTAACTCTTTCACTGAATGTACAGAATGCTTTGTGTATTCCTTTATCCTTTTTACTTCATCCAGTAATTGTGTGAATGTTTAATGAAGGATCAGACACTTATGTTCTATCTGTGAGCTTATTTCAAGTGGGTTTCTATCTAAAGGTAATAAAATAAAATAAATCTCATTTTATGTCTTTATGATAATAATGAAGCAATAAGCACCTTTAACTGGAAATCTATAAAGCAAATTAATAGTTACCAAAGACATACTTTATTTCCATTTTGCTAGGAATCGTAGTACAAAACTCTTTAAAATTACAGTCATTATATGTAGAATATTTAATGCTATAAAATGTATGAATGTCAGATATATAGCATAAAGAAAAATTTAAATGAATGTTATATATGTGTTTGTGTACTTATTTTTGTATGAATATTATTGAACACAATCATATCAGGAAAAAAGAAAAAAAACATGTTTCTTTAACTGTCTGTTTCTTCTTAATGTTGGAGCACATTATCCTGCTTCTTCACATCATCTGTTTTTTGTTAAATCTTACACTGAATGTTATTTTTAAAAGACCAATGGATATGTTGTATATATCACTTTCCAACAGGGAGATAATTCCCTCTCATCTGTCTGTCAGCCAAAGTGAGGTCTTTGTTCTAATTAGGAGTTTAACTGAGTCAGTGCTGTGTTACAGCTTTAGTTAGTGTCAATATTTTGAGGACAGTAGATGTTTTGTATTATCAAAGCCCCCTCCATCTTGCAAGATTTGTGGCTTTAAGCGTAATACGGAGATTTATCTTTGCTTTTCAGTGATGCTCCCCTGAACTCCTATGCCACCATGAACTCAAGAAAAAAAAAAAAAAAACTGTAGCGATGATTGGCTGGATATCTTGGAGACTGTAATCTATCATGTCAGTCAGTTCAGTCTTAAAAGCCCCAACAGTTTCTCCTTACTCCAAAAGACTCTCTCTGTCTATGACAGCCCAACTTCACAGGCTCAGTAAATACTCCCCTTGATTAACAGTCTGATCTCCTCTGCAGGATTGCCTTACTGTGAACATAATTTCCTTGGACTTCTTGCATTCACAACTCTTCTATAGTTTAATAATGAATTTTTTAAAAATTTTACCAGGGTTTTCTAGTAATTATGGGAGCAATGATCGATGTTAAACTATATCCCTAACTGAAAGGAGAATTTCAAATGATTCTTAACTAGTTTCAAAGCAAAATTAAACTGGGTAGTGTTAAACCAGCAAGGAAAGCTTTATTCGAGGCTCATGCAAAAGAGAATCTAGGCCAGAACTTAGTCTGAGTTCAACCCTGCCTAAACAAAAACAAAGGGCAGAGAAAGATTTTTTTAAAAGCTAGGTTAGAGGGAGATTGTGGACCATTTGTTCACTGTTTAGATTTTCCCAAAGGAAAAATAAACTTTCTCTTAAATTTATGTCAGAAAGTAGTTTTAAAACTTGGACAAGACACCCAAAGAAGTTAGGCCCCTACCTTCCCTCAGAGAGAGGAAGATGGGGACAGTGCCAACTTCCTTCATGATTACATTTCAATGGGGAGGCTCCCAAGCCCTTGGGAAAAGAATACTGCAGTATGAAACTGCCAAGAAAATGTTTTAAATATTCACATATCAAAGTGACATAAATTTAATTTTGAATTACAAGTTTTCCAAAGTAAATGTTCTAAGAAAAGGGAGATGAGAACCTAGAGCCTGAAAGAAGCTTGTCTAAAGATTACAAAGGCTGAGAGGAATGTTAAGGCTCCCTTGGCCAATCTCTCCTTCTGGTTTCCTGTTGAACAATTTAGGAAAGTTATGTAGTCCTTACTCTTCACTTCAGGCAGACTTCTGTGGTTGAAGCGTTAGCTGAATCGTCTATCTAGACTTGATAGTATAGGGTGTTTGCTGTGGTCCAACCAATGAGGCAGTCAATGAAGGGGTTTCCCATGAAAAGAAAAAGTAAGGTTAGTGGTTGGAGTAGGCTATAAAGCCAGTTTCTGAGACCAGAGGGCAGCCAGCCCAGAAGATTCCTAAGTATTGGGTTCAAAGTGTCTTTAAAAAGTGAAACACAAGCAGCTGTGTGAATCCATATAGTTATTTAAACAAAATCCATATGAAAGGAAATATAGCCAGTCTGCCTCTAATTTAGCTTATTTGGCCTCAGGTGATTGTTTTGGCGGGTGGTCTCTGAGCCCTTTGAGGGCCCACGATATGTATGAACCAGCCACATGACAATGGACATGGGTGCTAATTCTATTATAGCAAGTGAGAAGGTATTTGGAAGCAAACAATCCAATCTTCCATAAATATTGTACAATGTAAATATAAACACACCAATTAAATTCAGAAAAATGATGTAAACAGTGCCCATCATTAATATAACCTTCAAATTTATATGTAAGCACCAAAGCACTAATCAGTAAAATCCAAAAAGAAGTCTATGTGAAATGTTAATACAGAATGTTCAAGAGGTTCAGATAACTATGATTTAGTATATAAATAATAAAGAAAATGTATAGTGTTTTCTTATACTTAATTAATAAAAAATAATTATTAAATAAAAACTACATGACAAGTTTACAAAGATTTCAAAAAGTTGTCTGAGTTCAATATATACATAAATTAAAGCTTACTTTTTATTAGCACCTAAAATATCAGACAAAATAATATACAGCAAAGTGTACAGAAGATGAAGCTATACACAAATTGAATTGTAAATATCATCGATGTATTTAATACAAACAAATGGAAAGAGAGAAGCATGTTTTCTAGTTAGAAAGTTTGAAAAGTATAAAAATGTCAATTTTAAATAATCACTAAAATTCAATAAATGTCAATTCAACTAGTTTACTTTGAATGATCTATATAAGTTATAAAATGTGAGATAAGTATAAAATGTGGGATAGGGACAATTAAGGGAAATCTAAAAAATATTGGAATATTCCATCTAATTAGTATACATGTATAATTTATAGATATTATATTTAAATATGCAATTATTTATGGAACTTCGTTGTGAAATAAGTTGCCTTACAAATCAAGTGAAAAATATAATATCTGTAAAATGGCATTAAAATTATTTTCCCTTATAGAAAAAAAATTAAACACTACTTTGCATAATGCACATAAACAATGTTTAGATGTATTAAAATTAATGAGAGAAAAACACAAAGACGAATGTCTTTCTGACTCCAGTGTATGAATGAAATGTTTTACTTTAAAATTAAATCTTTTGTGTAATATTTAATTACATAAAGTTAAAAACAGCAAAGAAATTGAAATATGATTTTTTTCATCATATGTGGCAGTACTTGTATCATATATGAACAATACTGAAAATATATTTAACGATTGTACGTATATATGGCAAAAACAAAACATCAAAAGCAAGATAAGGCAAATATACGTGAAAAAAAAAACTTTCAAATGAGTAAGTTAATAGTATGAACTGAAAGTAAGCAAAAGTTTTGAAAGTTGCATTCAAATGTAACAAACAATTGGGTACCATTTAATGGGAATGAGACTTACAGAAATAAATTATTTCAATTATAGCTGCATATAAGAATGGTAGATCAAGACTCTCCTATAATGGAAGGAGAAATATAAATTTGTAACAACTTTGGAAAGCGATAAAATTTAGTAATATGGAATATATACCTCTCTAAAGTCTAACAGTTTCATTTCTACATATGTACTCTCCAAATGGTCTTATAAATGTACACCAAGTGAAATGTTTAAGAATATTTCCTGAGTTCCATTTGTATAATTCAAGAGTAGGGAACAGCCATTATCAGGGAAATGGATAAATTAAATTGTTGGGTGAACTACATATCATTGCTTATATTTGAGTAAGTATCTACACATCATCATGAATAACTGTCTGTAACATAATGATGAATGAAAGAAAAAAATCTTGGAGAATAATACATAAATTGTAATCTTTATTGATAACATGTAAATGATGATACCATATAGGACAATTAATAAATCACATAAACATACTTACGGAATACATAGTTATGATATAATTCATGAAAACGCATATTACAGCAGTACATACCGAATCCAGGATAGTGATTACATCTGAAAGAAAATTTGGAATTGGTGAAGATAAAGGAATCTTAAATTTTAACTTATTTTTTGTTAAAGTAAGTAATATAAATGAAGCAAAAGTGAAAAATATAAACATGCTAATGCTGAATGGAGTACATATTAAGGAATATTTTCTGTATTTTACACTTACTGTCTAAGGTTGAAAAAAATAACCTTTCTGACAAGAGAAAAAACAAAAGAAATTCAGTGGATTGTGTTTTCAATGCATGCGTTATGTCCATTCTACACCATTTCTCTCACCTAATCTATTATTTAGGACGACCTAGGTAATAAATGTTTATAAACTAAGTAACTTTCTGTACTGTAATGTAAGCTCCATGAGAGAAGGGAATTTATCTATTTTGTTTATTGGAGTAACTCTTTCATGTAAAACAGTTTCAGGCATATAGTGCCAAGTACATGACTTTTTCGATTGAACGAATGAATAAATAAATGTATTAATGGAAGTAGTGTTCTAGGAAAATTGTAACCTACTGTAGTAGTTTTCACTTAATTTTTCCTGGTGGGCAATTTGATTTCTCTGAATTTCTTCATCTTTTCATACTTACCTATATAATGAAGTATTCTCTTTGTCTCCATGAGTCATGGTATATAGAATAGGGGTCAGCTAATGACTGCACATGAGCCAAATGCAGCCTGCTATCTGCTATTTTATGACCCATGAGCTGCACAAAATAGGTTTTATATTTCAAATGGTTGAAACAAATCAAAAGTAGAATATTTTGTGACATGTAAAATTATATGAAACTCAATTTTAGTACCAATACATAAAGTATATTGGAGCACAGCCATGCTCATTTGGTTACATGTTGCCTCTCTGACTGTTTTTGTGCTAAATAGCAGGGTTGGATGGTTGTGACAGAGTCCATATAACCCGAAGAGCTTAAAATATTTGTTCCCTGGCCCTTGACAGAAAATGGTTGCCTATTCCTGGTATAGCAACATCAAAAAATCATATTGTAGCTATGAGGTACTTCCAGTATTGATTCAAGTTTCCTCTCATGCCCCTATTACAAATAGTCATCACATTTTATGGTGTATATATATATACATATATATATATATATGTATATATGTGTATATATATATATATATATTTGTGTGTGTGTGCCTGTAAGTATATTTGCATGCATGTATTTGTATCCTTGTTCCCTCAGACAAAAGTGGGTGGTCAGATAGTTGATTATAATTGAAAATTCACCCAATAACTAATAGAGAGCCTCCTATTCAGTAGGAGGTATAGATATGAATTAATGGATAGATAAATATGAATCTTAATTTGTCCCCTCAGTGAGAGTCTTTGGGAATTGTTCACATGTCAGTCACCTAGCAAAGGACCCATTTTTATGTCAGATTTTTTCTAATATATATGCAGGTTCAACTCTATGACAGATGACTAATTGTTTATTACAAATTATGTGTTAAAGTTATTGCATGAAAATTGCATCTCTGAATATCTAGCTTACACATGAATTGCTAAGAAGGAAAAATACTTTCTATTTTTATGTTACATGTTTAAGCTGGTGATGCACAATTATATTCAGAGTACTGTGTTTATTGAAATTCTTATTCTAAAATGCAAATAAGAAAAGTTTCGGAGAATTTAAGGAAGTTAATCAGAGCTGACAGAGTGTAGGGATCATTGTAGGAATTCATTAAATGTTAGTTATTTTTATATGTTTAAGTAAAGCAAGGCTTTAATATTTTATTTTTATTTGCTGTAGATGCTATTTAAGCTTCAAAATCAGTTTAATTTGTTCAATATCTGAAGTGATAGTTTTATTTTAAAATTATTTTTCAAAAGGAGTTTTTAACAAATTTAAAAGGATTTTTGAAAATGTCAATAGACACAGATTGTCTTTAAGATCAAGAATGATACCATATTTTGTTTTTCCCACTTAGTTCTTTGCCATAAATAGTTCAGGTGCCATTTGCCATTTCTTCTTTCTAACTCATGGATCCCAGATAAAAATGAATGCTGACATTATTTTGTCTATGGCTTCTCGAAGATGGCATAGGAAAAAATACCCTGTTAATTCCATTTTAAAAATAAACAAAAAGCTGCCAACCTATATATTTTTAAGACTGTCTCAGAATTCTACTATCAAAGATATTAAAATGTAATATTGTCTAATGGCATTTTATTTTATATCTTCCTTTTTAATCAGATGTTTAAAAAAACTAACATATGACTGGCATTTGGAAATAAGCTTTTTCTCCCCATTTATAAACTTGCAACAATCACTTAGTCATGTGAGTTAAGATTACTCCATATGTTTGATCAAAATGTTAAAAAAAATGATCCCTAAAAATAAAAATCATGCATAGAAATTAACTTTATTTTTAACATTCACTCAATCCTTGGGAATTTTAGTGTGTTAAGCTATATATTTTGCAAGAAATTAAAATGGGTGTGTGTTCATTGGATGATTTAAAATGTTCATATCAATAATACAATCATGAATATTTGGCATGGATAAAATAATTTTTTTCAAGAAAGTTATAAAGAAATGACCAGAATTTTGGATAAATCTCATATACTCATAGATTTTAAAAAGTTTAAAGCAGAAAATTAAAAGGCAGAAATTCTTAAACTTATGGTTACCAGGAGGGTAGGGGGTGGGAAGGAATAAATTGGGAGTTCAAGATTTGCAGATATTTACTATACATAAAATAGATAAACAAGTTTATACTGTATAGCACTGGGAACTATATTCAATATCTTATGGTTAATTTATGGTTAAAAGAATATGAAAACGAATATATGTATGTTCCTATGACTGAAGTATTGTGCTGTATACTAGAAATTGACACAACATTGTAAACTGACTATACTTCAATAAAAATATATTTTAAAAAAGGCAAAGATTCTAGACTACTTTAGGAAAGGTTGTGGGTAAAGGACACACTGGTGTCCTTCTGAAGGTATGAAGTTTGTATGTACATCAACCAAGAATGTATATTCATAACAAATTATGTCTGCTAAGAATGGGGATTCGGTGTAAGGATTAGTAACATGGGTGTTGAAGGTTGTACTATCAAACTTTTAACACGTAGGTAACCCAGATTGAAGAATCCAGGAGGCAGTTACCACTCTTGCAGTGGTGCCACAAAAAGGAAGAAAATGGGGTCAAGAAATGGAAGAGTTCAGAAGAGGAGTTGGGGGTATGGAGGGGTGAGGGGTTGTGGTGGCTTGAACCCTATGGATGGTTCATGACCAGGTTTTTGTTACTTTATCTGACGGAATGTGATGAAATGAAAGCTTATTTAGAAGTGACAGAAATTGAAGGCTAGTATCAACTGCCAATGCCAGAGTCAAGTGCTTTTGCTGAGCCAGAGGACCAGGGTAGGGCAAACTGCCACTGAGCAAACTAAATTATCCTACAGGAGATAAGACAAAGGTAGCACTTGAAATGATGTTTAGTAATGTCAGTTTGTTGTCAATAATTCATTTTCTTTCCAAGCTACTGTCTGCTTTTAGTGGAGATATGTGATCCCCACCATAAAAACACTGTGCATCCATACCGTCATTTAAGTTGGAGTTGAGTGACACTTCCACTCCCTTTGTTTTCACCTCTTGGTGCAAATAAGACTCCAAACTGATTGCCTGAATCTTTGCATTTCTGCCAGGGTTGGCTTTCTGTATATACAATATTAATAGTCAATGAAGCATAGAGATTGTCATTTACCCACTATATAAAAATGTCAATGTTTATTTGTTTTAAGGGCATAATATTTGTTATTACGTACTCAAGTATGGATGTAATACACCAGGGATGGTCAGATTCCAGGGAATGTCACTATCTATGATATTCCATTTAGATGTCTAGGTTAGGTGAAACATGTAAAAAATACAAGTAAAGAGGGAGCTCTCCAGCAGTAAAAAAAAGAATGAAATATTGCCATTTGCAGCAATGTGGATGGACCTAGAGAATATCATACTAAGTGAAGTAAGTCAAAGACAAATATTATATGATATTGTTTATATGTGGAGTCTAAAAAATAATACAAATGATCTATATACAAAATAGAAACAGACTCAGGCATAGAAAATAAACACAATTATCAAAGGGGAAAGAGGTGATTAACATATACATACTACTATATGTAAAATAGATAAGCAACAAGGATTTACTATATTACACAGGAAATAATATTCAATATCTTGTAATAGCCTGTAATAGAAAGTAATCCCTCTCTACATATATATATATATATATATATATGTATGTATAACTGAATCACTTTGTTGTACTCCTGAAACTAACACAATGTTATAAATCAACTATACTCTAATTAAAAAAGGAAAAAGAGGGAGCTCTCATTCAATACTTTTCTGAGAAGGCTCCAGTATTATTTATTCTAGAAATGGCATGAAATACTGTACTCATAAAATGTTCAATGATAACACTCAGTTTGCATTTCATAAATAATTTATGTTATATACTGAAATGTTCCCTTTTAAAAAGTTATTTTTAAATAATTTGTGGCAGTTTGAAGCATAGGTATATTCACTAATTATCCTAAAGTCTTTAGATGCTACTTGACCTCACTTCTGTGTGTTATTTCATGGGTGCATTTATCAGTCACTATATACTTATTACTTATGATTGTTCTTAATTACTGTGCTATGGATTTTCCTCTTTTAATTTTTAGCAGTGTCACCTATGCACAAAGTTGGAATGCTATTCTTTCAAGTAAAATGTTAAGTAGATCAAAATGAAGTATAGGTTGAAATCTTTGGAATTACTGTAATTATTTGATAGCACAAGTGATAAACTCTAGCCCAAAAAAGACTATGAGTATGATTTTTCACTGATGTTGCAACTTACTATTTAAGGTATTATTTATTTTATAGTGCTTAGAGCTGCTAGATCATTATTTATTTGTTGGAGAGTTCCTGAATTTTGCCATACATCTATAGTCTAACTTTGGTAGCCCAGGGTGCTTCTTTCTGTTTGACCATGAGGGTGATCCTAACTGTGATTATTTTGTCTTCTGAATGATGAAGTGCTGTGTGGTGTTATATTAGGCTGAACAAATGTCTTGGATGAAAGATGTGTTTAAGTGACCTCCATTTGGGAAAACTGCACCTACGCCAATAAATGTGTTAGGGAATAGTGGATACCATCATTGGATACCACCTATGCAATTTAGCTTGGGCCATTATTTTTGAGCTCATTGAAATCTTCAGTGTAACTGAATATTAGATATTTGGTCAAAATCATTGCTGAATTTTTAAAGGGCAATAAGTAATGTCTCCTTTTTTCCCTAAATATCAAACCAGTTATAAAAGAGTCAGATTGATGAATATCAGAGTATCTTACTTAATCAAAACCTATACGAGATCACAGCTCGGGTTTTTGAACAAAGTAGATTACTAAATTTACTGTAACTTCTTGCCTTTGAATAGTGTCCTGGAGAAAGTGAGTAACTCTATGAAGCAGATAATATAACTTGCTGACTTATACTTATCTAGCAACATTGTTGGAGACAGAGAGAAACAGCTTCTGGATATTACTCTAAAAGCTGCCTTTGCCCCAGACATCAACCTACATCTGCTTACACATAAAGGCGGAAGTGGTGAAATCTTCTATTATTCTGAAGGCAGTAAGATCTGCAAGCAAAGAAAAGGAGGATCCATGTGTGCTCAGTGCCTACTGCACACCACAGGGACCTAGTATTTCACATCTATTCCTTTGGGAAAATTTGACTAAGAGGCATAGAGAGAGAAGACAAAAGTGTTACTAGGCCAGAGTTTAAGTTAAAGAAGCATGAGGACTCTGATTATCATTGACTATAATTTCCCCCATTTTTTTTATATATATTTTCTTCTAGTAACCAAAAGATCTGGTGTGTGAGAAATTTCTGTTACTGAAGTCTCCTACTTCATTTTTAGGTTATCTTCTTTTTTATCTCTCAGTAAACTTACAAGATTTTAGGTTCTTGGTGTTAGGAGTAATGGAATTTCACCAGATTATGCCTAATGCCTAATGCCAAATGACTAACAGTTCAAACTTTTTTTTAACTGTAAATGCAACTTCTTTTTCAGAGTACTTTTTCTCTTTGAGACGTCTTATTACTATGCATGCTATTTACAATTGTCACATCAATATCCAATATTTTAACTTATATCTGATCACCGGTAGGTAGAGATCAGGCTTCATAGACTTGATAAATTACTGGAATTCTCCATACAGCTCTTAAGTCAACTTTTATAAACTTGAACACGTCACACACACACACACACACACACACACACACACACACACACACACACACACATACACCCCAAAACAAAAAAAGCAAAAAGCACTAGTGTTCCAAGTCTATGAGGTAGAAATTAAGACACACTAGTCTCCTTTCTCTCCTTTACCCCAAAGATGGTTATTTTTATTTTACTTCCTAAATACATTGTCTAGCAAAAACAGCTATAATGATACTAAAGAACATATATTATTATGTTGATCATAAATAAATTGAATTCTTTTGGAAACAAGGCAAAATGTTGAGAGAATAAAAAACTCTCAGTATACTTCACTTAAATAAATACATCTTTTAAAATGTTCTCCAGAGGTAGAATTCAAATCATTCATTTATTTTGGGAAATTGATCAGACTGTAGAGTTGACTCCTAATCACATTCCCGGATTTGTGGTAAACACTGAGGAAGGAAGCCTTATAATTTATCTGAGAAAAAGTATGATAAACTTATAAGCCCTACCTTTTAATCTTCTGATTATAAAGGAAGGGGCCCAACCAAGTAATGATTAAGCAGTAGCAATCCTACTTTTTAAAATCATTACATACTGCTCTATAACACAACTTAATTATTTACCGGAAGAAGAGATGATCTAAACATAATCTTAAAACAATTTTCCATTTTACTGTAGTTGCCTTAGAGCAGTCGTGTGCAGGAGACAGCTTTCAATTGCTCACAGAGGCTCTCGTTAGCTTCTCTTCTCCATTTGCATTCACTGAGGACGTGTAGGCAGGTTGAAATCAGCCATGGAGTGTTTTCATCATGAAAGTTGACCAACACTACACATCAAGCCTTCTCTCCACCTCTACAAGAAGAGCCTGTTTGTAAACCTTTACCAGCACACCACTGCTTAAAATCCAAATAAAGTATTCAGAATTTATAATTTTAAATATTTTCTTATTCTGGAGAATACATTATTTTTTGAATTTTTCTTGTGATGCAAGCAGACAAAAAATATTCAAATCTCTTGTGTTTAAGCCAATAATGATTTTAACTCTGCTAACATTTAAATGTACCACTTCTTTGAGAGCAAGTGCAAAGGCAAAGAGTTGAATTTTGTTGTGAACTTCCAACCAAATATTTCTTCATTTACTTTTATGTATAGTTGCCTTTTTTTAACCTTTCAAGATGAATGATAAATTGTATCTCCCAGTGAACCAAGTCACTGTTCAGCTAATATAATCTTTGCTTAAGATCAAACAGGAACTGATCGTTTTAAGGATTTTATTTTATTACTGTCAGTTGAGTCACACATTTTTCTGAAGTGAAAGTTAAAAAAAAGTTTGAAATATTTTGAAAGATAATGTTCTGGAAGGCAACAATTCACTGTTGATAACCACAGTGAGATTGCTGACAGAAGATCAAGTTTGGGTCAATGAAAAACAATTTGCTTTCTCCTCCCTGTGGCTATTTTTTTTATATTGAGTATAGATGTGAAAATGTAAAAGTTTATTTTCCCTTCTATTAAGGAGATAAACCTCTCTTTCCAGCATCCTCTGGGCATTTAACACTTATTATATAATAGAAATAAATTTAATGGTGAATTACAGAGATGATTTAAGTAGAGAAATACATTTAGAAATACAAATATGTCTCAATTAGTAGTCTCTGACTAGAATTGGGTGAAGTGTTGGTTGTTCCTTGCATTTATTGAACTCTCAGAAATACCAAATACACACACTCACACACACACAGCACTCACATTTCACTTCAAAATGTATAGATACTTAAAGCCTTCTTTTAAACATTAAGTATGGCTGAAAAATAGAAAATGAGCATCCTACCCTTGGAAGTTGTCTTAGAAGTTCCCAACTATTTAGAGTTTACAGAAGTGTCCATAAAATGTAACATCTATAGGCTTGTGTTTTAGGATATGGAGGTGGAACCATTGCAGGCTTGATTTTTTCCCATAGCATTAACAAAAAATAATAATGAATCTGTATGATGATAAAAGAGTTAGGCTGAGTTCAGAGTACTGAGGTAGGGAAAAGTGTATAACTAAGACAAGAATAACGAAAACTAGGTTAATTGATGGCCTGACAATATACAGCCACCACTATTTCATCTATTGAAGCACATAGCATAAACCTCTGTCAGGAAATGGTAGTACTCGCAATACATTGAACAAATATCTAGAAAATCTTAAGCTCTTAGTCTGAATATTTAGCAGCAAAGTAAAATTGCATAACTTTTAATTCCTTGAGATTTTGGTAAGATCAGGCAGTCAAGAAAACTAAGCATAAAAGAGAAAAGCTGAAATAAAAAACAATAACAATAAACTGACCAGAAAGTAGGCAATTGAAAAATATTTAAAACCTTAAAGATTAAAAAATTGTTAATACCTGAATGAAGATACTCAGAGTGTCAAGAAGATACTATATTCATAAGTTAACGTAAATATATATATTGCAAAAAAAAAAGATACAATTGTTCTACCCCAAAATAAAATTGACTGAAGAATTAGAATATGGAGAAGTCTCTACTGAAAAGTTAAAAAAAGCTGAAAAGGGAAGAAATGGAGAAAGAGAAATATATGAGAGATATATAGGGAAATTTAAGAGATCCAACATCACAAGCAGAATGTGAGAGGGAATAAATGGCTACATGAAAACCAAAAACAGAAGGGAATTAAAAAGAGAGGATAACATCATGAGACTTCAGACTGAGAAATACTGTCTAAATGTCTAAAATGTCTCAAATTTAGACAAATTACCAATTTTTTCTTGTAACTCCAAAGACAGATAAAACAGAAAAGAGCAAAAAGCAATGTATGTATAACACAAACAGAATAGCGTATCCTGTGTTATCAAAAACAAATAGTAGAAAATGATATATTGCTTTGAAAGATTTGAATGCAATTACTTTAAAAGTATATTATGCACATTCAAACAGTCAATCAGTCTACAAGCAAAAGGCATTTTTAGGCAAGTAAGCACACAGCACAGTTTTCCCACGTGAACCTCTTTTTAGGAACTTAACTTGAGAATTTAATTCAGAGGAACATGGGAGTAATCCAAGAGATGGGAGATTGTGGTATCCAGCTCACAGTACTTTAAAACCTGTGAAACAAGAGGATCAACACGAGGATAGCTGTATAGAAAACTGTTAAGAAACTAGTCCTTGTTGGAACAGATTACAGTATTCCAAAATAGAGCTCTTTAGGGAAAAAGAAAAATAAAAATCCCCTGTCAACAAGAAAGATATTTTGATTGACAGCGTGCTAAAATTTGAGGCCATTATAAAAGAAAATGATTTAAAGAGAAAATGGGTTTAAAAAACAACAGCAAGGAAAAAGTAAGAGCAAATTACTACCACCAAAAAACACTAATATTAAAAGAACCTTCCTTGTATGAAGCAAATGAATTCTGGCTGGCAGAATTTGAACAAATGACCGAGACATATGCTAAAGATTGTTCTTATTTGTTTGCCTAGTGGATTTGGCATTAGATCCATGAAAATAATATAATCATAATTCATGTTTGTTTTGGAATTAGCTATACTTATATAGTAGTTGCAATGTAAATGTTGTTTTAAATTTTATGAGCAAAGCACAGAAAAACCTTACAATGGATACATGATATAAATGTATGTTAAGTACAGTAACAATTTAAATATATATGTCCTTTGCCACAATTAGGATAGGGAAGTGGGATGAGAAAATGAGAAGTTAATATATGAGACAAATATATCTTAAAATGTGGGGAATCCCTAGACCTGTGAAAAATTCTAAAAAAGATGCTAAGTATATAATTTAAATTTATAAATGAAATTAATACAACATCAAGACTTCCACAAGCTATAAAAAGTATAAGACTTTAGGTGTTAGGAGGCAAAACAGTAAATATAATGTCTAATTTTGACAAATCAATAACAGTATTAAAATAATATTAGTTAGAATTATGCAGATACCCACAAGAAGAATTACAACAGAAGTACTTAGAGTATGTCTATGACAGCAGGGATGAAGGAAAAGAGGGAAAAGGCAGAAGAACATTGCTTTTATTTGGAAGTTAATCTGCACTATTTACTGTATTTTATTTACAAGTGTTGCTCTGAAACATTAAAAAATAGAAATAATAACACAAATAACACTAATTTTTTTGGTAAGTCCTTGGGAAATACTGTCTCGATGAGAGTAGCTGCATCTATTATCTATTTGTCTGTACTGTGAAATGCTAATTTTTTCCCTGTCTTCACTTACTTAACCCTTAATACAATCAAAACTTTGGATTATATTCCTTGAAACTAATTCCACTGAAGCCTGCTTTAAAATTTATTCTGTAATTTTGACTCTGCTGACACCTTTCAAGAGCCACCTTAAGGCAACTTGTAATAGTTAACACCATTACAAATATGTTTGCTTCAAAATCTGAAAAATTTTACTATAGCCATTTGAAATTGGAGGGCTTAATACTAAAGTCATAGTCAGAAAATGATACATCCTGGTTGAATTGAAAAAAATCATCTTAATGAAGTCTTCCTGATGTGGATTAGAAGTTGCCTAAAGCAATATAGTTTTGTTGCATTTCTACTTGATATTAACTGTTGGTTCTATGCTTGAAAATTTTTCAATGAGGAGCTTTCCAGCACTATTCTCCATAAAGTCGCTTTTAACTCTGTTCTCCCCCAAATATATTAAGTTTTGAACTAATTTACAAAGATTCTGTCTGACAAGTGATTTTTATCAAATAGAATCAAATCCCTTCACCTCCTATATGGTACTCTCTAAACCTGAATATAATGTACCTTTAAAATGTTATCCTCATTATCCACATTGTAAGTTCATTGATCAGTTCTTCTCCAGCTACACCAATAGAATTTTTATAAAAATGAGAGAATTAGACAATTGGACTAGAATATTGGTGAAGAATCAAATGCTCTGATTCAATAAATACTGAAATAAAATTATAGTGGGGAGAAATTACTTGGCCAGAGGTATTATTAGGGTTTATATATTATACGTGATAAATTTTATACTTCCTGCTACTTGAAAATAATTATGCATACACGCATGAAAATAATGTTAAGTCTTTCAGTGATAATCATGTATATAAGTTAAGTTCTTTACCGATATTTACATTGCATTTATTTGCCATGAACAACAATTGCCAAATAGGAATTAATAAATGTCCTATTATCAAGGAATCTGTCACATTTCAGCTGTGTAGTCTTCTTCCCCAAAACCCATAACCCCAAGAAAAACATCAGAAAAACCATAATTGAAGGATGTTCTAAAATGTATCTGACCAGTACGCCTCAAAACTGGCAACATCATTAAAACAAAGAAACACTGAAAAATTGTTGTAGCCAAAAGAGCTTATGGAAAAAAGGCTGCTAAATGTCATGTGGTATTTTTGATGGGATCCTGGGACAGAAAAAAGATATTGGGTAAAACTGAGAAAATCTGAAAAAAAAAAAGTGAACTCTAGTTAACAATACATTATCACTGTTGTTCCATTAGCTGTGACAAATGTGCCACAGTAGTGTAAAATGTTAATAATAGGGGAAACTAAGTATGAAAGATAAAGGAACTCACTGTGCTATGTGCCCTACTCTCTTTAAATTTAAAGCTCTTCTAAAATTTTAAGCTTATTTAAATATTTTTAAAAGTAATGAAACTAAAAATGCACAGTGAAAAGATAAAAGCAAGAAAATTCAGGTAGGTGGGGATAATAGAAAGATCTTTCAATCAAAGCTTTTTTTTTTTTTTTTTTTAATAACTGAGAGATTCCTTATGCAGGACAAATGGGATTTCAAAACATGCCTCTTTTCCTTCCTAGTCATCTATGACCTCTTGTAAAAGAAGTATTGTTTTGCCATGATAAGAACCAAAAGTTTGAGTTAGGGAAAATAGGTTAAGTCCCATGTGCAAGAGTAAAAGCATTCAGATTTATATTTTGACTCTGTCACAAGCTAACTAAGCCAAATCTTGGTAAATCACCTGACAATTCTACATGTTGCTCTTCTCATAAATAAAATGAAGATAATATAACACCTATCATTTATTGTGCTAATTGAGACATTCGATGCAAAGCTCTAGGATAGTGATTAGTATATCATACGTTCTCTATAAATGTTACCTACCATTACTTGATGGAAAATATAGAGTAGTGATTGTGGTGAAATTGTCTGCCCAGTACATTAAAATGAATGGAATGTTCTAAGGTATAGGTCAAGAATAATACATCTAGTTAAATATAATTATACATATTTCCTGATGTTCTTGCAGAGAGCTAGCCTCATCTAACATAAGAGATGAGATGTAATTTTTTAAAGTTGCTTGATCAAATATACAAAATTAAACCAATTACTGTAGACCTTCTTAAAGCTTCAAATAAACTAAAGGAGGACATATATAACATTGAAAGAGGTTCATCATACATTGCAACTCCTGACTGCAATTTACATAAAACTGCGCGTGTGAGTACACAACATGAGTGGCTGCACAGAGCAGTCATGGATTTTCCAAATGTATTTGACTCTTTTTCTGTAAGACAACTCAAAATAATTATCCACAAAGCAGTCTCAGAAATTCTGAAGTTAGATCAAATCCTGATACCAATATTTGTGAATGCAGTCTTACATAAAATCCTAAACTCAACAAATTAGAGAGATAGCCCTTTCCATTTGGTCATGCTTAGCATAATTACACACAAGTTTTCAAAATAGTTACCTTCAAAACTTAAAGGTCTTTAACTTTAAAATATATATTTGATTTATGACATGGATTTAGAAATCTGTATCATTTACAAAGTGAGTTTCTTAGATAGCAAATGTAACCAAGTATTGCCATATGTCTATATGTGCCATAAACATGAAATAGAAGCTAAGGAAAATAAGTGAGAAGCTTGACATACATGTTTGCACACACAGAGAAATGCCAATACAGAGAAATGCCAATAAAACACAACAAAGGAAATGATGACTGGATTGTTTTAAAAGTTCATTTCACCATTTGTGTCCGTGGCCCAAAAGAGTGTTGTTCTTCTCAGAAGGGATGTAGGCTGGTCATTCCAATTCACTCTGATCCCATGGTTATACAAAAGATGTCAAGAATACCTTAAAGTAGCATATTTTTGCTGATCTGGATGGTGAATTAGTTCTTGATTTTGTGAGTTGTCCTGGAATCCTTTGATAATTTGATGACACTTATAGCTGGTATAAATATAAATATGAGTGTACAAGACACATCCACTCTAGACTGTGGCTACAATTGCAAGTGATTCATAGATTCCCTGAAACTGATTCATGATTTGTGGTCCTCAGGCTTTAGTCTAGAGCTTTGGTGTAAAGGACATTTTCTCATTTTGCTTAGGTTAAAAAAAAATTCTAAAAGTAATTTTAAATGTCTGACATGCATACTAATTTGAGAAATGTTATTTCAGTGAATGGATGTGATAGTCATTCTCCAATGCATGCAGAGACATGTTTAAAAACACATGTATTAAAGATCTTCATAAGAGTGCTACCTGTTCCAAAAAGATTTGATATTGAAAAAATAAAGTTGTTCAATGGAAAGAAGGAAGGAGAGAGTTCTAATTTTTAACAAGAGTCCAGATTTTTTAAAAGATACAATTTTCACAGGAATTCAAGTACCTATGACAGAAGAATAAACAGTTTGGTGTAGAAGAGCAAAGCCAATATATAGGGTTATTTTGATATGGTTTTCTTTTAAATAAATATAATCCATTTTAAATATGTTTTATGATTTTTAGTAAAAGTGAACTGGAGCAAAATAAATAATGGTTTTATATTTAAATAAATAAAACATCAAAATCATGCAAAATTAAGTATTGGGAAAAAAGCATTTTAATTAAATAAACTTATTTGGTGTTAGAATGGAGCATATAAAATGTCTAGTTGAGTCATCTTATTTTACAGGTAAAAAGAAAATGGAAAAAGTATGTTTTATCCAAAGTCAGAAGCTAACAAGTGTAGCATATATAATGGTTACTTTACTTTTACCATTTTAGTGTAAAATGCTCTGTCTTTCAGAATTTTTTAAATTGTCGTAACAAAAATAGTTATTTTATTACATAGTTTCTATTATTAAACAAACAATGCAGTTGGAATAGTTTTGTATACTCATAAATATGTTCACTAATTGTGTAGCATGAACTAGAAACTTTCAAACTATTAATATAATGGTTAAAAAATTTGAAATAATACTTCTTGTCCTAATCCTCACAGTCTAGTAGAAGAAACAAAAAAAGTAAAATTTGGCTATTGAAATCAGTGTAATAAGTGTATGTCTTGCATATTATAAGATATAATTGAAATCTGTAGGAGAATCATCTACTCTGACCTGTCGATTATCCAGGTAAAGACTCTTGGAAGTTGATGTCTAAATTAAATATGGACCAATATTTTTACATGCCACCAATTCATTAAATCCCCCACATCCTTTCTCATTCTCTTTTATTGCTGTCACACCCCTTCTTAGTGGTTATTATACAACAGCACTCAAATAGAGAAAACGGTGATAATACATTTACACATTTTCTATAAAGCTGTTTTTGTTTGTTTTTTACCAATATGCAATTACTAGTAATAAGATTTTAAATACTCCCCATGTACAAACATGTTGTGTAGAACTTCATCATATGGCTGCAATATAAGAACACTAATTGAGATTTAAATGTATATAGATGTATATACATACATGTATATATATAGTGCTCTGAGATTTGTTGCAGTAGTCAATAATTTAGTTAGTTTTCAGTAATATGCTTTAAAGTGTGTGAATTTTGAGAAGGATTATATTACAGTCTTACCTTTTTGATAAGGCACCAGTAAGACAGTAAAAGTCAGAAATTGGATTTTAGATCGATGAGAAATTAGATTGTAAGTAATATTTACTGGAGGCAAAATATTTTATGACATTGTCTCATTTATATTTAGTGGCTGTGTCTTCTGTGATTTACCATACTTGTATTTTCTCTTGAGCGTTTCATTGCAAGCTCTAAGACCCTGTGTAAAGCAGTTGAGAGAATTCTAATAGTATGGTTTTATGTGACTAAAATAAGGAATACATAATTATATCATGGGCATTCTACACTGCTGGAGGGCATTCTCTAAAAATTTTTATAAGACGTAACATGGTTTGACTTTGTCCATTTGCACTTCTGCTAAAAGTTAAAAATCAATAAAATAGGCAATTGATTTTTCTAATAGGACAACAATGATGTAACACTTAGAAGTGGCTAATGTTCAGAATAAAGAAAAATGACTTTAAGGAATATTCTCATTAATTATATTAAGGTGTTTTAAATTAAAATAGTATTTTTATCCAATATTGTTTTATATTTATTGGAGATTTAACATTTTTATTCTGCAGAAAGTCTTACATGAAAGCAAATGGAAAATGAATTTCCATCTCACCTCAGAATATAACTGGAAAATAGATTAAGCTTGAGAGATATTCCTTCTTTAATTATGGAATGGATATTCCACAGAAATTATGAATCAATATTCTTCAAGTATTCATTGAGCACATATAACATGTAAGGCATTTGCTTAGTACAAATGTAATATAAGTACTATCCTTAAACAATATTGTCTAAGGAAAAAAACATTGACTAAATCATTGATTCAATCAAAAAGTAACAGTTGCAATATTGAAGATTTTTCAGTAGTATGTATATTTAGATATTATTTTCTTTTAGATACCAGTCAACCATCCTGTTGGTTATTCATAATTTGATTATTATTTTAATGTTATACAGGAATTAGAATTTATATTTATGTAACCAAGAACTAGTTCATTCAGCAATTATTAACTGAAGAATTGCAAGAAACTTTAACAATGCTCTTATTATTGTCCTCAGATTTTTAAGGCATATTTAAATCAAATATATCAATTTTACATATATATATATATATATATATATATGAAGTTAAAGCACTACTAGAATAGTGGTTTCCACTCAGTGCCCCATGGAGCTTGAGAAATTTCACAGAGTTGAGTCACAAAATAGAGGATGCAGAGGAAGATGGAATCAGGAATTCCACATAATCAAACTTTGCTTGACTGAGCATACCTCAGATTTTAACCTGTGCATTGGGCTGCTTCATAGTTCTTTTGCTAAATTTGTTTTACTGAAATCTCTTTTCTTACATAATATTAGCATATAAATTATTTAGATTAACAATGAACAGTTGAATGCCCCCCACTTAGTTCTATTTCCTTTTTAATTCATACTAAAGGGTTTATATGCAAAATTTAAAAGAAAACATCCACAGAAATATAAAGCAATAAGTAACTGAAAATTGTAGCTATTATGGTAATTACTGCTTTTTAGTCTTTTATTTCACGTTACATTAAATCATCTATTAATTTGACAGATCAATTATTCATTAACAAAGGGATTGGGAGAGTAGGGGCATATAAAAAAAGACATTACATACTAAAAAATACCAACATTAAAATAAATTTTCGTTGGTAAAGTTGATCCATAAATCGGATATTTATATGAGGAAATATTAAACTGATAAAGATTACACAATGTTTTTGCTCAGTTGAATAATGCTATATAACTATAGAGAATAACAGATTGAAATTAAATGGAATTTTAGAATTCAAATGACAGAATTTCCATAGACATTACAATTTCTTTTCATCAAGTACTTGATACAAGAATAGAATTCATATATGAGTATGTATATACATATGAATTTATATGATATATATTCATTTATATGTATTAGTATAGTGGTTATTCTGTATTTCAAACTACTCTTTTGGACATTGGAAACAAAGAAAAATATTTTATTATTAATTAAAGACCTAATATCTCTGAAGCCCTCAAGAAACTTTGAATAATTTTCATGTTGGTCAATTTAGTTATCATTTTTTTCCTGCACGCAGGTTAACGTGAATATAATTCTGAATGATACAATAGTAACTTGCTCTGGACAATAAGTGTCTGTTAAATCAACTATGAGATGGTTTTTCTGTATGTTTCTATTGGAAGAATTCTGAAAGAATGCCTTGTTTGTGATTGAATTTGTTAATTTTTTCCTTTCCCTTCCTTTCCTATATTTTTCTTAATCTCCCTTTCCTTTTTATCCTTTCTTCCCTTTCTTCCCTTTTCTTCTGTTCTTTCAGGGATTTGCCATTCAAATATAGGCTAGGAGGGAACAGGAAACCTTTAGGAACTACTGAGCTTATCCTCCCTTGAGAAAATAGGCCACATTGCAAGCATTGACAAGCAGCTCCAAGGGACTTGGAGTACAATGGATGGCTCATGAATTTTCTTAAATTTATGAGCTGGTTCTTAACAATTATTTCCATCATTGAAACTTAAATTATAAAACTTACAATTTAATAAATTACAGTTGACCCTTGAACAACATGAGTTGAACTGCCTGAAACCAATTATATATAGGTATTTTTCAATGTATACTTACTGCAGTAATACATAACATGAGGTTTGTTGAATTCATGGATTCAGAATTGTGGATATGGAGGGCCAACTGTAAAGTTATATGCAGATTTTAGCTACTCGGGGATCAGCACTCCTAACCCTTTATTGTTCAAGAGTCAACTCTATATTAAAAACACATGCAGTAATACTCAACTGTCACCTCCTAAACGGTGAATTACATTTCACTATTTTCTCTGCACTTGAGGTTATTTACATCTATAATATACATATGGTGGAGATAATATAATGCACTACTCTACAGCTCTTCCAAACTCTTCATTCAGTATAATAACATTGGAAGCTTAAAACTGGCTGTGGTGGTAGGAGTATTTACAGTGGAAATTGGAAAATGTTACAAATCAGTGTTTGATTTGTCTTGTTTATTGTCTAGGTTTAAGAAAATGAAATTATATTTTAAAGATAAAATTGCATTGTATCTATCCATTAAATTTTTATTAGCACAAATAAGGAAAAATTGTATTAATTAGCATTTTTCACAAAAACAGAACCAATAGGAGAGTGGTATGTAGACAGAGAGAGAGACAAAGAGATAGAGAAAAAGGGACAGAGATATAGAGACAGACAGAGATAGATTTATTTTAAGGAGTTGGCTTATGAGAGGGCTGGAAAGCCTGGAATTTTTTGGCAGGCCAGCTGCTGGAAAATTTAGGCTTTCAATTTATTTGATAAAGCCCACCCACCTTATTGGGAGTTATTTGTTTTATTCAAAGCCAACTGATTTAAATGTTAATCACATCTGAAAAACACCTTCACAGAAACATCTAGACCAGCATTTGACAAAACAACTGAGCACCATAGCCTAACCAAGTTGAAACATAAAAGCAACTATCACAGAAATAGTCCTCAGGCATGCAAAAAAATATTTTCCAATTTAGTAAAGAAGTTTCTGATGTCATTTCTGAATAAGTGAAGTTGTTTTACTTTCATCTTACAAATTAACAGAAATGAAAATACATATCAATATTTATATTGGAATTATACTAATTTGTTAATTGCAAATATGTATTTACTATAGAAACAAGAATTCTGTAAAAATCAACAAAATAATTCTATGATTAATCAGTTAGCTATATGGAATTTACTATATATGTTTTACATATTATTATATATATATATATAAATTGTGGGATAAATTATATTCTCTATATCACTCATATTTATGTTAACTTACATGAATGTATACACACATAAAATTTATTTTAGAGCCATTTGTTAACATTTACCAGCCCACCACTGGTTAGCTTTTCAGAAACGGAGATGTAGGACCTATGTAATTGCTTTTTAAAATGGATGAATCATATACATTGAAATGGAGAACAACTAAACTCCTTTATGTTTAAGTTCAAATCAGAATTCCTTCACTCCTTGGTCTGATTCTTAGGAAGAAAACAGTGATAAATGCTGGCTTTTATCTAAAATGGGTGGAGGATATTAGAACAAGTCTTAATCAATCCTGAGACCAGAGCTTGCTACTTGAGAGGTGGTTATCTAAGTAGACCAGAAATGCAGAGAATCGAGAACTAAAAAGATACAAAGTATAGGGACACCCAGAAGAACTAAGGAGTCAGGTTATCTTTCTTCAGAGAACCATAGAGGCCTATACAGAAATCTGGATGAGTAAGTCAACACCATAACACAAGGCCATCTTCAGCTTGTCAGCTGTTCAGGACCTGTCTAATTAAGCAATATTATGTGGTATGTGCCTGAGAGAAGCAAGATGGAGGAGTAGAAGGACGCTTGTACCTCACCCTCTCTCACAAATACATCAAAACTCACATCTACGGACCTACTCAGCCAACCAGAGTACCTGCCGAACTCCAACAGAACATCGTCCTCTTCGAAAGACAAAGACGCCAAAAATCTGGTAGGAGAAAAGGAAAAAAGAAAGAAGAAAAAGCAAAACAGTGAGGGACCAATCCCGTGGGGACGGAGAGGCAAAGGAGGACTGGCGCTCGTTCGCTGGGTCTCCCCTCTCCCAGGGAGAGGCCAGTGGGATGGAGGGGGAGCCTCCAAGGCTCAGATCTGCCCCAGCACCCCTTGACTGACAGAACTGAGTTAAACAGGCACAAAGTATCTCTGCGACACCCAGCCCGAGACGCGAGCCGGCAGCTGGGACCGCAACAGAACACCCGAGCCGGGCGGAGGACTGGGGCAGCCGCACTGAGGCAGCCCCAGGGGACTGCAGGGGCTGCGCACCGTGGCTGGGAGGGGATACGGAGCAGAACAACCTCAGTCCCCCACAAATTATGAGAAAAGCAAAGCAACACGGCTGGTGTGCCCTGGGGGGAGGGGCACTGTAGCCTTTGTCTCCTCAGACCTGCACTGCCATTATTGGTGCTTCTCAAGAGAAGAGAGGTGGGGTGCAGCCACAGCTGCCATCTCCTCTTGTGCCCAGCGCCCAGGTAGGAGCAGGGGCAGGGCTAAGCCCTGAATCCGCATCCGGAGGCTCTGCATCCTCCTAGGCAGGACTGAGACTTGTTTACAGCCCAAGGCAGATAGGATCTTTCTGCCCTGGCACCCCAAAGAACTCATGCTGCCAAGACAAACAGGGAGCTGAGATTTGGCACAGGGCAGGGGCAGGGCCATTCCGTGGTCTTCCCCAAGCCCACTTTAGGAGCACCGACCCTAGGCGGAGCGGGCAGCTGCACAGAGCAGCGAAGCGACCAGCGCTGGGAGAGGGCGGGTGGCAACCCCCCTTCCTGGCAGGAATGCAGTACTTGATCACGGTGCTGGGATGGGGCGCGATCCACCCACCTGCCTCGCCCAGAGCGCAGCATCTGACTGCAGCATCGGGGGTGGGGGGGAGTGACCCGTCCCCCCACCGGATAAGAGCTCAGCACCTGACCCAGTGTTGGGAGGGGGCACAATCTGCTAGCCAACAGCCACTGGGAGCAGCACTGACAAGGGCGCCAACAGAGGGCCTCTGGAAACAGCAAGCTGAGTTCCCGAAACAGGGCGAAGACAAAAAGACCTCTCAATAAAATCATTAAGAACACACCGTCTCCAGGAGAACTAGGTAACTGATACTCCTTAAGCCACAGTGCCAGAGAGATACGAGCAATATGAAAAAGCAGAGGAACCACTCCCAATTAAAAGATCAAGAGAAATCCCCTGAAAGAACGATCAATGAAATAGATATTGATGGCCTACTAGATCAAGATTTCAAAAAAGGAGCGATCAAAGTACTGAAGGAACTAAAGGAAATAGTGTTTAGAGATATACAATATGTCAAAAATGAAATAGAAACTATAAAGAAGAACCAAGTAGAATTAGTCAACTCATTTGCTGAGATGAGAGCTGACCTAAAGGCTGTACAAAGCAGGGTAGCTAATGCAGAGGAACGAATAAGTGACCTAGAAGACAGGACAACAGAAAGCACCCAGTCAGAATCAGCTGAGAGAAAAACAAATAGAAAACAATATAAGGGACCTATGGGATAATATAAAGTGTGCCAATCTACGCATAGCAGGGGTTCCACAAGGGGAAGAAAGAACAGAGAGAATTGAAAACGTATTTGAAGAAATCATGACTGAAAACTTCCCAAACCTAAAGGAATCAGATATCCAAGTACAGGAAGCTCAGAGGGTCCCAAACAGGAAGAACCCAAACAGACCCACACCAAGACATGTTATAAGCAAGATGGCCAGAGTCAAGGATAAAGAAATGATCCTAAAGGCAGCAAGAGAAAAACAAAGAGTGAGTTACAAGGGAACCCACATAAGGCTCTCAGCTGATTTCTCTGAATAAACACTATAGGCCAGAAGGGAGTGGCAAGATATATTCAAAGTCCTGGATGAAAAAAAGATGCAGCCTAGGATACTCTATCCAGCAAGGCTATCCTTTAGAATAGAAGGAGAGATAAAGAACTTCACAGACAAGCAAAAACTCAAAGAGTTTAGCAACACTAAACCCACACTAAAAGAAATATTGACAGGTCTACTCTAAATAGAAAATAAGAAAATTGCTACAAAAATGAGAAACTCATAACTGGAAAGGAGATAACTGCCATGAATTACAAAAAGAATAAACACAAAATTGTAAAAGAAGACATCTAAATCATTAAGAGTGGGAGAGGGAAGCAAGGAAAGCCACTGTGGAAAACAGTATGGCGATTCCTCAAAAGACTAGGAATAGGCTTAACATATGACCCAGGAATCCCTCTCCTGGGCATATGTCCAGAAGGAACCCTACTTCAAAATGACACCTGCACCCCAATGTTCATAGCAGCACTATTTACAATAGCCAAGACATGGAAACAGCCTAAATGTCCATCAACAGATGACTGAATAAAGAAGATGTGGCATACTTATACGATGGAATACTATTCAGCTACAAAAACCAAAAACATAACGCCATTTGCAGCAACATGGATGCTCCTGGAGAATGTCATCCTAAGTGAAGTAAGCCAGAAAGAGAAAAAAAATACCATATGAGATCGCTCATCTGAGGAATCTAAAACAACCAAACAAACAAACAAAACATAAATACAAAACAAAAACAGACTCATAGATATAGAATACAAACTTGTTGTTGCCAAGGGAGCGGGGAGTGGGAAGGGACAGACTGGGATTTTAAAATGCAGAATAGATAAACAAGATTATACTGTATAGCACAGGGAAATATATACAAGATCTTGTGGTAACTCATAGCGAAAAAAATAATGTGACAATGAATATATATATGTTCATGTATAACTGAAAAATTGTGCTCTACACTAGAATTTGACACTACATTGTAAAATGACTATTACTCAATAAAAATATGTTAAAAAATATTATGTGGTATGCAAACCAATGGAGTTGGTGGACCATATATAGTTACAGGTGCTCCACGAGTAGTTAACAAATATAAACTGTCCCCACATTATAAGTGTACATTTTCTCTGTGTGTTCTAATAGATTTTAGAATAAAGACAGAAAAATAATTTTATTTTTAGTTTATATCAATTTGTGTCTATAATGGACCCTGACATGTACTGCCAATATTTCCCCTTCAGCATCAAGATCCTTTTGGGAGTGTTTAGCAATTAACAGCTCTCACTTGAATCTGTCTCTGGAAATTGTTCTAAGCAAAAGATAGCTAATTTGTCAAGATCCTGTCCATTTCCTGGGAACAGCCTATGTCTAATACCCATGTTTTGTGGGAAGATAAAGCCCTGTTCCTCTTGTTTTAAGATCAGACACTTTGGAAGGGCCGTTTAACTCCAGAACTTCCAGTACATTTTGTTGGGTGCTCTCCTGTAATTGTATCACTCTCAACTCTTCCCTGGGCCAGTCCTTTCCTCAAACTTTGCAGGCATTTTTTTTTTTTTCAAAGTGCATTACAAAATAAACTTTATGCACATAAAACTTAGAGTAATGAAGTCAGTAGAGCCTATGGAAGTCTACCTACAGATTTCTGAAGACTCCTTCCTACAACACATTAAAACTTGGTTTTACCCTACTCAGACATTACTTATATAATTTTTAAAGTCATTCTAAAACCTCAAAATATTTTAAATAAATACATAATTGTATTTTTCTTAGCAGAATCAATAATAACTGGGTTAAGAAATTGTGTCTTAGCCCTTCTCATCCCTGGACATTACTAGATATAATTTCTTTTTGTCAGTGGCATTGCTTTGCAAGAATTTGTAAAAGTGGACAAGTAAAACAACTCTTTTAAAAGCAAAACTTTTTAAATCGCTCTGTACATTGATAGTTGATAGGAACTGCTGAAATAGTCAAGAATGCAATAATTGAAGGTGAATAATAGGTGAGATTTATGTTAAAATTCAAGGCTTCTGTGTGGTAGTGAGAGATCTGTGCTGTGTATTCCTGTGTTAGATTTTAACGTATCTGTCCATCCAGTATGTATTGTTGTTTTTGTTAGAAAACATTTTATACATTAGTTTTACTCCTCAACATCTACCAACATTATTTACAAAAATATCTGGCTCTTTTGTTAGTAGTTTAATTAATTATGAATTTTGCCTACTGAGTAATGGCTATATTGCAAGGGAAATAAAAAACACTGAATGTTCCTTATTGTGGTTTCCTCTACTGTATCTAAACAAACATCTTTAAGGTACCTCTATGATTAAACTGCTCTAAAACTTTAAATTTCTAGTTGTAGATTCTATTTTTGATTTCTATTTCTAGTTCCTTAGGGCTTTTATTTAATCTTTTTCCAGTCTGCTTCTTCCAGGAGTAAACTAATGGGTAAACTTAATGTTCTTTACTACATATGTCTAGTCTGTCTTAAGCTGTCCTCCTGCTGGAAGCATATAAACTACTTTTATTCTTGAGGGAAATACAAATAAGACAGAAAAAAAAGAATTCTGATGTAATGGGTAGAGAAAGCAAAATGAGCAACGAACAAGGTATTCTCAGAGAAAGTATACTTATATCAGAGAAGAAAGTGACGCAAACTCCTAGTAATCCATACATTCCCAGAAACTCATATTTCCACAAAAATGGAAATAATACATTTTATACTTATATACTTTAGTGTATTTTTTAAATAACTGCACCAGATTTTTCTGAGAAATGACTACTAGTTGTTTGTTTAAATTTTTTAAAAATAGCTTAACTTACACACTTGAATTTTACCTTCAGACAAAATAAAATTCCCCTTCTAATTTTTTTCATTGCTGAATTTGTTCAAAGGTGTTTATACTGTTATTTCTCTTTGTATATTTACCTAATGGTTTATATCAACTTTTGGTGAAGTAATAGCCAAGACTGTACAAAGTAAAGGGGTGAAGGAAGTACAACTGCATTTTATATAAGTTGGATCTGATGTAAATAGTTAAATACTGAGATGACTTAATTCATTCGGAGTATCATCTCTGTTTAGTTTGTGCCATACTGAGAAATAAAATGACAAGGGAAGTTATGTTCTGCACAATATATGCTCATGCATGCGAATGTGTGTGTGCATGCTCCTCTATGATTTATTTCTTGGATACATGTAATATATAAAGGTGGTATGTGACCATATTTCACATATATATGAACATATATGCTTATAGTTCACAATACTTATTTCTAGCCCTAACCTTAACCCTAACCTAATCCAAAACCTACATACTTGTTTATATACATTTAAACAAATGCATGCATATGTGTCTCATATACGTATACATATATGAATATTTCACATATACATACACATATATGTATATGCTTAGACACGTATATTATAGGAAAAATAGAAGAAAGCTTAAAACAAAAACAAGAAAGAAATTATTTTAGGCTTACTAGTCAAACTTGAAAAGACTTTAAAAATAATAAAAGACTCTAAAGTCTTTTTTAAAATGATTCTCTTTAGCTTTATTCTATGAAAGCAAAAATTTAGGGTAAAAAGTTTATTGATAGGATTACTATAGACTGTATCATTTTAATAGTTAATATTTATAAATAGTTTAATTGTGTAAGCTATGAATTCCAGGTGCCAATTTATTTCAGAATACTTATTGTAAACAGAGATATATATTTTAAGTTATATTCTGATATGCACAAGAAATACTAGCAGAAATGTTGCTTCTATATGTTGTACATCAGTTGAACATACATAAACAACTAAGACTCTTATTCTGAACAGACTTTATTTTTCCTAAGTTGTTTTAGGTTTAGCCCTAAATTGACCTTAAGGTACAGAGGTTCCCATACATCTCCCACCTCAACACATGTATAGCCTTCCTCATTATCAGCATCTCTAACCAGAATGGTATATTGGATACCATTGATGAACCAGTGTTGCCACGTCATTATCAATAAGAGTGCATAGGTTATGTTAGGGCTCACTCTTAGTGTTGTGCATTCTATGAGTTTGGACAAATGTGTAGAAACATGTACCCACCATTATAGTTCCACACTACCCTAAAAATCCTCTGTTGTCTACCTATTTATCTCTCCCACTGCTAGCAACCACTAATCTTTTTACTGTCTCTATAATTTTATCTTTTTCCAGATTGTCATAAAGTTGAAACCACACAGGATGTAGTCTTTTCAGATTGGCTTCTTTCACTTAGACATATGTATTAACTGTTCCCCATGTCTTTTCATGACTTGATAGCTCTTTTCTTTTTAGTCCTGAGAAATATTCTATTCTCTTGATGTATCACAGTTTACTTATCTATTCACCTGAAGGACATCTTGAGCACATCCAAATTTTGGAAATTATAAGTAAAGTTGACATAAACACCCAAGTGCAGGTTTTCCTGTGGACATAAGTTTTTAATTCCTTCAGGTAAATACCAAGGAGCACAATTGGATCATATGGTTAGAGTGTGTTTACTTTTGTAAGAAACTGCCAAACTGTCTTCCATGGTGGTTGTACCGTTCTGCTTTCCCACCAGCAATGAATGAGAGCTCCTGTTGCTCTACATCCTCATCAGCATTTAATGTTGTGAGTATCCTAGATTTTAGCTATTCTAATAGATTGTTGTGGTATCTCATTTTTTTAATTTGCACTTCCTTGATACCATATGATGTAAAACATCATTTCATGTGTTTTTTGCTATCTGTATACCTTCTTTGGTGAGGTGTCTGTTAAGGTCTTTGGTCCATTTTGTTGAGTAGGTTTTTTGTTTTCTTATTGTTGAGTTTTGAGTTCTTTGTATGTTTTGGATGCCATTTAAAAATGTGTCTTTCATAAATATTTTCTCTCAGTCTGTGATGTCTTTGTTATTTTCTTAATAGTGTGTTTCTCAGAGGAGAAAAATTTAATTTTAATGAAGTTCAGCTCATCCATTCTTTCTTCCATGGGTCATGCCTTTGGTGTTATATCTAAAAAGGCATCTCCATGCACAATGTCACTTAGAGTTCTCCTATGTTATCTTCTAGGAGTTTCATAGTTTTGCATTTTACAGGTAGCTCTGTAATCTATTTTGAATTAATTTTTATAGAGTGAAAGGTCTCTGTTTAGATGCATTATTTTTTCACATGTGGACATCCAGTGTTTCAGCACCTTTCTTGGAAAAAACTATTTTTTCTCCATTTTATTGCCTTGGCTCTTTTGTCAAATGTCAGTTGACTGTATGTACATGGGTCTATTTCTGGGCTCCCTATTCTAGGATTATTTTTCTTTTGGTTTAATAATGCAATGAATTAGTGTTGAATTTATATCTGTTTCTGCTTATTGCTTGCTGAGGAGTTTCTGGGTTGTACATAGCTAGCAAAATGTTTAATCTAATTTGAGAACTATTTATATAGTGAAAAATCACCAAGTGAGAAGTGGCATGTAGTTTTCATTGACAAAAGACAAACATGAATGTATAAACGATGTAAGAATCATAATTTTGCAGTAATTTGTTCATAGTCCTTAATTGGTTTTCTGAAAAAATTAAAATACAATGTAATATTTCAGTATTACTGTCTATGAGCAAAAAGATTATAAGGGCACTTTTATCAGTCTTCAAAGATGAAGACTTGTGTTTCAAAAGTAAAGCATAAGATGTCTAAAAATTTCTGATTTTTTTGTCAGTATTTACTGAAAATTTCAAAGAGCTGTTATATGTTAAAACATTTTACTAAATAAATCTTATTAAACTATTATAACATAGAAGAGACTCTAATAATAGTTTTCAGAGAAAGTAGTTTATTTGCTGGAATCTAAGCAAAAAATAATCAAAATGATGCTTTGAGAATGCAAGTTTTTATTACACAACAACTTTCCTAAGGATTTTTCTATCTTTCCAATCCATCAGAGATATCATTGTTGGTAAACATGAAATGAAGTCAAAATGCAGACAAAAGTCAGAGATGATTTTTTTTCTGCAATTCCATTTTAAGAACCAGTGTTTCAGGACAGACTTTATTGAAGAGATTCTAAAAATCAAAAAGTAAATGCAAAAGTATTAGGGGAAAAAAAGCAGTATTTTTAACTATGCCTCTGGAAAAAATTTAGAAAATAAATTTGTAAGCAGTGCACCAAGCTTCTTTTTGTAAATCCTCAATCACAAGCACCATTACCAGCAACTATATCTTCAAATTTAAAAAGTAAAGAATAGGTTAGTCATTGCCTTGGTTATTTACAACCTAGAGGGACAAAAAAGGAAAATAGAATGACTTTGTGGTTATATTATTTAACATCATCAATACTAAACTCACATGAAAGTGAATCTCTTTTGAAGTAGACATTGTTAGTATTCACCAATCTATTCATTCTTCAGAGTACACCAAGGAATGCGTTCTCTATTCCTTGAAATTAGATAACACCATTTGTGTAAAATATTAGAGAAGTGATGTGCATCATTACTGGGACAAAGCATTTCATTAATGGTTTGAGACATTCATCCTCTGTTACAGTAAATTCTGGGTGAGATTTTCTTTGATGATGGCCAGTCAACAATTTCTCTCTTCCTTGTAGGCACATAACATTCCTCTCATTCAGAGATAAAGTGTCTGTTTTCCTTTTCCCTTGAATTTAGATGGCCTCATGCTTACCTTCCTAATATAATATAGTGAAAGTAAACCTGTGATAGTTTCGGGCCTAGTCTGGAAGACTCCTGGGTGTTTACACTATTGCTGTCTTTTAAGCCAGGTGTCATCTAAAGAGATTCAAGCCAGACTATTTGAAGTTGAGAGATTGTAGACAGAGTGAGTTTCATTCCTCCGATCATTCTTGCCAAGGCACTACACATGTAAGTGAGGCTATCCTGGTCCTTCCAACCTAAGCAGCTGCTAACTGAATGCAGCAGCATGAGTGAACCCCAATGCAAGATCAGTGGAAAAGCTGCCTAATCAACTGAAAAGGTCATGAGATAGAGTAAAACTTTTTTTTTTTAGCCACTAAGTTTCAGGATGTTTGTTTTGAGATAACCTACAATCAAAATAAACCTTGAAATTGCATGTTGATATCTGGTTATCAGAAAATAGTGGATCTGTTGTCCGCCAAGATCTTGAGAGCAACCTCATGTTGCAAGCTCCATTCTCAGCCTCTCATCCCTTTCAAACTGTTCAATAAATGAACCTTTGCTCTGTTAATCCACTTATGCACTTAAATTTAGGGTGGGTTTTACATCAGAATCACCTGGATCATTTGGCAAAACACAGATTACGGTTCTCCACAACCAGAATTTCTGGTTCGTCAGGTATGAGATGGAGCCTGAGACTTGCATTTCTAACATTTTCCTAGGTCTAATGCCACTGATCTGCCGTTCACCCTTTGAAAACTACTTACCTAACTTATCCTGCCAAAATTAATTACCACAAATGTGCAAAATAGTGATAACAAGATATGCTTGAAAGAACAGTTTAAAGTGTGGAGCATTTTTGCTCCTGAAAGATAACTTTTTTTTTTTTAAATGGTGATAACATTTTAAATAACAAAATTATAACAGTATGTTTTATTAAAATTTTAGATGTAATATGTACTCATATTCCCCAGGAGTATATTTTATGCAATGATATTTGTCTTTGACCAAGTACTGATTTTTAACATGTGGCTTTAATCTCTATCGCTGCATAACACATTCTCCAAAATTTAATGGTCTGAAATAACACGTATTTATTACTTTACAGTTTCAGTGATTCAGGAATCTTGGTACAACTTAGGTAGGTCCTCTGCTTCACTGTCGATCAAAAATTTGCAATTAAGTTTTCTTTCCAGGTTATGTGATTTCACGTAAAGACTCAACTAAGGAAGAATACACTTTTAATATGTCCTCACATAACACTCAAATGGCCATTGGTAGAATTCACCTTCATGTGGGCTGTCAGCTAAAGGTTTCCAAGTTTCTTGCCAGGTGGAACAGAGAAAGAGCCAAAAAGAGAATCCAAACAAGATGAAAGATACAGACTTTTAATTTTGGAAATGACCCCCCCCATCACCTTTGCCAAATGTTTTTCATCATAAGCAAGTCATAGGTCCAGCTGTACACTGGGAGGGGATTCACGAGGCCGTAAGTACTAGGAGTTGGGAAAATTGTGAGTCAAATCAGAAACAGACTACCAAAGGGAGGCTGAGAATTTGGCAAAATATATTAAGGTCCACTATAAAAATAATATGAAAGAAATAATGGGAAAATGCTGTGGATTTTGAAAAGGAGCAGTTGTGTTCTTGTACTGACATGAAGTTTTATACCATTAGCAGAAGGAGGACTCATTTTAAAAACTAGGTTTAAGCATTGATAATGAAGAAAGTTCCACTTTTCACAGTGTGACTGTTTTGTTTCTAATATATGCCTGTATGTCTATAAGGATATGCATATGTTTAACACAACTCTTAACCTGTGACTACACACTTTCGTACCTTGCTCTTTTTAATGATTTGAACAGTTTTTCAAAGCATGTTAAGCCTTTGAGTAAATTTGCTTTTAGTACATATACCCATCATTCTTTTAATGTCTGTGCCTCATTGAACTATCTGATAGTGCCATAAATAAAGTCCTTATTGATAGAATCGTTTTCAGTTGTTCCTGATCTATATGGTTTTCTTCAGGTGTATTACTAACATAAATACCTGAAAGTGGAAAAGCTGGGAAAAACATAAAGTTCATTTTTCATTTTGAAAGTTATTGCTGAATGTCCTGCAAGGATGTTTTTACCCAGTTTTCCATATAATCCGATGATGTATAGGAGAGCTGTTTTCTAAACCCTTGTCAGCACTATGAATAGTAGATATTTTGTGCGTCACAAAACTGATTGCCAAGGACTAGCATCCCACTGAAGTTTAATGTGTATTTCTTTTATTATGAGTTTGGTCTTATTCCAACAGGGTTTAAACCTTCATGCATCTTTTTTGCAAACTACTTCCTTTGCTGCTTTTTTCCCCCTGCTGTTGTTGGTCTTTTTCGTTTTGATTTATAGGAGTCTTTTATTACAGTTTATCAAAAATAGATACTGCTCTTTTTCCAGGTCGTATCCTGTTCTATGTCGTATCTGAATTCAGCTTCAAAGCAGGAATCTTTAAATTACAGGCATTTAAATAGTTCAGTATAGCATTGATAACATTGAATACTTGATATCCAAATTGGAACTCTGATAAAGTAGCACAGTAGATAAGGAGATGTGTTTCCCACATCTTCTTTAATGAAGGACTTGGCTGCCCATGTAAATGTGGATGGTATGGTCAGCAGGCAGCCTCCAGCTGTCTGTCAGCTTACTTAGATTCTGGCTCAGTTTCGAAAAGCCACCTTGTCCGAAGTCATTCTCTTCCCAGAACAGCTCATACCCAGTGCCTGTCCTTTTCTCCGTATACAGCATAAATCTGACAGTCTCAGAGCTACCTGCTGGGTGGACTGAAGATGTGCCAGGCTCACCTTCAATTTGACTTCTTCCTCTGATCGACTCTCCATCTTCTTTCTTGAACAGGCATAAAATTTGCACTACAAACTTTGTCTCAATGACTGCTTCCCAAGAATTCAACTTGTAATAGTCAGTCCTTAACCACAACAGCTGAGGATGTAAACCCTGGCAGTGATTTAATAAGCAGCCTACTTCTTTCGTTTAAGCTACCTAGTTTGTGATACTTTATTAAGGCAGCCCTAGCAAACTAATATGACTACCAATTATCTTGATGCTGATTTATCTACTCTCTTTGCCTTTTTTCTGCCTGCCTGCCTGCCTGCCTGCCTTCCTTCCATCTATCACTTGTTTGGAACTTAGTATACTTACTTTGTTAAAAAATGCTTCCATTAATTAATTCTGGACAAAGTTCAATAATTATATTGTTAAGCTTTTTTTATCGTTGTTTCCTATATTACCTTATTCTTGAACTCCAGTTATAAAAATTGATTCTACTTCTCCCTGTAGCCTCCATTTCTTAACTTCCTTTTCATATTTTCTAGCTGTTAATCCTCCGTGTGCTGCATTTATGTAATGTCTTTAGATCTGTTTTTCAGTTTTTTAAGTTTGCTCTTCCTTGCCTAACTTATATATATATTTTATTTTAGAGTACCAATTTTCTCTTTTTATATCTGTCTAGTTATTTTAGTTTCTTTTAGGTTTTTTTTTCTTTGCATGTTGAATTCTCCTGTTTATATCTTTAAACATCATTAAACAGTACAGACTCTTTTCTGTTTATCTGATGTTTCCTGTGCACTTCTGCAAGCACAGCAAATCTATGACAATTTGATATCTCTGTCTCTTTAATATGTATGGTCTTCTCTATAAACATTGTAACATTTTTCTCTTTTCTACTTGCTTTGTGAAAAGCAAGGTAAAAAGAAAATGTCAGAATGAAAATGTGAGATGGGTGAAGGTACTGAGAAGGCAGATTTTAGGAAGGAAGAGGCCATATTTAGAACAATTCTTGAAATTAAGAAAAAAGCAAATTTTACCACTGGGATACGGAAAAGCTATATTGACTTCTCCGTACCCTATAAACGTTAGGAAAATTAATGTAAAGTAGTAAATGAGTGAAAAAATGAAATTGCAGTTGTTACATGCAAAGAGGACATGGAGCACAGTAACACCCTATGATTAATAATAGATCTCAATACACATTTTGAGAAAACAAATGAAAACTATAACCTATTATCTTAAAATGAACTAAACAGAAGAAGACTTAATATTGATATGATGAGGGAAGATATATATGGTGTTTTCTTGCCACTACCCCCACCTAAAAAGAGAAATGCAACCTGAATTTGTTCAAAAGTTTTGATATGACTTTTAATTTACAACTACAGCTACACCAAGAGGATTCACCCAACAAAATTGGAAATTTGAGGATATCTGGGTTTCTCCAGCAAAATATATACAAGGAGGTTGAAAGAGAGAGAAACAGAAAGAAACAAAAAGAGGAATGTACAGACTAAAAGCAATTCAGACACCTATCAACCAATAAAAATAAAAGAGTTATATTTGGGTATTGATTCAGGTACTTTGATATTTATGTGATACAACTGGAAATTAGCATCCTTACTGAATGTTTGATAATATTAAAGAATTATTTAAACTGTGATAAAAATAGCCCTTATCTTTTTTTTATGGTTTATGCTAAAATTATATCTAGCTAACTCTTTTATAATGTTAGGGGGGGTAGGTGGAAGAGGATATTGAAATTAACTTTTTCCACGAGCTGACAATCGTTGAAACTGTCCCCTGTATGATATGTTAGAAATACTTTTAAAAAGAGAGGGAATTATGAAAGTAAATAACAAAAATAAAGTGAAAGGGAAAAGCAATCTATTTATTTTGAATGCATGTAGTACTGAGTGTCTTCTCATATATTTAATGATTTCTGAAGGATGAGACTCTGGCATTTAAATGTACATTATTTCAAGCCGATTTTTGTCTTTCCTCCCCCAACCTTTCCTCCTGTTTTATGATTTTTTGGTTTGTTTGTTATTTGTTTTGTTTTGTTTTACTGGTACTTTATTTTATTTTTTATAATATATTTTTATTGAAATATAGTCAGTTTACAACATTGTGTCAATTTCTGGTGTACAGCAAAATACTTCACTCATATAGGGACATACATATATTCATTTTCATATTGTTTTTAACCATAAGTTACTACAAGATATTGAATATAGTTCTCTTTGCTATACAATATAAACTTGTTGTTTATTTTTTATATAGTAGTTAGTATCTGCAAATCTCAAACTCCTGATTTATTCCTTCCCACCCTCTTCATCCCCTGGTAACCACAAGTTTGTTTTCTATGTCTGTGAGTCTGTTTCTGTTTTGTAAATAAATTTGTTTATTTTTTGTAGATTCCACTTATAAGTGATAACATGGTATTTTTCTTTCTCTTTCTGGCTTAAGCCATTTTATGTTTAATAATGTGAAGTCATGACCTTCTATTGGGAAACTTATGTGACATAAAAATTACCAGTTATAAAAATAGATTATTAAATAGAAACTCTTTGAGTCTTTTCTGTTTTACTAGGTTTTCTCCACTTGAGAAAAAGAGTCTTGGGGATTTACCACCACTTTTCTCAGCACATGAATAATTTAAATCATTTAACATCTCTGAAGTTATTTCCTTGCCTTTAGAGTAGAGGTAACAATACTAGCTGTCTTCATCTCACAAGCTTGCTTTAAGATATAAATAAGAGCATTTATAACATATGTTTTATAGTTTGCAGGGGATAAAATGTTATCAAGTTACATTTAATTCTAGCATAGCAAAAATATTGATTTAGTACAAACAGCACAATTTCTTGGAAATAACTGAATCAGTTAAAATCCATAAGTATCTAAATTAGACCAAATTATTGACTGGAAAAATAGACATATGGTAAGCAGGGTCTAACAGAAATATAATGCCTTTTTTTACCTGAAGTTTTATTTTTGCTTTGTTAAATAAAACTGATACTGACTCACCTGAAATTTATTTATAGAACTAGAAAAATTGTAAATAATTTATAAATAATGTAAATTTTATAATACATAATAGTAAAACTAAATTTAAATTAATATTTTTAAATTTATTTAGTATTTATTTATATTATATTGATACATAGTTTGGGTTAAAATAAGTTTTTAATTATCACTAAAACATAGTAAGTATAGTAACTGTGAACAAAGTTTTCCTTCTTAATTTACAGATAGTCTCTCATAGTGTTTCTCACAATATCCAACGACAATTGGGTAAATAAAATACCAACCCACATTTCAACCAGAATGCAGCATATATAGCCAAGTCATCAATAAAACAGATTATTCAATAAAGCGAACATAATATGAAAAATATAATCTTTTTGGAATTGTTGTGGAGCATGGTTTCCTCCTTTGTTTAGCCTACATATATTTGCTACAGAGTTTCTATATTTGGGATGAAAAGATGATCTATAAGTTAATAATATCTAATTTAGATATTTTAAAAAATCATTTGAAATTAAAAAGTATGTGCTATCATTACAATATTTTTCTGAAATAATCAGATTTTTGAAATATTAATTTGGCAAATCTGAATGTACAGAAGTTTCATAAAGGAAGCCTTTAAAAATAAATAACAGATAAAATTAGCATAGAAGACTATAAAATTGTCATGATATGTAAGATTTTAAGCCTTAGTAGAAGGGTAATATTGTCATTTATTTTCATAAATATTAGTTTAGAACTTCCCATTCATATATAGATAATTTAAATGTTTTGTAACTTAGATGAACATGGGTAAAATTGCAAAGTATTAAATATTCATTAAAAATTTCCCAACTAAAGTATGTGGTTATTTTTATCATTCATATACTCAGAATTTGGCAGTCTTCACCTACCATTATGATTCATCAATATGGTAATTTCATACTATTTCTTATCCATAGATAATTATTAAACAGGGGAACTTTTCTTGTTGAGAAGCTGCCAATATTTTAAGAAACCTTATTTTGTTTTGACTTCTTTTCCTACCAATTATGAAATAAAAGTAAAAAGGCAGATTACAAATATATATATTTTTTGTATCCTCTCTTTCCCAGAAGTTCTCCAGTTTGTCATTTAAGAAGAAAAGAGGCAGGGGAGTTTGATTTAAGCTTGAGACAGATAATGTACCCTTCATGGATTTTCACCACTGAGAGGTTTAAGCAATTGTGAAACATGCATTCTTTGGAAAGCTAAAAAGCAGTTTTGTCTGAATAAAACATCAGTGAGTATCTTGTGCTGCCCATGCTTAGGAAAATCTTCTTTTCTTTGATTCTGTTCCCATAACCTGCAATTCTAACAGAATATCTCCGTTCTCTAGTTCTTCTGACAGCTATTAGCTTTGTTAAGCACATTTGCCCTAGTGTGTTCCAGCCTACCATTAAGAAACTGAATAGAAGACTATGTCAGAGGGAAAAATCACACCCAAAACTCTACTTCTACCAGATAATTAGGGCAAAACATGACTAGATCCAAGGTTTCTCGACATCCTATAGTGAATTAGAATGCTTTTAAATGTCAGAGTTTCGCTCTAATGTTTTCCCAATTACACTATTTTTCAATACACCTTCACTAATATTCCTTAATGAGATCTGAAGAATTTTTTGAGGATCGGTACTAATGCACTAAAATTAAAGGAAGAAAAAAAAATTGAAGCTTTGCATATACCTTTTATCTTCTTTACTGTCTGTCATTGCTTTTGGGGGAGCAGCCCTATCATTATTAGGTCTGTGCTTCTGAGAAATTATTTCTGTTCATTACCAAGATGTGGTCCTTCAATGAGTACTTAATAATCTATCTTGGAACAAATAGAAAATCCCGAAGATATTAGCTTATTGACATTTGAAATCAGTAATAGCAATACTAATAGCAAAGTAATGATATTGTTTAGTATATTAGTTAAACAAAAATATCAACAAATATTAGTTCATCAAAGTAATTTTAATTTAAGACAAAGAAGACTTTTTATTTTTGTGTGTATTGAGCAACTTCAGGCTGTGTAACTTTTACATATAAATCAATTGCTTGCAATGATTTGAATATATTAAGTTTCAAATCAACCGGGACAATTAAATGATTAAATGTATAATACATAACTACATATGGGAACTTGTGTTTGAAACCATTTTGTAGGTTTTTGTTTTATCATAAGTAGGTAACAGAGAATTAATCTGTTTTTTTACAGAAATTGTGCAGAGAACAAACATGCATCCAAATTCCTTATAGCAGACTAAGCTTGCAGCATCCTTTTGCAAGCACATAAAATTGTATTGGTTTATAATTGTATCATGCTATCATGAAAATACAGCTTTATTCTGTCCAAGTCTTCAGAATAGTGTCAAAAAACTTAAAATATGTTTTAAAATTATTCTTTAAAATTTAAGTAAAATAAGCATAGAAAGAGAAATGAAATTTCTCAAATTTTTATCAAAATTTCATTACAATAATGCACACATTTGAAGGAAAATGGGTAGTGATTAAAAATACGATTGTAAACATCAGATAAAAGATATGATGACACAAAAGAAAACATTTCTGAAAGCAAGGAAGCTTAAGTCAATGATAAAATGTAAATTATAAGTTCTTGTAGATACTGGTTGCAGAATAAAATATATTAATGATTAATATATTTTATTCCACTCAGATTAAAAAATGACTATTCAAAAATTTAGTAATTAGAGAAAGATGAAAGACAAAATGAATAATACATGAAAATATAATTCCACCTGAAACATATTAAATGATAAATATTTAATACACGTATTCCAAATAAGCAAGGAGTTTCTAGCCTGCTTATATTTTGAAGAGGAAGCCAACAGTATAATGAGGATGGATGACAGAATTTCCAAATATAATCATATTTTACCCACGTTTACATAGGTTTCTATAATTTTGCGTAAAAGGGTATATTACTGCTTCAAAGTTTAATAAAGTTTGTCAGACCAAACATAGCAAATTCTATAACAAATGTATTGATAACAACCTTAAAAATCTGTCAATTACTATGTGATAAAAGCTAAACATGCAACTCTTCAAATCTAGAAAGCATTCATTAATAATTATTAAAAGAATAAAATACAAATACATATACCATCTACTTTACATAAATGAGATTTTTGCCTATGATAACATGTATAAATATATATTGTTTGTTCATATAAATGGTTGTATTCTCTTTATAAATGTTACCTGTATTTATATGATACTTGTGATAATATTCATTGTTTAATTTTTATAAGGCACTTTACTAAATATGTACAAAATCTAATTGAATGTTCATAGTAAAGCCTGTTCTCATTTCATACACACAAAAATAAAATATGTCAGTTCCCCAAGTTCACATCAGTAATAACTGTCAGTGAGAGGATTTTATCTAAGGCCCTCTTTATCTCTTTACTGTAACATAAAGTCCTATGCCTCACACACTATTGGTATTGATTTTATTTGCTGATTCTCATTGGCAATAAAATGGTTATTAAAAATGTGAGAGTATAACTACAAAATAGAGTTTCAATTGTGTTATTCTGTTTATTTCCAAGCTGGAAGTTTTATTCAAATTGTTCATAAAATTTACACTTGCACACACACAAAGCAATCTATGAGTTCAAGAAGCTGTTAATTTGTGTGTACTGTTTAACCAGACCACCAAAAATGTATAAGAAAGATTAAATAACTACAATGAATGGTTATTAAATAAGCAGCTGGTAAGAATAAAATATTTATTTAATGACTGAGAAGCAAATGCAGTAACATTTTAAAAATTTATTTGTTGTAGCCCATTTTGCTGTTAATGTCCAGTTATTTGACAACATTCAGCATTGCCAATAACAATGATTTCTTTATTTAGTGATTAATATACTTCAACAAAATTGTGCTTTATTAATACTATTATAACCAACATTAGTGAATAAAAGATTAAATTTTAATAAATAAAATGACAATAAAATGGATCATATGTAGTTCTATTTTCAATTTCTTGAAGAACCTCCATACTTTTTCCTGTATTGGCTATACCAATTTGCGTTCTCACCGACAGTACACAAAGAACCCTTTTTCCACATCCCCACCAATATCTAAAAATACAATGTTCAATACCCCCCAAAAATAATTTGTACAATACTTTGCCTGGCAAAGTATTTAGAGTTAAAATTTTAAGGGGACAATAAAGAAATAGATAGGTAGATTGGCAGATACTTAGATGACTGATTGATAGACAGATAATTGATAGGTATCTAGAGATATAAAAATACTTATATAAAAATAGATATATAAAAATACAAATAACTAGATGATAGATACAGATAGACACACACATCTACATATACTCATTCCTAGATCCTATGAATCTCCATTTTTTAAAACAATTTTATTGGTACATAATTCACTTACCATACAATTCACACAAGGGCAAAGGAACTTAATAAATACTTCTCCACAGAAGACATACACATGGCCAACAGGTACATAAAGAATATGCTCAACATCACAATTTATCAAGAAAATGTAAATCACCTCCACAGTGAGCTATTAGCTCACACCTGTTAACATAACTGTCATAAAAAACAAGAGATAATGTTCAGAAAGATAAGTAGAAAAGGGAAATCTTGTTTCCTTTTTTTTTTTTGTTTCAACTATAAATTGGTGAAGCCACTATGGAAAACAGTATGGGGGAATTCTCAAAATCATTGCCATACCCAAAATCATCTAAGTTTACTCCTGTGTTGTCTTCGAAGATGTTTATAGTTTTACAATTAGGTCTATGATTCATTTTGAGTTAATTTTTGTAACAGGTATAAGATATACATCTAGCTACATGTTTTTGGAATGTGGATGTCCACTTGCTGCAGCACCATTTGTTGAAAATACTTTTTTCTCTTTTATATTGCCTTTGCTCCTTTGTCAAAAATCAGGTGGTATATTTATGTGTCTATTTCTGGACTCTGTTCTGTTCCACTGATTTGTTTATCTAGTCTTTTCCAATACCACTGTGTCTTTTATTTGCACTTATTTTATTGAAGTATAGTTGATGTACAATAGTGTGTAAGTTACAGGTCTACAATATAGTGATTCACAATTTTAAAGGTTATACTCCATTTATAGTTACTATAAAATGTTGGCTGTATTCCTCATGTTTTACAATATACCCTTGTAGCTTATTTTACATGTAATAGTTTGTATCTCTTAATCTTCTACCCTTGTGTTGTCCCTCCCCATCCCTCTTCACATTGATAACCAGTAGTTTGTTCTCTATATCTGTGAGTCTGCTTCTTTTCTGTTATATTCTGTTTCTTTTATACATGTTTGTGTGTTTGTGTGTGTGTGTTTAGGTTCCTCAAATAAGTGACACAAACAGTATTTATCTTTCTCTGTCTGACTTATTTCACTTAGCATAATACCCTCCAAGTCCATCCATGTTGCTGCAAATGGCAAAATTTCATTCTTTTTTACTACTGAGTAGTATTCCATTGTATGTACACCACATCTTCTTTATCCATCCATCTACTGATGGACACTTATGTTGCTTTCATATCTTGGCAGTTGTAAATAGTGCTGCTACTGGGTTTTGATTACTATAGCTTTATAGTTAAGTTTAGAAGCTGAATAGTGTCAGGCCTCCAACCTTGTTCTTCTCCTTGAATATTATTGTTGGCTATTTTGGGTTTTTGCCTCTCCATATAAACTTTAGAATCAGTTTGTCAATATACACAAAATATCTAGGGATTTTTGTTGAGATTGCTAAGTCTACAGAACAACTTGGAAAGAAGTGACATCCTGAGTATGTTGAAGTCTTCCTATCCATGAACGTGGAATATCTTTCCACTTACATACTTTTTTGACTAATAAACAATTCTGGCATCTTTGTAGGATACAAGGTTATTATACAAAATGTGACTAATACCTCCTATATATCAGCATGAATAAGTGAAATTTCAAATTAAAAACACAATATCATTTACGTTAGCACCCCCAGAATGAAAATCTAAAAAAAAAAAAAAAAGTGAAAGTCTTTGTAAAGAAAACTGCAAAATTCTGGTGAGTTAAATCAAGTAAGTAAATAAATGGAGAGATATTCCATGTTGGAGGCATGGACAACCAACAGTAAAATGTGTGCATAGAGGAAAAAATCTGTACCACAGAGAAACCTGAAATTATGAATCATGGAGCTTCTCACACTAGCTATCAGAAAAGAAGTAGAGTGACTTTTACAACTCTTTGGTGGGAGTATTCAGCTCTAGGAGAGAAAAGTAAACATTGAAAGAAAACATGGTTCTGGCTCTGTTATCATTAGTATGTGATCAAATGGTTCTGGGGAAATATACAATCTCTAATTTTGAAGGATTGTTTGCCATTCAAAAATTTTCAATCCAGGTTACCCAGTTTCTTTTCTCAGAAAGCCCTGACCATACAGAAATGTGAAAAAATCATGTAGCTTGGTTTCTTAATAGGCTACATGAAATGTCATATATTTTATTTGAAATATCAAATATTTTAATAAACTGTGAAATATATATGTATTTACACATTTAACCTGTAAATTATCACATGCAGTAAAACACATAATGTATTCATGTACCATTAAATGTAATTATTTATTTAAATATCTTTTTGTTTTCCTGGATAATTCTGAATCATCAAAACTTTCCTCATTTTTAGGTAAGGTTTAATGAGAGATGAGATAAGCCAATGAAATGAATGCTGAAAATTAGTATTTTGTACAATATTTAAGAAGAATTTTGTCAAAGTAATTTTCAAATTAGAAAAATACTTATTAATTCTATTTTGTTATTTATGAATTTAGTAGTTATATGTGTCTAATAAAAGTAGATACGATTTTTATGACAAACTATCTTACTCTGTATGTTTTAGAAAGACCTTGAAAACTTTAATCAAAGAAAAAAATGCAAAATAAAACTTTTTTCCAAAATTTTTTTATTCACTGTTTTGAAAGGGGAAGAATTTAAAGATTTTAGGGGCATGTGGGGATTTGCTTCTGCATTAAATTTTATTATATGAAATTTAGCCTATATTATTTCATAACCCCTCTGAGTATTCAAGTAATTGAGATAAATATTCCATTTTTGAAAAATTTAAAAAATAATAAGCCAATTCATGCCAATTTACCTTTATGCAACAAGTTCTCTGTATTTTAACAATAAGACATCCCATGGCTTCATACTGAAGATTCAGAAAGCAATTTTTATGAGACTAAGCTAAAAGGCTATATACAAAGATGGCAGCTATTGAGTTGATATATTTCTAAAGATTAAAGAAACACTTAGTAAACCCAGGCATGGTTTTCTTTTACATAAAATGTTATTTGTAACATAGTATCATGAATTATTTACAAGCAATAGAGTCACCTGCAACAGTAGTAAACAATTGATGATGACTACCTTCAGTTGACTGTACTGCGGAGAAAGCAATTCACTCTTTAGTTTTACACTGGAGAACAAAAGAAGCCTTTGCTTCATGAAAGAGTCACTGCTTGCTTCCTCAATCCCTGTATTTCACCATAGAGTTGAAAATACAAGTGTATTATATTTAGCTTGCTTATAGATATAATGAAAAAAAAAATTGCAAATGAGTCTAAACTGAGCTTTCTGTTAAATAGGTCTGACAATGGTCTCTGTTAGTACTTCACTTAGAAAGATCCATGGGCTCTTTGTAAAGTAAATGTCAGATAATACACACATGATATTTGTTGAATTGAGTTAAATTGATTTTGTGGCTTGTAAATATAATTTTCACACAAAAAAATATGACTATTTTTATGGTAAACATTGAATGTCTACCTCAAAAATGATGATTTGATAAGATTGTGGGAAAAAAAGAAGAGACAGAAAATAAGAAAAGTAAGAATAGCGTTAGATCTAAAGGAGTAAAGGACAGTTAGAAGAGGCTTAAAACAGGATTTTAAGCTTACCTTCTTCTCCTACTGATTGATTATTGTAACCAAATACTTTACTGAGTTTGTCTGGGTGGCTTTTCTATGTGAGATAATCATCAGATTAAGGTCAAGGAGAAGGACTTTTGGCATCATTGACTTAAGAGAGAATTTCCCAAATATCACCAAAAAATATTATCTAATAATCAACTCATGGGAGTGTTACTTCTAGAAAAACTTTGTTCGTTTCAAACAGCAGGTTTAAAGGACCAAAAAAAGTAAACTTTACTATCAAGACCATCATTTGAGGATGGTTCATGCTATGTAATACTCAAACCGCTAATGAATCAGAACTCAGCTTTAAAAAGCAAGATGAGTCTGTTTATAGGGGATGTCCTTTCAAATACAGAGGAAGGACTTGTCTTCTAAAACTCACTGTTTTCATTTTATTTACTTTAGATATAGTGTTTTTGCATGTTTCTATGCTTCTGAGTTTTTTAGTAGTACTTATGCGTGTGTGTAAATAACAGTGTAAAAAATTAATAAGCAGAAACCTCAACTAAATAAACTCAGAAGACCAAAAGAAAAGCTGTCATTCCCTGTGAGGATACCAGAGCCCAACAGCAAGGCTCTTCTTTCCTGGTAAAGATTTATCCAAAGAAAAGTAATTTGTTTACTATAGACCTCTTAACTTCCTTTTCCTCTCTATAAATATCTTCTTTTTCCTTTGCCCTGCATGAACTTGCAGAGGGCTCGCCATGGTTGCAGACCCCGAATTGCAATTCTCTGCTGATCCTGAATAAACCCATATTTGATAGATAAATATCTGGCAATCTGTTTGTTTGAGGTCAACAAAAGAAATATTCCATAGTTTTTGTATTGAATGAAGGAAAGTTATGAATTTTACTATGTAATTTTAATACCCACAAGGATCTAAAATTGGGTATCCTTCTTTATTGGAAAGTAATAACTTAATTTACCTTGAAATTAAAATAGTAAATAGACATTTATTTTCAATAACATATATTCAAAAAGGCATGTAAATAAAAATCAACCCTGCACTTTTAACTGACTATAGAAAAAAATCAAATACCATACATTACAGTGATGTGAGTTATAAATTCATATTCTAGTAATTATATCTTTATTCAACACATTCTTAAAATATACATTTTCTATTTCTCTTATTGTATGTACTCCAGCTGCTAAATTTAAAATTATTTCTCAGTAAAATAATATGACCAATATATAGTATATTTCTAGTCGTATATTTCTATTTCATGTTATTCTTCCTGGGAGAATATCTCAAATACTAGAAGAGGAAATAAGTATTTTCAAATGGAAAGGATAAGCAAAAATGCATACCATAAAACTTTACTAAGTAAAATTTGTCAATTGAATTTTTTCTCAGCTCCTCATGGCAAGAATTTCTGTTTGTGTTTACCCACATATTGTGAAAGACATGAATTTTTTGTTAACTGTTCCTGTTTACAGTGACATTAATAAATCTTCCTGTTTCTCATGATCGAACAAAAATATCAGCCCCAGTTTAGTTATAGTTTAATAAATTTTAATTTTTAATAATTATCTCAAGAGTGTTGAGTTTTTTCTTTGCTTATTCTTTTTCTTATCTCAAATCACAAATGATCTTAAACCAAAATTGTTGTCAGTCTTAAAGTGATAAAGAAAGTAAGCAAACAAAAATTTCCATCCTAATGGAGGTTACTGACCTTGGGAGAGATTTGTGTTTGAGTGGAAAGTAGTAGCTTTGAATAAAAATAGGATTTTTTTTTTGTTCAATATGGTTTGAACTTTCTAATCCTTAATAACGTAAAATCACTATCTTATTAGCTGGTAGAGATAAGAAAAGCTATAGATCACTGCCCAAGTTATCTTCCAGAAGTAGGAAAAATAAACCTATTTAATAATTGTCTCCTTCTGACTTTCTCCTGTTTAATAAGCCAGTGACACTTTTTTTCTAGTTAACAAAAGCAATTTCACCTTCATAAATAGTGCGTGCCATAAAGCAGACTTAATAAATTTTGCATTTTCTCAAAAATGTGTTCTTATCATGACAGATACTGAGTTTTCTTCGCATTTTTTACTCACATCATGACTTTAAGTAAATGTTGATCAAATTGAATTGAATACGTATAATTTCATCAAAGAAAAGCAAATCACATTGGTTCTCTTTGAAATTAATTAGACAAGGTATTTATGTTTATGGTCAACTTCAGTTTTAAAATTTGGATTTTTTTGTTGTTTTACTTTTTGACTTAGTCAATTTTTTTAGGGATAAAAATTATTTCTAAATAACAAATTGTATCTGAGAGTGTTTTTCTAAAGAGCTATAACTTTCTTTTTTCTATATACTACAAAAAAATTTTGAAAGGTAAAATGTCTCAACTGTGCTTTTCCTTCACTCCATGAAAGGTACCACAGTATATTTGCACTTGACATTTCAAATTCATATTAATTAATTTCAAGATATTAAAACTAAGGACAGTTCTAAGTATTCAGGTTTTTTATTTCATTTTATAGAGTCAAAAATGTGTAGTGCTTTAATATTAACAACAAGTTATATCTAAATCGCAATATAAAATGAGATATGGTCAGGAAAAATTTCCATAAAGAACTCATTTCATGAGATAGCTACCATGTCAGTTATTTGCCTTCTTGAATTTATTCTAATTTCTTACTAAACAAATATTTATGAGACTTATTATGTGTCGATCTCTGTCTTAGTCACTTGGGATTTATTTTAGGTTAAAATATGGCTTCTGTTTTCAAAACAACACTTTTTTATAGAACCATAACTTTCTTGAAACTAACTATAATGTACTGCACACTTTGTGGTTTATTAACGTTCATTGTATCCATTTAAATGAGATTAGTTTGGAGACTGACTGAATTTAGACAAAAACTTATTGGTCTTTTTTTTCCCCTTCAATTATTTTGTATCAAAAGGGAATAAGTACCACTGAAGTATTAAACTGGTGTTGCAAAGCTAAACATTTATGTGATAGCTTGAAAAGTTTTCTGAACTCTCTGTATAATTTTTGGCAATGTTTAGTGTTATTTTATTCGTATGTACTTTTGATGATATATTAATTTAATATCTCATTGAAGTATTGGTTGACTTTTCTGCCTTTTTTATAAGACTTCTGTGAGTTTCACAGTTAAATCAATTTAAATGTATCTCTTCATTGTGTCAAATAATCAAAATCATTCGTAATTAATTTTCCATACACTTATATCTAATAAGGTATGACAAAATTTTTGAATTATTTTATATTTGTGTATGTTAAGTGAGGAACTTACTCTTTATTTAATTCAGGGAAATGGAATAAGAGCTAAATAGTGTATGTATATAATAAATTTTTCTGGGTTTCCTCTTATACCCCTGAGCTATTGACACTGTTTCCATGTTAGATTCTGATTAATAACTATAACTGTATCATAACCTTAAGGCAATAGTGAGTACTCTCTATTGAAAATAATAAAAATACCAAGAAATAAAGGCATGAATATAAAATGTGTACTAGTAAATATTCAACTCTCAGAAAAGGGAACCTGCCCTAAATTATAAACCATTACATGTAAAAGTTATTTCAAAGTTTATCCTATCAGAAACAGGATAATCAAACAAAAAGCAAGTGTGCATCACACTCAGACACAAAACACTTATATCAGAATGACATAATACACATCTGTTCTGCTATTTATATATCTCCACAAGGACATTTTATGTCAGGAACTGGCAATCTCTATGTTCTTCAAAGAATCTCAGATTGGGGCTGATTTTATTTGACTAGAATGAATGTTTTAAGAAAAGGATCTGTGTCATTTTATGAGTTACATGGTAACAAATTTAATATGTTTAACTGAGAAAACATGTATCCCATTTTTAAAAAGTATGAAATACTTTTAGGAGAATGACAAATAAAGTAGCTAACAGCATGTCTTTTACATTAAGTAAACTTACTTTTCAGATACATCAAAGCTGAATAATATTGGTTATTCTGTTAAGTAGATTTAACTTTTCAGAAACATATTTAATAGGTTTCAGGTACATAAAGTATAAAAAGAAATGATAATAATAACATAGACTTATTTGAGGGTGAAATGACACCCCATACTCAAAATACATAGCACAGTTACTGGCATATTTTAAACAATGTATTTTATTATTATTGTAATCATCTTGCATAACAAAATGGTGGCTTATGTGTAGTTTATAAAATAAAACAGATACAGAATTAAAATGTATATTCAGTTGCCTATTAATCACTCTTAAGTGTATAGTTGTTGATAAATTTTATGATGTGTTGTAAACTACAGTAGAAAGTGTTTTTCTACTATAATTTCTTACAGAAATAAAGAGATAAATTGTGCAAATTCAGCTGTAAAGATGTAATAATACCTTCCTTTGGTCGTGTCATATTTGCCTTATTTTTCATGCTAGGTATAGCCTCTTATTGTTGTCTTCGCATTTGAAGGAGCAGACTTAAGATTGGTTGTAGCACGTGAGGACCTTTTTCTGTTGGGTCCCCAGACTGATGGGTCTGCTTTGAGACCACAGTCAAGCAGGGCTGCAGCTGAGTCCTGGTGCTTCTTTAAAGTCAACAGGCAGGTCTGTCACTAAAGGGTGCAGGCAGGTTTGTCTCCTCCCCCACCTATTGCTAGATGGGGCTGGTTGGAAAATTATGAACAGGTGGGACTAGAGCAGAATCAATAGGAGAATAGGCGTTTTTTCAGGTTCCCAGTTAGGACTGAAACAGTCAGTAGGCTTGCCAACAGGGTGAAGGTCTGCCTTCTGGAAGGAAAAAGGATGTCCTTGTGTGGGATTATCCCTATAGGTTCTGTGTTCGCCCAGCGGCTTTGGTGCAGAAGCTTTTAAATCTAATTAGGTCCCATTTGTTTATGTTTCCTTTTGTTTCTCTTGCCTTAAAAGATGGATCCAAAAAAGTATTGCCACGATTTATGTCAAAGAGTGTTCTACCTGTGTTCTCTTTTAGGAATATCATATTTTCAAGTCTTACATTGAGATATTTAATCCATTTTGAATTTATTTTTATACGTGGTAAAAGAAAATTTTCCAGTTTCATTCTTTGACATGTATTTGTCCAGTTTTCCCAACATCACCTATTAAAGAGACATTGTATAGTCTTACCTCCTTTGTCATGGTAATTGACCATAGGGGTGTCGGTTTATTTATGGACTCCATATTCTGTTACATGATTTGTGTGTCTGTTTTTGTGCCAGGACCATGATTTTTTGATACTGTAGCTTTATAATATAGTCTAAAGTCAGAGTGCATGGTAACTCCATCTTTTTTTCTTTTTTCCAAAGATTGCTTTACCAATTTGGGGTCTTCATGGTTTCATATAAATTTTAGAATTGCTTTTTTCTAGTTCTGTGAAAAATGTTACAGGTATTTTGATAGGAACTGCACTAAATCTGTAGATTGCTTTGAGCAGTAAGGACGTTTTAACAATGTTAATTTTTCCAATCCAAGAACATGGGATATCTTTCCATTTCTTGTATCATCTTCAATTTCTTTCATCAAAGCATTATAGTTTCTGGAGAGTAGGTCTTCTCCCTCCTGGGTTTGGTTTAGTTTATTCATATGTATTTTATTATTTTTGTTCCAATTTTAAATGGGATTGTTTTCTTGTTTTCTCTTTATGAAAGTTCATTATTACTGTATGGAAAAGCAACAGATTTCTGTATATTAAGCTTGTATCCTGCAACTTTACTGAATTCATTTATTAGTTCTAATAATTTTTTGGTGGAGACTTAAGGGTCATCTCTTATTTTATCAAATAGTGACTCTTTTACTTCTTCCCTTTCAACTTGAATGTCTTTTATTTATTTATTTTTGTCTTTGTCTAGGTCTTCCAAAACTGTGTTAAAAAGAAGTTATAAGAGTGGGCATCCATGTCTTGTTTCTGATTTTAGAGGAAAGGCTTTCGGCTTCTGACTGTTGAATGCAATGTTAGCTGTGGGTATTTATTAAGACATGTTCCCTTATGCCAGCTTTGATGCGAGATTTATCATGAATGAATGTTGAATTTTGTCAGATGCTTTATCTTCATCTATTGAGATGATCATGTAATTTATATTCTTCCTGTAGTTAATGTGGTGTATCACATTGATTTAATTGTGAATTATTCATGGAATAAATCCCACTTGATAACAGTGTATGACCCCTTTTATATATTGTTGAATTTGGTTTGCTAATATTGTTGAGGAGTTTTGCATCTGTATTCATTAGAGATACTGGCATATAATTTTCTCTTTTTTTTGTAGTGGTTTTGTCTGGTTTTGCTATCAGAGTATTGGTGGCCTCATAGGCTAAATTTGGGAGTGTTTTATCCTCTTTAATTTTTTTTAAGAGTTTGCAGACAGATATTAGCTCTTCTTTATATATTTGGTAGAAACCCTTGTGAAGCCGTTTGTTTGCTTTTTTATTACAAATTCAGTTTCATTAATAGAGATAAGTCTGTTCAGATTGTCTATTTTTTTCTTATTTAGAGTTGGAAGGTTTTATGTTTCTGAAAATTGGTCCATTTCTTCTAGGTTGTCCATGTTTTTTAATATAACTCTTCATAGTATTCTTTATAATTTTTTGTATCTCTGTGGTATCAGCTGTCTCCTATCTCCTGTCTTATTTCTTATTTTGTTTAATTGGGTCCTGTCTCTTTGTTTCTTAATGATTCTGTCTAAAGGTTTATCAATTTTGTTTATCTTCTCAAAAAAAACAGCTCTTGGTTACATTGTCATTTTCTATTGTTTTTTGATCTTTATTTTTTTTAATTTCCTCTCTGATATTTACTATTTCTTTTCTTCTGATGACATTGGGCTTTGTTTCTTCTCCTTTTCTCTAATTTCTTTAGATGGTAGATTAGATTGTTTGAGCTCTTTCTTGTTTCTTGAGGTAGGCCTCTTGCTATAAACATCCCTCTTAGATGTACTTTTGTTGCGTCCCATAGATTTTGGATAGTTGTGTTTCATTTTAATTTGTCTCAAGATATTTTTCAATTTTCTCTTTAATTTCTTCATTGATCCATTGGATTTTTAGTACTGTGTTTTTCAGTCTCCACATGTTATTGCTGTTCCTGTTTTTCTTCCTGTAATTGATTTCTAGTTTCATACCATTGTGGACAGAAAAAAGTGCTTGAAATAATTAATATTCTGTTAACTTTATCAAGATTCGTGGCATAGTATGTAATTCTTCCTGGAAACATTCCATATGCACTTGAAATGAATATGTAGTCTGCTCTTTTTAGATTATGTGTCTTGTATATATCTATTAAGTATAACTAGTCTAATATGTCATATAAGACCACTGTTTCCTTATTGACTTTCTGTCTGGATTATCTGTCCATTGATGTTAGTGGGGTGTTAAAGTCCCTTACTATTCTTGTATTATTATCAATTTCTCCCTTTATGTCTTTTAATATTTGCTTTATTTATTGCGGTGCTCCTGTATGAGGTACAGATATGTTAATGAGTGTTATAGCCTCTTCTCTTATATTGATTCCTTTATCATTATATAATGTCCTTCTTTGTCATTTGTCATAGACTCTGTTTTAAAGTCTGTTTTGTCTGATATGAGTATTGCTACTCTCTTTTTATTTGCATGGAATGTCTTTTTCTATCCCCTCACTTTCAATCTATGTGTGTCTTTAGCTCTGAAGCTTGTCTCTTGTAAGCAACATCAAGACTGGTCTTTTTTTTTTTTTAAATCCAATCATCCATCCTGTTTCTTTTGCAGAATATTTAGTCAATTGACATTTAAATAATTATTGCTATGTATGTAATTATTGCCATTTGTTACTTGCTTTCTGGTCATTTTTGTAGTTCTTCTCTGTTCATTTCTTTTTCTTTTACTGTCTTCCACGTGGGTTAATGATTTTTTTTTTTACTGATATTCTTGTATTTTTTTCTCTTTAGTTTTTCTGTATCTTTTGTAGATTTTTGACTTGGGATTACCATGAGATTTAAATTTGTAGACTTATAACTATACCAACCTCCTTTAAAAATGTACTCATTTAAGTTCAAACACATTCTAAAAGATCTGCATTTTACCTCCCCTCCCCTATATTTATATTTTTGATGTAATATCGTACATATTCATGTTTATCCCTTTATTGATTATTGTAGTTTGTTGCTTTTATATACTTTTTTTTCTTTTTAAATCTACATACTGGCTTATGTAAGTGATCTTCAGTCTTCACTATATATTTGCCTTTCCTATCAGGATTTTTCCTTTCCTTTAGATTCTTACTTCTTTTCCATTTAAAGAAGAAGACTCAACATTTAGGTTTAGTATTGCTGGATTATTTTAGTTTTTATTAATCTGAGAAATTCTTTCTCTCTCTTTCTATTCTAAGTGATAATCTTCCTGGGTGGATTATCCTAGATGGCAGGTTATTCCCTTCAGGACTTTGAATACATCTTGCCACTCCCTTGTGGACTGCAATGTTTCTGCAGAGAAATCAATGGCCTTTTGGAAATTCCCTTGTATATGATGCTTTGTCATTCTCTTGCTGCCTTTAGCATTCTCTCTTTGTCTTTATCTTCTGACATTTTAATTATGAAATGTGTTGGTGTGGGAATCCTATATTGTGAATGTCTGTATGCTTGATGTTATCCTAAATATCACTTAAACTGTTTCCAATTTTATTTATTTATTTATTTATAGTGGATTTACAATATTGTGTTACATTCTGGCATACAATATAGGGATTCAATTATACATATATACCTTTTCATATTATTTTTCATTGCAGGTTATTATACTTATTGGATATAGTTCCCTCTGCTATACAGTGGAATCTTTTTGTTTTGTATATAGTGGCTTGTATTTGCTAATCCCAAACTCCTAATTTATCCTTCCCCCGACCTTTTCCCTTTGGTGACCATAGGCTTGTTTTCTATGTCTGTGAGTCTGTTTCTCTTTTTTAAATAAGTTTACTTGTGTCACTTTTTTTTTTTAGATTACACATATAAGTGATATCATATGGAATTTGTTTTCTCTTTCTGGCTTACTTCACTTAGTATGATAATCTCTAGATCCATCCATGTTGCTGCAAATGGCATTATTTCATTCTTTTTAATGGCTGAGTGGTATTCCATTGTATAAATATACCACAGCTTCTTTTTCCAGTCATTTGTCGATGGACAACTAGGTTCTTTCTGTGTCTTGTCTATTGTAAATAGCATTGCTGTAAACACTTGGGTGTGTGTATCTTTCTGAATTAGAGTTTCCTCTGGATATATGCCTAGGAGTGAGATTGCTGGATCATATGGTAAGTCTATTTGCAAAATGACTAAAGCTGATAAATGAACCCAGCAAGGTAGCAGGTTAAAAGATTAACATACAGAAACCTGTTGCATTTCTTTACATTAACAATAACATATTAGAAAAGGAAAGTTAAAAAAAAAAAGCTCTTTTAAAATTGCATCAAGAAAATAAAATATTTAAGAATAAATCTGACCAAGGAGATGAAAAGACTTAAATGCAGAGAACTATAAAATATTAATGAAATAAATTAAAGATGGTTTAAATAAATGGAAAGACACCCCATGCCCTTAGATTGGAAGAATTAATATCATTAAAATGGCTGTATTACCCAAAGCAATGTACAGATTTAGAGTGATCCCTATTACCAAGGACATTTACACAGAAATAAAACAAGTAATCCTAAGATATATATGAAATCGCAGAAGACTCAGAATTGCCAAAGCAATACTGAAGAAAAAGAACAAACCTGGAGGCATAACCCTTCCATACTTTAGACAATACTACAAAGCTACAGTAATTAAAACTGTATGGTATTAACAGACATATGGCTCAATGGAATAGAATAGAAAGCTCAGAAATAAACCCACATATCTATGGTCAATTGATTTTCAATTTTTTAGTTCCTTGTTAGAATTCTCACTGTGTTCATCTATTATTTTCCCTAATTCAATTGGCATTCTTATTAATGCTTTCAATTCTTTATCTGGTAAGTTGATTATTCCTCTTTCATTTGTTGTTTTATCAGAGCTTTTCTCTTATTCTTTCAGTTGAAACAGATTCTTCTGTCTTCTCATTTTGCTTAACTTTCTCTGTCTCTTTGAAATTAGGTAAAACAGCTACCTTATATGGACTTGAAGGGGTGTTCTTGTGTGGGACTATCCCTGTAAATTCTGTATGTGCCCATCAGCTTTTGTGGGAGAGCCAGATCTGACTTAAACACAAGTCACATCTTTCTCCAAGGTATGCTGGCAGCTATCACCTTGGTAGGAGTTGGGGCTGGAGATGGAAGGGCTAGGGCCAGAGCCTGCTGTGAGCCAGGACTTCTCCTTTGTTTATTGGCCCTTGCTTACCTTTCAGAGGTGAGATTGGATCCCAAGTTGCTGGAACAGTAGCCCAGAGAGTTAAGTCTGAGAAGACTCTATCCCTCTAATTGTGTGCTCTCCCCACTTCCAGCACCAGCCCTTTTGTCCCCGAGGGGAGCATTGCTGGAACAAGAGGACCTGACATGGGTGCTCAGCATGGATTTGAGCATGGGCTGTGGCAATCTGGCCAGTCAGAGATCCAGACTTCTCCTGATGCGCTGCCTTTCTAAGTGCTAGTAATGGCTGCCCCTGCCCTGCTCAGATACCACTTCAGGTCTGAGCAACTTTGTGCCTCATAGCAGAGCTCTTTCTTTGGCTGCAATAGCCCTCGTCCCATTGTGGAGCTATGTCATGAAGCAAGTCCCATCATGGATCTATGTCATGAAGCAATTGGAGCTGAAGTAATCACTTGGCTCAGGCTGAGGTGTGCACCAGGGTGGTAGCAGGAAGCAGTAGCAACCTGTGCAGTTTCAATCCACTCTCTCCTTCATATTTTAGAAGTCAGCAAGTGTGTGCACATTTCTCATGAGTGGAGTCCAGGCTCCCCACTTCCCTCCTGTTCACCCCACCAGCCCTCCAACCAGTCTAGAAAACTCATCTTCTTATTGTTAGACCTCAGGACTGGCCTGCCAATGTATGACTTGAACCACTCACTCCAAAGAGAGGGTTTCCACCCATGTAATTTCCATAGTCTTCTGAGTCCCCTCCCAGGGGCAAAGGTCCATTTCTGATTTCTTCTCTTCCCTTCCTGCCTGATTTCTTGTGAATATTTCTTGCAGTCTTGGTTGTACAGGAGTCTTTCTGCCAGTCTCCAGTTAGTTTTCATTGAGAATTGTTTCACCCATAGTTGTATTTTTGATGTTTGTTGGGGAGGTGAGTTCTGTATCTTCTTACTCTGCCATTTTGATTAAAAAAATTAACCAATTTTAAGACATAAATTTATAGCTAGGCCATGTGAGGTTACAGGGGAAAGATGGCTATCTAGGAAGCAGGTTCTCACCGGACACTGAATCAGCTGACACTTTTTTTTTTTAGCTCTCCCCCCTTTTTTACACTCCCTCCACCTTTTTAAAATTGAAGTGTAGTTTATATGCAATACTGTTTTAGTTTCAGGTGTACAGCAAAGTGATTCTGTTACACACACACACACAAATAAAATAAATTAAAAAATAAAACAAACTTAACAGGATTTCTGTTCTTAATTTAATTTAGTATTTTCTCAATTTTTTTTAATTGCTAAAATAATTGAAAAGAAAAATATTCACATAACATAATCTAGACAGTTTTTAAATTTTATGAAAAGGAAGTTAAGCAAATAAAAATATATGTTCATAACTGATATTATTTTCCCATCTTCATTTAAGATCCATCAAATGGAGAGGTGTAATTATTTGATAAGACACATCTCCATTACCTAGTTCTATCCTCTAATTATGATATGTTTGTATTACCATTAGTAATGGAGGAATTAGTTTACCCAAGCAAGAAATCAATAGCTCAACTTCTAATTAAACATTATTATAATGAGAAAATTTATGCATTATTGTGGGCTCAATCTATTTCTTCCAATAGTTATTTCATAATCCATGCATAATTAGATATGCAAATTAAAATATCTAGTATCAATGATGTTATGTTTTTATTAAAGTCAATAAAAGAAGACACATAGAAGAACTCTATAGCTTTATGGATATGAAATAAATATGAAATTAATAAACATCAGAAATTATCAAATGTGTCATTTATTGCAAATCAATGTCTATTAAGAAATGAGTTATCCATTTTTATTGTGGAAGTCTTGCACATATTAATTTGAGTCAATTATTTCTTCAGCAGTAACCATATTTATATATCACAGATTGGACCAGTTACAAAATTTCTGGGTTTCAGTACAAAATGAACATCCAGGAATCCTTTTTCCCGAGTTGGTTATAGGTACAGTATATTGGAGTACATGAGACTGACTCGGAAATTTTAGCAAAAATTACAAAAAACTAGATTCAGAGCATTAGAAATAAATTAGTTGCTTTATCATTTCATTTTACTCACTATTTCCTTTTAGTTCACATAAAAACTTAGCTTTAGTGTTCTTCCTCTATTACTGTTAAACTAAGATGAGAGAGTGGACTGGAACGGAATCCAAGACTAAGGAGTAGATTTACAGAGTTCACTCTGCAACTCTTTTTGTTATCTGTTTTAATTGAATTTTTCAATTCTAACCAATGAAATCAGAAAAAAAAATGTTTTCACTACTAATAAATGCATTGACTCTATTACCTCTTATCTTCCTTTCCTATAATCATCTTGTGTATGATTTAACTTAGAGTGATCTTTTGTTTTTGAAACTACAGCTGCCTTTTTGGTATTTATTCAGCTGATATCCTGATCTATATCTGAACAGTTTACTTACTCTTCTGAGTTGAAGACATTTAAAATGATAGACTATCAGAAGTTTTCCAGTTAAACATACAGCAAAAACTTGATTTTAAATATTTCCATTTAAATATCTACAATTTTTATATCAATAAGGAAATGTGTTTTCTTTACCATTATATTAAATATTCTACCATAATTTCTGTACTGAGGAATTATTTTCTTAATCAAACCTAAATACTATTCCAGTTTATCACAAATTTTTACTTGTTGAATTAAAGACACAGTTGGATGAGACAGATAGAATAGTAGTTTATTTTATATTTCCTCATTCAGGCAGACCTGCATGAGATTTTAATATTTCCAGTTAAACATATGACCCAAATATCTTTAGACAGTTGAAGAAAATATCTCAGACTGAGAGTTATTAGAAGAATACTTCAAAAAATGTTTGATTTGACTAAAGATAAGCACATGAAGATAAGTTTCATTAGTAAAAATATTAGAATATTATAAAAAATGAACAGATTATAAAAATAGGTTTAGATATGGTCAATAATTTAAAAGAAAAAATGATTTAATGGCAAGATTGGAAGGTAAAATTAGATAAATCTAACAAAAGGTAGAACAAAAAGACAGCTGTAAGATGAGAAAAATAATATACTTTAAAAATTTAGTCCAGAAGCTCTAAAATTGTATTGCAGAATGTGAGAACAACATTAACAAAATAGAGAACTCTTTTTTCTAAAAAATAACACAAAAGCGATTACTGCAGCTAAAGAACCTATGCTACTAGATTGAAGATTCCAATAAATATTAAGATAGATGAAAGGAAATGAAGTTCACCAAATGATATCACTGAGAAATAGAAACTCCTTGTAAAGAAAAATACTAAACAGTTTCAGAGAAAACAAAATCAGATCACCTGCAGGTCAGTGAGAACTAGAACATTTGGCTGTTCATTAATATGGTGGATGGTTGAAAGGAATGAAGCACTTTTTTTTTGAAATAAGGTAATACGTTTTCAGTAACAAATTCTTTAACTGATTTTTGGACAGAATAAATGCATATGTTAAGATAAATAAGTTAGCAACAGAGAGGAAGTTTTTTTTCCATGACTTTGGTAAACATAAATTAAAAAATAGTAAAAAGACAGTAATACATGTAGAAAGTTATAATTACAGTTATAACTACAAATTAATAGTACAGTTATCTTAAAATAACTTAGAGGAAGGAAAGAAAAAGAACATTTATAAGGTAAAGCATATGTGTATTTATCTATTATGTACTCATATATATTTAACCTAAGCTCCATACAGAAATATTTAATATTGAGTAATATCCTAATAGTTACTAAGATCTAAAATCAGTAAATTGTCCTATGAAGCAATTAACAATTCCAAGTGCACAGAATGTGTTTGCATGAGTTTGTGTGCGGTGAGTGATGTGGTCCTGGTGGTGCTATTGGTGATGATAAGAGGAGAGAATCAGTAATCAGGCTGGTCTCATGATGTCAAAAAAAAAAAAAAAAAAAAAGGAGCAAATTTATTCTCATTGCAAGAAAGCAGAAATGAAGAAATTTATATCGAAGCAATTTTTATTAAAGTACAGATGCAAAAAGCAGACATTTTCATGTTTTCAAGAACCCAGGTAATACAGCAGCAATGAGTGTTTCTTTAAAAACAAAAAGATCCACATGATGTAAAATCTAGCTATCCAGTATCTCATGGATAAGCCAGAATAAACCAACTGGTGCTGAGCATTGCACACATTAACATAGAGAACCAAGGTCAAATAATTAAGAAACATTTGTTGCAGGTAAATGTCATAAATGACAACAAAAACTTGATGTTGTCCCAAAAAGGAGTGAGAACAAGAGTGAGAGAGAAGGGCGGGGATATGCTGGAGAGCTTGATGGTAGTTGTGAGGAAGTGTAGTACTATGAATCTTACCTTCCTTGTGAGAATTTACTATATGATAAATAGCAGTAATGAATTTTTACAAAGTTTAAAAAAAATTTACTTTGGTTTCCTTTAAATGTTTGTTACTTATCATAAAATCACCAGGTTGTGGTGAAGGAAAGTTCAGGGTGTCAAATAAGGAAAATGGGCAGCTCATGCTCAAAAGACTGGAACTCCTCAATGGCTTTCAAGGAAGGGTTTTTAAAGACAATGGAAGACAGAGTGTCACAGGGTATGTGATCAGCTCATGCACAATTTTCTGATTGGTTGATAGTGAGGTAAAAAGTGGTGTTTCGATAATTTCAGTCATCAACCTTCTGTTTCTAACCAGTCTGAGGTCTATGTGGTGGTGATCAGCATGCAATTAACTTCTACCTGCTGGAGGTTTTAGTATCTGCAAAACAATTCAAGGCTATAGCTCAGGACGTTATCTATAAGGCCTTGAGGAGGAACTATAAGTCCTGACTTTGTTTTATAGCTAAACTATTATTATTTTGTCCTACTTAACTGCTTTCCTTTGTTTCTGCATTTTTTTCACTCCTCTGATTAAATGTGTTCTTTGGAACTAAGGGAAGGCCTACGAGGGTAAGGATTTTCTAAAAACAAGAGGTGGGGGACGCTGGGAATGGAGTCTGTCCCCAGGAAAGACCCACAGAGTCCTGCTCTATTTCATTGTCTTGTTTTCTTTCATTATGTACTTCAGTTAACCTTCTGTAAAGTAACACTCTCGCTCCAGGCTGAGCCAAGAACATAATGTTCTTCCTAGAAATCTTGGTTACTTTTTTAAACATATAATCCACATCTACAGAGGTAGAGATTTAAGACTCCAGTGTAACAAAATTTGATCACAGTGTTAGAAGATTACCCAAAGTAAAGGAAATACCTGGCAAAAATCAGGTAAAATTGTCAGGAAGATGTCTATATCCTACCAAAAGTTCCCAGGTTCTCTAGGTAGATTGTTGGAAGAATTGCCACATCTATCAAAGTAATGAGGCCAGATTTGGTTTCCTCGGAGTGTGTTTTTTTGAAACACAGAGAATCCTAATCTGCATCTATTTATCAAGACTGAATGAAATGATCAGGGTGGAATATCTCTAAAGCTTTTGTAATTTCATATCAAATAAAAAGACTTCCTCAACCTGTCTGAAGAATCTTTCAGAAGCCATATACTATGAAGTAAATGAAGTAGATGCATCCTCATTCTTCATGTTCAAGATTATCTGGAAACTTTACAGAAACTTTACTGTGTACCCTGAAATTTCTCATGATAAACCTATATTGTGTAGAGATTTCTCAGTCCAAGCATACTCCGTCTTCAGTCTGAAACTGATAATGCAGTGCTCATGTTGCTGGCTAAAATTAATACACAGTGCTCATTCTGCAAATTTCTGGTGATAATGAAAGTGTTCCTAAAATGTAAAGATTATACTCCACACATGCAATTAACAATGTACCTTTCTCCAGATTGGTTCAGAAGCTTAAAAGAATTCAACATCAGGAAAGAAAATCAGATGTGATTTTTAAAAGTCAAATAAAAGTGCTAAAGCATTAAATATTTCTAAAACAAGAATTAGAGTATCATATCATTATATAAGCTTTGGAAAATGGTGAGTTATAAAAGTTGTTTGATTTTATCTTATATAAAGAGGAAAAAACCTTAAAACTATGAGACGATAAAATTAATTTCATGATAATTCAAAAAGGACTAAATTTTAATAGCATTCAACTTTATGTGCTGTAAGAGAAAATGGATAAGACAAGAGAAAGAATGATAACCTATATCTACGTAATATATCTAAGAAAAAGTCAAAAGTGTGGTAGTTTCAAGGGAATAAAAGCTAGCTTGTTCCACTTCATCTGCCAAGAAGGGGACAGAGAAAGGCAGAGAAAAGCATGTAGCAGAAAGTGTACTGAGTCTCTGAGTAAAACTCATGATGTTTTCAGAATGCAGGATTCTGCCAGCAGGTACATTATCTTAGCTAATTAGAATCAAAGCAAATATTTTTGGTCAGGTCTAGCTGATGTTAAAATCTGTGTCATTTCCTGACAAATGCTGGAGAGGCTGTGGCGAAAAGGGAACCCTCCTTCACTGCTGGTGGGAATGCAGTTTGGTGCAGCCACTGTGGGAAACGGTATGGAGATTCCTCAAAAGACTAGGAATAGACTTACCATATGACCCAGGAATTCCACTCCTGGGCATATATCCAGAAGGAATCCTACTTCAGGATGACACGTGCACCCCAATGTTCAGAGAAGCATTATTTACAATAGCCAAGACATGGAAACAGCCTAAATGTCCAACAGATGACTGGATAGAGAAGATGTGGTATATTTATACAATGGAATACTACTCAGCCATAAAAACCGACAACATAACGCCATTTGCAGCAACATGGATGCTCCTGGAGAATGTCATTCTAAGTGAAGTAAGCCAGAAAGAGAAAGAAAAATACCATATGAGATCACTCATATGTGGAATCTTAAAAAAAAAAAAAAAGCATAAATACAAAACAGAAATAGACTCATAGACATAGAATACAAACTTGTGGTTGCCAAGGGGGTGGGGGGTAGGAAGAGATAGACTGGGATTTCAAAACTGTAGAATAGATAAACAAGATTATACTGTATATAGCACAGGGAAATATATACAAGATCTTATGGTAGCTCACAGAGAAAAAAATGTGGCAATGAATATATATATATATGTTCATGTAAATGAAAAATTGTGCTCTACACTGGAATTTGACACAACATTGTAAAAATGATTTTTAAATCAATAAAAAATGTTAAAAAAATCTGTGTAATTTCCATTATAACACATTCATCTTGGTAGTTTTCCTAATGAGAAGAAACTATTTTTATCTGTAAAAATAATGAAAATGTATTTCTCTTTATGTAACATCTTAAAAACATTAAACATTTATATGATATTTGTATATATGATATTTACATGACATTTCATTTAGAAATAAAAGGCTACAAAATGTTCTATCAAATATTTGACATGGTTATTCTATGGTGTTTCAGATTAAGCATACTTTTGCTTTTCCTAAAGAGCATACCCTTTTCCTTTCTCAGTTTCCAGTTAAATAATTAAGCAAATCCCCTCAACTGATTCTTTTTTTTAAAAAAAGGAAGAAAATAATATTATACTAAATCATGACGGTGCTATGATACTAAAATGATTCCACCTTAGTTATAGGTTTTGGTGGTGTATTTTAAATTGTTACTGGTTCTCTTTCCTCTAACTATTAATCATTTTAAAAGTTAATAAATACAGACACTTCCAAAATATTCTCCTTTATTTAGCATATTCATAATATTATACAGTGTCACTCTCTCCTTTGCAAGAACTGAGACTTTTTAAAAAATCTCTAAATATGACAAATTGTTTTCAGAATACACTCCTTATTTCACAGTTTTATGTCACAAATGTGTGATGTTGTGCTAACATGATGAAAACTTTGAGAATGTAGGTATGAACATTAATCAATGAAATAAACTATTACATAGACATCATTCTTAGAATTTTCAAGTAAAAGCTTCAAAAACACAGTCTTCCCTCAGAATGTCTACAATTATAGTTTATAGAATGAACTCTAGATCTATGAAAACTGAACATAAAAATGAGTGGAAAGCTCCATGCAACTATAAAATTTCAAAAGAAAGAAAAGGCTATTGTATCAGTGTGCCCATCTTTAAGAAGTACTGAGCATTATTTCCTTAACTATATTCCCCCATGCTTTGTCCAGCCAAATTTTAAATGACTAAAGCAATGAGGCTTCCTCTAAACATCCTTTGGGATACTATCTCATAGTCTAATTGTAAGCACTATTAGGATTTTTGGTAGGTATGTGAATTCTCTAGACATTTTTATGCCTTATTTCAGCAAATTACTGTTCACAGATGACTTGATTAAAAAAAAGTGCCTTGATATAGAATCAGATGATTGAAAACCCATGCTGCATTTTGCATAATATTTGCCAGTTATTACCATCCTGAATAATGAGCACTTATTTCCATGAATCATTTTCCTATATTATGATTTTACATAGTTTGTAAATAGTGTTACTGTGAACTATCTCATGATGACTAAAAATGGAATGCGTGGAAGTTAAATGCAATCAAGCAAAAAGGATTAATTAAAAAAACTTGCACCCTCAGATAGTTTTCAAAGATCATGAGCTTTTTTTTTACTGTTTCTGTGATGTGACTACTAATTGTCATAAACAGCAAAATAGTGCTTAGAATTCTTCAACAAGTTAATTCAGGAGGTAGTGAGCATTGGCCAAAGACCAAACATATACGTGGGTGTACTTCATGGACACACAGACGCAGATATATAGATACACACATATAAACAAGTACAATATACACAGACACGTACATAGATGTGCATATATGTATATATGTATATATTTTTGTCACTTTATCTTTCTATGGAAGCAATATTATAATAATCACTGTTACATAGAGTCATTAAGGAAAGGATCTAGATTAAAATGTAGGTTGGAATCATCTCCACACAAAGTGCTAAACAGAGTCATAAAAAGATAAGAATCCTCTAGGCAGGACTATAGAAGTGTGGGTTAAAAAAAGGCTGCCTACAAAAGATTTTTGAGTGTGCTGCCACTGAAATAAAGGGCAAACCAGAGGAACATACAAGGAAACAGTAATGGAAGGACAGAGGGGTATGAGGGAATTCAGATAATGAGGTACAATGACCATCAGGTGACATTTTGGTGCTAGTAGGACATAGATTTCAAGTGATGAATCTGGACTTGCATCTGTATCAGTTACATGATATTACATAAGGAATTTCTATTCCTAAATCCCTTGATGTCTCAATTTTATCTCCTGCAAAAAAAAAAAGAAAGAAAGAAAAGACATGATAATACATTACAGACTTGAATTTTAGACTAAATGGTAATATTTAAATTCCTGTGAAGTTTCAAGCCATTCTTATACTATTTTATTGTTTATGTCATTAGTCTGCTAATTACACTTGTGTGATAAATGTCAATTTGCAATGATCCAAATGAAGAATAAATTATTGCGTGAAAAATGGAATAATGTATTCACATAGGGCTAAAGAAAGTAGCTTCTATTTATATAGATTTCTGTCATATACACTTTGTGTGGTGCATTGTGCTTACTGTACTTTGTCTCTAATCTCTTACCTCCTTAGTATTTAACTCAACAATCGAAGCCAGTAAACTAGTCACATTTAAAAGGAAGGGCTAGCACAATAGAGTGCCACTACAAGCTAATTCTTGATCAAAACATTCTACCACTTACTTTTTGTGGATAGTATTCTGAAAATTTTTCTTAAATAGTCATCGTTTAGCCACTAAAAATTATTTTATTGCTTTCTGTATGTAAAACTTTGAAAATGACATAAATCTTGATCAATGAATCATCGCACCCATTGTATCACTTTTATAAGTATGATTCCTCCAGTTTTTTGTCCCTGTCATTATTACTTTGTCATTCTGTATGTTCCTAAAAGATTGAACAATTAAGCTGGGTTAGGTCTGAACTTTAAATTGAGATTAGGGAAAAGAAGAAGAAGAATAGTTCAGTTAAGCTGTTATTCAATCATTTGTTTTAAAAATGTGGGATTTATTAAGTTTATCAAGTATTATGTGCACTGAGTTTTTCTTATATAAGATCACCTTAAAATAAAATCCCATGGTCTTTGTTTATACATAAAGCCTAGAAAGGTCAAGCTTTTGGGAGACCTTCCCAGTTATAGTTCAGAATCACATTATTTACATTTTTTTCATTATGTTAAATGTCATTTTGTTTGCAGACAGGAAACCGACTTCATCCCTCCGTTATATTAATGGAATGAATGAAATTAAAAATGCATCCTTAGATCAGTGAAGCCAGAGGAAGGTAATGCCTGTTGCTACTTTTAGTCCCAGGACAGTGTAACTTTAGACTCAGAAGGTCGCAGGCATGTTTGCTACTGCTGGGCGGTATTAGCAGATGAAGTGCAGGATTATGAGTTAGGGTTAACAATTACACATAGTCAATAATATAATGGTTTACATTCTACATCTAGTTTATGGATTAAAGTTAACACATACATACTATGAAGAGTTAGCTGCTGTTCTCTGGACTAAAAGTGTTGTCAGACTTACCTTTCTCTACTACTTTCCATTCTCTGATGTCTTGTATTTTACCATTAAACAATAGCATATATTACCAATTTAATTCCATAATTTATTGATAGATAGATATCATAGATCTAATTCTTTATATCAATCACATCGAAAATAAAATCAGGAATAGTACATTTCAAACTCACATTTTATTGCCATACATATTGGAAATATAGAGGATTATGAGTACTTAATTGATGTGAGGACAGTAAATGCATTACCAATGGGCTGTATTTAGACTTCAGATATCTTTTATTTTGACCAACTATGTCAATCAATAGTATCTCTAAATATCTTTAAGTATTGATCAATTTTCAGTTTTCCACAATCTCCAACACTGTTTTATGTCTACTGGTATGCTTGATTACTTATGGTTTGCTTTAGATGAATATATTATTAGGGTCTTCCTCATAGGCATTTAACAGCCTCACTTTTGCCCCAGCAAACTTGGAAGTATTATATGTATGCAATCAGATCAAAGACACACACATTAAGTGACATAAAACACTTACGTGTTAAGGGTAAATTAAATATGGAGATACTTTCTCTAAATTATTTGAATAACAAGCTTTAAAATAGTTTAAAAATTGCATATCTTATGGAAAATTGATAAGAACTATCAGGGAACCTAGATAAATAATCCTGACTTCCCACAGATTATTAATGTGATTTATTTATTCCATATCTATATGACATGATATTAACAAGGTCAACAATATTCAAAGACAATATATGAGAGCACAAGATCTACAATATTGCTTAAAAATGGGCAATGGACTTCTTGGGAAATCAAAACCAATTGCTTAGCAAAGTACCAGAATTTTAACTTGATTACCACTTTAAAGATCTTATTTCCAAATACAGTTATATCATGAGGTATTAAGAGCTAGGATTTCAACATTTACATTTTGGGGGGAAACAATTCAGCCTGTACTTTTTGTCAACATACAAGAAAATGAGATGATGATTTTATAACATCGGGCCTTAATAACACATCAAAAAGTAGGTTACAGTATTTTGTTTATACCATTTAGTTATAATGCTTTTGTACTTTGCAGGTGCATTGGTTGTGTGTGTATGTGTGTGCACATGCGTACATACAGATCAGAGAAAGCACACTAGATTCTCAACTTACCATGTTATTGTACCAAGTTTATTTTGTAAAAACTTGATTATTACACATCTAAAATCTAACAGTACATATGATAATTTGGTTTTAAAGCCTGATACATTTTATGTTTCCTAATAAATAAAATTTACTTTCTTTCTTTCAATTCCAAAGTATTCGTATTTCTTTAGATTATTTAAACCAAGATAAACAAATAAACCACTCCCTAAAGATTAATTGAATTTTATTTTCTTTTTATACAGAAAAAGAAAAAAACTGAAATTTATGCATTATTACTGAATACCAACACATTTTCTTATTGATGATTTGAAATACACTTGCTTTGTAAATAGGACTGAAGGTCAAATCATTGAGAATGAGTGTAGTGAGCATACATAGGTGTGTGTACTGTAAGTGTGTGTGTGTATACATATGTACTGTAAGTGTGTGTGTGTATACATATATACTGTAAGAAAGGAAACAAAGCTGAAATTAGCTCCCATGTTAAATATCAGATATTAATCTTAAATTAATAGACATGTGACCCTAAGACATTTTTCTAGGATTTATGAATATGATTTAATAAAGTTACATGACATACTTATGTAAACACCTCAAGCTGTTGGACATATTCTCAAGAAGGAAAAGAGAACTAAAATAACCTATAACAAAAAAGCACTAAACTTAGTAGAGAGCCCTGCACATAATAAAGTATTTGATAAATGTTTGTTAAATACAAAGATCTTTAAGAGTTACTGTGATACTGGAAGCCAGTTTCCCAGGAATCTGCCCTCTCTAATTAGCTACAACAAAGCCTGCTCTTTTCTGTCTTCTGAGGTCAACCATTTGCTGAGGAGGGAAGAAGGGTGCAAAATAGGAAACAGCTTAAGTGGAATACTGACAAGAGGAAAAAAGAAGCCAAATAAACCAAGCCAAGAATCTAATTTATCTTATGCTACCCAAGTCCCCTCCAAACCTGAAAGGACAACTGCTTCCAGGCACTCAGAAATGAGAGGAAAGGATTATTGTTTGTGTCGGGTGAGATGGCTGGAAAAAGCCCTGAAATATATTTCATAGCATTCTGGACTACTGTATTTCTGATTCAGGTGGTATAGTAAACAACAGCGTGCATGTGCCTGCTCTTTGCCTTAGTTGATGACATTAACAAAGCAGCCAATCTGGCAGTGAAGCCGAAGTATCTCTGGAATAGGAAGGAGACAAGGAGAAAGGGGAAGATCTTCAAACTTTTGAATTATTTTACTGTTTTTATAACCTGAATCAAGGTTGTTTGCTGTAGTCTTGATTGAAAACATATCAGTAATCATCAGTCATTGTTTTAGTAAGTGTGTAAAGGTCATTTGTTGCTGTTACTCAGGATGTAAAAATAATGACTTTATCTTTAAAACCGTAGATGGCACTGTGAAGAGATTGTCACGGGGAATTGCCAAGATATAGATCAGTTTGGAGTTGGTGGTAGGAAATTAGAATGAGATACAGAGCAAAGTGTAAACAGCAGCAAGTGTCATATCTGCCTTTTAATCAGTTTTCCTTTTTTAAGCAGTAAAGAGGAGACTTGGATGAACAGATCTCTAGCAGAAAAAGGTAATTCCCACAGAGTGTATGTAAAATATTTTGTAGAATTGGATGCATAAAGGAAGACATTATCTGATGGAGTTATGTTCAGTCTTTTCAAACTTGAACACATGGAAAACCTTATTCCAACATTAGATTTTTCAAAAATATACCAGTTGCATTCAAATTAATTATATAAGACTATCTTAGTAATTCTCATTTATGTTTTTATATGTTAAAGTGAATATGTTAAGCAAGCATTCAAGTGGCTTATTCACTGTTCTAATCTTATTCTTTAAAGAGATGAAGAGAATCAGAAGTTGGTTGGCGCTTTGAAAAGGTTTGCCTCCTTATGCAAAGACTCAGGATTTCTGTAGAAAACAATATGATAGAGGACAGCCATGATTAAGGCAGTATGTAGCCAGTATCTCTGAGAAGGTAAAGTTCATGAATCAAAACTAATGAAAGAAAGGAAAACCATGCACAAGATAAAACTCTGAGATAATGAGGGAAATAACTGAGGGAATGTCAATTTTAACCTCTGTTCGACAACCACAATCTCCAAAGATTTTATTTTAGAAGATGGTGATGATGATGATTAAAACAAAAGTTAAGCTAACCAAAACAAATTTACCATTGCTTTCTCATTCTATTTGATACATTTCTGATTGATATGTTTCATCTTCTTTTGGATCTTTAGGTTTTATCTATTTTTTTTTCCTCCAGTTTTATTGAGATTGACACCAAGCATTGTGTAAATTTAAGATACATAATGATTTGATTTACATACATCATGAAGTGATCATCCCACTAAGTTTTGTATCCATTATCTCACATAGATACACAATTTTAAAAATAGAAAAAAAATTTTGTTCGTATTATGAGAACTCTTAGGATTTACTCTCTTAACTTACATATATAACTTATAGCAGGGTTGATTAGATTTATCATGTTTTACATTACATTCCTAATACATTCTTACGTTGTACTGGAAGTCTGTACTTTTTTATCTACCTTTACCCAATTCTGTATCCCAACCCCCCCAACTCTGATAACCAGAAATCTGATCTCTTTTTCTGTGTTGTTAGTTTTTAAAACATAGTAGATCTACAACACTATTTTAGTTCTTCTTACACATGACAGTGATTCAGTGTTTCTATATATTTCAAATTGATCAACACCTTAAGTCTAGTTACTATATATCACCATACAAAGATATTAAATAGCTATTGACTATATTCTAAGACTGACATCAAATAGTGTACTGCCTATGTTTTATACCAGACGTTTTGTGGTTTGAGGCCTTACATTTAAGTCTGTAATCAATTTTGAATTTATTTTTGTCCATGGTGTGAAAGAGCAGTACAGTTTAATTTTTTGCATATACCTGTCCAGCTTTCTCAGCACCATTTTTGAAAGAGGCTGCCTTTTCCCCATTGTATATTCTTGCCTCCTTTGTCATATGTTGGTTGCTCATGTAAGTATTGGTTCATTTCTGGACTCTTCATTCTGTTGCATTGTCTGTGTGTCTCAGTTTTTTTGTCAGAACCATACTCTTTTGATTACTGTAGCTTTGCAGTATAGTTTGAAATCAGGGCACATGATACCTCCAGCTTGTTCTTCTTCCTGAAGATTGTTTTGGCTATTTGGGGCCTTTTTGTATTTCCATAAAAATTTTTAAAATAGTCTGTTCTAGTTCAGTGAAAAATGTGATTGTTATTTTGATAGGGATGATATTGAATCTGTAGATTGCCTTGGGTAGTATGATCATTTTAATAATATTACTTCTATCAATTCATGAACACGTTATACCTTTCCATCTGTTTGTGTCTTTAGTTTCTTTCTTCATTGTTTAATAATTTTCCAAGCACAGATCTTTTACATCCTTAGTTAGATTTATCTCTAAGTATTTTGTTATTTTTGATGTGATTGTAAATGGGATTTTAGGATTTCCTATGTATAATATCATGTCATCTGCAAACAGTGACTCTTCCTTTCCAAGTTGGATTCCTTTTTTTTTTCCTTGTTTGATTGCTGTGGCTAGGACTCCCAATACTATGTTGAATAAGAGTGGTGAGAGTTGGCACACTTAACTTCTTCCTAATCTTAGAGGAAATGCTTTCAGCTTTTCACTTTTAAGTATTATGCTAACTGAGGGCATATCATATATGGTCTTTATTATTTTGAGGTATGTTCCTTCTATACCCACTTTGTTGAGAGTTTTTATCATAAATGAATGTTGAATTTTTTCAAAGCCTTTTTTCTATCTCTATTGAAATGATCATATGATTTTTATTCTTTAGTTTGTTAATGTGGTGTCTCACATTGTTTGCTTTGCATATATCTAAACATTCTTGCATCCCTGGGATGAATCCTTCTTGATCATTGTGTATGACCCTTTTAATGTATCATGAATTTCTTTTGCTGTTATTTTGTTGAAGATTTGTGCATCTATCTTCTTCAGTAATACTGACCTATAATTTTATTTTTTGTGTGTTATCTTTTTGTCTGTTTTGATATCAGGGTGAGGCTGACTACATAGAATGGGTTCTGAAGCATTCCTTCTGCAGTTTTTTGGGGACTAGTTTGAGAAAGATAGGTGTTAATTCTTCTCTAAATAATTAGTAGAATTCACCTGTGGAGCCATCTGGTCCTAGACTTTGGTTTGTTGGAGTTGTTTTATCAGTGATTCTGTCATTACTAGCAATTGGTCTTATCATAGTCTCTATTTCTTCCTGTTTCAGTCTTGGGAGATTGTTAGTTTCTGGGAATTTGTCGATTTCTTCTAGGCTGTCCATTTTATTGGTGTATAGTTATTTGTTGTAATTTCTTATGATTCCTTGTATTTTCTATTTTTTTTAAACTTCTTCCTTTTCATTTCTGATTTTATTGATTTGGACTTTATTTTTTTTTCTAGATGAGTCTGGCTAAGGGTTTATCAATTTTGTTTATTGTTTCAAAGAACCAGCTCAGTTTCATTGATATTTTTAATTATTTTTAAGTCTCTATTTCATTTATTTCTTTCATGACCTTTATGATTTCTTTCCTTCTACTATCTTGGGGTTTTGTTTGGTCTTCATTTTCTAGTTCCTTTAGGTGTAAGGTTAGGTTGCTTATTTGAGATTTTTCTTGTTTCCTGAGGTAGGTTTGCATGGCTACAAACTTCCCTCTTAGCACTGTTTTGCTGTAGTCCATAGGCATTTAATTGTTGTGTTTTCATTTTCATTTGTCTCCAGCAATTTATTTCTTCTTGATTTATTTTCAGTTATCCATTGGTTATTTAGTAGGATATTATTTAGCCTCCACATGGGGTGGGCGGTTGCATGGCTCAGATTACTGGATTTAGTTTTGGCTTGTTGGTGGGTTGGGACAGTTCCTTACACAGCTCACTGTAGTGTCTGGTTTATCCTAAAGTTCTTGCTCACCCACTGGTGGGTGTGGCTGGATCTTGGGTTGCCGGCTGAGTGGTCCAAGGTGTCTTAGAGCTGGTGGTAACCTGTTGGTGGTTGAGGTCAGGGACCAGGAGGTCTCAAGGCTGGTGTAAGCCTGCTGGTGGGTGGGGCCAGGGCCCAAGGGTTCCCAGGGATAATGCTGGCTCACTGGTAGGGAGTCTCGGGTCCTAGGATCTCTGACTGCAGGACTCTGGAGATTCTGGAGCTGGTTTCAGTCCACTGGTAAACAGGGCTATTTCCTAGTATGGCTGGTGGTGGTGTCTCTGGTGAGTGGGTGTGGATTCCAGGACCACTGCCTGAGCAACCCAAGGTGACCAAAAGCTTTTGTTGGTCTATTGGTGGGCAGGACAAGGGCCAGGGAATTCCAAGGATGGTGCCAGGCTGTTGGTGGATTGGGTGCATTTTAACATGGCAGGACTATTTTCTGCCCTCTAGTGGATGAGGTGGATTCTGGAGCTAGTGTTGGCCCACTGCTGGGCCATGTCCTGGGGTCTCTGGCTGCAGAGTCCAAGGGTCCCAGAGCTGGTTTTGGCCTGCCGGTGAGAGGGAATGAGGCCCAGGGGTCCTGGGGCTGGCATCTGCCCACTGGTGAGTGAGGCTGGTCCCAGGGCTAGTGCCAGTCCATTGGTGGGTGAAACTGGGTCCCAGAGTCTCTGGCTGAAGGGCCCTGGAATTCCTGGGGCCAGTGTCAACGCATTAGTGTACAAGGCCAAGTCCTGGGCCTTCCGGTGTACAGGGCAGAGTCCTGGGCTGGCTGTGGGCTCAGGCAGTCTTAAGGTAGCTGGCTTGCTTGTGGGTGGGGCTTTGTCTCCACATAGCTAGTTTGTTGATCTGAGGCATCCCAGTACTGGAGCCTAAAGGCTGATGGGCAGAGTCAGGTGCCAGGACCAATAAGCTAAAGGGAGGATTCAAAATGGTGCTTGCTAAAACCACATCAAAAAAAAAGAAAAAAGAAAAGGAAGGAAGGAAGGAAGGAAGGAAGAAGGAAGGAAGGAAGGAAGGAAGGAAGGAAGGAAAGAAAGAAAGAAAGAAGGAAAGAAAGAAGGAAAGAAAGAAAAGAAAGAAAGAAAAGAAAGAAAGAAAAGAAAAGAAAGAAAGAAAGAAAGAAAGAAAGAAAGAAAGAAAGAAAGAAAGAAAGAAAGAATTTAAGAATAAAAGCTGACCAAGGAGGTGAAAGACCAAGGGAGGCTGAGAACTATAAAACATTGATAAAGGAAAATCTTAGTTCATTGGCATTTAAACTGTCTATAACAACAACATCCATATCAGGAGGCAGTTGTGAATATTAAATAAGGCATATTTTCACATTACTAAATTATCATATTAAAAGTTTTAATATTATTTTTCTCATTATTAAAATCATTGTCAACAGTCAAATATTGGTAATGATCAATGTTAGAATGTAAGCACCTATGTATAACATTGCGTTTTACATTACACACAGCGGAGAAGTAACTACTCGATGTCCGTTTTTATTGTAAAACTTGTATCAGTGAGTATTTTGAAATTGGAGTTAATTTTTCAAGTTCAGACTTATAAAACACACCTGCTATAAGTAGATCTTTTAAAATTTAGTGTAGGTTTCAGAGAATAAGACAAGTACAATATCTTTGAATTTTAAAACAGCAAATGACCTTTGTTTAACATCTTGTCTAAGGATTTTTGCGTGTAGGCATCAAGACCCATTGAGAATAAGGTTGTCTTTTTATTAATTTATTTATACAGATTTTTGAGGAAAGTTTTTTTTTTTTCGAGTTTGCTTGAGTTAACCTTCTTGTCAAAGCTGCAACACACAAACACTTCAAAACCTAACTTTTTTGACCCATAATCTCCTTTTCTCAGAGCAGTCAAAATAGAATAATAGCCACCGATTTGAAATCCAACACTTGTAATTAGTCCATTATCCATTCTGGGTTATTATCTGTCAGTCTGTGAATGTTCACTTTTGTTTGGTGGGCAGCCTGTGTATTTTCACCTTATTTTTGGGTGCGGAGGGGTTAACGTGGGGCTTTATTAAGTAAAGATGTTACAGAAAAACAAACAACATAAAATAAGTTAGTATTTGAAGAGACTCTAGAAATCCCCAAGTTTTTTCTCTTTGTTTTTGGAATGAAGAACATATGTAACAAATTTTTATCATAATATAGATTCTCATTTTTAATATATATTCATTCTAGTTGCTGTACAATGCTTAAATCTAAAACTTCAGGAATTAAAAGAATTTTAAAGATAGGATATTTATAATAATGATAGTAATAACACTTGAAAGACATATCTATATTGATCCAGATAATTTGAAATCACTATTTATTATATTGTTTCAGTGTACAATTTTGAGGGGAAATTACCTCTTGCTGTTTTCACACCTTACAGATACACATTTATTTGGATAAGAAGATGGAATAGATTACAGAAACTAACTTTGTGGGAAGGTAAAAATATGAATGAGCTGAATTATTAATGTAACATTTCTATTGTACTGTATTTCTGTCCTTCAAAATACATTTGTTAGCATGCCCATTCTTCTGATGTTCATTCTTGATAATGTCTGCAAAGTAAAACTGTATATTTAAGAAATAAGAAGAAGTTTTACCTTTTACTTGTCTGTATTTTATTCTCTTTGTAAAGTAGGGCAAAAGAGGCAAGATGAAAAGGTATTATAATGCTGAGTGGCAGAATTTGGCACAATAGCTCTCAAGTGTGTAATACAGCCTGCAGGGAGACTAAATGCATTAGGATGTATTTATGTTGACAAAGGAGTCACTCTCTGTAGTGTTTAGAAGAAGGATTCTGCCATGACCCACATAACAAATTACTGTTGTCTGACCTCGTTGGAACAAGAATCTAGCGAAGTTCACAACCGGTGGAGCTGATGTAGTAGAGGTTCCTTTACCACAGCACTCCTGGAGGGCCATAATCATACCACCCCTCATTTCCTACACCGCTAAAACATTTGATAAAGAGTCTTATCACTTTGATCCCAGAGCTCTTTTACTAGGAGACAGAAAAGGAGAAGTTGTGTTACTAGAATGGCATGTTATTTTCTGAGAGTTTAGATTACCAAATGGAAGAAAGAGCTCACACAAATTGAAATAAAATCTCGTGTTCATGTCGCAGCACATTCAGCCAGCAGAGTTCATTAAGTAGAAAGGGATTTTGTTTTTCCTTCTCACTTCGTATTCTGTTATCCTTCCCACTTTGTATAGCTACACAGCCAGTTACTAAAGGGCCTTCCCCTTCAGTCATCTCACTTTCACTTAAAGCATACCTTTTATTAAAAACATGGTCTTTTTTTTAATGAAAAGGAGACAAATATGGTTTGTTTCATAATGTATTGCTATTTCTTATGGATTACATTTGTCTTAAAGCAGCAGTGGTTTTCTCACCATATACATATCTTCTATGGACGTACTTTCTGTTAATATTCATTAGGAATTTATTTAGTGAGCGTTTTTATGTGCTTAATTGTCTTAGAGCAGAGATATTGGAAATGACTTCTCAAATATTTCCAGGGTTAGAAACAATTTAGTTCTAACAATTTGTTTTAAAAATAATATAGACATTTAAAGTTTTATTCAAATTAACCTCAACTCTGCGAAATAATTTTTTCCAAAATGAAAACATAAGAACTTTTAATCCTCATGAAGTATTTCCCGTCACTACAGCTGAGCAGGCAATTCTATATTCACTTAGAATAACTAAAGTCATCTTTGGAAATTTTTCTAATAGCCAATAAAGAACCAAATCTTACACACCAACAGACAGCTTAAAAGCTAAGCTCTCTAATTGTTGTTCTTAATATTCCATTTAATATTTTATTGCTAAATGCAGTCAGGAGGAAAGCACTGGTTTATAATTTTCATTTTGAATCTGTTTTGTGGATTTTATTCTTGCTGAATTCATTTTGCAAGAAAGCTGTTTCATGCACTTTGTCCCACATGCCATAAATTAAATAACAATGTTGGAAATCTAGACTGATTAGTAGTCCTGGGGGTTATTCAAGGCTAAAACTCTGACATCTGAAATCTCCTTCTCACCATTATAACACCTTCAATGAAATGGCTGAAAATATTGCAGTCTGGGATTACTGATAATATTTGATAGGTGAGAAGATTTTAAAAGGCTGTATTTGTATTTCCAAAATATTTTAGAAAAAGTTTCCATTTATATTTAGATTTCGGATGTAGATGCCCCACTCATCTTTAAATTTACAGTGCAATGTGGACTAACAAAATAAAATTCAGAATATGGAGAAAAGGTGAGAAAATTAAGTGGCAATGGATATCAACTTCAATCAAGTTAGAGAAATGTACCCGTTATTTACTGAATTGTGTTCCCCTACAATTTGTACATTGAAGCCTTAACTCCCAATGTGACTGTATTTGGAGGTAGTATTTTAAGGATATAGTTAAGGCTAAATGAGATAATAAGGTTGGGGTCAAAGTCCAATCAGACTGATGTCCTTATAAGAAGAGAGAGACCAGAAAGATGTATACACACACACACAAACGACATGTAAGGACACAAAGAGAAAGTGGGCATCTGCAAGACACAGAGAGAAGGTCTTGGACTTCCAGCCTCTAGAGATGTGAGAAAATAATTTTTTTTTTTTTTTTAGATTACACAGTCTGTGGCATTTTGTTACAATAGCCAAAGTATAATAATGCAATACCCTAGCAAATCAGAAAAATCGATGAATACTTTCCATAAAGATTGTTTTTAATTTACTGAAGAACATGCATATCAAAACAAATTTCAACCTGTCTCAGATAGTACATTTCAGAACTTTTCATTAAATTTTAATAAAAAGTGTACTACTATATAAGACATGTTTACCTTACATAATTTTCCTGGCATTGTAATCATAAGTATGCTAGGTCAAAAAACAATAAAAAGCACTGACATTTTAAAAAATGTTAGGAAACAATATGCTTCCGTCACTTTTTTGTGTGTCTCTAAAAAATACGTTACTACTTGCTATATACTTAGCTTTTAATTAAAAAGTGACTAGCAACTTGCCTGCCTATCCACAGCCTTCAAACTTGATTTTATTTACTCCCCACTAAACCAAGCAAATCAGGGAAGACCCAAGTCTTAATAACTTAAAACATTCAAGAAAATGGAAAAAAAGAAAAAAATTTTTTTTTGGTCAGTGATTCTATCTATTCCTATTCTATCTATTCCTATTCTGCTGGGTAAGAACATGATTAATGAAACTGAACATTTGTGAACATGAATGAAGAAACTTGAGTATGAAATACCATGTGCTCTAGGGGACAGAGAAAATATGGAAAGAGCCTGGCCCTAGATGGTATTATTGAGTGGCTGGAGTAACCAACTCTGAAGCTATTTGACCTTTGGATTCGACATGCATGAAAGAAACACAATCCTGAACTTTTAGCAGTTTTTACTTATTTTTTTCTGTCGTTTATATACAAACTATCCCAGTAATAATAGCTTGAATATATTCAAAATTTACTCTGTGGTAGTACTGGGCTAAGTCCTTTGGATGCATTACCTTAGTTAGTCAACCCAAAATACCTGTAAAATACAAAGTATTTTAGTCTCTATTTTATAAATAAGGAATAAGGAAACTAAAGTTCACAAAGTTAATAAATATGACCTAGGTAAACATGTAGTTTAAACTCAAGTAGGTTTGTTTGGCCCTGGAGTTCCACATTTAACTTTATTTTTTAATTTATTCTCCGTATTTCCTTCATTATTTGTCACATGAGCCATAGTTTGGTTTCTATACCAGCTACTGTTTATAAATGATTACACTCAATTCAGTCTCACCACATTTTGTTTTGATAATTTATGCATGTAAGTTGTGTGGAAAAAGAATAAAACCTGTCTTCACGCCAGAGGATGGTTAAAACTGAGGTGACTGAATAGACAAAATATAGAATGGTATAAGCTAGTGAGTATTTTTATGAAATGGTCCAATTATATGCAAAATGTGACATGTGCCTAGAGGTGAGAAAGATTAATTCTGATTTTGATGGGTATAAAAGATTAGATAGAAATGGAAGTATTTTATGCTAGTATTAAAGGAATATTTAAATTTTCAAAAGGTGAATTAGAATTTCACTTTCTGGTAAAGATAAAATGACAAGAACTAGATTTATCCTCTAACCAAAAACAACTAAAAAATGGGGAAAATATATGAAAAAGAAAATGCCTAATATATTGAAATAAGACAGTGAAGGATAGCTATTCCCGAGAGACCAGAAACAAATAAAATGAACTCTAGAAATGCCCCCAACTTACCGACTAGAGATATTTTTTAGGATGCAGAGCAAGGAATGAAAGCCAGCAGAGCCCAGAAATCTCCCTAAGGTGATGGGATGGGGCTAGAAGACCATGGAAACCAAGTAAACAGAGCACCAGAGAGGAGAGAGGCACAGACTTCAGAGATCTGCAGAGGGTATTTTGAATATTTTTCATGTATTTAGGGGAATGTGATCAGAACATGCATTTGTGAAAACTCTTTAAGGCAAGGAAAAGAATCAAGTAAAATGATTACTGAGTATAATTCCTAGAATACCAAGAAAGCTGGGAACAGTGTCAACAGCTGGAATGGAAAACTTCATAGTTCAGGGAGCATCAGACTACTAAAAAGGGCCTTGCCTAAGTATTGCAGAAATTTAGTCCTACATAAAATAAAGCTCTGGGTCTGACTGATGGATCTTAAAATCAAGACTCAGAGGATCTAATTATTTCACATTAGCCTATCCAAGTACTGGAAAAAAAATCTCAGGAATATTTGTAGAAATGTAAAAATATCAATACACAGTAAAGTTAAATTTCACAGCCATCTAATAACAATTAGCAGACATAACAATCAGGCAAGAAAAAAAATAAAAGGATCCAGTTGGAAAAGAAGAGGTAAAATTGTCACTATATGCAGCTGATATGATGCTATATGTAGAAAACCCTAGAGAGTCCACACAAAAACTACTAGAGCTGATAAAAGAATTCAGCAAGGTAGCAGGATACAAGATTAACACACAGAAATCAGTTGATTTCTTTACACTAACAGTGAGCTATCAGGGGGAAAAAATAAAGAAACAATCCCTTTTACAATCACATCCAGAAACATAAAATACTTAGGAATAATTCTGACCAAGGAGATGAAAGACTTATACATGGAGAACTATAAAATATTGATTAAGCAAATTAAAGATGACTTAAAGAAATGGAAAGATACCCCAAGCATTTGGATTGAAACAATTACTATTGTTAAAATGGCCATACAAGCCAAAGCAATCTACAGATTTAATGTGATTCCTATCAAATTACCCAGAACATTTTTCACAGAACTAGAACAAATAACCATAAAATTTATATGGAATCACAAAAGACCCAGAATTGCGAAAGTGGTACTGAAGAAAAAGAACAAAGCTGGAGGAATAACTCTCCCACACTTCAGACAATTCTAAAGAGCTACAGTAATCAAAACAGACTGGTATTGGTACAAAAACAGACATATGGGTCAATGAACAGAAAAGAGAGCCCAGAAATAAACCCACAGACTTAAGGTCAAATAATCTTCAACATAGGAGTTAAGAATTTATGGAATAAAAACAGTCTCTTCAGCAAATGGTGTTGGAAAACAGTGGACAGCTGCATGTAAATCATTGAAGTTAGAACACTCCCTCACATCATACACAAAAATAAACTCAAAATGGCTTAAAGACTTAAATATAAGACAAGACACAATGAACGTCCCAGAAGTAAATATAAGCAAAACATTCTCTGACATAAATCAGACTAATGTTGTCCTAGAGCAATCTAAAAAGGCAATAGAAACAAAAGCAAAATAAACAAATGGGACCAAATTAACTTATAAGCTTTCACACAGCAAAGGAAATCATAAGTAAAACGAAAAGACAACCTATGGAATGGGAGAAAATATTTGCAAAAGATGAGGATGACAAGGGCTTAATTTCCAGAATATATGAACAGCTCATGCAATCTAATAATAATAAAAAAATAAATAAACAAGCCTATCTAAAAATGGGCAGAAGACGTAAACAAGCAGTTCTCCAGTGAAGACATAAAAATGGCCAATAGGCACATGAAAAAATGCTCAATATCACTAATTATCAGAGAAATGCAAATCAGAAGTACAGTGAGGTATCACCTCACACCAGTCAGAATGGCCCTCATTAAAATGTCCACAAAGGATAAATTCTGGAGAGGGTGTAGAGAAAAGGGGACCTTCCTACACTGTTGGTGAGAATGCAGTTTGGTGCAGTTATTGTGGAAAACAGTATGAGATTTCTCAAAAAACTAAAAGTAGACTTACCATATGATCCAGCAACCCTATTCCTGGGCATATATCTGGAGGGAACTCTAGTTTGAAATATACATTCACTGCAATGTTTATAGCAGTAATATTTACAATAGCCAAGACATAGAAACAACCTAAATGGCCATCAATAGATGACTGGATAAAGAAGCTGTGGTATATTTATACAATGGAATACTAGTCAGCCATAAAAAGGAATAAAATAATGCCATTTGCAGCAACATGGAAGGACCTGGAGATTGTCATTCTAAGTGAAGTAAGCCACAAAAAAAGAAGACACAAATAAACTTGTCTATGAAACAGAAATAGCCTCACAGACATAGTAAACAAACTTACAGTTTTCAGGGGGGAAGGGGATAGTAAGGGATAAATTGGGAGTTTGAGATTTACAGATACTAACTGCTATAAATAAAATAGATAAATTACTGTTTTATACTGTATAGCACAGGGAACTATAGTCAATATCTTGTAGTATCCTATAATGAAAAAGAATATGAAAAGGAATATATGTATATATATGTATGACTGAAATATTATGCTGATAACCAGAAATGGATACAACATTGTTAACTGACTATATTTCAGTAAAAAAATAAAAAAGCCAAGTTTTTTCCTCTTAGAACTTTCATAATACAGCCTCATTACACATCCCTTTGTCTGTCTGCCAATGGAATCTAATCTCCCTGGGGCCCCAACTTCTATGTCTTGATATACCTACCAATTTCAACAAGACTATGCTCCTTCCTCAGAGATCTTAGGTCCAATTTCACAAATATTGAGCTACGACTTTATAATAGACATTGTTCTAAGTTCCTGGTATAGATAAATTAGTAAAACAAATAAACAAAAGAACACCAAAATTAACATCTTGATCATATTTACATTTTAGAAAGAGAGGACTGACAATGCATCATAGATATAGAAAATAAGTGAATTATGTAGCATTTTAAAAGACAGTACATTTTATGAGCAGAAAAAGAAGAGAGAGACCAAGCATTGAATTGCATTGGGAGAGCAAAAATTTTGGATGGGTGGAGCAATTGGTACTTGCAATTATAAATAAAATGGTATAATTAGGTTTCATGGTAATGCAATTCTTTAGCAAAGGCTTGAAGAAATAAAGAAGTTACTAGCATCATATCTCTGAAAATATTTTTGCCCACAAAGAGAGCAGCCAGTGTAAATATCCTAAGATGGACAGTGTATTTCATGTGACAAAACACAAAAAATTACATTATTATATTTTCAATTATTGGGGTGAAAAGCTTCATGAAAATGGGCAAAATAATATATTCATTTTCTCTGAACATTTTATTCTTTACCATAATAGACTGCACAAAGTTAGCCAATGAAATTAACTGAAAAAGAGAATGAATTAAAAATAGACATGATATTAGAATTTTGAGTGTTAATTATAGAGTACTCACATTACTTAAATGAACATGAGGGTAATGTGAAAATGATATCCTTCACATAGAATATGTATTATATGTATTGTATTAATTGTATATTCTATAATAAACATATTTCTAATATATTTGTCTCTAACATGTTTAGCTTGAATATACTAATCTATAAAATGTAAATAAAATATAAGTGCCTACGTGTAGAAGAGTCATTCAAAAGTTACAATAAATGCGAAAATTGTGATATATAATTTTCTCTCTTTTGAAGTAAAATGATGCAGCAAATAGATACATAATTTCTTTAGAATGCTTGAAAAAATAACTATATGACATAAAATATCCCTAAGAAGACATAAATTTTGGAAATTACCCCATAAAATAAGGTTAAGGAAAAGTTAAAAAGAAACAAAATAAATTAAAAATGTAATCTTTAAAATAATATAGATACTTTCTGGTTCAGTGCTGCCAATCCTAAATAAACAAATACCAAAGAATATAAAAATAAAAGGATCATTGAACTGCCTGACATAACACTATTAAAATCCTGATAGTAAAACTGGAAAAGGCTAGTAAAAAATAATAAAATATTATTAAAATTCTAAGTCATATGTTAGCAAAACACTGAAATATGATTTATCATTTTGGTAGATGGTAGCAATTCTATACCACTCCTTCTAGTCACTCTCTTTGAAACGTGATTTTCAAGCCCCTATCTTCAAAGTATGGAGTCCATTCTTTTATCTCGTGAATCTAGCCTATTATTGTGACTTACTTTGACTAATAGAACATGGTGGAAATAATGAGATAGTTCCAAAGCAAGGCCTCTAAAGCCCAACATACTTCCAGTCTCTCTGTGGAATCCTGTCTCCACCCTGAGTAAAGGCAGATTAGCTTGCTAGAGGATACAAGATAACGTAAAATACATCTAAATCAACCTGATTGTCCAAGCAAAAATCTACACATGTGAGAAGGTTCATATCACATCAGAAAAGTCACATATTTGACCTACCAGTAAGCACAGGCACATAAGGTCAAATTTAACTTAGCCCAGCTCGGATCAAAAGAACCCAACTAACCCATAGACTTATGGGCAGTAAACCAAAACGGTTGTGATAACTAATCTATGTTTTATATGGAAAAGATTAGTTGTTTTATTTCTGACTTTAAAAAAGTTTTAGAATAAAGAAAATTAATATAAGTAACTTATTCCAGGTATCTTTATTTTAGGACAATACAAATACAAAGATGTAGGGAATATTTTAAATAATCACATTTTACTATTTATTAGGATACTTCTTGATCCTGTTAAGTTCATTTCTATAAATTACCTTAATATATCTTATGACTTCTGATTCTATCCATAAAGTACCTGATGTTAGTCGTGATTAGCTGTTGAAATAATGACTGATTTAAATGTATAATATAGACAGTTCTATAAGTCAATAACAATGTTTAGTAAGTATGTAGATATTTATACAATGAGTGAATATCAAGGTAAAACTTGAAATGATGAGGATGATTTTGGTAGAATATTCTGGTAAATAATTGAGACTTAGATTGAAGTATTACACTTTTCATTTCTCTCTGTTATATTAAAATGCAATTTACCACAAATGAAACATCTGTTTAGAAAATCAAAATGATATAAGTAATCAACTTCCTTTTGTGTACAACTTCTATCCAGCTGTATCACATTATAAAGCATTTTCATAAGGACCTGCTGACTATATGATGAATTGGTCTACCTAAACCTTTAAGGCAGATTTGTCTGCTTTTTTGCTGTTACTTCAAAAGATATTTAAACTAGGCATATTATTTGGAGAGGATTTACTACACTGAGCTAAGAATTCTAATTTTGTATAATATTACAAAGAAAGCACTTCTAGTCTACGGCAAATAATAGGACTTACATAATAGCTTGTCAAAGTTTAGGCTTGAAAAAAATGCTGAAACTTCAAGGAAAAAATTTTCAGAAGTAAAAATAAAGTTAAGATTGTATATTCCACCACAAATCAATGTAACTATATTCCCAGAACTTCCACTACGTCCATGGGGTTGAAGTTTTATTAACCACTGTCATTTTCTGTTCATCAAGGATTCATAAAACAACATATCACCTAAAGTAAATGTGACATTTTGTTATCGTGGGGTGTTTGACTGGGAAGCGTTTACCCATATTTTAATTCACTTGTTAAGTTTTTATGACAGGACAATAACTGGTTAATTTGGTGTTATTGTTGTAAATTGAGAGCTCCCTCTACAGATTGATTTAATTAATCCTTGGCAACCAGATTGCTTCCATTCATTTCATAAGTAAAACCTAACATTTATTATAAATTCACTTCATTTACATAGCATTTTAAATTATATTTTATTGTATTTTTAACACCAAGGTAGTGAATGATGTATCACTATAAAAAACTTAATGATGCAATAATTTATAAAGGATATCATTAAAATATACTGCTTAACTTCCTTCTCATTCACAACTAGGAAGGTCAAATCTTTATTTGTAGCTTTTCAAAATTGATTTTTCATAAATAAAAGGAATATTTGGGTGACAAATAATCATTCTAAAGGTAGAAAAGAAATGACCAAGCTGCCCTTCAGAAATATTTTTTTTAACAATTTACAGCCCAATTATAAATTTTGACAATAACTTTTTACCTGGTTTTGGTCTTTACTGGATATTTTTGATATATTAGCTCATTGAATAGATAACACTTTTGTTTCTTAACTAAGACTTTTTAAAATTCATCTGTGAATTGAGAGTTCCTATGTTTCTATCATTTGAAGATTATTTTTAAAAATAGGCTGTCTTTGTTTTTCATAAGTATGGAAACTATTATTTTATTTGAATATGTATGAGTAAAAATATTTCTAGCATTTTCTTCTAATCAGAAATAATTTTTAAAATATTGCTAATTTGTGTTTTATCATGTAAAATATTTATTATTGGTTTTGTTTGTTGTAATGCTGTCAAAAGGAGAGGACTTATATTAAGTCTTAGGTCTTATATCTTATTATAAGGAGTAATGTTTAATTTTGTTATATTTTTGTATTTCATACTTCAATTTGTTATTTGATTTTAAAATATGGAACACTATTGATTCTACTTTCTTCCTTAGTGGGTATTTCCTTAAAAATTAAATATGTCTTTTCAACTAGTTAACCAAAGCAAAATCTGCTGGGATATTATCATAACCTAAATGACTTGAGGAAAGATAATTTCCAAATCCAGTCCCCTCTTACCATCCTGTTCCAGGTAAGGGGAGGAGATAATACTGAGAAACATTGTGATGTTCATAGTGAGCACAGGCTCACTAAAACACTGAGACCTAATAATAAAACTGCAGAATGTTTCCCTTCCCTCACAACTCATTACTACCACATTACTAAGGGCCTATTTTACAGTAATTCCTTTTATCTAGTACATCATGTACAACCATCAAGAAAAAAAAATGCAAGACATAGCAAAAGGCAGAAAGCACAACTTGAAAAGACAAGTATTAGAACCATACATGGCAAGGGTGTCAGAATTATCAGAGCAGGGATTTAAAACAACAAAACAACTATGATTAATATGCTAACGGCTCTAATGGATAAAGTAGATGGCACGTGAGAGCACATGAGCAATGCAAACAGAGAAATAGATATTCTAAGAACCCTAAAGAAATTCTAGGGATGTAAAACACAGTAATGGTAATGAGGAATGCCTTTATAGGTTTATTAGTAGGCTGGACATGGGTGAGGAAAGAATCTCTAAGTAAAAGAATGCAGTTGTCCCTTGATATTCATGGGGGATTGGTTCTAGAACCCCCACAGATACCAAAATCTTCAGATGCTTGAGCCCCTTATATAAAATGGTGTAGTATTTGCATACAACCTATGCATACTCCTTATATACTTTAGATCATCTCTAGATTACTTATAGTAACTAATACAACATAAATGCTATGTAAATTGTTATGTAAGTAGTTTCTGGCACACAGCTGTATAGGTAGTTTCTGGCATACCGCAAATTCAAGTTTTGCTTCTTTGGAACTTTTTGGAATATCTTTAAAATATTTTTGATCTGCAGTAATTGAATCCAAAGATGTGCAAAGTGCAGATACAGAAGGCTAACTCTATGTGAGTATAATTTTTGAAAATCAAAAATCAAAGAAAATGAAGACTGAAAAAAAAAAAACCAGAACAGAATATCCAAGGACTGTGGGACAATTACAAAAGGTGTAGCATACACCATACACACAGTAGAAATGTCAGAAGGAGAAGAAAGAGAGAGGGAACAGAATGGGTATTTTGAAAAAATAATTACTGAGAATTTCTCCATATTAATGAATGTCAGACTCCAAAATACAGATCCAAGAAGATGAGACAACACTAAGCAGAATAATTGAACAAAAAACTCCATGAACTTCAGTATAGCATTTTCAAATTATGGAAAATAAAGATAAAGAAAAAAAATCTTGAAGAAACCAGTGGAAAATATACCCTAATTACATAGAAGCAAAGATTAAGAATTACATCTGACTTCTCTTCAGAAGCCATGCTTAGGAGATAACCTTGGGTATGGTGGTGCCTTTTTCGATACAATACCCAGGCATAATATATGAAGGAACGAATTAATAAGATGGACTTCAATGAAATTAAAAATTTATTTTCTGTAAAAGACAGTATAAAGAAAATGAGACGATAAGTCATAGACTGGAAGAAAATATTTTCAAAAGACACATCTGTTAAAGGACTGTTATCCATAATACACAAATAAATTTAAAACTCAGCAATAAGAAAGTAAACAAAGTGGTACAGGTATTTTGGAAGACACTTTGGCAATTGCTTACAAAACTAAAATACTCTTACCATGCAATCCAGAAATTGCATTCTTTGGTTTTATGCAAAAGAGTTGAAAACTTATGTCCACTCAAAAACCTGAACACAGGTATTGATAGCAGCTTCATTCAGAATTGCCAAAACTTGGAAGCACTCACGTTGTCCATCAGTAGGTGAAGGAGTAAATAACATCCATACAATTGAGTGTTGTACAGTGCAAAAAAGAAATGAGCTATCAAGCCATGAAAAGAAATGGAAGAATCTTAAAAGCATCTTACTAAGTGAAAGAAGCCAAACTGAATGGTTACATACTATATGATTTCAACTGTATGGCATTCTGGAAAAGTCAAAACTATTGATATAATAAAAAAGGCCAGTGATTTTCCTGTAGGAAATGAAGATGGGTAGGCTGAGCACAGAAGACTTTTAGGGCAATGAAAATATTACATTTTCATTGATACTATAATGATGGGTATATGTCATTGTATATTTGTCAATACCCTTATAATATACAACAGTCAGAATGAGCCTAATCTAAATTATGATGTATCAATGTGAGTTTGTCCTTGGTTAAAAAATCAACCATTCTGGTGAGTGATGTTGATAATGGGGAGACTATACGTGTGTGCAAAGACAGGGAGTATATGGGAAATCTCTTTTCCTTCCTCTCAATAGTATTTTACTATTGCAACAGTATTGTAAAACTTATCTAAAAATATAAAGTTAAAAAAAAGAAAAAGAAAGAATGCTGACATTGTTAATAGTTACTATTCCTGGACCACCATCATGACTTCTAACAGCTTAGATGCATTTTGTTTATTTTGTGGCTTTACGTCAATGTAACTGTATATGTGTGACTTTGTGTAAGTCTTTACTTTCACGTGTAATTGTAAATCACTCACTCATTAACATATAGTATTTCATTTTGTGAATATAGCAAAATATCTCACTGTTGATGAACTTTTGGATTCTTTCCAAATTGTGTCTATTACATATATTGCCTCTCTAAGTATTCTAATACATGCATTTTGGTGAACATATGTATTCATATTCACTACAATTAGGTCTATAAGTAGGAGCAAAATTACTGGATGATATGTTCAACTAATTAAATGCCAAAAAGTTATCAAAGTGATTATATCAACTTATATTTCCAGGAGCAGTGTGTGCAAGTTGTAGTTAGTTCATATCCTTGTCAAAACTTACTAGGTTTAAATTAATTTTATAAAACTATTAGGTAAAAAAATATTGGGTAAAATTATTTTTACCATCCTTATGGTTATAGTGATAGCTGGTTATTTAATTCTTCTCAATTTGAAATGTGTTAAGCATCCCTCATGTTTGTTATTTAATATTCTCTAAAATATTGTATGGAGAAAATATAGACCCCATCCACTTCCAGTGTAGTTAGAATTGTCATATATGACTAATTTTTTTTTAAGTTTTGACTTTTTTTGTTCAGTGTTAAAGTGAAATGATCAATAACTGTAATTTTGTACTGAATGAAATGACAGATTAATTCTATTAACTCTATTTGAACAAGGTATTATTAATAACCATTATATTTCTGCAAGTAAATATACCACTGTAATGACAGACATTTACTCAGCATTAGAGTAGTGTATTAAATTACTTATTAACTCAATACAGAAATATCCAGAAAAATCAGCCCCTGCTGTGTTCTTCCCTTTCTACTTATTATTATCTTTACAAACCTTTTACCTATTAAAATCCTTCACCTCCATTAATGTAGAATAAAATGGGATGTATCACAGCTTCTTTTACCAACTTTTTCACTGTCATTTTTTATGTGTATAAAACAAATTAAAAATACCCATTTCCCTATTAAAGCCATACTTCAGAGGTATTGTGGGTTTGGTTGTAGAACACCACAATAAAGAAAATATCTCAATAAAGTGAGTCACAAGAAATTTTTGGTTTCTCAGTGCATATAAAAGTTATGTTTATACCGTATAAGTAGGCGGTAGCATCATGTCTAAAAATTTATCTATATACCTTAATTAGAAGACACTTTATTGCTAAAAAATGCTAGCCATCATCTGAGTCTCTACTGGGCTATACTCTTTTTGCAGTAGTAACATCAAAGATCACTGATCACAGATCACCATAACAAATATAATAATGGAAAAGTTTGAAATATTATGAGAATTACCAAAACGTGACACAGAGACACAACGTGAGCAAATGCTGTTGGAAAAATGGCACCATTAAATGTGCTTGACACAGGGTTGCTACAGACCTTCAATTTGTAAAAAATACAGTATCTGCAAAATACAATAAAGCAAAATGCAATAAAATTAGGGTATGCCTGTAGACTTACAATTTTGAGATTTGGAACCAAGCATTTATTTCCTTAATTTATTCTTTATTGTCTGATACTGAGTAGTTCCTTATTAATTACACTTATTCAAAAAATATTTATTAATTCAATTAACTAAACACTCTTTGAGTGTACGGTATTATGTCTGATTAAATTATAAAACGATGGATGAGATGTGGCCTCTACTCAGAGGAGTTAACAATTGCATTGCGCGCACACACACACATAAGAATAAGTAATTGTGATAAGATGTAGAGATTATTGGGGTAGGAAAAATATCAGAGGCTGAAAAGATTAAGGAGGAGAAGACTAAATATTGTTTCACAGTGGTGTTCTACTTTTGATGAGCTAGAGAGCTCATGCTTCATCATCTTTGTCTGTGTTTTGCTAAGAAAGTTACTTGTCTTGATTCCACAGACTTTCTCAAAAGTCTTGCCCTTGTCCTAAATATAGTAAAACTAAAGCTAGCTCGTATTGCTTGCATATTTTATAGACTCAAAAGCTCACATATGTAGCTTTTCTAAAGGCTTTCAAAAGTTTAATCTCACACTCAATTACAGTTATCAAGCCAAATTGGACCAGATTCAAAAATCTTTACTCCAGATAGATAAATAAGTTGAATACATAGTTAATTTAATAAGTGCACTATCTTCCAAATATAAGTCTTGGTTTTCCTGATAAACTCACTGAATGAAAGTCAAAATATTAAAATGCATGAGAATGTTTTATTTAAATAGTTATTTAAATAAGTAATGAATATTTTCTCTGCACTCATCTTGGAAATGCAGATATGCTTTGTCTGTTGTTAGTGTTACCAAATCTAAATGCAGCTTCCCAGAAAAGAATATTATTTTCAACCTAAACAAATCTTACCCTGATAATTGTTTAAATATCAGGGGTAATGACCCCAATAACCAAACCAACATAAAGATAATGGCCTTAAGAATGTATAACTTCTTTTTAATTTCTAAAAGGATCATAGAAAAAAGAAAAAAAGGAACCTCAACATCCAAGCTCTCTTTTGAAAACTTTGACAAATTTTCACACTATATATTTTTGAGAGTGCTTCAGGATAAAAATTGTGAAAATGACCTTTACTTTTTATGCTTTTATTTTCTTGATGTGCTAGCTTGGATCATCATTTTATGCACTATTTATACTTCTTTTTTATGGGAAAGCTGACCTTTACTGGAATTTAGATATGAACAGAATACAAATGTGCAAGCGTACTTCTTATGAGTTGGAAGAAAATCGAAGGAATGATAAACAGATAAGGAGAGTATCTGTGAAAGATGCCACACAATGTGTGTCTTTCAGGCTAGGATTTGTAAAAACCAATTACAGTTTTGTAGCTCTCTATATTGTTTTATCAGTTCTTTAAAATGAAAGAATACAAGGCAAGTACCAACATGAAATATTCCTTGAACAAATAACTCTTTAAATTGTGTTAAGCTTGTAATAAAATATAGTGATTATAAAAGTTTTCCTTAAAGTTATACTAACTTGAGATACGCTTGAAATACACAAAGTTTTAACTTCCCTTTTTTTGAAATATATCTTTATTATTAATTCTTAATAATGATCTCTGAGTTGACTTTGTACCAGTAACATAAAAGTTAGAGAACTTTAACTCTAGTTGAAGTTAAATGGTGAAGCACAATAATGACAAAATGACATTGATTTGTTGCATATTAAAATTGTTTTCCAAATTAAAAGTTATTCCGATCAAGAGACATTTAAATTAGTGGAGATCTTAGATTGACCTTCAAGTAAATTAAAATAGTAGATATAACTCTGAAACTGTGTTATTTCTATTGAAAACTAAAATGTTTCATTGATTGATAATAAAATTTAAATGAATTTACTGGGATGATTAAGGGATGCTTGAAAATCCTATCTACGATTGTCTCCGTAAAAAGTATTTACTATGTAGGCATAAACAGACTGAATGAAATTAAATTTCCTCGCTATAGTTTTTCAATGTGGTGAAAAATGCTATCTGTCTATCAAAATACATTCTGCTTCACTTTAATAGAAAGCATTTCACAGCTAAAGTGACACATGTTCATATGAATAAATTCACACCAGTGGAATGTGTGGGGAATCACACCTGTTGTAGGTCTGGGGACTAGGAAAACTGAGACCAGAATGACCTTGGCAATGATATGTAAAAGCTGGTTGAGAAACCAGCAGAGGATACAGCTCCCACGGACTTACCAGCCCAGATTTGCTAGGGGAGAAACAAATATTTATTGTGTTTAGTGATAATAATTCTTGGTATTTGTTACAGCTGTTCAGAGTACCCTAATATATATAACTAATTAACATAATAAATCTCTAGCTGACATAATCAGCGAAAAGAAAAAAATAATTTCTCTTCATCCAATTTCTAGACTATCTCAAGGAAAAGTACAACTTTTAAAAAATTATTTTTCCCTACAAAATTAGATTTTTACATTAATAGAAAAATGACATTGTATTGCCCAACAAGATGTAAGATGTTGGTAAAATCAAATGCCCTGAATATGTCTCATTGTGTTTGGTGATAGTAACAAAGAAGTAAATTTGAATTAATGTCTTTCATTTTGGAATCATTAATATCATTAATATTTCTTTTTTTTTAATTGTCTTCTCTTTCCCTAAATAAGTAAATGGAAAACTATAGTGAATTAAATGTGAATGGTTTCTTTTAGCTGTTTTCTCTAATCTCATTTTATTTTACACAAGTGACTGCCATGAATATTGTTGGCATCTCTCCAGTAAACTTGATTGATAAACAAATATAGTCATAGCAGTTACCTATGAGTAGAGTGATTGAGTGGTATTCACAGACCTAATTCATATATACTAGTTTTTTTTTTAAGAATCTTAGATTGTTTTAAACATCTGACTATTCCCATCAATAAATTAATGCACAATCTTGGAATTGATGAACATATATCACACAAAGATGGTATATACATACTACATAACACATACATATATATTGTATGCATACATATGTAGAATTCAAATATGTATGTACTTAATTTCATGATCTATATTTTATCATTTTGTCAATGTGTTCAGAATATGCATCTCAAGGAGTGGCTCTCATTCAAAGTTCTGGTTCTTTGACCTAGTGTGGCAGATATCAATACTTTCTCCACTTGATGCATTTTTTGTTTCTCTGCAATAATATTAGTCTTACTCAGTTATTTGTGCACATCTTTCCATTTAACAATTTTTTTGTGAGCATTATTGACTGAACAACTAGAAAAATTATTTCCTTTTTACAAAGAAAGGAGTATATTGGAAGAGCAAATATGGGGAAAAAAAATCAGACTTTATTCTCCACACAGTAACTTGAACCATCCTTTTAAAATGGCATTCAGACTATGTTGCTCTTTCGCTCAAAACTCTATGACTTACCATCTCACTCATAGTAAAATTAAAGTTTCTAGTAATAATGTATCTGCCACTACATGATCTGCACTATGCTAATCTTTGTTCCATTTGCTGTCTCTCCCCCTGTTGGTCAGTATGCATCAGCTGTAATCACATATGTTACCTGTGAGCTTTTGCATATTTCAGCCTTTCTGTTTAGAATGGCCTTCTCTAGATAGTTACATGACTGATTCCCTCACTTCTTTCATGTATTTGCTAACTGTGTTCTTACAGATGAGGGCTTCCTGGTCCATCATTACAGAAAGATCACTCATCTATTACTCTGCTTTATTTTATTTCCATTGCATATATCACCACCAAATATCTCACGCTATTTGATTATGTGTTTCATAAAAATTTAAGAATTTATTTAGTGATGTATCCCAGCTTTTCAAACTACATAATAATTCATAGAGACTTAATAAATATTTTATTGAAACTGTGAATGAAGGTAGGAGAAATATCAAGTATACAGTTGAGTACGTGTAATGGCAATATGGTGAAAAAAATTCAGGTTTGAGAGTCATAAGCATATAGCACTCCAAAACTACCAGCTCTTTTAGCCAAGCTGTCACCCTAGAATAGGACAAAGGAAGCCTGCAAGTTTATTAAACATGCCATACTAAAGAAATTTTTTTGCAGATAAGGTTATGGTGTGTTCATATCAGACATTTGCAAGGTTGATATCTTATGAACGTTATTCCTACTTATGCCAACTTAAAATTTAAATGTGTAGTTGCAATGCTTTTCTCAGTTACATAGACAAAAAAAATGAAGTTGATTTTGCAACTTATTGTTCAATTTAATTGTAATGTGAAATAAACTAAGAAAGTCTTGGAAAATGGCACAAGCTAACCTTATCAGGCACAGCCAGCTAGAAGTGCTGTGACATCATTTGCTTCTAGGCCTGTTCTAAGCTCTATGGTTGAAGATTAAGTTCAGGAATCTGAAAGACCTCCAGTCAACTCCTTGTTTTCTTTACTAGAGTTATGACTTTGGGGAAAAATATCTTTCAGCTATGAGTTTACTTTCTTATAACATGTTCATATTGTCTTTACTGAGCATAAGTCAACCAAACATTTATTTTCTTTAACATTGGCTTTAGTCTCATAACATAGCTATAACTTCATTGAATACTGTTTTTTTTCTATTTAAATTATTATATAACCTGTGTTATTTAATGAGAACACTGGCCCAAAACATTGAAATCTACCCAAGCTTCAGATTTCATCTTTAGAGCATATATAAATATATGCATATATATATTATTTGATTCCAGTGTAACTTTGTTGACAACTGTTAGGTATGAAGAAGATAAAATTAAATGCCATAAAAAACAATAATATATGACTGAAACAAAGTTGAATTTTTACTCATTGAAAGTTATTTTTATAAACCTGTGTAATAGACATAAACACTATTCATACTGAATATAAGCTCCATACATAAATTCATGCCTTTGAATTTACCCAAATAAACTATATGGCATTTTCTAGAAGTAGCTTTTAAGCATTTTTTGAAATTAAAAAGGGTTTGCAAATTTTAATTTGCAGTTATATGTGGAGACTTCTTTTAATTTCAATAAGCAGTTACTATGTAAGTGTATGAATTTATCTCTGATTTCAGTTGGCAGTTTGATAAAAACTGTCCCATTTAGAAAACTATCTTTATTTTTGTTTGTTTTTAGTGTTCGGGTTCTAGCTGAACTGTAGTTACATTTTTTTTCTTTTATCACCTGCACAATGACATTGTTCTCTTTAACTGATTTTCTGAAAATTGCTTTTTAAAAAGTTCACTACTTTCTTAAAAATTCTTTAAACCTTAAGACAACTAAGGAATTGTTGACATTGATCCCTCACTGTCTCAATGGAGTTCTTTCAAATCAAGTTAATCAAACAACCCTTGTTCAGAATCCTCCTCAAAGTGTAGTGAGTCAAAAAAGCACTGAATAACCAGACTTTAGTAAAGCTCACGTGTGGATGATTATTGCTATTGTCTCTATACTCCTAAATAGGTTTGAAGGTTGGTGAGATTAAGCCTTTAAGAACATTATGATAGATTAATGCATTTTCCATTACTTTACATGTATAATTTTAACAAAATCAAGGTATGGATGTTACTATAAAAGAAGCTATAGAATCATAATAATTGGAAAGAGAAGGAAATATGTGCTTCCTGAAGGAGAAAGGGGGTAGAGTAGAATGTAGAGCTGAATAAAATTGTAGATACTGACAGGCATATGCAGAATAAATAAACAAGGTTATACTGTACAGCACAGGGAAATGTATACAAGATCTTGTGGTAGCTCACAGCAAAAAAAAAAATGTGACAATTAATATATATATATGTTCATGTATAACTGGAAAATTGTGCTGTACACTGGAATTTCACACAACATTGTAAAATGACTATAACTCAATAAAAAATGTAAAAAAAATTGTTATTGAGAGTCACAGTTTTGCTCGTGTTTAACTGAAAGAAAACAAAATCCCCCCAAAATCTAATAAATGAAATTATGCTTCACTCTATTAAACTATAAATATTGCATTAAGTTAAACATTGTTAAAAGGAATCTTTTTAATGATGACCATGCTGACTGTTCTGAGGTGATCCCTTATTGTGGTTGTGATTTGCATTTTTTCTGATAATTAATGATATTGAGCATCTTCCCATGTGCCTGTTGACCATCTGTATGTCTTCATTGGAGAAATGTCCGTTTAGGTCTTCTGCCCATTTTTTGAATGGGCAGCTTGTGGGGTTTTTTGTTGTTATTATTGAGTTATATGAACTGTTTGTGTTTTCTGGAAATTAAGCCCATGTCAGTCTCATCGTTTGCAAATATTTTCTTCCAGTCTGTAGATTGTCTTTTCATTTTGTTTATGATTTTCTTTGTAATTTGCTGAAGCCACTATGGAAAAAAGTATGGAGATTTCTTTAAAAAAAAATCTTAAAAATAGAGTTACCATATGATTAAACAATCCCAGTCCTGGGCATATATCTGGAGAAAACTCTAATTTGAAAAGATGCATACACCCCAGTGTTCATAGCATCACTATTTACTATAGCCAAGACACAGAAGCAACCTAAATGTCCATCGACAGTTGATTGGATAAAGAAGTTGTGGTATACATACAATGGATTACTAATCAGACATTTAAAAAAGGATGAAATAATGCCATTTCACCAACATGGATAGACCTATAGATTATCATACTAAGTGAAGTAAGTCAGACAGAGAAAGACAAAAGTCATATGATATCACTTATATGTGGAATCTAAAAAAATGACACAAATAAACTTATTTACAAAACAGAAAGAGACTCACAGACATAGAAAACAAATTTATGATTTCCAAAGGGGAAAGGTGGAGGGGGGAGGGATAAATTAGGAGTTTGGAATTAGCAGATACAAACTATTAAATATAAAATGGATAAAAAACAAGATCCTATTGTATAGCACAGGGAACTACATGCATTAGCTTGTAATAACCTATAATGAAAAAGAATATGAAAAATAATACATATATATAAAACCAAATCACTGTGCTGTACACCAGAAAATAACACACCACTATAAATCATCTATACTTCAGTTTAAAAAAAAAAAAAGAGTAGTTAGGAGAGGTTGCTGTAGATTCTCATACCAGAAGACATGATGCCTGACAATATATGTGCTAAATGTCAAACTATAATTTATAAAAATAAACATGATCAATATAAAAAAAAAGAATTTTGGTTTGAATGTTCAACACTACCATTTCAAACCCTCTTTTTCTACTAATAAATTAAAACTTTATTTAGTATAGAGAGGTTAATACTTATAGCTTTTTTTATTGTATGCTATCTCAAAGTGCTTAATATTTTTTAATATTATTTCTCCTTAACTTCAGAATACTTCAAAGATATATAAATATTTCATACATTGCTCAGTCTTTCATTAGACTAAATTGTTCCTTGTGCAAAGATGGTAGACTTGCCACCACGTCTTAATATTTTAGTGATTTGTGTTAATCTGTGTTGATTTGGTCAAAAAATGCCAGCACTTGAGAGTCAATTGTTACTTATTGAAGATGTGTAGCTACAGTTAAAGATTTTTACAGAGTGCTAAAGATGGAGGTTTAGTGTAAGTATTATAGACTCATCCAAAATAAATACTCTAAACGTGTGTCTGTAACTAGCTAGCCATGGTTATGTTGGATGAACATGAAAACATCTGCTTAAAGCTAAATAAAAGTAAATGATAAACAAAATAATAAAGACCAAAATATAATGCTGGCATTCTTTGAAAGAAAACTACTAACATGTATGTTAGGGTCATATTGAAATATTATAGAAGGTGATACTTATATTTAGTCAGAAAAAAGCTTTGATTAAAACTATAATATTCATTTCTTGGGCTATGGTTAAATTGTGAAACATGGTGGCATAATTTTAAATGAAGGTCTTGGGACTCAGCAGCAGCAGAGAATTATTAATTGCAAACCTTTTGCTTTTCTACCCTGTCAATCAGCGCAAGTCACAAGTCAATCAGTTGATTAGCATAGGAATCAACATCAAAGAGAAAAATAATTTCTGCTTAGCTATAATAAAGCATATTTTATGTATGTATATGCATGACTGGGACATTGTACTATACACCAGATATTGACAAATTATAGCTGATGGTACTCCAATTGAAAAAAAAGCATATTTTTAGTGAAAAATAACTATCAAATCGTGCTTATCATGACCAAAATTCAATTTGAATATGCATGCTTACCACCAATTTAGTGATCCAGCATTTTGTTCATTTTTCAACTATTTATTCTATGAATATGCTTCCTCTTAACTATGTTCAATTTCTTCTGTGTCTTATAGCATTCTACCATGCTAAATGCCTTTCTAGTTTTCCTCAGTAAGTGACAACGATTAAAATGATGCATATCTATTTCCTAAATTAAAAAGCTGGAGAAATATCTTGTTCTACATAATACATACAATTTAAAATCTAGATAAAAATTTCATCACAAATATTTCTGTTGTTATTGTCATAGTTATTCCTGTCTTGAAAGAACAAGTGTATCCCCAGTATTATTCAGAATAAAATAGTTGAATTTTATTAGCTACTTTTTGTGTGATTTAAATTTTACAAATTTTTTCATACTTAATAAAGATGTCATCTATTTTTAGATCAGTATATGCAGATGTGAATCCCTTAAGCCTGCTGTATCTATCAATGTATATTTTAAACAGGCTACATTTTAAGTAAAATATATAAGATTTGTTTTATTATGCAACTGAATATAATTTTAATTCTCATTTTTATTTTGCATTAGTTTAATGAAAATGCTCTTAGATGAACTGGACACATTACTGCTAAAATCTTTAAGCTGAAATTTTTTACATATAGTAAAAGGAAATTCTTCATTTCAAATTTATATCCAATTTATTTGTGTATCATTTCTGATTTTTAAAAGCTGCAAATGATAGAATAAAATATTTTAAAATTCTACTATCCTTTAATGACCTCTTTTCTCTTTTAGTAATTTTCTTATAAATATAATACATTAATTTATTTTAAAATATTTTCAAAGTGATATATTGAAAATTAGAAAATTAAAATGCATGTGATAGTACTCAAAATTCTGTGTCTATTGAGTATAACTCATGGATATTTAATATAAAATATGACAAAATAGGTGATCAAATGTTGGTAGTTATAATTGGATAGTAAAACCAAAAAGGGGTTAATATTATGCACAATGCCTTTAATAGGCATATCTAACTAACTTATTCTAAATGTATTCAATTCATGAACTGTATATGGATGTACTCTTTCTGCTAGCAGTGCTGCTATAAGCCTCTATCTTGAAATATTTTGTCTACTCTTTTTCCATTTTCAAAATGCTATGTAAAGTTTAATAAGTCATTACACATCTCTCTAAATACAGACTATGAAATGCCTACCTAGTATATTCAGATTATAATCAGCCTCATATATGTGGTATTACACTGAAATCTACTAATGCCATAGACAGCGTACCTATGTCAAACTACTTAAACAAGCTAAACATATATGTACCAACCTTGATGCAAACTCTAATATAAATATCATAGAAGGATGCAGATTCACTTATTTGGCATGCTGAGTGCATGACTGTAAACCAAGTGCCATACTTTTCTATTAAAGATAAATTATGGTAAAAAAAAAAATTGGTATCAGTCCTTCACATTTTTTTCACAATAGTAACATAGCAACCAAAAAAAAAATAAAACCTGTAAGATACATTTATAATATTTTCAAACAAACTCTTTAAATGGAATATGTTAGAATATATGATTGATCATAATTTGAAAGATTCTAGTGAACAAGCCTAAAAGAGTTTGATCACTGAAGTTAATAATTATATCTTTTACATTTAATGTCAACTTTGCAGCTATTTCTAAATCTCAGTGGAAAATAGATGGCGTGAAATTGAAGGTTTTGTTTTTGTTTCTTCAGGTCCCTAAGTTATGGAAGTAGTAGCAGGAATGAGAGAAACAAGTCAATGATGTAGAAGAGGGGTCAGCAAACTTCTTCTCTGACAGACCAGATAACAAATAGTATTTGCAGACCACAAGGTCTCTGTCACAGTTGCTCAGCTCTACAGTTGTATCATGAAAAGACATAGATAGCATGTAAATAAATGTGTATGGTTGTTTTCCAATAAAACTTTGTTTACAGAAAGTGATAGTAGGCCATAATTTGCTGAACCCCCAGTATAATAGCAAGCATTCACAAAAAAAATAATAAATAATTATAATACGGAAAAGAGAAAAACAAAATTTGAATGCCGTAACTTTCTTCTGCTCACTGAAGCTTCCTGGCTGTCTTATCTTATAAATACTTAAATAACGCTTGCCAAAGCCCTGAATCCCTGGGATAAAGTCATGGTGTATGATCCATTTAATATATTGTTGCAGTCAGTTCGCTACTATTTTGTTGAGGGTTTTTGCATTTATGTTCATCACAGATATTACCTGTAATTTTTTTTTTTTTGTGCATGATATCTTTGTCTTCTTTTGGTATTAGGGTGATGGTGACTTCATAGAATGAGTTCAGAAGTGTTACTTCCTCTGGAATTTTTTGGAATAGTTTCAGAAAGATAGGTTTTAACTCTTCTTTAAATGTTTGATAGAATACACTTGCGAAGCCATCTAGTCCTAGACTTTTGTTTGCTGGGAGTTTTTTAATTACTGATTCAGTTACAGTTCTGGTAATAGGTCTGTTCATATTTTCTGTTTATTCGTGGTTCAGTCTTGGAGATTGTACCTTTCTAAGAATGTGTCCATTTCTCCTACTTTGTCCATTTTATTGGTATATTTTTGCTAGTAGTAGTCTCTTATAATCCTTTGTATTTCTGTGGTGTTGGTCATGACTTCTCTTTCATTTCTGATTTTATTGATTTGGGCCTTCTGCCTTTTTTTTCTTGTTGAGTTTGACTAAAAGTTTATTGATTTTGCTTATCTTTTCAAAGAACCAGATTTTTTTTTTTCAATTTTTAGAAACTTTATTTTCCGTCAACCTATTTTCATTTTAAGAGTTTGTGGAAAGAACAGCTTACGACCACTCTGTGGTTGTTGCAACCCATTCAATGGCCTGAGCAGTGGGAGCTGCAGACCAGTATTCAGTGGCAGGCTGAGTGCTCCAGTCTTCAGTAGGGTCCTGCTGAGTAGGCACAGAGGGCACCTGCACGCCTTCGGACCAGTCCGCCACCTCAGGCTGAGTAGCAGTGAACTCGGGAGCAGGAGCCGTCCATTCAACCCTGAAATCCTTCCTTGGTCACGGCCTTTTCAGCTGCAGCCTGCTCTTCCTTTTCAATATCTTCAGGATCTCTGTAGAAGCAGAGATCAGGCATGACGTCCCACGGGTGTTCCCGGGAGATGGTGCCGTGCGTGCACAAAACTTCCCGGGCCAGCGTCTACCACATCAGACCCTCTGAGTGAGCTCCCTTGTTGTTGCACGGGATGACAATGTCCACATAGCGCACAGGGGAGTCCGTGTTACACAGGGCAATGGTAGGCAGGTTAACGTAAGATGCCTCTGTGGGAGGCTGGTGATCAGCCGTGGGATCGGTAACCACCAGAAGTCTTGGCTCCCGGAAAGCTACCTGGATTTGGTTAGTGAAGGTTCCAGGCGTGAAGCGGCCAGCAATAGGCGTGGCTCCATTGGCAGCAGCAAACTTCAGCACAGCTCACTGGCCAGTATGCCTGGGGGATACGATACTGACATCAGCTGGGTTTTCAATGGCAACAATGGCCCGAGCTGCCAACAGAAGCCTCTCCCAGATTCTCTTCAGATTTATGATGTAGATGCCATCACTTTTCCTTTTGTAGATGTACTGCTCCATCTGGAAGTCAAGGTTGGTGCCACCTAAGTGGGTTCCTGCTGCAAGGAATTTGAGAACATCCTCCTCCTTCATTTGCAGGGCATCAAGGGCTCAGGACATTGTGAAAGTTTCCCTTTAAGTTACGATGGGAATCCAGAACAATGCCGTATGGACCCGTCTCTGGGTAGCGCGGAAAAGCTCAAAGAACCAGATTTTAGTTTCACTGACCTTTTCTATTCAGTTTTGTTTGTCTGAAAAGTCTGTGTTTTTCTTTTTTTCAAAAAAATTTAAATGAATATAGAATTCCAGAATTTTCCCTTCACCTTAAAGTTATTCCATTGTCTTCTGATAAACTGTCTGTAATTCTTTTATTTGATCTTCTGTATGCAGTATGTCTTATTTCTCGCTGTCTTCAAGATTGTAATTTTAATTTTCAGATGTTTGAAATGTGATATATCCAGGTATACATTTTATTTTGCTTGAAGTTTTCTCAGCTTTTGTATCTATGATTTGGAATCTGCTATTCATTTCAAAAAATTATCGACTCGTCTCTTTATTTCTCTTGTCCAATTCTTTCTCTGCTTCTCTTATGAGTTTCTAGTTACCCAAATGTATACCACTGTATTTTATATTGTTTCATACCTCTTGGATGCACTATGTTGTCTTCTTTGTGTGTGTGTGTTTTAATTTTTTTTTAATTTTGTCATTTCTATCAATCAATGTTTATATTCACTAATTATTTCCTCAGTTATGGTCTATGATGTGTCTTCTTAATAACCATTCTTTTTCCATCTGTTACTGTGTTTTTCATTTGTAACATTTATGTCAGATTCTTTTCTTATAATCTCTATTCTGAATTTCTGCTAAAAATATCCTTCATTATGCATGTTATTTATCTTTTTCACTAAAGCCTATGATCAGTTGTTTAAAATTTTCTGATTTTTCCAATCTGTTTTATATTGCATTCTGTTTCTGTTCATTGTTTTGTCTCTTGATAATAAGGTGATCAGTTCACCCTGGTTTGCTAGATCTTTGCCAGCTTTGGCTTTGAAAGTCCAGAATTTAGGGCAAATCATGGTTGGTTGCCCTACCCTACTTGACAGTGAGTTTTTCTTGCTTCTTTGTATAACTCATATTTTGTTGAAAGCCAGACAACTTGTGTAAGATAACAGGATACTGAGATAAATAGTTTAATGCTTTGAATGAGTACACCTTTAGTTTGTTATGACATTATTTGGAGGGCTAAGTCAAATCTAGTCCAGATTTTTTCTTGGTTTGGGTCTTGTTGTCATTATTAAACTCAGTTCTCCACAGGCTTTATATTCCTGCATTCTACTTTTAGTTTAGGACTGTGGCTACTTTGCCAGAATGTTTCCCTCAATTTCTGCTTCACCCTCAGTATTAATTCTTCCCTTTTCCATGAACCACTCAGAATTCCTCTTTCAATTTTCTTGCGCCTTTCCCAGCAGTAGACTACTGTTGTTTGTTGCTTAATACCTTACAACTTGGTGATAGGAAACTGGGATTGGATATGATCTCTACTGTGCTAATTCAATCTCCCTTTCCCCATCTGTTGTAGGTGTTCACCAGTGCTTATGGCATTGTAGCCCTGCCCCTAGCAGTTGAGGAATTCTGTTCTCTGGGGGAGACACAGCAGAAGGATCTGAGTGGGACACACATTTATTACCCATGGTGGCTTCTCTTTCTAGCCTCCAAGATTGTGCCAGGAGGAAAGATTTTTTCAGGACATTTTCCATGTATGCATTGCTTCTTGTGATGACCTGGTGACACATAAGTAAAAGAGACTATAACTGTGTGAAAGGTTTTTGCGTGTCTGTGGTTCCCCAGATTCTGTATTCTCAGAATACACTGTGTTCCAACATTAGCAATTTATTATTAATTTCAGCTAATTTTTTTTTTTTTTTTTTACTCATTTGTATAGAATCTGGAAGCATATGCCGCTGGTAAGCAAGTGCTCACATTCCATTTTTGGAGTCTTTGATTTTTTCATATGTTTAAATTAAGTTGGTTGCCCTAGGACCTTAGCTCATTGATGTGTTAAAGAAACTACAGCTCTAGAATATTTGCCATTATTGCACAAAGGGAACTGATGTTCTCTCCAGCATTCTGTATTTTAAATGCAAATTTTAATATCCTTTTAACCAGGGATATTTAACTAGGTAGTAAAACTCCTTCCAGTTTCTGGAAATAAGTTAACTTTATTTATTTGTTTATGTTTTGTGTACTTATTTTCATCCTATCTATCTACGGGCATACCTCAAAGGTATTCTGGGTTCATTTCCAGACCACCATAATACAGTGATTAAAGCAATAAAGCGAGACACAAGAAATTTTTTGTTTTTGGTTTCCCAACGCATATAAAAGTTCTGTTTCACTATACTGCAGTCTCTTAAGTGTGCAATAGCATTATGCCCAAATAATTTAAATATCTTAATTTAAAAAGACTTTTTTTGCTTAAAAAAGACTCATTAGAATCTGAAAATTCAGGGTTGCCACAAACCGTCAATATGTAAAAATGCAGGATCTGCAAAGCACAATAGAGGAAGTACAGTAAAATGAGATGTGCCTCTGTCTATCTATTTATCTGTTATCTATCATCATTAACCTATAGTCTATGATTAGAGTCCAAAAAGCTTTTTTTTGGGAATGTTTAGGGGCTCATACCAGATGCAATTTAAATACATTGTCAGATATTTACCTTTTCAAAGTATGTGCCATTTTATCTCAATTAGATCTAATAACACCACTATTGTTCTCACATAGGGCCAAAGAAAGTTACTTGGAATATTTAGTAATTGGTATGTGCTGCTATAATAGGATAGTCAAAAAGGAATGTGTGTTTGACCTAATTTTGAAAGGCAATGAGTGTCCTGGTCCATGTATGCATCTGTCTACATGTATATGTGTGTTTATGTGTCTGTGTGTATGTGCAACTCCCCTCCATTCCCTACCATCTTGTATTTTAATTAATCAGTATTAACAGCTTAAGTGAAGTATTACTGATTCTGTGCTTTTAAAAGCTAAATTCAGCTAAAAAAGTAACTTCAGGCATTCTAAATTTGTTTTCTCTGACTTTTAACAGATACAGTTAAGAATATCTTCCTATTTCAATTTATTGTATTTCAGAACAATCAAAGATATGCTTGTCTTGCCAACAATGTTATTTATTCCTACAATACAAGATAGATATTTTCACCTGAGTTTTCTATAATTTAACTAATAATTATGTCTTTAGATTTGCAAGTTTTGTATAGCTTTTCACATGACATATTAAGTTTTTTTTGTAGCCAGCTGCCTTTATTGAAAGTGAATTAAAGTGAATAAAGATAAATATGATGTTCACTGAACAATTAGACTGATTTAAATGTGCCCAGCTAGAGCCTGAAAAAATTGCAAATTAGAAGAATATTGCCTATGCATATTATTGTACATTTATATAGTCACTAGATTTCATTTTGAAGGATTCTACAACCAACATAAATAGAAATTGGGTTTTGCTAGATGTGCTATATAAATTTTAGGGTGAAGAATGGTTGAGAAGAGTTGAATTTCTCATGCTCCCAAGTTATGTCAACATATCATCACTAGTGTATGCAAGCTCCCTCACTTGCTTTCTTATTTTTTTATTCCCTTCTATGCCTACACTCCATATCTACTATTTCATACACCACATTTCTAATGCCTCTATTTTCACTTAATATTATGTTTTTAATATTCATGTGGAGTAAGTACTATTCATCTATTGCTCCTAACTGCTGATTTATGTTCATTCATTGATGATTTGTATTTATTCAATACACCACATTTTACCCCTCTACTCTCCCAACAATGAACACACAAATTGCTGTCAACTTCCTGCTATGACAAATAGTACTTAAATGAACAAACTGTATATGTATTCTTAATGATCAACCAATTTGACCTAATAGAATGTTCCACATAAGCGTAACAGAGTACACATTCTTATCAAGAGTATGTCGTACTTCAGCAAAATAGACTATGGCAGGAATGTAGGAGATATTGAGTAATTATTTTATTTATGCACATGAACACAGACACATATACGTGTGTGTATGTATAAGTGTGTGTGTATGTGCACACAAATAGCAAATCTGATAATTAGAGCACTAAAGCTGTTTTGGCCCCAAGCACATTATAAAATCCAGGTGTATTCATTTGTTAGGGTTGCCAAAAAAAATACTATAGATTGCATGGCTTAAACAATAGAAACTTACTTTCTCACAGTCCTGAAGCTAGAAGCTCAGGACCAATGTGCCTGTCGACTTGGTGTCTTCTGAGGCCTCTCTCTGAATGACCAGCTTCTCCCTATGTCTTGATATGGTCTTTTCTAATCTCCTCTTGTTATAAGGAGATCTCAACACTGACAGCAAATTTCATATCTTTTACATAATCTGAAAGAAAAATTCAACACCTCATGTAACTATGAACTAAGAAGAATATCTCCTTAACATGTATTGCAAAAAAAATATTGTTCTTCAACTTATAAAATATCCTGAAATATATAAAGCAATTATAGGCAAACTGATTTTATAAGAAAGATGATGATTATGAAAATATATAAAATATACATGATAAAAATGTGTTTGTACATGTCCACACATTTTACTCTTTATTTTATCTACATTACACACTTTTACATGTAATGAAATTATTTTCTATACCTTTTCACTACATTTTTTCTCAATGGAAAATGCATATAAAATTTAATATAATTTTTCACTAATCATGAGTTTGTTCTTTAATCAAATGTAAAATATATACATTTACTTCAAAATTTAGAAGACTTCAACTTTTCTAGCAGTTAGTTTCACTAGTTAAATTGTATTAATGTTAAATAAATACATTTTGTTTGTAGTTTAAATGTTTGCATAAATGTCTTAAATGCAATTTGTTTTTACTTTTCTCTTATCCATATCTCTCCAACAAGTCTGAGTGTTTTGTTAGACTGGAATTAATAATGATGTAAAAAGAATATTTTCCTTTGTGTTCAACAACAGTAAATTAAACATAATAATAGGTGATCATTTGAAAAACTACTCAGTATGTCTTGATGTATTTAGTTTTTCCATCAGTTTACATTTGAGAAGATTATACATCTTCACATTAAGTGCTTCAACAATCTATGAATATAGTTCCCTCCACTTACTAAGTTTTCTTTGCTCTTCTTAATAATGTCCAAAATTGTCTGTAAGAGGCTCTTTCATATATTTTCATATATAGGCATTGTAAAGAGTATGTATGTTTACTCAAATTTTATTTTCAAATGTCTATTTGTTTATTTACTTTATGATCTTGAATCCTATGGCATTTTAATTAATTTTTTTCTAATAATGTTATATAGATTTGTTTTTATATTCCATAAACCATTATGCCATTATGAATAATGACAGTTCCATTCCTCCTCATTCTTATAACATTTATGTATTAATTTGACTGTGTCCATTAATACAATGTTGAGTAGAAGTTTCTATAATGGATATTGTTTCATTTCAAATATCAGTGGAAAAAATAGAAATTTAAGTAGTATAATTTGTGTAGGTTTTTAAAATCTTAATATCAGATTAAGAACAGTTCTTTTATTCCTATATTAGAATATTTTGTAAGAACATTTTATAATGAAGTTGCCAAGTGAAATTTTTTCTGCACTTATTGAGTTGATCATGTAAGTTTTATTATTTAATTTTTAGTTACTTTCAGTAAGTAAATTTGATTGATATTTTTAATTTTAAACAAACTGTGAATTCCTTGACTAATACCTAATTGGCTGTGACACATTCTTCATTTAATGTTGTTAAATTTAATTTAATAATATTTTATTCAGTATTTTGCATCTATATTGAGTAGAATATCTGGCTATATTTTCTATCCTGTAATATTCTTGTTGTATTTTGGTTTAAATGTTACATTAACCTGATAAAATTGTTATACTATTTAACTACCTTTCCTAGTCCCTGAAATTGATTTTCCAAATTAAAAATTGATTGTGATATATCTTTCAATATCATTATTCGTTTTAAATATCTTTCATGCATTTCAAATAACTAAATCATAGTTTCATCACCATTGTAGTGTTTAAATTTTATTTTAATTGTCTTCTAATTTTAATTTTTACTTTGCTTTTTTAACTTTTGAATTGTAAATGTAATTTATTTTTATCTTTCCATCTTTCTTAATATATACAGTTATGGTTGTAAATTTTCATCCAATCATACTGTTTTTTATAATTTTGTGTTTTTGTTACAATTTAATTCAAAACATATTTTTATTATTTGTATTTTTTGATCCATATATTTCTTTTCAAAACCTTTCTAGGAGTTTGTATTTTATTTTAATTTTATTACTTTTTTCTTTTTTTAAATTAAAGTACAGTTGATATACAAGTTACAGATATACAATATAATTATTCACAATTTTAAAGGTTATATTCCATTTATAGTTATAAAATATTGGCTATATGCCCCATGTTGTACAATATATCCTTATAACTTATTTTATGGCTAATAGTTTATATCTCTTAATCCCTTACTCCTATCTTGCCCCTTACCTCTTCCCCCTTCCCACTGGTAACCACTAGTTTGTTGTCTGTATCTATGAGTTGGCTTCTTTTTTGTTACTTTCATTAGTTTGTTGTATTTTTTTAGATTCCACATATAAGTGATATTATATGGTATTTGTCTTTCTGTGTCTGACATTTCACTAGCATGATACCGTCTAGGCCCATCCACATTGCAACAAATGACAAAATTTTTAGCCTTTTTATGGCTGACTAGTATTTCATTGTATATATGTGCCATATCTTCTTTATCCATTCATCTGTTGATGAACAGTTAGGTTGCTTCCATATCTTGGCAATTGTAAATAATGCTACTATGAACATTGGGGTGCATGTATCATTTCAAATTAGTGTTTTTGTTTTTGTTTTTTCAGGTACATACACAGGAGTGGAATTGCTGGGTTGTATAGTAGTTCTATTTTTTGCTTTTTGAGAAACTTCCATACTGTTTTCCACAGTGGCTGCACCAATTTACATTCCCACTAACAGTGTACAAGGATTCCCTTTTCTCCACATTCTTGCCAACATTTGTTATTTATTTTCTTTTTGATGATAGACATTCTGATGAATGTGTGGTGATATCTAATTGTAGTTTGATTTGCATGTCCCTGATGATTTGCAATGTTGAGCATCTTGTCATATGCTTATTGGCCATCTGCATTTCCTCTTTGGAAAAATGTCTATTCAGTTTTTCTGCCTATTTTTAATATGTATTTTGTTTTTGTTTTTTGTTTTTTGATATTAAGTTGTATGAGTTATCTATATGTATTGGATATTAACCTCTTATCAGTCATATCATTTACAAATATTTTCTCCCATTCAGTAGGTTGTCTTTATATTTTGTTGATGATTTTCTTTGCTGTGCAAAAGCTTTTTCATTTAATTAGGTCTCTTTGGTTTATTTTGCTTTTATTTCTTTTGCTTTAGGAAAAAAATAAAATACGCACTTTTTTTTTTTTTTTTTTTTTTTTTTGATTTTGGGTGCCATAATAAAAATATTGCTATGATTTATGTCAAAGAATGTTCTGCCTATGTTTTCCTCTAAGAGTATGATGTTAGAGTATGTACTATTTCCATTGTTTTACACATAGCTGTCCAGCTTTCCCAACACCACTTATTGAAGAGACTGTCTTTTCTCCATTGTATATTCTTGCATCCTTTGCCATAGATTAATCAACCGTTAGTGCATGGATTTATTTCTGGGCTCTTTATTCTGTTTCATTAATCTGTGTACCTGCTTTTGTGCCATTGATTCATATATTCCTTTAAAATTTGTTTAATTTCCAAATGTATGGAAAAGTTTGGTTTTATATTGTTATCTGGCTTTATTTTACAGGAGTTAGAAAATATACTTTCCTTTTTTATATATCTTTTGTATTGTTAAGAGTTTTAATCAGTGAGGAAATAATGTATTTGTATTTTCTGTTAATTTATATTTAATGAGTATAGTTGGATTTGACTTTAGGACGTTTATTCAAAATACTAAGTTCCTAGAAATCTCCTAGAAAGTAAGTTCTTAGAAAGTTCCTAAGGTCTCATTAAGGGTGAAGCTTCCATTGCCACCTGACCTATTTTCCTTGGGAATGTTTATTCACTAAATTGTAATATAAACTGAAAAGCTGAAGGTTGATTTTTACAACAGCTGCTTTGTGGTCCTGAACCTGGAGTCATAGAAAGCTGTAGTTTGGTAACTACGTTTCTTCCCTTCTTTGCTTTTGACATGACCCACAGCACTGAGGTTTAGCTAAACTGAATTAGTGTTATATCCAAATTCCCTGTGAACCAACTACTTTAAACAAATATAGGTTATAAAGTAAGACAAGCATGAGAACTATGTGAATCCTGTGGCCATGAAGATTTTCCTTTTCTGTCAAGTGTGTTGTTTTGGGCCTTAAGTTGAACAATGGATCGCAAAATGTTATTATAGATCTTTCCTGGGAGTCAAGGACAGAGACACTCTCAGATCTCTCTATATGCTGGCTCATTTAGCCTTATTGCTGGGGCTTTGTAATTTATGGTGAGAATCATGCTACCTGTTGTCATCTTGAATTACATAGAATGACTAGTGGGACTTCAGATTTTTTCTTCAGTTATTGAATTTCTAAAGTGTGAAGGAAAGAAAAAAACTTCAACCTAGAATTCTGTATTCAAAGAAAATATTAAGCAGAATAAAGCTGACCATGTAACACAAAGGCTAAAATAACTCTAAGATGTAGGGAAGGGTGTAAAAGCCACCAGAACCATATAACAACTTGAAAGGATTTTGGCGGTTTGACCACTAGGTGTTTAGTTAAGAGAAATGAAAATTGTTTCAAAACACCTCTGTGTACAAGAATGTTTGCAGCAAGTATATTCTTATTGGCCCAAATTAGGAAATAGGCCCAATGCCCAACAACAGAATAGATGAATAAACTGTGATATTCCACACCCTCAATCACTACTCAGCAAGCTGGGTGTGGCATCAATTTTCTTAGAAAAGAAAAAAAACATATAATGTTTAAAAAAAAAAAAAAACCCTTCACAGGCACACAAATTTTTATATGTTAATCATTTATTATCCTATCTCTCTTTGTCTGTGGAAGTGTGTTCACTCTTTGTTCTGACATGGCCTGCTGTTTTGAGCAAAGTGTTATGTTTCAGCCTAGAAGCACCCCAAGAGCAGGATGTGAGGAATTATTATCCTAGGACCTACACGTGAGGTGTTGGTCTTGAAAACCTGAGATAGGCTGGGGAGAAGGAAAAGAATCCAGTGTTGTGTAAAGACACTGTATCAGTCAGCAATATGATTCAATGCAAGAGAAAAACAAAGGTAAAAATGGCACCCAAAACCAAAAAAAACAACAACAACAAAAGTGCATATGAAGAAGAATTGACCCACTCCCAAGATTTACATTCATATTTTTATTTGTATATTTTATTAGTCTGCTCAGGCTGCCATAGCAAAATATCAGAGACTGGGTGGCTTAAACAAAAGAAATTTATTTCTCACAGTTCTGGAGGGTAGGAAGTTCAAGATCAAGGTATCAGCCAATTGTGTTCCCGGAAAGAACTTGCTGGCTTATGGACACTGGGCACCTTCTTACTGTGTCCTCACGTGGAATTGAGACAGAGCTCTAAAGGGAACTAGCCCTAGTAGATTAAAGCTTCACCCTTATGACCACATTAGACCTTTAGCACCTCTTCATAGGCCCTGTCTCCAATACAGACCTTAGGAGGATAAGGGCTTCAACATAGGAACTTTATGGAAATACAATTCAGTCCATAGTATATAAAATGCAATATTTTCTTTTTGATTTTCTTTTGTATTTATTGTAAACTTCCTTTTAAAAAGAATTATAGTATGTGCTTGCTACATTTCCTTGTTTCAGGATTAACTAGTTAATTATTGTTATTTTGTCTCTTTTTCATGTGGGATTAATTTGGGCCATTTTGTTCCCCTAAGTAAACTATTATTTTATGTCAGGTGCTTAGATACTATATTCCATTTGGGTCTGAAATGCACAGTTGATCTAACATAGTTGTCTTTATCCAGTCGCAATTCTGTAAGTTTTTAGAAAGTTCCTCTTAATCTGTGATTCAACTCTAGTAAAAGGCAGAAACAATATTTTTTGAACAGGAGTTGACTAGATTTTCTGACACAATAATGCTGCATAACAAACAACACTAAAATCTCAGTGGCCTACTGCAATAAGTATTTAATTTTGCTTATAAATCTGTGCATTGGCTAGGTGGTTTCTACTAAGATGGGCCAGACCTAGACATTTCAATTTGCTTTAGTCATGTGTCTGCTGTCAGCTGGGAAGTTTGCTGTGGACTATTTGGGGGTAGAATGGACCTAACTAGACCGAAGTTCACTTGTCTTAGTTGCATGTTGTCTCTCATGCTCCAGCAAACTAGGCAGGGTTTGCTCTTTTTGCAGTGACAAAATTAATGAAGCCCCATTTTAAGTCTCTGTGTTACTTTTTCTCTGTCCCACTGGCCAAAGAAAGTCACAGAGCAGGGCTCAGCTCAGGGAGAGGGGCCTCAAAGTCAGAGTATGAAAGAGTATAAACCATTAACTGGTGTCATTAATACAACCAATCTACTACAGGATACACTTTTAGAAATCTTAAATTTGGACTTTCACTTTTGGTAGGATAAATTGCTTTGCAGGAGATTAAATGCTATAAGTTCTTCTAAAATATCATAGGAGGTCCTAGTGATTAGATATAAAGAAACAGTAACCAGTTTACTATTCAACTAACGGAACATAAATTACACATTTAGCTTCTAAAATTCTGATATTTTAAAATTAGCAGACTTTATATTTTACAGCAGATTTAGGTTTATGGGAAAATTGAGCAGAAAGTACGGAGCGTTCCTTCTCGTACACTCTATATCCCCTTGCCCTGAATTTGTCCTATTAACATATCACGTTGGTATGGTACATATTACAATTCATGAGCCATTACTGATATGTTATTATTAACAAAGGTCCATAATTATGTTTGGGTACACACTTTGTGTTTCAAAGTTCTATAGGTTTTGCCAATGCATAGTGCCTCATATTTACCATTAGAGAATCATGTGGAGTATTTTGACTGTCCTAAAAATCCCTGTGTTCCACCTATTCATCCTCTGTCTCCACCCTAAATCCTAGCCATCACTGATCATTTTATGGACTCCATAGTTTTTTCTTTCCCAGAGTGTCATATGATTGTAATCATGCAGTGTGTAGTCATTTCAGACTGGCTTATTTAATTTAGCAACATGCAATTAAGATTTCTCCATGCCTTTTTATGATTTGATAGATCATTTCTTTTTATCGCCTTAATATGTATTTCATTGTGTGAATGTAATAGTTTGTTTATCCATTCACCTGTTGTAAGAGATCTTGGTTGTATCCAATTTTGAAAAATATGAATAAATCTGCTATGAATATTCATGTGGGCGGGTTTATGTGGATATAAGTGTTTAACTCATTTGAGTAAACACCTAGAAGTAGATGACTGGATCATGTAGTAAGAGTACATTTATTTTTGCAAGAAGCTAGCAAAGTGACTGTATCATTTTCTATTCCCAGCAGCAAAGAATGAGAGCTCCTGTTTCTCCATGCTTCATCATTTGTTTTGTTTTGGATTTTGGCCATTTTATACATAGTGGTATAACATTGTTGTCTACATTTAATTTTTAACACTTTTAAATCTAATGTGTTCAAGTGATGTCTTGCTCTTCATACTAAATTATGCTACCTCTTTCTGGGGTCATGTTCTTGTGAAAACTAAAAATCATGTGGTCCTAATTTTTTGGAGTATGAGGAATCTAAATCTAGATTATTTTGGCTACAGTACAATCTCTTTTTCTACACATGTATTTCATAATTCTTTATGAATATTCAGTCATCATTTCAACCAATAAATATGCCAAACATGTTTCAGGTACTGTGCTAGGCACTGAAGAAACAAAGAAAAATAAAACAGAATAAAAACAAAGTAACAATTAATCTTTCTAACTGACAGACCTATTCTCAGCTGCACAGCTGAACAAAATATATATATATATATTTTAGAGGAGTTTATCAAACATATATGTGATCAGGGGAAAGAAGTTATAAAATTGTAAAACTGCTTCTCATAAATGTCCAACTAGATAGTCCTAAATAAATCTTAATAAATCAATAAATGTTATCAATTCAATAGAATGAAATTTCTTTTTCAAAAATTTATGTGCTAAATGTAATGAGATATTTATAAAAATCAATATTTATTTTTAATGAATCTGAACATAATAATATCAGTATATCACTTTTTAAAATAAACAGTGATATACTAATATAAACAGTACTGGCTACTTAGAAAGTTGACACAGCTTTATAAAAAGAACTAAGTAATAAAAAATTGAAATTTCCATAATGAATTCAGTGGGATGCGAAATAAAACATTGTATTTGAAACAATTAGAAGAGAGGATGTCATTTTCTTATTAACCTCAAAATATTCTAAATCAAGTAAAAACTTCCCAATTTTCTATAAATCTTAATATCTTAGTATACTTGGCATGTAACTAAAATATGTAACACATTGTATGTGAAAAAAGTATTTTTACAACTAACTTTACATCATTATATACTCTAACATAGTGATCTTCACTATGGATTACATTTAGCTTATCAATCATGTTTTCAGTTTAATGGGTCATGTCCTGAATTTAGAAAATAGAATAAAATAGCCAACATTAGAACAATGAAAAATAAAAGTATCAGAGTGCTCTATTTTGTGTAATACATATATCTTTCTTTATGAATTTATGATATGCACTATACTTTTTAACCATAGGCATAAACAAAAATGGAAACAATTACTTAACAGCTACCATAAATAATGTAAGGAAACAATCTTTATCTCTCTTTTGAGGATATTTAAGAATGTAATTCACACTTTTATTGGATCTATTTAATTATGAATTATTTCTATATTAAGCTTGCTGAGACATTTTAGAGAATTTTGAGCCAGCAATCTCACTCTCGTGCATTCCAGAAAAGACTCTAATTCAAAAAGATACATGCCCACCAATGTTTATAGCAGCATTATTTATAATAGCCAAGTTATAGAAGCAACCTAAATATTCATAGACAGATGACTGGTTAAAGAAGATGTGGTACACACACATAGACACACACACACACACACACAGTGGAATACTACTCGGATAAAAAAGAATGAAACAATGGCATTTGTAGCAATATGGGTGGACCTAGAGTTTATCGTACTAAGTGAAGTAAATCAGAGAAAGACAAATATCATATGATATCACCTATATGTGGAGTCTAAAAAAAGATACAAATAAATTTATTTACGAAACAGAAATAGACTCACAGATACAGAAAACAAATTTACGGTTACCAAAGGGGAAATGGGGAAGAGAGAAATTAGGAGTTTGAGATTAACATATACAAACTACTATATATAAAATAGGTAAACAATAAGGTCCTACTGTATAACTCGGGGAACTATATTCAATATCTTATGAAAACCTATAATGAAAAAAATGTGATAAAAATATGCATATATATATATATATATAACTGAATCTCTATGCTGTACACCAGAATCTCACACAACATTGTAAATCAACAATACTTTAATACAAAATTAGCATTAGAAAATAGAGTAGGACTGTTTTGTTCAAAGTTCTTTCTGGAATGCTTTATATAATGCCGCACTGACAGTAAACAGCAACTAGATAGATACCATGAACGTATATTCCAATACACATTCACATATAAACTTGTGTTATATTATCTCCATGTCACTATAGAATATAAGTTATTTTAAGATATTTTATTGAGCAAGAAGTAAACTTGCCTTATTTTATTAAGCTATAAAAGTAATGATGTTATTTGTTATCACCCAATTCCTATCATCCTAACAAAATGGTTTTGTGATTAGGCACTTGGCCAGCAGTGAGTAAAAGAGGTTACAGATGATCATCTTCTTCAATACTTGTTATTGGATATTGTGATAGACAGAACAATGGCTCCTCTAAGTTGTTCTGAGTCTAATCTCCAGAATTTGTGTATATGTTATGGTACATGGCTAAGGGGGAGGCATATGGTTGCAGATAGAATTAAAGTGTTTAATCTGCTGACCTTAATATAAAGAGATTATCCAAGTTATCTACAATATATCTTCAATTATCTGCAATTCAATGCACTCACAAGGGCCTTTTATATGTGGAAAAGGTAGGCAAGAGAGTCAGAGTGGGAGTGATGCAATATGAGAAAGACCTGAAGAGACACTGCTGACCTTGAAAATGAAAGGGAGTCATGAACCAAGGAATGGAGATAACTTCTAGAAACATTTTTTCCTGTAGAACCTCCAGATAGAAATGTAACCCTGCAGCACTTTAATTTAGCACTGTGAAACTCACTTCATACTTCTGACCCCTAGAACTGTAAAATAATAAATATGTGTTAAGTCACTAAGTTTGTGGTAATTTTTAAAACAGTAGCAGTAGGAAGGTATATATACCTTTAAAAATTTTACCGATTAAATGTGTATAAAATTTTATTTGATAATTGTATTGTTTTGAATTTCTCAGATCCTTAGTCAGATTGGACATCTCTTCAAATATGTATTGGCCATATATGATTTTTTCTTGTGGGAAATGTCTGTCAGTGCTTTTGGCGCATTTTCTCTTCACTTTTCTGTTGTTTCTGATTTCCTTATGAAATTGTAAGAGTACTTTGCAGAGTCTTAATAATAATCTTCCTTGGTTTCCTTCCCCAATATTTACCATGTTTTTGACATAGATATCTGAAAGTTTTTTAAAAACAACATAAAGGTTTTAATCTATTTGAAGTTTATATATATATGACATGTATTCAATATACACTTTTATTTTTCATGCACATAATCTTTTTTTTTCTGATTTCATACGTTAAAAGAAAACCACCTCTCCCCACTGATACGGCATGTAACACATTCAGAAGATTAAGTTCCAGAGAAACTGGCTCTTATGTGCCTTCTTTACTACTCTGCGAGACATGTATTTATCCATGCAAGAGTCATATAAAAGCGTCTTAATTATTATAAGACTGTATTTTATTTCATAGTGAGTTCTAATATTCAGAATAGCAAGTCACCACCTCCAGTTTTTTCTGTTTAGAAATACCCTAGTCATTCTTGCTTCTTTTCTCTTTCATATAATGTATTTAGAATCAGAATGTCAATTTCTGTGTAAAATTCTATTGGGATTTTGGATTGAAATTTCATTAAATCTATAGGTCAGTTATGACATAATTAACCTCTATTTATTCATTAACACTTTGCAGTTCTTTAACATTTCTTAATATAATCTAATAGTTTCCTTTGTAAAATTATTGTTCATGTGTGGTTATAATGGTTTCTATGTACTTGAAATAATTTAAAGTTTCATAAAGAATCAAATTATCTATAAATAATGACAGTTATAATTTTTTTATGATTATTTTGTAATCACTCTTTCGTTATCAAATTTCTTAGTCCATAATTTATAAACTGAAACCTTCTTCTCTTCTTTATGGAACACTTAAATTAATTTTCACCAGTTGCCCAGTATATCTTATGTAATTAAGTAATACAAATATATCTTGATGCTCCTCAAAGCATGCAACTCACTCAGTTCCTGATGACATTTTTTTAAATGAATATTGTCTTCATTCCAATTCAGATACTAATAATGATGTCTGCAACCAAAATGTTTTGAATGCCATTAGTAAAAGAGATAATAATTGAAAAAATGGGCATGAGCAATAATCGAAGTATTAGTTTTAATTAAAATGTCCTTCAAAATAAATTAATTTTTAAAATGTAAAGCAAATTACCATAACTTTTTTTCCATGATGCTGACTAGGTCCATACCTGCTTCTAGAAAAAGAGAGGGAAAAAAAAACTCCATCTTTAACTGCCACAACTTCAATAACCCATTACTTCTCCACCAGTTTTATCATGGTTTGTAATCCATTTCCCTTCACGCTGTTATCAGCTGATTTAATTAGTATTAGATGTCTAAACTACTGGCAGTCAGTCTATAATGTGACTGAACATCCATGAATTCATCTAACGTGAAGAGATTAGACAGGGACTTCACATTTGGTATTAGGGAAATCATTTAGATTTGGATCAGTTTTCCTATTAAGACAATACTAATGCTAATATCAGGACAAACTACTACATGGTGTTTCATCCAACCACTCAGTGGAGATAAAGATAGAAGTGGCAAAAGAAAATGTAAGTTATTGAAATCCATGAGGACATATGAGAAACTCCAGTAACTCCCCTTGCATTAGCCAGAGACTGAAATACAAGTGTTATGTTGACATGATGGTGCTGTTGGAAATAGAGTCAGTTATTCACGTTTTCATAAATGTCATGACTTGCTGCATCCCCCTGGATAAGTGAATCTGGAAAAAATTTGTGGTATAAAAGTATTCATTAACTTGGAATTAAAGCAGGGCATAATGACTCGATAAACACTCCTTTGCTTTCTTTAGTTAACTCCATGTAATTATTGAAGTTCACCACTGACCTTTAAAAAATTCTCTACCCACAGTCTTCATCCCTCTATGATTCTGTGATTTCATTTTCCAAATTAAGTAAGGAATTTAGAAAACAAAACAAAACAAAATAATTTACAACTCATCCTTACACATTCCAGTATACTTCTATTCTCCTGATTTGTGAAAAGACCCACAGACTGTCTCTGTGAAGGGCATTGTTGGAGGAGACAGTTCCAGGCATTCCAACCCCTTTCACATCCAAACACTTTGAAAAAAGTGTTGGTATTCAGATTGCTTGGACCAGGACAATCGTTGGTCCACATTTTACTTGTGTCCAGGGTAACTGCACCTCTAGCAAGAACCAGGTAATTTTTTTTTCTTCCTAGGCTTGGACATACACTTGTTAACTGTATGCTACTTTCTGTTCTATGTTGAACGATATTGGCATATCCTTATATAATGAATAAACCTCATAGGAAAGATGACTCCATTGGAATAGGCACTGTCATTTAATTTTTTCTTGATGAATAAGAACATGAGATAAGAGTATGCTTTTTATAGGTGAAGCTGGAGAAATAGAACCAGTGGTGTTGGCAGGTCTGTTTATATCTTTATACATATACTTAAGGGAAAAAATGTTAACACGTTAATACATTTGGCATGAAAACTGCATTGGCCATCTATGAACAGCCTATTATTTCTCTTTTTATTTATCTTCAATTAAATGTTTTAAAAAGTATTGCTTAGTAAAATATTCAGAATGACATGTATTGAAATCATGATTAGTTTAGAAATAAAATGAAATCACTACACACCCTGTGACAAATTTAAGCCCAAAACAGTTTAATCTTTTATATTTCATAAAAAAATCACAGTACAAACCACCCAATTAACATCTTTGAAAATATCCTATTTGTCAGGATAATTAAAAAAGTTAATGATGGAAAGGTAGTTGTAGCTTTAGGCAATTTAGTTATGTTTTTCAGTCTATTAACAATAATAAAAGCAGTGTCTTAACATATATTCAATGACTTCAATAAACAGAAAAAAACATTCCACTTGTACATAAATGAATTGTTAACTTAACTAGGTCCTTTCATTCAGGAATAAAGACACTATTTCTATTATTTATCTATGGCCATGTCATTTAATCCTAGTAAAATAAAATTAGAAAAAATAAAATAATATGACCTGAAAGCAATTTAGAAATAATTAATCTTATTTTACAGCTGAGAAAATTTATTCTTTTCACAACCTTTATGGTTATAAAACATAGCAGTTCTTTAATTTATTGTGGAACTGGCCCAAAGGTATCACCCCCCAAAAGGACAATTTATGAAAGTATTACTTTTTCCTACTGGTTGATTGTTTAAACAAAGCTTCTTCATAGATTAAGCACTAAATTAATCTTACATGAAAGCATGTGTTCATTCCCATATCACTAACTTGGAAGAGGATATTCAAAACTGTATATTGAACCATCCACTCTGCCTCCATAAAAGCATTAAAACTCAAGCTGTCCTGCCTCATCTATTTATTTATTTTATTCTTCAGAAATCAGAGCCTTTCAGGTCATCTGTTTCCCTGGAACTGTCATTTCCACATCAACGTGTATGGCACCTGATCCAAACCAAGGCTTCTCATGCTGACAAAAATTGCACTGTCTCTTTTAGAATGCAAGATAAGTGATCCCCAAACTCCTCTGTATTTTCATCTTCTTTTCTGAATTTTCCCTTCAGAAGATTGAAAACTAGATGCCATCCAACAGTGCTGCGGTCCTTTCCAAGGGGATTTGTTTGATCATTCATTTTTCACATGCTTCATTCAGGGCAGGAGGAGGATTACGTATCTTAATCATTTCTCCTTGGCAGTTCCAGATTACTTTTTTTCCTTACTCTTCCCTTATGTGAAGCTCATTTCATCTAAATATATTCTGCACTGCCACTCCTATTATTATCATCTTCTCATGAAGTTTACAATGTAGTGGGTGGAGAAAGATGATAAACAATATTGAATAGATGAATAGATGTGTTAGAAGAGAACAGTTATGTGGGAAAAAAGGAAAATAGGGCCAGGAGGATTTGTGTTGAAGAAGTATGGTTTGAAATTTTAAAAAGTGTAGTTTGTGTACCTCTCAGTGGGAAGGTATCTTTGAACAAAGACATAAAGGATGGCTGGATATTGGAGACAAAACATATGTAGTGTGATTGAAACAGAGTAAAGAAAATGGAGTAGGAGGTGAAATCAGAGAGGTGAGGGAAGTAAAGAGAATAGTCATTGGGGACTAACTGGCAATATTAAAGATGCTGTTTATTCTTTCTCCCCAACTCTATCAGTTTTTAAACTGATGTTTGCTTCTTGGCTCATAATTTTCTTCTTTCTCCCACCCCAACTCTTACTATCCTTCATGGTTATTTTGGACTAGTGCACATGGCTATTGCAATAATTTAGAAGTTCAATTAATGTCTTCACCTCAAAGAACTGAGGTTTTTTTAAAATTTTTTATTGATTTATAATCATTTTACAATGTTGTGTCAAATTCCAGTGTTCAGCACAATTTTTCAGTCATTCATGGACATATACACACTCATTGGCACATTTTTTTCTCTGTGAGTTATCATAACATTTTGTGTATATTTCCCTGTGCTATACAGTGTAATCTTGTTTATCTACTCTACAATTTCGAAATCCCAGTCTATCCCTTCCCACCCTCCACCCCCCTGGTAACCACAAGTCTGTATGCTCTGTCTGTGAGTCTATTTCTGTCCTGTATTTACGCTTTGTTTTTGTTTGTTTGTTTGTTTTTGTTTTTGTTTTTTAGATTCCACATATGAGCGATCTCATATGGTATTTTTCTTTCTCTTTCTGGCTTACTTCACTTAGAATGACATTCTCCAGGAGCATCCATGTTGCTGCAAATGGCATTATGTTGTCGGTTTTTATGGCTGAGTAGTATTCCATTGTATAAATATACCACCTCTTCTTTATCCAGTCACCTGTTGATGGACATTTAGGCTGTTTCCATGTTTTGGCTATTGTAAATAGTGCTGCTATGAACATTGGGGTGCAGGTGTCATCCTGAAGTAGATTTCCTTCTGGATACAAGCCCAGGAGTGGGATTCCTGGGTCATATGGTAAGTCTATTCCTAGTCTCAAAGAACTGAGTTTTATGTCTCTCTTATACTCCCACTGCTGGGACCTCAACATTCACAAACACATCTGTCCTCCTCTACTGAATCGTCCTCGATACTTATAAAATGCCTACCTTCTGCACCAAACTAACATAATTCCAATTAAAAAGAAAGAACAAGCTTCCACCACCCACAGGCCCCTATACCTGTTTATATTTTTACACAGCCAAGCTTCAACATATTTTTAACATTCATTACTTAGATGTGCTCACCTATTATTCATTCACAACAGTCTGACTTCTGGTATTTACATTTCACCATAGATTCTTACTTAAAAATCCACAACTCTTGTGCATTACTAAGTTCGCTATGTACTTCTAACCTTAATTAATTGTAATTAATTAATTGACTAAACACAGCAAAATTCTCCCACCTTTTTGAAACCCTCCTGGTCTGACTTCTGTGGCAATGCAAACTTCTGGCTGTCTTCCACCTTGCTGCAAGCTTCATCCCAACCTCATTTTAATATCAGATTAACTAAAGGCTCTGTTCTCACCATCCACTATTCTTTGTGAAATTCAGTCTCATGGCATAATATGGCATTATATAGTGAAGACACGCACATTTTCTCTTCTAAACTTCTGACCTTTACATTGCTGTAATCCCATCCCAAAAGCATTTGTTTTCAACTTTTTGCTTGGTAGCAATTTCATTATGCTTTAAATTTGAGCCAACTGATAATATTCAAACATTATTTATCACTGTGAGAACATGGTATGCCATTTAAAAATTTCAGGCCTTCTTTCTATTCTTCAATATTCTTCACACAAATCTAGCTATTTTTTGTCCTTTATTTCCCCTCACACTTGCTATTTGTATAATTATATTGTGTTTGTCCAATAAGAGACCTCAGGTAGTATTTTCCATAGACTAAATATTGATCATTTTGTTTACAATTCAGATGATGATGTCATTAGCTTAAATTGTAGCATTTTTTTCTTTCTTTCCATTATTTACATAGCCTTTTCTTGAAGTACTTCAGTGACTAGGGCAGAGCAGTGTTTTATTTTGCTACAAGAAGAGTGTATTTTAAATACACCTTAAAAATCTCAAAGGTTTGCCAAATTGTCATTCTATTGTGTTTGGAAATAAGGCTGATCATCACTGGATTCATGTCATATTTTCAGAAAGGATTCTTACTGACAATGTCTGGTGAACTATGAGCAGGATATAGCTGTATTTCATTAAAATTATGTTTTCATAATTTCAATCCTTTATTTCTTATTTACACACTTTAAATTTTTGGCATTTTGTTGGCTGTACAGTTGTATCTTACTATGGCTAAGTTGCATTTCCACAGAGAATAATGGGTTTAATATCTTTTTTCGGTACATGGTTGTCATCTATATATTATTTTTGAATAGTCTTCTCAAGTGTTTTGCTCATTTATTTAAAATTTGGTTGTTTGTCTTCCTTTTGTTGAATTATAAGAGTTTTTTATATATTATTATCATAAGTTCATTATCAAATATATCTTTTGCAAATATTTTCTCCCAGTGTCTGGCTTGCCCTTTTATTTCCTTATCAGAGGTTTTTGAAGAACAGAATATTAAAATTTTGATAGAGTGAACTATACAGTTTTGGGTGCTAGATTTTGCTGCATATTTCTGAGAATGTTTGATTTTATTCTAGCATGAAGAGAAGTAACTTAGGATATGTTTAATCTTTGTATGATTTGCTTTTAATCTTTGTTAGGGTAAATCCACTGCAATCCAATTAGGAGCCCTAATTTACTTCTCTTATTAAAACGTACTCTTTTGGATACTCTATCAAAATATTCATATGTTACAAGGTTTCTCAGCTTTAACTGGTTGAACTTAAACTATTTCCAGTCAGTTATGGCTTCTTCTCTAAGTAAGTGCAGATGAATCCAGAGCCAAAGATTCAAGGAGATCCAGTAACTGGTCTCTACAGCTCTGTCCTTTTGCACCTCTCTTTTCCATATTTCTGCCTCACAGATACTAGCCACATTAGCATCCTCCAAATGTGTTCTCTGTCTTCTCAACTCAGTGAGGTCACTGGTCATTGTTATGTTCCTTCTTTTTCTACTGTGGTCTGAAAATTGTGTTCAGGTAGTAGTCAGAGGGCTTCCTTAGTTTAATTTCTTTCAGAGGTCACAGTTCTGCTCTGCCAGTTGTCCAAAGTCTATAATTTCTTTTCATATATTTTCCAGTTTACTACTTGTTTTCTGAATAGGGTAATTTTTGTGGACACATAGCATTCATGAGAAAATTGTAAGACCATGAATTTAGGAATCTTCATGATTGATCTAAATTTTGACTATTTTAGACAAACTTACAGTAACTCTTTTACAATTACTGTTTTTTCTTTTATCTTCCAAAGCTGCTTCTCTTAGATGAGAAGACTATTATGAGATATGTCAAGAAATAGTCAATCCAGCAATAGGCTAACAACTTAAATATACATATCACTTATTCTTTGATTAGACTAGATAAATGTATTTTTCTTTTGTAATTTTTAAACTTAGAAAAAAATCAAGTTGAATATGCACACCTCTTTTAAGTATCATAAGCCCTCCTAATGAACATTTAAACCTACAGGAATAAATTTGTCTGTGTTTGGCTTTGGGATTTACAATTTAATTTATCACCCAAATGTTGATTTGTGGATTTCTGTTTGACAAAAATGATAACTCAAAAAAAAAATTAGTGTTATTGCCCTGATGGATATTAGCCAGTTTTGTATATGTAAGCAAATTAATTTCAGCACTGCTTTTACTGACTGAATACATGCATTTCTATTCCTCTAATTCTCCTTTGAACCAAGTTGAAACTACTGTTTGTTCTGTAATTCATTAGAGGGTTGAATAAATTTCAACATGGATTCTTTCTACTTTGTATGAAAGCTGTGTTTTTAGATTCTTGAAAGTTATACTTAGATAGTTGTAGAAGTCACCTCTCCAGGTACAAATTCTTGACTGGTTTTGGATCTCTTGTAAGATATTTTAGTTAATATATCATTGTTTACTTGGTGTTTCTTTGGAGAAATAAATACTAAGACTTCCAAATCTGCCGTTTTGCTGGCATAATATTTATAGTAAATTTTAAAACAAAATGCTCATCACAGAAATTGAGAAATCAGATACATTTTTATATAAAGATCAAAGCTTATGTAATTAAGTTGAATCTTTGGACAAATGAGACTTGTTCAGTTTTTGTTATTGCTGTTAAAAATCAATGAATTAATATCTATATGTCTGACTAAATTTCGTTAAGTGTGGGGTATAATTTAAAAACATACATTTCATTTTAAAAATAATATTTACGTTGTTTTATCATAAAGATATTTATTACAGTAAAGTTCCAAAATTCTAATACTGGTTTATCAATTAGATAAGCTACAATTTCTACTATATATTATTTAAGATTATGAAATTGAAAAATGATGTTGAACACAATAAAATTATAATTGTGACAAAATGTGTGACATCACTACTACTTAGGTCATGTAACAATACTACTTAGGTCACGTAGTAGGTCAGATAAAACATAATTTTTAAAATACTTAGTTCAATTTAAGACCTTTGAATAATATTATATTGAGTTAATTAATAATTCTTGAATATTTTCTTGCTTTCTATACATTCTATATATAATTTTTAACACCTGTGATTTAGCTTCTGACTTTAACATGCACCAGAGTATTTATGTTTTTTAGTTCTGTTATGATTGTATTCAATTTTGCTACTTTACACAAATGGAAAAGAACTGTGCATGGATATGGATCAGTTAATGTACCCTAATAAGCTTTGCTAATCTGATAATATTTTTATATGTAATACATAGAGTTGTAGACTTCTAGTTCTGGTCTCAGTTCTCAGTTATATACATACATCCTAGTTTTCTTTGGAAAGATAAGTCAGTAACTTTGAGTGTGTTATAATTAGTGTGGGTGGTTGAGGACATACTATGAACAATAAAATAGGTAAATATTCTATATATCTAAGGTAATAGGATCTTTTTGCTTGTCAAAGAAAATGTTGACAATCTTCATCTAAAATTAAATGCCATTTCCATTATGCTATAAAAGAGATAGTGATAAATAAGACTTGAGCATCCACAGAAAAATGTAAACTATTTGGAGGAGGCAAGTTTTATTGCCTGGATTTATAATACCTGAATATAAAAAGAAGTGGAATGTGTTAAAATATTGGCAAAAATTGTGCACTGTTAGAGGACTTATTTATAATATAAATTGGATGAAATAAAAGGAGCTTGCTAAGTTGTCCTTGTAGTGTTTTTCATATGGATCTTATACTTAGGAAAATATTGATCAAGTCCTTATGAAATTTTTGTTATTATACCCCTAAAGTGAATTTTTCTTTTTTTTTCCATTTTGATAGTGTTGGTTACTGTAATAAAATAATTGTTATTTTCTAGTTATCATTCAGAAGATGAAGTCATCTTTACTTGGAGGTTTGCCTGAAGGCTCTACTATAAACTATAGGCAAAATTTATATCTTTGACTAGTCAATACAGTGTCTGAAACCTGAAGAGGAAGTTTCCTCAAATTTATTTGTACGACTGTAGAATCTGTGAACAGAGATAAGATCTTAAGTTTGATTTCATAGCCATAGAATAGAAAAACTGCTATTAGAGTACATTCAATGTTCAGTCAGATTCCTTACAAAAATTTGTATAGCTAAGTTAATGCTCTTGCCTTACATGTTCACCTTGTTATGTTCACCATGGCCTGTATGTGTTAACTATCACTTATTGTTGGCACCTATGTACATGTACAAAACAAAATGAGACCAATGGAGTGTGTATGTACATGATCAAGAACAATCTTTTAAAATTATATGTGGTTACAAAGGGAGCAGAGGAGCTGTTAAGAAAAATTTTCCAAAACTTTGAAGTAAAAAACAAAAATATGCAGAAGTATATCTAGTAAGAATACAAACAATTAACTTCTACATAACTTATTTTTTACTAATTGTCTTTGATTGACATATTTTGTCTTACAGTTTTTTCTTACAGAAAATATTGATAATTTGGGTATATAGAGTCAGTAGGTTCTTACATATTTTGCTCAGAAACTGTTGAAAAAGTCTACATGGCAATTACTTAATTTTTAGGAGGATATAACTGTTTGACTTTGCTATTTACTATTTGACTAGAGCCCAAACGCTGTCAGAATACATATAAACTTATAGATTTCTGTTGATTTGAAAAATTAGTCCTAAGACTAAAATTTATTGCCATGTTTTTATTTATTAGCAGATCCTTTGACAGACTGTTTAAAACTGTACCTTAGGTTCTCTCTTTTTTAAATAACTTTTTTGAAGTTTAATTCATGTACATACAAATCACTCATTTAAAATGTACAATTCAATATTTTATAGCACATCCACAGAGTTTTACAGCCATTGCAAACAATTTTAGAAATCTTCATCATATTGCCCTCAATAGAAAACATGACACCCATTAGCATTAATTCCCCTTTCCCTCCCACCTAGCACTGCCCTGTCCTAGGCAGTCTACTTAATGTCTATAGATTTGTCTATTCTAGACATTTCAAATTAATGGAGCCATAAAATATGTAATATTTTTACTTTCTTCTTTCACTCAGCATAGTATTTTCAAGGTTTATCTTCTGTTGTAGTATGTTTCAGCACTGCATTCCTTTTTACTGTTGAATTTAAACCAGCTATACCGTTTTACTGGTTCCATTGTTAGTTAAATAAATATTTTACATACATTCATTCTCTTATTTATAAAGACCATGTTTTTAATTTATTTTTAATTATAACTAAACACAGTAATTAAAAATGCTTTTTTTTCAATTTTTGGATTTGATTTATTGTTTTGTGTTTTAAAGAATGGAAATAGACGCATAATGCCAAAGAAAGCTTGGACTCAAATGTATTGACACAAAATGAAAAGCAACATATGTATATTATTTTTAGAACTATAAATGTAAGACAAATTCAAGAATATTCTGTTTTTATTAGGAAAATAGCATTTTAAAAATTTAGTGTATAGCCAAATAATTTATTCAAACACACTTGCTATAATTTTGTATGACCTTGTGAAACAAGAAAGAAATGTCAAATTCACGTTTAGATACATTTTAATTTTTATTCATTTTATTCATTAGAAACATCTAAAAGGCATTTGACATTATTTGTATTTTTGCAGCTGTTTTCATTAATTCATACCAAACTGTGAAATGTGTTGATTTTGCCATGACCAGCCCATGAAATCAGTTGTCTAACTGCTTGATATACTGACTTCTTACCAAAAAAGGCTCTAAATGAAAGATGTGCTGTGAAATGACAGCCATCCTTCTTGTATATGTATCTCATTATAAAACTTTCTCTCATGAATGTGAGAGTACTAGAAATAGATCTATGGGTTTAAATGTGAATCAAAAATGTTATGACGTTTTGGCTTGGATATGGAATTGGAATTGCAGTAAACTTCATTTTACATTGTATTTGTTTTGTTTTGCTTTGTTTACTAGTCATAGGGTTTCACTATCACTTAGTAAATGTGTTGGACTTTTAAAACTTTTATTCTTTCTATAATTTTTATATATCCCCTTTTTACTAATACCTATAAATATCTGATTATAAAATATGTATGCCATTTCTAATATTAAAGTCATTCCTTTAAAATTGATGTACAATTAAGAGCAAATGTACTATACTGTTTCTCGTCTCCCAATCTGAATTATTTACTGAGAATATTAATATTTAGTTTGCCTGGTTAATATTGAGTTAGTTATTATTCAGATCTGTCAAAGTGTTCTTATCATTTGTGTATTTATACAACCTGATTTCAAAAATAGTAGTAGTCAGACTTATTCATATTATTTGCTAATGTATCTGCATATTTTACATGAAAGCTTACAATAATCATCTCATATTTTCACATTTGTTTTAAGAGTTGCATGCTTCAAGGTAATTAGAATTCTCACCATGAGCCTTTCTCACAAATTTCCTTATTAAGTTGTGCATTAGACATGCTTATATGAGGCAAGTGTTTTGAAATTATTGAAGTGTTGTTTGTTAGAAATATGTCTTTCTCCTACACAGTTAAATGTGTTAATGAACAGACAAAGTGAGACACTGGATTTTGGTTGAGTCATGCTAATCAATGTTTATCAATTTAATTAGCTAACATATCAGCTTGAATTGTGCTATTTTTGTTACTAAAAATGATAAATGTTTTAGGAACACATTCTTAAATTTAATTTGAGATTCCTTCTCTTCTAGGTGTATCTGACACTAGATATCAAAGCTTCTTTTTCACTAAGTGGTAAGTCTTCCTCTCTTGGGAAATGAAATGTTTAAACTAAATGACCTTCTTGTGTTCAACTATTTAAAGTTTTCTAACAGCCAGCATAAATATTAATAAGACTAGTCACTTTAAACAAAACTTTAGAAAAAGACAATTAAAAATAAATTATAGAAACACAAAGCCAAGAATTCCTTTTGGCTATTAAATATCTGTAGACTTGGTATTCTTGAAATGATCCTATTTTCCCTTAACCTTTTTATGTCGTTGATTACATTTGCCCTAGCAAAGAAAAATAACACTTACAGATATATGTTATATTCCTTTCTTCAGAATGCACTGCAGTACTGCATGTTGGTAATTACTATCAAATTGTCTAAGTAATGTAAAGTTTCTGCACACACATACCCAGACACACAACTGACGTGTGTATATGTTTGTATATGTGTGTATAGTTGATTCTCATTATTTTGCAGATTCCATAGTTGTGATTTCTCCTACCCACAAAATTTATTTATTTGTAACTCCAAAATCAGTATTTACAGTGTTTTCATGGTCATTCATTTGTGGAAATATCCAGTGAGGAGAAAACTTTGAGTCACCCATAAGCATGTGCGTTCTCAGCTGAGGCTATGCTCTGTCTTCTTGTTTTAGATCTCATACAAGTGTCCTCTTTACGATCTATGTAATGCTACGTTGTTTCCATCTTTTTGGTTTTTGTTGTTGTTGCTATTAGTAATTTCACTGTGTAAATGGCCATCATGCATAGTTCTGAAGTGTTGTATAGTGTTCCTAAACACAAGAAGGGTGTGATAAGCCTTACTGAGAAAATATGTATATTAGATAAGTTTCATTCAGGCATAAGTTAAAGTTCCATTGGCTATTAGTTCAATGTTAATGAATCAATAATATATATTAAATAAGGTATCTTGAAACATAAATGTAAAATAAGCTTATATATTGATCAGTTGAAAAAATGTTGTGGTCAGAGCTTCAAAGCCTGTATTTTCCCTAGAAATTGTGGTTCAGAATTTGCTAAATCAGTGTATGTGCTGATGTAGAACATGACTACTGCAAATACTGGGATTTGACTATATGAGTGTATATGTGTGTGTGTGTATATATTTATATATGTATACATGCACACATAAATGTATATATATAATTATTTAAAATTTATTTTGCCAAGTGTAGATATTTAAGATTAATTTTTTTAATTTTGGAAATTTTGTAAAATCTACCAAGAAAAAAAAAAGAATAAGAGAAAACTCAAAACAGTAATTTTCACATAGAAATAGTGCATCAATATTGAAAATCTATTTGCAGAAGAGTTCGATGTATTTATTTTTCATTATTTAAATTGATGCTGTGATTATTATTTAAATTACATTTTATTTTACTTTCTAATCTACCAAATATGGGGAAATTGTGTATCTTTTAATAATTTATATTTTCATATACATATTATGAGTTAATAACTTTTTTTACAGTTTTCAAAATTGTGGCATTGTCAAACATTACTTTTTTTGTTCTTAGTTATTGACTAATTGATATTCCTTATTTAGCAAAACATTGTAAACAAAATATAATAAAGCACAAAAAGCTTTTTAGTATTCACGTTTCTCTTGGGAAATTCTTCAGAAGACAGATGATGAAATTGGTAGACAAGAAGATTACAGAGCATATAATTTTGATGACAGTCTTCCGGTGAGTTTCTACAATGTTTTACCATTAAAGATAGATGGAGTACAATGGTCTTACATATTTTTATGGACACATCATAGAACAAAAGTATACATAGGTACACCTCAATATAACTGTGGGATTTAAGTTATTGTTATATATATGTAGTCTTTTGGATTAATAATCTAGTACCTAAGGCCAAGATATATTGAATATTTCATATCAGTGTATTTTTTATAAGTTTTGACACAGGCTAGCATTGCTCAGAGACTTACTATAATCTTGGACCTCTTGTAATTTTATGACTTTGTAATGGGTCTCTGTGAGGAGTAGGTAATATTTAGACCATCATTGGAATGTTACAGTGGTTCCTAATTCTCATAGAAATGATTGCTTTATTACTGGAAAATAAAAATAGAAATTACAGAGCATATTATAAAATCATAGAGGTATTTAACAAATTCTGTATTATAGGAATTAGAGTTGAAAGTTTAGGATTTTGAATTGTCTCATATACTCCTTACTATGAACTAAAAATTTTTATGTATCATCTAATTGTCACAACTATCCTTTGAGTTAGATATTCACAGAAAGCTCACTTCAGAGTTGAAGAAAATGTCAGAAAGATTAAGAAACTTGGCTGAGCTTACTAAGTAATCAACTGTGATTCAGGGATTTAAACCTTGCTAATTTGGTGTCAGAGCTCACATTTTAACCATTAAGCTACTTAATTTATTCTCGTAGTAGGTAATATGTTGCTGTTTTATTGTGCTGAAATATACATAACAAAATTTATTATTTTAATCACTTTCAGGTGTACCATTCAGTAGCATTAAGTACATTCGCAATGTTGTGCAACTCTCACCACTACCCATCTCCAGAAACTATTCATTAAAAAAAAAAAATGTTTTTATGGTCTTCAAAATCAGCAATTTCATTGCATTTCCAACACTCTAACATGTCTTTAAAAATCATCTTTAGAACAAATTAGAGTGCTAAAAACTGGATTTGAAATCATATATAATGAGCATTCTAAATGAACACAGCATTTGATAATATTAAATATTACCATTTCTATTTATTTCCACTGTTTTAATTGTGTAATTATAGTTTAGCCACAATATCTAAAAAGATTCTGCTTTGATTACAGTAGTGCTAGACTCTATTCTTAAACTTTTTGGAAAACTCCACATTTTTGTTTCCATGCGAATTTAGTTTATATAGTGAAAATGAATATCTTTAGATTGTGAAATAGGTAACCCTACCATATTTACTGGGAAAAGAAACACCTACTTTGCTATAGAAAGACATAACAAACCTTAGGAAAAGTCATTGAAACAGGTATATGTGTCAAGTAGTGTATTTTAGGCATTCGTATTTGAATGTTGATCAACTTCTTTCCTAGACTATGACAAGAGCAATGGGATTTCTTTAGCGTGTATGAAATAATAATTATTTCTGAATCAGGTTTCTCCTGCTCGAGGAATTGTCTCTGTCAAAACATTTTAACTGGAAAGAAATCACTCATGTTTTTTGACATAGTTTTTTTTTTAAAATCACACAGAAGTCTATTAACTTGAAAAGTATTCCTTTGAATAAAATTTGATTTCAGAAATATAACTTTAAAAATAGCATTTAATTCATATAAACACATTTATAGTTTTCATTTCCAAGATTGATGCCACAAATAAAAGCAAAAGAGAAAAATAAATTTTTCATTTTACTACTGGCATATGTGTACTGAGTCACCTCTTCAGAGAGATCTTTCTTAACAAATTGTGTTAAACTGATCCCCTTCCCATTTTTTCTTTTCATCAAATACTTTGTTAATTTCCATAAATTTTTGACTCACTAATTTCACAACAAATATAATTGCAATCATTATATTTAAATATTTGCTTTCTTGTCTATTGTCATTAGACTCTGTTATGTCAGATATTATGTCTATTACATTTGGACTTAGTTGACATCCAGTTAATTGGCCTCAGCTTTTGATATAAGTATTATGGTGTAAAATCACATATGATATGTATATACATATATAACTAGGGGATCTCTAATCTATAATCATATATATATATATCTATATCTGTATATAAAGCCAGTGCCAAACAGTAAAATTTTACTAATTGTTGGTCTAAAAGAAATTGAACTAACATTACTACTGAGGGGCATAAACATAATTCAAACACTGCCTGATCAAGGGAAGCATTAGCAATGGCAAGAAATACAGAGAATCAGAGTCAAGTTTTACTTGTGTGGAATGGAGTGGTATGCATGGAGGAGTTCTGAGTTATTTTATGCAACCTCTGAAGTAGAGATGATGTCATATAAGCATATCACCAATACCCTTCCACTGTGTTCATTTTGCCATTGCTTTGAGAATGGTGATTTGTAGGCAGGTAAAGATAACTTGGAAAAGCTTGATCAATGTGTTTTTTTTTTCCTTAGTTTTTTAAATATGAGAGACCAATCAGAGTATTTGGATTTCTAAAGTTCAACCATAGTTTAACACATGGTAAGAACAAATATGGAGTGGAGAATGAAACAGCATGGTGGATATGACAGTTTATCATGTAGATTTCTTATATCCATCAGCATGAGGGGAGCATGCTAGGACTGTGGAAGGATGTTCCTTTATTATGACTTAAGTTGGCCAGCATAAACAGCACATTTTCTTTGGAAGTTCTGCAAGATTTATTCAGTGATTTAAGTGGGATTTTGTGGCAGGCCGGAGTGAAGACATGCACCTGTTCAGGGCAGCTTTCTGGGCAATTTGCGTCGTCTCCCTGTGTCTGCCACTTTACTTCCTCATCAGTTATCTCAGGAGCCCTTGGAAATACTGCTGTAATTAAGTTTTCTTATTCTACTACTTCCAGATTCCATTGGTCAGCATATTGGGATAACAGCACTTCCAATATTCAGCCATATTGTGAATTAGGATTTAGGGATCAAGCTAGCATACATTTCTGGGTAGGTGGTCTAGAATAAAATGATAAACACGGAATCCCCCCAGTGGTGGCATGCTTCGTCTGTTTCAAAGTGAGTAGCTGGGTGTATTGCAAATAATCCAGGTTGGGAAACTTGAGATTGTGTCTTGAAACCATAAAATACAGACTTGAGGATGACAGAAACCTGTTTCCATGGACATTTTTAATCTAAATTATAAAACATCTTAAGTCAAAACATTGTCATAGTGAAAGAAATCTTCAAAACTTGGGTCAATCTATAAGGGAGCCACCGTTTCCCAGCTAAGTGTATACACAGCTTTATTCAGGATGTCAGGTCAGAAGGAAACTTGTCAGTCATTTTAACAGCACAGTATGGATAGTTTACACTTAGATACCAAACTCTGATAACCCTCAGAAGTCATTGTGCAGAGGAGGCAAGATAAAATACTGAGGGGGAAAAAAGAAAACACTGGTGACTTATGGGAAATCCCTAAAAAGACTGCATTTCTTTCATTGACCCAAGTTGTTAGTCTAAAAAGAATTCATACCTTGTTATCATAATATTAACTCTTTTCTTGGAAAGAAGGTAACTTGATAGCTTCATCTCAGAGTGATAAATACATATTTATCATGGTTGCTGCAGAAGTGATCAAAAACTACTGAAACCAGAGACAGGTGATATCAAATATTGGCAATAAATCAGGACATCAGCTAAGCAAGCCAGAAAATGTTAGTCTAAAAGCTCATGAAAGTTTTTTCCATCAGCAAAATAGCATCAAAATATACATAAAGCCTTTAGAATTTCATCTTCATTAAATATCTTCTCAGAGAAATACAAAACCACACACAATTTCATATTGTCATTATTCAACTTAAACATAAAATTGTCATGTACGTTTGAAATAAATCAACAGAAAGAATTTGCAATAGTTTGATTCCCTGATATTAAATATTCTTAAATAATATTTTAACCCTCTTGACAGGAGGTGGAGGAATTTATATGGCCCTGCAGTAGTGCTTTTTGATGTATTTTGAAATTGATATAGGACAAACTTCTTGCCACATGCACAGACTTTGAACATAGATGAAAAACTCAGTCATATGTAAAAAAGCACATTGGCTCCTTAGCATCCTCATCTCAGAGAACTTTTCCACGGATGAAATAATTGTAAAAAAAAAAATAAAACTCTGATCAAGTAGTAGAGACAGGAGTTGAAGTGAAAAATAGTCTAGGTTTGGTCATGCAGTGGGAGACTTGGTCATGGGACCTTCAGACTGAAGAATAAAAAGACCACACAGTCCTCCATGAGGTCACATATTAGACAGTGTCCAAAACAGTCAGAAATTCAGTATTGCAGGGCCTGACAGTTAGACAACTTGTGGGGACCACTATAAGAGAAGTGTTACAACACACAAATACAAAATTAGGTAATAAGTAACACCTTCACACAATGAGAATTCTAATTACAAGATTTTAAAAGTTGGCAATTGGCATATACAAAAAATGCAAAAACATAACAGATTTAGAACTATTATGCAGCTCTGACAAAACTCTATAATCCTTTTTCTTTTTTCACATTTTTGGCTTCATACTCTTTCATCATCTGTCCAAATGACAAAAATGAAAACAAAAAAGACAGGTAACAATTATAAAAATTACACTTTGTACTTCTCAGAACAATCAACTTTTCTTATTGTTTTATGAACCATATGCTTACAGAAAAAAATTTTGTGGCATCGTAATGGAATATATGTGGTAAAGCAAGTAGACAGAAATAGGCCTACACATGATAAATGCCAAATTCAAAAGAGAACAAGAAAAACATTACAATGATACTGAATGCTTATTTGGACACCATCTAAGTATTAAGCACATACATGAAAATATGAAAGTACCTTTGATATACAGAACTCACTGGTCTTATTTTATCTGTAAAACTATTAGGATTGTCATATATCCTTAAAGGAGTGCTTAAAAATAAAATTAAAAATAATAGCAATATGAAGAATGACAAAAGCTCACATAATACATATCCTTTGACTGTCACTCTTTATTCTGACATTCACCAATTAAAATTCACCCCTTAGGCATTTCCTCACTAAGATGGTGATAGAATGTTCTTGAAATCACCTCCCCCACACAAAAATAGCAACTAATAACCATTCAAAAACAAGACTCCACTGAGAGAAACCACTGAAAGAACACGAGCATGAGGCTGAAGCCCTCCTGTGCACAACAGAGGCCAAGACAGATCGCATGAGAAGGGTAAGAGAAGCAGCTACATGTTGATCACATTGCTCCTCCCCCAGGCTGGCACATCACCACTCAGAGGTGTCTCCCCTGAACCTCTCTTTCCTCCAGTGGTGAAAGAGAACCCAGGGAAGACAACCAGCTCCCCTCAGCATTGTCGGTCACTTTGTGGGAGTCGCTACTCTGATCTTGCACCACTAGGTGCAAGGAGTGGCAGGAGGATCTGCAGGGGCTCAACCACTAGGAATCTGACTGTGATGGAAAAGTGAAGAAGGGACCTGCAAGGACCAGCAAATGGATCTTGACAAATCAAGTTCACACTAGCAATGCCCAAGTAGTAATCCCAACCAGTGTCTTTGCTCATCTGCAGAATCATACCAAAAGCATACTCTGGCCAGGAACTCAGCAGGATGTAGGTGTGCCTGATTCAAATCCTCAGATAAGGAATTTTGCCAGCTCTGGTTTGCCCATGCCCAGGCAAGGAGCTGAATCACAGTCCCACCAGCTGTGGAGAGTGTCTTCCAGCCCTGTTTTACCAGAAGTGCTGGCAACAATTCCTGGAAGCAGTGTAGCCCGCACAGCTCAAGGTGAAAGGCAAGCAGGCAGAGCTGATCACCCTCAGAGCAAAGCCAGTACTCCCAGAATATGGGAGTGTTCCCATGCTACACACAGACAAGAAGATAAATTTATAGCCAAGGCTGAGGATAGCTCCTGGCCCATTACAATCTGAAAACCTATTTGGCAAACTGAGAACATCCTGGAGTGGCCCCTCTCCCTCCTGCCCAGACAAGGGAGCTGTGATGTAGACCTACCCACTGTGGAGAGTGTCTTTCAACCCCAACTTTTGCTAGAAGGACTGGCAACATCTCTTGGAAGCTGTGAAGCCCAGTGGCACTTAAGCCAGGAGGTAGGCAAGCAGAGTAGATAGTTTTCAGAGCAAAGCCAGTGACCCTGTTCTGCAAAGAAACTGAGGTATGGGTTGGCTTGAGTTAAGACCACACCAAGAGCTTTACCTGCTTTAGAGCTACTTCTGCCATGCCCAGGCAGAGAATCTCATCCATGGCCCTATTTAACTCAGAATACTGTCTTCAAACTGTCCAACCAGGGAATATAACCAAAGCGCTCAAGAAGCTGCACAGCCCATTCAACAGCTCTACATGCAAAGGCATTTGAACAAAGAGCACAGCATCCTCCCTCTGCATCACAAACGTGCTCACCTAACCAGGGAATTCAGTGCACATTCTAGCTTGACTCAGGTCTCAAAACAATGAACTGTACAGCTCTGAGTCCTGTCATGCTGTCCTCTTAGGTGGAGAAGCTAATTCATAGCCCATCTACTAGCGAATGTAGTACCCAGTCCCAACCATCTAGTGAGCCTGACCAGAATATCCAGGCAACCACGGAGCCTATCTTAAAGTCTCACTTTGGTAAGGAAACAAGCCAGCAGCCCTAACCAACTGTTCTCACACCCTCATCCTGTCCTCAGAGCTTGAACAGTTGCCTTACTCAAAAATAGACCATAACAGCAGAGCCCACCTGCCCAAGGGTATTATCAGCAGATGTACCAAAAATCTGAACTGATCTAACTGGTGAAGAACTGTCTCAGCCAAAGCAAGCCTATAACTCTGGAAAAGTAGCTCCATTACTCAGATGTGCAGATACCAATGTCAGGAATCAAGGATCATGAAAAATCAGATAAATATGATAGCATCAAAGAAAACCAATAAAGTTCTGATAAATGACCCTAAAGAAATGAAGCTCTCTAAGCTGGCAAACCAAGAATTCAGAATAATTCTCTTGAGGGACTTTAGTGAAACACAGGAATATGCAAACAGTCAACTAAATGAAATTAGGTAAATAATGCATGACCAAATCAAGAAATTTGACAAAGAAATAGCAACCATCAAAAAGAAAAAAAAATCCTAGAGTTGAAAAATATAATAACTGAACTGAAGAATTCAGTGGAGAGTTTCAAAAGTTCTCTTGATCATGTGGAAGAACCAGTGACCTGGAAGATAAGACATTTAAAGTTATCTAGTGAGAGGAGCAAAAAGAATGAAAAGAGTCAAGAAAGCCTATGGGAATTATAGGACAATAAAAAGAAACAATATTTGCATTATGGGAATTCCAGAAGAAGAGAAAAAGGGACAGAAAGTATATTTAAAGCCACAATGGCAAACAGCTATTCAAACCGGGGGAAAGAAATGGACATCCAGATCCATGAGGCCCAAAGGATCCCAAATAAATTGAACTAGTTAGGGCTACACTAAGACACAATGTAATTAAAGTGTCAAAAGTCAAGGACAAAAAGAAGAATTTTAAAAGTTGTAAGAGAAATGAGAGAAGATACATACAAGGGAACCTTACAAGACTGTGGGTGCACAGTTTGCACGACGTCCTGGGTTCAATCTCCAGTACCTCCTCTAAAAATAAGTAAATAAATAAACCTAAATACCTCCCTCCCCCCAAGAAAATAAATTAAATTAAATAAATAAATGTGTTTAAAATGTCAACGATATCAAAAGCTATGTATAGATTTAGTGCAATCCCTACCAAGATTCCAACAACCTTTTTTTTAACAGAAGAAACAACATTCATAAAATTTTTGTTATCTCAAAAGACCAATAGCCAAATAAATCCTCAAAAAAGAAAACAAAGCAAGAGGCATGACATCTCCTGATTTCAAACTACTATTAAGCTATAGTCATCAAAACAATTTGGTACTTCTTTAAAAAACAGATAAATAGACTGAGGGAACAGAATTGAGAGCCCAGAAGTAAACTAAGTCATATATAACCACCTAATATTTGATAAGAGAGCCAAGAATACCCAATGGAGAAAGGACAGTCTTTTCATTAAATGGTAGTGTGATAAATTCTTGTAGAATGAAACTGGACCCATGACCCATGTTCTATATCACTCACAAAAATTAACTTAAAATGAATTAATGATTTAAATGTAAGATCTGAAACCATGAAACTCCTAGACGAAAACCTAAGAATAAATCTCCTTGACATGGATCTTGGTAATGATTTTTTGGGTATGGCACCTAAAGCAAAAATGACAGAGTAAGAAATGAACAAATGGGACTAGATCAAATTAAAATGATACTGCACAGCAAAAGAAACCACCAACAAAGTGCAAAGAAAACCTATAGAATGGGAAAAATATTTGCAAACCATATATCTTATAAAGGGTTAAAGTCCAAAATATATAAAGAATTCATACAACCCAATAGTAAAACAGCAAATAACTCAATAAAAAATGAGAAAGAACCTGAATAGACATTTCTCTAAGGAAGATGTGTAAAGGCCAACAGATACATGAAAAGATGCTCAATATCACTACTCAGAGGGAAATACAAATGAAAACTACAGTGAGATGTCACCTCATGTCAGAATGGCCATCAAAAAGACAAGAGATAACAAATTCTGGTATGTATGTGAAGTACAGGGAACTCTTGTGCATTATTGATCAGATTGTACTTTGGTGCAGCCATTTTGGAAAACAATTTGAAGGATCCTCAAAAATTAAAACTATGACATTTTTCAGTTATTCCAATTGTGGAAATATATTCAAAGGAAACAAAAATACTAACTGAAAAATCTGAAAAATACATCTGCACCTGCATGTTCATTGCAGCATTATTTACAATAGACAAGACATGAAAACAGCCTAAGCGTCCTTTGATGAATAAATGGGTAAAGAAGTTGTAGTATATATTCAGCCATAAAAAATGAGAAAACCCTACTATTTGCAACAGCATGGAGGGACCTTGAAGGCATTATGCTAAGTGAAATGTCAGACAGAGAAAGACAAATACTGCATGATCTCATTTATTCCTTGTATGTGGAATCTAAACAAGCAAAAACAAAAGCAAAAAAAACTTACAGGAAAAGAAATGAGACTCAGACTTGCAGTTACTAGAAGCAGAGAGTGGGGAGAGAGGAAGCTGGAAGAAGGTGTTCAAAGGTACAAAATTCCATTTACAAGATGAATAAGTACTACTAGGGATATAATGTACAGCATGATGACTATAGCTAACATGCTGTGTGATATATAGGAAAGTTGTCAAGAGAATAAATCCTAAGAGTTTTCATCACAAGGAAAACATTTTTTTTTCTTTTTTTCTTTCTTTTCTTTGTATTGTATCTGTATGCGAAGATGAATGTTAGTTGAATTTACTGTGGTAATCAGTCACAATATAAATAAGACCATCATGCTAAATATCTTAAGCTTACATAGTGATGTATGTGACTTATTTCTCAGTAAAACTGGAATAATATTTGTCCATTAATACTCATCAATTAAGATATTTACAAATTTTCCATTTCATGAAAAGAAAATGAGCAGGCCTGTCTACAAGTAGTAGGAAATAGATTGGCAGAATAAATTTGAACTTTTAGAAAAAAATTGAATTGTGATAATTTAAATGAAGAAGGCTATAGTATTCCACTTTTATATTCTTATTCAACACTCTACTACAATTTGTAATTAGACATGTTGATCTTAAAGGTGGGAGAAATCTATACTTTATCAGGCAAATTATTTCTGTTTGCTTAATTGCTACATGGAAATAGTGAAAATATTTGAACTGGCAGCATTTCTACTTTGAAAATATATATTTTTGATCATTCATTATGTTACATTAATTTTTCTAGCAATATTAACATTCTTAATCTAGATGTAATTTTTCTGGTTTCTAACTTGGAAGATTTATAAATATTTTATGCCAGTGACAAATGTCTACACTACTGTGAGGGGGATAAAAATAATCAGCAAGCCAACACAAATTTATTAAGCAAAGTAGATTCATGTTACCCATTTTTTATTCCAAGAGTAAAATTGCTCTGTTCAATTAATGCTGTCAGCATTAACTTATATTTTTTTCAAAATGATTACACTGAGCAAAATGAATGTTGCCTAGGAGTTTATTGGGGAGTGGATGACTTGATTTGAGAAAATGTTGTCTATAAGAACTGACATTTTGAAAAAAAAAATTTGACTTCATGATTACCTCCACAGATATCATCAAATTAGATCATATTATTTCTATAAACATCATATTATCTTCTTTTCAAAATCCAATGTTTGGGCTTATGTTTGTGTACATATGTGTGTATGTGCCCTTGTGTATGTGTACACATCTATATAGTTACTTCAGTTAAATAAACGACATATGAGTAGATGCTCATTTTCTTAGAATATGAAGGTAACAAGATATATATTCTTTGTGTTATCTACCAAGTATTGCCAGGCAATTTCTTATCTAGTGCAAATCACTAAGGGATAGGTGGAACAATCTACATATTAAATTCATTAAGAAATAAGAACTAAGATCACCAATCTCTAAGCCACAGAATTTTTTATTAAGAAGTGTTCATGTAGAGCAGGATTGCTCTGATCAAGACTCAGGGACAAAAAAGGATATGTAATTCCCCAAAATAAAATTATTTTGACATCAGGGAGAGTATTAGCTGACATCTCATTTCTCACACAAAGAACAGGCAGTGAAGTCTGGCTCTAAAACAGCTTGGATTGAGGTTGAAAACCCATATGTACCTGCACAATCCAAGAGAATGTTGTTTGGGATAACAACAAGTTAAACAAGAGCCATACAATTAGAAACTCAAATATATAGCCAACTTGATGGGCTCTTTAGTAACCTGGACATGAGGACTCATGGCTGAAAATTAAATGTGTCTATGAGATAATTTACATGTAGCAGGTATAACAGCAGATATAGCCACAAGCAACTTATGTTGTCTCCTTACTTTTTGATCAAAACAAGGCTAATATATTTGTAATGCAGGAACACAACTGAGATGATAGATGACAGAGAGAGAGAGCAAGAGAGAGAGAGAGAGCGAGAGAGAGAGAGAGAGAGAATCTATCTAATTTCTCAGCATTGAAATAACAAAGTACCAAAATTTGGATGGCTCAAATATAGAACATTATTATCTTACATATCTGGAGGCTAGAATTCTGAAATCAAATTTTGGCAAACTTTTGATTCTTCTGAGGTCTTTGAGGGAGAATGTGTTCCCTGCCTTTCCATTAGCTTCTGGTGGTTTTCCAACAACATTTAGTTTTCCTTGGCTTGTAGATACATCACTCCAATCTTTCACCTTACATGGTATTCTCCCTCGTTCTCTTCAACTTGTCTCCCTTTGTGTGTCTGTCTCTGGCACCACATTTTTTTTCTATTTTGAATAATGACACAAGTCAAGTTGAATCCAGTTATCAAAGTTTATGGGAGATTTTAAATCAGAAGCAGAATTTTATAAAATCAAATCTGCATTTAAAGTAGATGAATGATTACAGGACATAAGAGAGTTTTCCCTAGAAATAACCTACAGATGAAAAGAATAGGCTAAAGTGTTTTTAGCTGATGCCTCCTTTTCCAGGAAGTAATTATGGTGGGGTTGATATTTATGGGCTTTGGTGACTGATCACACGTGGGAAATGGAGAAGGTATATGAAACAAGATGCATAGTCTCCGCCCTAACCCAAAGCTTAATCCTTTAGTGTAGCTATCCAGGTAACTGAGTGTTCTTTCACTGCAAAAAAAATAATGGTAAAGACTAAAATTCTGGAATTCTAAAGTATTTAGTTCCTAAGATTCTGCTGAGAGTTTTAATTTTCATTTTAATCCATTCTTCCTTCCTTCCTTCCTTCCTTCCTTCCTTCCTTCCTTCCTTCCTTTTCTTCTCCTTCTTCTTTCTCTTTCTCTTCTTCTCCTCCTCCTTTTCCTCCCTCTCCTCCTCCTTCTAACCCTGAAGGAAAGGAGAACATTTAAAAAATAAAATTAAAGAAAAAAACTGAAGCTGGGGAAAAATGAAAGGACATAGGTAGTTTTAACATATCTTATGAGAAGTAAGAAAAATGTTTTATGTAGTTCACAGTGCCTGGGAGAGAGTATAAACCAGATCTTAAGAGCCAGTGTTAACAAACTCTAAAGAAGGAAGAAGAAAGTTCTACCTACACAAGCACTATATTTTATAAAATACCCAAGGTGAAAGATATGAAGAAGTTAAAGAATTAGGCTTGTGACCAACTGCTCAATAGATATGATTTTAAAAAGCAAATATAATAGAAAAGCAAGGGAACTTAGTTTAAGTATGAAGGATAATATTGACTTTAACTTATATTACATCATTAATTTTTTTCTGAAAATTTTTCTTTATTGAAAAATCTATTTTTATTCCTTCTCAAAAAAAAAAAAAAAGAAACGAGAGCGAACGAAAGAAAACCCACACATATTTAGGAACCTCTTCAGGATGACTAGTTTGCTGTTCTTTCCCCATATTAGCATATCTTCATTGAGTAGGTAATTCCCATGACCAAAGAGACAGGGTAAAATTAAATTCAAATGCATGAGACAAATTTTAAACCCTAGTCAAAGTTATGGAAAGAATTCTAACACATAGACCTCTTATTTCATGAAGGAACACTTCTTATTTTTTGTAAGCAGTGTTTTAACATTTTAATATGTTTACAAACATTAAAATTATATAAATTTTTGAGACTCAGCCAGTGTTGAATTTTTTAAATCATTGGGGCATATTAACAATATAAACCTTTCATAACATTGTTATAAGGTCACCAGTCAACTTCTTCCTCATTGTCTTTTATATTGATGTCTTTCTTTTCCCTCATTAATTTTATTTTGTATTACAGTCCTCTGTCAAGTATTTTCTGTGAGTTGCATCTCAATATAGACATTGAATTATTGCATATCTACAAAAAAAATTTTCCACACTGTGAAGCATGTATTTCAAAAAGAAATAGTATCTTAATTTGATGTATGATTCCTAGGTAGACAATTCTTTTCATATATATATTCTAGCTTCTGGTGTTAGAGATGAGAAGTTTAATACATTTGAATATTTTACTTTCTAAGTGACTAGTCTGTCAGGAAGCTTAAAAGATTTTCTTTATTTTTCTTTTAATTCTTAGAATTCAGAAATTTTACTAGGATATGTGTAGGTGAATAGCTATGTTTGTTTTTCCTCAAGATTTCTTATATCTCAGTAAATGTTTATAATTTTTTAGACTCAAATACTTCTTCAGACCAAAGGTAGCTTTCTCTGTTATTTCATCAAGCTTGTCCCTCTATATTTGTTTCTAATTCTCTTTTTTTGAAACTGTTACATGAATCATGTCTTACAGTTTTATTTCACAATTACTGTAAAATGGAATAATTTATGAAAAAAAATTTTATTCTATGAAACATCAATTATTAATGGTAGAATTGTGCATATAATGACTTCTGTGATTTAAAAAATTCTTATCCCTGTATTTACAGAGAAAATAATCTAAAAGATAGAATAAGTTATATTTTCTCGGCAATTTGTATTTTCTGTTACTCTAATGGAGACATTATTCAATTAACATTAAAAATGAGAAATAAAATGCATTCATTATTGCACTGGAATAGTATGGTAACATATGCTTTTGAACTTATGCATCTTTCCCTCTTCACTTGTATGCATAAATGACTATTTATAACATAAAAATTCATGTTTTTATGACTATCAATTTGCAATCTAATCTTTACTATGAATTAATAAACATATGCTTTTTAGCATCAGAACTGGGTACTCAGATACTTTAAGTAGTTAAAAAAAATAGTGATAAGTACATATAAGTGAAAACTAATTCTACAGCACTGATTTATGCAAGTGTGTTCACATGGACATTTAAATGAAAAATTAGTATTCATTAGTAGATTAGTAAATAAAATACAAAATTAACTTTAATTTACTGTTTAATAGTATTTAATTACTTTTGAGTATCAAAATATAGTATGAGAAATTGTTATTTGTCTGTGAATATTTCTTCCTTCCCTAAACTATAATACTTTCTACTTTTACCACTGTCAGATAACTATATATTTCTCTTAGTCTTTGAAATTTAATCAAACAAGTTTAAAATATTCCCTTGATCTTCACATGTTCAGTGTGATTAATACTGTTTTGCGTGGAGTTAGGGAGTCTCTCATCACAGTTACTAATCTTAATGTGCACTTCCACATCACTGGAGAAGTAAGGAAAAGCACATCTCTAATATCTTACTGGCTTTTAAAGTTTCCCACCATTAAATCACATATATCTTCCAGTTACATTTCAGTAGGCAAATAAGTCATATTTGTACCTATCACTTGCCCAGGAGGAAAGCTGAAAATACTTGGGAAATGGCAGTATGGATTTCAACAATATCTAGTACTTTCCTCCGTAGTATTTCTATTTCTTTACAACTTAACTGTCCTTTGCCCAATTTCCATTTTTTGGTGTATATATATATTTTTTATTGAAGGATAATCAGTTTACAGTGTGTCAATTTCTGGTGTACAGCATAATGCTTCAGTCATACATGAACATACATATATTTGTTTTCATATTTTTTCACCATAAGCCACTAGAAGATATTCAATATAGTTCCCTGTGCTATGCAGTATGAAATTGTTTTTTGTCTATTTTATATATATATATATAAAAGTTAGTATCTGTAAATCTTGAACTCCCAATCACTCCCTTCCCACTACCTTCCCCACTGCCAATTTCCTTTTTGATATATATTCTATTATCCATTTGACTCTACCTATTTGATCATCTATAATATGCTTTTCTCTATTCTAAGATCTATAAGAGCAACATCTCTGCCTCATTATACAAACCTCTCTTGATACAATGCAACACAAAGGGCCAAGGGGATATATAATATAGTGATTAAAGCTCACACATATATACAAATTCCTGTTGGGATTATCACCATGACCATTCTTTAACTGTAACTCAACCAGTAACCATTTTCATCACCCTTTGTCTAATCATTTAAATCACTCTTGTCTCAATTTTACCAATAAATGAGGACAATAATTGCAACTCACTTAGCACTGCATTTGTCTCAATAAATATAAGTTGTCCTTGTCACTATTAATACACTAAAGCACATATAATGAGCTTTTTGATGATATATTTTCAGATGTTTAAATGAATTGAGATAAGATGTTAGAATACATTATTTAAAAATCAACTTGACCTGTGTCTTATTGATTTCTTATTCCTATAATGCTGATTCCTTATTCTTATAATGCTTGTCAAGTGTTAACATATTGAATAATCAGATGGGAAGAATATTTCAATAATTCAAAATCTCTAGGTCTATCCCCAGCAATTATGATTCAAAGACTGAGTGGGCTCCAGATAGTTGGAAACTTTCCAGTTTCTCTGAGGTAAACTGAAGTAGCTAGGGACTAGGCTTTGAAGAAAAAAAGCAACAAAAACTAGAGTAAAACTAGAGTAAAAGTGGCCCTTTTATTTGGCTAGATCATTTCTATTTTTTCATATTGCAGTTTCCAAAGATTTCCTTGCATTTTTAAAGCATACATGACTCATAATATGTGCTATAAACTTGTTTAGGTATTTACGAAGTAGAAAACATTAGGAAAAGCTACAGAGTACATAAGATCAATAAAACATTATGAGAATCTTTTGAGCCAGAAAATAGTCCAGAGAGCACACAGCAATATTAATTAACAGTAAAAGGACATAAAAGTTTAGATGAATGTTTTAATTTAACCCAAATGTAAAAATTTGCAAATGTAGAGAAAAGATGGGAGGAAAAGCTATAACATAATTGAAACTACTAGAAACAACTTAATTTGAACTGGGTTCATTACATTAGAGGACCTCAGTTGATCATTTCATTTACTTTGATTAAAGATGTTTCAAATTACTTCAGTCTTTATTAACCATAAGTTACAATACAATTTTCTATATACATGAAATTTTATCTCTTATCAAAAGCATGTTAAAAATCTTACTGACCCACTTAGTGAAACACCATTTCTCCTGCTGTGACCCAGCTACTCTTGCCTTTCAGGAAACTTTGTTTTTAAAGTTCATAAGACCACTACTTACAGAAAGTAATTTAAATAAATTACATGTCTTCACACATATCATTGCCACTTGTCATCTTCCAATACTGGTTCCTGTTAAGATGCAAAATCACGTTCAGATATTCGGATGAGAAATCAAGTAACAGTCCCCCCAAATTCACACAGAAGGTGAGTTTCAGCACAAGAACCATGAAGGAGGGCTAAAGAGGCAGACGCACACTTAGAAATATTAACTGTCTGTCGAAGACAAACCCACTGGAGCAGAGGAGAGCCCCACTGCTGTGTCCTATCCAACTACTCTTGACTGTTCCATTCTCCCTCCAGGCAGTATCAGGTTCTCTCTTAGGCACATTTTTTAGGTCACATCTCCCGTAACTACAGCCATCATTGGCCCCCAAAAAAGGAGCTCATCATTTTTTTAGGCATTTTTCTGGAATTTCTGGAATATTCACAAACACAGAGTCACCATCTTGAATTAGTTTGCCACCTGGCCTAGAGGCAAGTATGCATGCAGATATTACTCAGGGATAAAACATAAATTAAATTAGCATACAATATATGATATATGGTATGCATATCATATATAATACAATATACATATATAATACATAACAAAACTTATATTTAAGTCTGAGCATGTAAATTACCTAACTTGTGTCAGGAGCCTGAGGATGAAATAAGTGAAATTAAAAGAAGGGCACTGAGATTTAAACACTTTTTGTAGTATAGAAGTAAAAAGAAAAAAGGGAAAGGAATGGAAGGGGAACCAATGATGTGACAAGTGCTGTATTAAATATTTATATTCCATAATTTGTCCAGTGCTAAAATTTTTCTTACCAAAACCAGTGAAGCATCTCAAAGAGGTTAGGAGGTAAGATTGTGTTCACAAGGGACTCATGTCTGTTGTCACCCAAAGGTCACATTGCTCCTAGTTCCCTCGTGCTCCACCTCACATAGGAAAACAGAATAAAATAAAGCACCCCTTTACCCACTGTTCATGTTAAGAGCTTGAGTATTAGCAATATTTAAGCTTAAGGGGAGAAGACATTAGAAATCTTTAAAGTTCACATTATATATATATAAAATCCTCTCTTATGCATGGTTTTCCAAGCTCAATAGACGTATCCCCAGGAAAATACCAGCTGATATTAAAATGTAAGGCAGAAGAAGATGGATCCAAATTAAAAGAGTTTTCTGTTTTTTTCTTCAGTAAAATTGATAGATCGCACTTAATTCTTTAAAATGCATAGTGTAAATATTAAAAGAATAAAAGTTAAGACTTCAAGACAGTAGAGAAAAAGTGACAATAAACTTTAATAAATAAAAATGACAAAAAATGAAAAACTAGACATAGATAATTAGAAAGCACATGAAGGATGCTAAAGTACAACAAGATATTTCTGTATCCAAAATACTCATTATTGGCCTGTAATTGTAACCCTAAATTAGAGATTGATTTCATGGAAAAATTTTAATATATATTATAAAGGAACAGTCTTAAAATGAGTACAGGAATTTTAAATCAGAGGAAATGAGAATGGATATATCTAGAAAATACCACCAAAATACATCTGGTACTTTTATCAGAATAATTTAAACTTATATGTAATAATAAACACTGAATTTAGGATGGTCAAGTGAAGAAGGAGACTTATGTAATCAGGAGGTATTCACAGGTTCTCCAGTTGGTTGCCAATGTTTTAATTTCTAATTTTGCACAAAGATCTCTCTTTATATTATGGGGAATGCAAACTATTCCCCAAACTATACAAACTATAAAGGGATTGCTACATATCACCTATCTGATTGGGAAAGAACAACAAATTAATGGCTTTGCTCTCTTATAGAAAACTAGTACAGTAAAATCTGGTATCATTCTAAATTAATAACACAATATCCATTAAAATTAAAAACACATATGCATGCATGTCAGCTATCTATTGCCATAATAATGCTGTATAACAAACCCCACATCCAACAGCTTAAACACAATCAATCTTGAACTCACAAAACTATCAATCAGTGATTTAGACAGGTTAGTTCTTCTGGGTTGTCTGGCCTCCGCTGTGCTCTGGGATCAGGTATATGTTGGCTGGGGTTACTTGTCTCTTTCAGGTGTCTCTCACATCACTCCAGCAACTAGCATGGGCATGTTGAAAGTGTGTTTCAAGCCTCAGTTTACACCCTGCTCTCCAACAGTATACTGGTCCACAAACCAGTTACATGTCTGAACTCAGAATCAAGGGGTAGGGGAATAAACTCCATTTCTTTATCAAGATAAGTTTGAAAGTCACATGTCAAAGGTCATGGATGCAGGAGAAGGTGAAGTGTTAAAGCCATTAAAGCAACTAATCTTAATCTACCACACTCCTTGATGTAACCATTCATATATAGAAATTTTGCTACAGATATACTTGGACATGTGTGACATGATCTAGGTATAATACTATTTAATGAGATATTCTTTAGAGCAGAAAACGAACATATGTCTAGCATGAAAAATATGAAGTATGCATCAGCAAGGGACGTGTTAAGTAATTATAAAAATTCCACTGGTATTCTGTAGTTACTGAAATTTACTTACATGGGAAAATACTTTTAAGTGAAAAAGCAGTAACTAAAATAGAGCATTATAAGCTAGTATGTTTTTAAATAAATAAAATGTGCTTAGATATTCCTGGAAGAACAATAATTAAGTGCTAAAGTTGATTGGTTGACATTGGAGAAAGGAAGAGGAAGACTGAGCAGCTGAACTCATAATCTTAATAGGCAGCATGTATTTTTCAGTCTTTTCAAAATTCTATGCCATAGACATATATTACCTATTTTACTTATTACCTATTTAATTTCACACAGTAACTTGTGAATTTTTTTTTATCTCACATTATTTAATAGAGAAGGCAACTATATAATAACTAAGTCCAAGTAGGAAGATATTTCCAATATGTTTTCCCATCTTCAAATTATTTCAGCCTGAATTAAGATAAATTGTGCTATGGAGACTAGAAAGATTGCTCAAAATATGTAAATTTCATATAATTTATATGAATTGCCATCAGTTTGGTGTGTCTAGCACTTGAATTAATGAATATAGCTTGAGTACCTTCTCTATTACTTATTTAGATAATTTTTCCTGCATTTAGTTTTGCTAATAAGATGATTCTCCTTATACAATGTTTTTCCTTCTGTCCTCTGGGTTGCTGGGATTGAGAACCAATATAGCACACAAGAAGTGTAACAAGATACAACGAGAACTAAAACAAATTTCCAGAACTTAGTGCTATTTGATCCTGAGTAAAGTGTTTGTTTATTTATTTATGTTTTTCTGAATGTCAATCTCTTCCTAGGGGAAAAAAAAAATCCATGGGAGAAGTGTGTTTACAGGCAATGGTACTTTAAATATTTCTAGTCCTTATTTCTATTCTACACTACAAGTTGTTGATTTTGAATTATTCTGAATTCTTATAGTTTGACATTAGTAAATATATACAGTATTTCTTAAACTCTCCTCCATAAACATGGATTTTTTTTTCTGGTTAAAACAAATATATCAAAGGGACAGGTGATATAGTTTTTTCAATTTTCACATGGTTTGGTCAAGTTATATAAATTATTTTATATTTAACATACAGACCATAAAATTTAATATAAATGAGTCATATTAGAGGTATTTTAGGCTGTTTTGCTATTTGTGAGACAGATGGCAACATTTTTAATGTTATAAATTTAAATTATAGTGTCTATGCCACTGGGTATTCATATGCATAATTTCAGATATATTTGACTACTTATTTTTCATAAATATGTAAATATTTTATTTCATCTTTGGGGACAAAATCAGTCTATAACATCCAAATAATAATCCAAAGGGAACAAATATCTATTGAACTTGGTTCCAGAATTTAAAATGAGTATAGTTTGCCAACACAAATGACTTTCAGGATCTGACTTTTTCAAGTGAATATCATATTGCAAAAGGAATGATTATAACTGGTGTTAAAAGTTAAAAGATATTTCATATTGGCTTTAAAATGGAAAAATAAAGAATAACAACTTTAGGAAAAAGAAGTAAGTTACTGAAATGAAAAAACCTTGCAGTAAATAAAAACAAACATAGGATTGGAAAAATTGTATTGACTTCCAAATAAGGTATTACATTTTTTCTCACTTCTCATTTTTTTCTTAAGAGTTTAACTTAAAATTCATTTTAGTTAAAGCCACAGCTGAAGTTAACCTTTTCAACATTCCTTAATTTATATGGAAGGGGAGTTTACAAACAGACAAAATCAAAGATTCTATTAGGAGCTAATGATGGACTAGTTTCTGTGCATCTATATGTGTCCCTATAAATCAATTATATTATAGAATTTCTGGTTCAAGAAAAGTTGACCTTTAGTGAACTTTACCTAGTGTCATGTACACAATTTTTCACCTTCCTATGCAGATAATAATAGGATATTATCAGATCGTAAGGAAAATCAAATTTCTCTGTATTCAGTAATTAGCTAGTAAAACTAATTAGTTAGGACCTACAAAACTAGTGTTAGAGGTGATTAAGCCAAGTTAATGATTACAAAAATAATTATACTTCCACAGTGAACTTCAGAATTCTAATTGGCCTGTCTATCCCAGTTAATTAGATAATTAGCACATCAAGATTGTTGGAAAACTTTGAGCAGTTGGAAAAGTGCACTCTCTAGGAGTCTCACATTTAGATGTGCTCTTGAGGGTAATTTGATATCACAAATCTTCCAAAGTTAAGAGAAGATAATATAATTTCCATTTTTCACAATAATTAGTAGTTAGCCAATTAATGTTATTTGTATTAGTTTCTTCCCCTCCCAAACCAAATTTGATGAAAAGAACAATGAACTTCAAACAAAAGTCCAAACTAACATTAGGTGAATTTATTGGTCGATTGCCTCTAACAATAGAGTAAATTGTGAAAGGTTACATTTTATTCAGTTCTTTAAGTGTTCCAAATACAAAATAGAACATTTATACTAAACAATTGAATTATCATATCTATTAAAAACTTTATATGCTGATAAATTTTGACTGTTTTGACAACTCTATTTATTACAAATGTCTATACATAGGATTATTGTCCTATAAATAGAATCATTTTCATGTTGCTAATTAAAAGGCTGAAAAATGTACATCTCAACAACTCACTATTATTTCAGCCAGTTTAGGGCCAGAGTGTGAAATAACACACTAGGGTTGCCTGGTATGGTCAGTTAGACTCATATTGTATTTTTGGTGTATGACTCACACACTTAAATACCCACACATACCCACACATACACACACACATACACACACACACACACACACACACACACAAATAATTAACTAAAATAAAACCTCTACTGTAATAAGAATTGTCCTTTTGAATTATAATTATTTTACAAATTACCTCAGTCAATAGATTGACTAAGTCAGTAGAATCAAAATCAATAATGTATTTTTATATTCACAGTGTTTTGCTGCAATACTAACACTGAAAAGAAACCCAATAAATATTTGTTAAATAAAAACTCTCAGTTTAGAGGAAAATTCGAATTTTAACTCAGTCAGGATCCTATAAAGTTTGATATTTAAAAGTTATTCACAGTTTATAATATAAGAAAGGGCTAATGATTTTGTTAATATCTGCTTACAGACAGTAATATCCAGTGGGCAGTAATATATGACAAAGAACATATTTAAGATTTAGCACTATACTATTTGTCATTGAAACTTCTACTTTGATTAGAGTTGTTATTAATTAGGTATCCAGCTCTTTTAGGAGGAAAAGCACAGAAACCTCTGTTGATTAGGTTACCACAAAAATCTGAACTTTGCCAGTCAAAACACTTGGAATCAATAGGATTCAAGTCCATTCACAATAAGAGGCACCGTGAGTATATGGTCACTGTGGGTTCAGTCAGGAAAGCAGAGCCACCGCAGGCATGAGAGGGAAGCAGGGTACAGGTTAGAAGTGAGGGTGTCCATGGAGGTGGAAGGGCTGGGAGAATGAAGGCAGCAGGTGGATGAGAGCACTGGAGCACTGGAGCAGGAAGAGGAAATGAACTTGGGCAAAAATGTACCAAGACTTTTTCAAGGGAATTTAGAGAGGAGTCTGTAAAGTGTCCAAAGTAGAAGGTGGCCGCAAAGTGAAAAATTAAAAATTGTGAACCTGATCGCATTGCGTTTTAACACAGCTGTCTCCAGAGACAAATGCTTTCTTCCTCCCTCCCACTTCCAAATTTGCCTCTCATGGCAAATTCTAACCCCAGACCACAGAGGAAAATTCTAAACCCAGACCATATAAGAGTGATTTTTGGAAATACAGTTTTCTATGTTGAAAAGAAATGGAAGTGGCATTTAGTTACCAACAAACAATCCAGCATAATGTATAAGCCCCAAAATACACGGTCATCAAAACATATGAGTCAGAAATTAGTGAAGATGAATAAATGCTTATTAACTTCCTGCTATAATCACAGAGCTGTTCAAGGAATTCAGTGATCAAAAATTAGAACAAGCAAGCTGTTACTTTAAATGCCACATGACAGTATACCCATGGCAGTTCTTTGTATTTGCATGAGTTTCTAACTAACGGAACTTTCCATGCAAATGTACGACATTGGAGATGTTAGATAGGCGCAAAACAGAGCATTATCTTGTAGGGGGATAATTCATATATAATGTGATATGATTCAAATAAAACTTCTGGGTAAATGGGAAAAACCCAAGGTTGAATGGAAGAATTGAGTACAGGATGTCCAGTGCAGACATCCTGAATTTATGTCAGCTCTCTAGACTTGGGGACTTGGATTTCTAGTACCTCCAAAGGACCTCAGCCCACGTCCCTTGGAGGTACTAGAAATCCAAGTCCCCAAGTTTAGAGAGCTGACATAAATTCGGATCCACAATGCTCAGCAGCACTGGACAGCCAAAGGTCTTATCTCGGAGATTAGAACATGCTGAGGTTTATAGGAAACCATTTGAGTCGTGCTATTTTTTGATACCAGATGAGTAAAGCATTTAGCCCCAGAAAGAGATACGAGCCTTTTGGAGTGAAATAAAACAGGAATGATAGTAAATAAATAAAAAAGCCCAAGTATATGTATGGTTAGATCTATTTAAAGCCAAAGGAAAAGATTATAAATCCAAAGAGAAAATCCTTCAGGGAGAATGAACAAACACAATGAGACCTACAAAAGGAAAGTAAATATAAATTCAATATTGAAACCCAGACTGTTAAATTCATACCTGGTACTCCAAACCCAGTGCGATGGTTTCACAGACCCCTCCATGACCTTTCACTTAATGTAAATAAAGGGCAGAAAGGCTAAAGCTTCTCTTTCTTCCTCAGTACTTCAGGCTGTGGTCTTGGCGACTGTCCACTAAACCCAAGGCAAGAGTAGCAGAAAATGTGCAGATTCCCATGTTCTAGATGAGATCTCTTCCAGTATGTTTTGTAGTCTTGTGTTTATAAAAGAGTGTTTGTCTGGGACTCACATGGTTTGGGGACAACTACAGGAAATGTTTCAAAAGAACACAAGACTCAACATTGTCATGTCTGAAGAGACAAAGAGAAACTGGAAAGGAGAGACAGAGCACTAGGGAGAATGTAGAAGTGGTTCAGAACATTATCTCAATTGAAAAGTTACGGTCCAACTAGAAGATTCAGTTGAAAGTGTTGGTATTTTCAAATATATTAATCATAAGATTCAACTCTGAAGCAAACCACAAAAATTTTGTGGGGGGGAAAAAGAACCTTTTCCAGAAAGAATTTGATTTTCTGCCCTACTTTTTGGAAGGGTCTAAGTCAAGTGATAAAAAAAAAATTATTTGTTGGCCAAAAAATACATATTTCAAGAATTCTATAATTTTAGTTAATTTTATTGTCCCCTTTTAGATGAAAGATTGTATATTTGTTTGATCTATTGATTCCTTGCTGAGCGTATTTTTAATAGCATATCAATGCCAATATTTATATGAGAATCTCTGGAAAGATCTGTACACCAAAGCATGGTCTCTTGTATGCTTGTTTGTGAACAAGACTTGTGTTATACATGCCATCATGGAATTGCTTCTATAATTTAGAATGTCTTGCTCATAGGAAATATTAAAAGATTTCTTATCCTCATTCATGTAGTTAAACATGTCAGAAATTTGTTATAGGATTGCTTTAAATATTTTTACTTTATTTACCGTGATGACGTATAGTTCCTGTGAAAGCAGGACAGTGCCCTTAGAAAACCACCTTTTGCTCATTGAGATGCAAACCAGAACAAGCAGCTCACTGTCACATACTGTGAAGGAGCTTTGACCATCTAAGGAGAGATATCCTCACCATCATCCTAACACCATTCAAAGTGCATTCATTGTCTTCATCATTGATGGCCTAGACTTCTGTGGGAGCTAAAAATAAACTGAAACAGTAATTGGTCATCAAGAAACTTGCTGCAACACTTTCAGCCTGGAATTTATTTTATTTATGAATGTTTCCTTCACTATTCAGAACAACTTGTATAGAATCATATTTAATGATCCCTGACTTTGGGATTAAAATAAGGTGATCTCTCTAAAAGGCTTTCTTTATTCAGAAAATATCTGAGGAGCAATTATGAGCCTAGCAACATTTAGGTGCTTACTGATGATACAGAAATAAACAAAACAGACAAAAATCCCCACCCTGAGGAGCTTAAATTGTAGTGGGGATACCCATTTAATTCCGTTTTGGCAAGGATCACAGAAACTTAAGAGGAACAGAAAATCCCAACATTCTGTGGCATCTCCAAAACTTAACATGTTCACCCCACACAGACTAGTTATGCTGAATCCACAAGATTCTGGGCAGTAAGGAGGACAGTACTGATCATTCATTTCCTCCAGGAACTGTCCAACATTTAAGTCTATTTTATTATTCACATCCCAAACATAGAAAATAATAGTAACAGACACTTTAGTTAAAAGAAATCTTAACATTTTTCAATATTTGCTTCAATTTTTTAAGAGATAAAGTATTCAGATACATTTCCATCTCCCATGACTCTTTATTGATACCATTTTTATGCCCTTTGACTGATCAGACACTGCAGTATCTAGGTAATACCTCTCTCATGAATTATTTTACATATTTAATAAATAAAGACTTCTAAACAAGTCATTTACCAAAGCTACACATACACACACACACACCCCTACATGTATGTAAAATGTATCCATGTTGATACATGCAACTTGCTCATTTATTTAATTCATTTGTATGAATATACCAAAATATATACCTAATATTTTATAAAGATTTAAGTTATTTCCAGATTTTCTCTATTACTATTAATGCTGGGATACATATTCTTAAATTAAATATCTTGGACAAATGTGTTAAATATTTCCATAGGGCATTTTTCCAGAAGGCAAGTGGCATTCATATACATATTTTAATATAATTTACCAAAATTTTTCACCAAATTTTTTTGAATTTACATTATGTATAAAAGTATAGGTATATTTACTTTTCCCATACTCTTACCATGACATAGTTAAACTCTCAAAAATTTGCCAGGTCTATGAAAGTGAAATATTTTAGTGTAAAATGTCATTGCTTTGATTACCAGTGAGATTGAGCAGTTTTTAATAATTTTACTGGACACCTGCTTTTTTTTCAGTTCTTCATTGTCTGTCATATTCATCACTCAATGTTCTCTTGCAATCCATTTATTTTTTAATTGATTCATTGGAGTTCTTTTCTCCAGGAAAAAAAAATTACCTCTTTCACTTTACCAGAGTAATCAATCTTTAAGTACATCTTATGGGATGCGTGGATAGAGGCAAATTTCGTAACTACGCCTCCTGAGAATTTTTGGTTTTGGTTCAATTTCTTGATCAATTGAATCAGTAGTTTTTAATCCTGCTGTATCTGAGAATCATCTGGGGAGCTTTTAAAAATAACAGTCTCCTCTTCTGAGATTTTGATCCAGTTGATCTGCAGTAGGGCATGGGCATGAACACTGCTTCGGTTTTTACCCAGGTGATTTCAATGTGAAGGCTTAGCTGATAATCTCTGTATTAGCTGTAGACAAGTCTTTTACTTTGCTGAAGAGAGTGCAAAAAAATCAGCTGTGTACAATTATTTCAGCCCCCAGCTAAGATATTTTCTAAAATATTATCTAAGATACTCGAATTTACAATTTTCACCTGTTGTTCTGCCACCCCTCCCCTCAGGGTCTGTGACATCCCCTTGCTCTTCAGGATCATGGCTGCCCAGTCAGCTCTTGCCCGACATATTTTAGTCCTCCTTTGAGAAACTGTTCTTTAATGAGAAACTAAACTCATAAACTTGTTCAACTTTTCCCTTTGACCCTTTTAGCGTATATAGGATTATGTTCCATATACACATCAGTTTTAAATCCTGCACACTCTTGAACCAAATGGACTCTGACACCATGTCACTCTGTACTAGGCTCAGCCCTAAAGAGACCACCCACCCCATCATTTATCAAGCTGAGGATGATCAAAATCAGACTCACCAAAATCCCGTATTTCCATGTTATCACTGTAATGGTCATAATGGAAACAACTGGCATTGCTGCATCTCCTAACATGATATAGGGATGCTACAAAATAAACACTACCAATAATAAGCCGTTCTTGTGGTTGAATGAGTATAGTACCAAACAAATAAGGGCTATTTTTTATATGTCAGTCTTTAGTTCAATCTCAGTTCTGCCTGATATTTTTAAATTCATGTTGGTTGTGGGTATTATAATTACATGGAAAATATCAGATTAAAATATTTTCAGAAGTCATACTGGTATCGTTGTGCCACTATGTTTGTGCCTCCAAATTTATGTTCCGGATAACTTTCCCCCTTTCAATTCCACCATGCTGCTTGTCTAAAAGGCTCCTGACACTACATTTCCATGTCTTTTGGCTTGCTTATTGTTATGGACTGAATTTTTCTGTCTCCTTAACTTCATTTGTTGAAATCCTAACCCCTATCTAATGTATTAGGGGGTGGAGATTTTGGAGGTAATTAGGTCACAGGGGTGAAACCCTCATGAATGGAATTAGTGACCTTACAAAAGGGACCCCAGAGAATCTCTCTCCCTCTTCCCACCTTGTAGGATACAAGAAATCAGGGATCTGCAACTGGAAAGAGGACCCTCACCAATAGCTGTCCATGCTGGACCCTAATTTTGTACTTCCAGTCTCTAGAACTAGGAGTAATAAATTTTCTCATTAAATTTTAAAGGTCAAGATCAAATGCACAGATTCCCTGTTGAAGACTCAACAAACTCAGTGAATGAAAATCACATTACTTATCTGCATTTTGCATTACATTGTTCTGCTGTTACAGTACTTACACAGAATGCTGTGCACTGAGAGGTCTGTGGTCTCCATGTGATTCCAATGTGAATAATTATAATTATTGTAATTCACTATTGTATCTCCAGAGTATAATATATAAGGCACTGATGATAAAAATTGTTCAGTTAGTATTTGCTTAATAAATGGAATTGAATATAACCCCAACAAAAAAAAGGACAAAATAAAAGGTATTGGATCAGGAAATATGCTAATTTAACACATATTTGTGCATAGTTTAGTGTATATATTATTTGACTTAAAAGAAGAGTAAATTATTTAATATTATTAGTATTTATATTTTCCTAGAAGTTCTATATAGAAAAATTGTTATGTGAATTTATATAAGAAACAACTATCTTATACAGATTGATTAATGACAATACTACACATATACAGATATTTTAAAAATACGAGATTACATATTAAACCACTCCCATGTATAATTTACCTTGAGGGCTATTTCTGTCTTGCATAATAATGAAGTATATTTGGAAAGTGCATTAAATTAAGTTGGTTATAATTAAAATCATGATAAGTGGCTATAAGAAATATAAAAATGAAACCAAATCACTATAAATGGCATAATATTAATTCAAAGTAATGAATGACTTATAATTGTTTAAAAATGCAGTGACTGCTTTATTATTTAGCTTATTATTTAGTGCAATCCACCATGGACAGATACATTTTTACTTTAGATAAAAGGCTAATGAATTAATCAAAGAAGAAATATTTATTTGGAACCTTCATTGAATCAAGTAGACATTCCTGAAATTAATAAAAAGTTTTAAAATTCCACATGACTTCTACCCCTAAGCAATTCACAAATCATCTGGAGAGTGTAAGTAATATAAATCCTGCAGTTTGAGATTAGTCTTCTGACCACTAAACTTAGTACTCACTTTCTGAAACAGAGATGGAAACTAAAACCAAGTTCCTTTGCCAAGTTTAAGGTTAACATCTCTTGTCCAGCACCCCTTCCTCCTCAAGGCTGAGAAGAAAAGGGGGAAGTTTTAGCCAGCAGAACGCTATTGTCATCACTGGTGACCATCTGATTTGTGTAATGGTGTTTGTAACTGCTTAACTGTTTAATGGCTTAAAGGGGTTTTTCTCATGCTCTTGCTAACCAGGGTTGGGCTGGAGAAGAGGGAGGCTTGGGTGGTGGCCCAACCCCTTAGTAGTGCTCTGTGCAGGGATCATGCTCAGTGCCTTGCTCTTGCCCCCAGTGACCTGCTCCTGACCCCAGTGCCCTCCTCTTGACCCTGACACGTCAGAAACAGCAGTCGGGTGTTTTGTGCATCTTGTTTTTCATAACTCACCCCAACTGTGCCTGTCTGTAGTTGTTTTTGACCACTTGTGGTTTCCTGTTGTTCCAGCTGCAGGCTAAGGCCTGCAGCAGGAAGTCTCAGTCCTCAGCCTGCTTAAAAGGCTAAAAGCATTTATCAACCTGACTTTAAACTGCACAGGTTTTTCTCTAGAGATTTTTTCCCACAGAGTCCCTTCCTATGCAGCCTTTGTTCTAGGTACAAGAATATTAAGAGAGTCCCAAAGCTGGAGGTGAACTTCATACCTAGCTGAGGCAAGGGGACCACTGCATCTGCAAAACCAAGAACAACTGAGCAACAGTTTGTTACCCTGTATGCTATCTCTATGGAAACTAGCTCTGTCCCTTGAACTCTTAAACTTTTACTATAAAACCCCCTGTCTTCTCTCCCCGGCAGGCTCATAGTCTTAGAGGCATTTGCCCACTGTGACTTCTTTTGCCTGACAAAGAAATAAAGCAGCCTTTTCTACTTCATCCAAATCTTTGTCCTCCAGTCTCAATTTGCTAAGCAGGGCATGGAGGACCTATCCTTCTCATTCCTGCTTTTTATCCCCACAGTGTAAGTCAATGAGTCATTTGGCCAATAGCCTTGCTACCCAAATCATTGTCCACAAATCAGCACAATTGGTATGTGAGGGACTTACAGGAAGTGCAAAATCTTACAGCAGCTCCAGACCTCCAGAACCAAAATGTGCACTTTAGCAAGCTTCCCAGGTGACTGCATGAGGCTTAACATTTTGAGAAATCACTGTTACACAGCTGCATGTTCCCTACTTTGTATTTAATTTCTAACCTAGATGTCTACCCACAAAATCTTCCACTGACTTTTTTAGTACTGCTTCTCTGTAAGAATTATTTTTGTTTGTTACAACTTAAATCATTTTCTCCATCTCTTTATCTCCTGACTTAATGTTGGTTGCCCTTTGAGAACAATACTTCCTTTGTACTTCTCCAATTAGCTGCTGTTTTTTTTTTTTTTTTTTTTTTTGCCCTCCCACTAACCACATGGACCTTGTGCTCAAAACAGAGAGCACAGTTTTGTGTCTCTCTTCTACTTTGTTGCTACCTGAAACTATTGCTATTCTGCTGTCTCATCAACATATTTTTGCTTCTTGGAAGCACAAAACAAAACAAAATCAGACCCATGGGTATTTTATCCTACACCGGAGGATTAGCTCGTGCATTCAATTGCCAGCAAAGTCTATTGGCTACTGTAGTTGAGAGATCAGCATAGCTTAAAGGCATCTGTCAAATTTCATTCTACTTAAAGCTTTTTTACAACTTCAACTTTTGCTGCTTCTAAGGTCCAGTGATGATGTCATCAATTCCAAACCCTGATCTGGTGGTTAATGCTAGAGCAATAGCAATAGTCCTACCAACTCTCCTTTCAAGAAGACAAATACTGCCCTAACCAAACTTTTAAGTCAACCTAAAAGTGCTTGCCTCACAGTTGCTTGCTAATCAGCAGTTAGGATGCCAGAAATCTTACCAAATAAATGTTCTTTTTTGTATTTTGAGTAACAGTAACATGTCAAAAAAATTCTCAAGTGTTATAAAGTCCAGTAATCTTGAGAACAGGGCAAAATTATGAACATAGCGACATACTTCTCTACTGAAGATTGGGATGAATCTTACTGGGGATTTCACCCTTTATTGAGAATTATTATATTCTTTTATAATAATATTTTATTGAAAGTCGAATAATGTATGATTAAGAACACAGAAGGAGATTGAGTAAAAGTGTTAAAGAGTTTGGGTACAGGTTAAAAGATAGCTTCAGTCTTCTAATTTAAGTAATACTTAATCATATACATAAAATTGCAGCATTTCTTGATGGTCCCTCCTTATCTTGAAAATATAATATTCAGCATAGAATAAAAATTATTTGAATTTTTGCAACTTTAGAAAATGTCTAACACCAACAATGAATAATGTCTACTCTTTTTCACAAAGATTAGAGAATACTAAAGGTTTTTTTTACATATTTCTAAAAATTGAAGTATAGTTGATCTACAATATTATATAAGTTACAGGTGTACAGTATAGTGAGGCACAATTTTTAAAAGTTATACTCCATTTATAGTTATTATAAAATTTTGACTATATTCCCTGTGTTGTACAATATGTCCTTCTAGCTAATTTTATACATAATAGTTTATAATTCTTAATCTCCTACCTCTATATTGCCTCTCCTCCCTTCCCTTTCCCCACTGGTAACCACTAGTTTGTTCTCTATGTTTATGAGTCTGTTTCTTTTTTTGTTATATTTACTAGTTTGTTGTATTTTCAGATTCCACATATAAGTTACATAATACAGTATTTGTCTTTCTCTGTCTGACTTATTTCACTTAGCATAATACTCTCCAAGCCCCTCCATGTTGTTGGAAATGGCAAAAGTTTGTTCTTTTTATGGCTAAGTAGTATTTCATTGTACGTACATACATCATGCCTTCTTTATTCAGTTATCTGTCGCTGGACACTTAGGTTGGTTCCATATCTTGGCAATTTTAAATAATGCTGTTATGAACATTGGGGTACATGTTCTCTTTTCAAATTAGTGTTTTTATTTTTTTCAGGTATGTACCAAGGAGTGAAATTGCTGGGTCATATGGTAGTCCTATTTTTATTTAGTTTTTTGAGAAACCTCCATACTGTTTTCCACAGTGGCTGCGCCGATTTATAGTCCCACTAACAGTGTATGAGAGTTCCCTTTTCTCCATATCATACAAACATTTATTATTTGTGTTCTTTTTCATGATAGCCATTGTGACAGGTATAAGGTTTTGTGGTTTTGATTTGCATTTCTCTGATAATTAGCAATGCTGACTGTTTTTTTGAGTGCCTGTTGACCTTCTGCATTTCTTCTTTGGAAAAATGTTCAGGTCTTCTGCCCATTTTATAATTGAGTTGTTTATTTTTAATGTTGAGTTGTATGAGCTGTTTATATATTTTGGATATTAAACCCGTATTAGTCATAGCATTTGCAAATAATTTCTCCTGTTCAGTAGGTTGTCTTTTCATTTTGTCAGTAGTTTTGTTTACTGTGCAAAAGCTTTTAAGTTTAATTAGGTCCTGTTTGTTTATTAGGGACAAAACTTCAATAATACTGAAGTTTTAATAGTCACTCGCAATCTCCCTTCAAAAATGCTGCAAGAGACCAGACTAGTTCATCTTCATACTGTCCCCAATGAACTGACAAAGGATCTTAACAAAAGTGGCATCAAGTGAAGCCCTGTACAAGACATGTATTTCCCATTTTACCATTGTATGCTATTCAACTTGTCTTATATTGTTAGTTTTAGTGTTGTACATCATCCATTTCAGAATAAGCTGTTCTAGTCACTGCTAGTTTATGGAGTCTTACATTTTAATTAACATGACCATTCGTTTCATTTCCAATTTTAGAAAGTATCATTTTTGACTCTCTTGTGGGTCTCCCAAAGACTTGAGACATTGGCATGCCAATCTACTTGGACACTCTGAGAAATATATGCCCAACCTAAAATTGACTTTATGCTGGAATTATTGCTGCTCTGTGTTCCACTAAGTTAATCTGCATTGCTTATGAACCAATATAATCATATAAATAAGATTCTCTGAATGCATGCTCTGTCTACCTTATCCAAAGAGACATTTGGGGCTAGGTGTACTGTGAGATCTTTAAATATAGTTCTCATATATTGGACCCTAATGAGTTTGTCACTGGTTGGATGCTTTGGATTTATTTGTATATGTCACTCACACTTGCTACAATATACACAGTGAAAAGAAACCTAGAGTATTCATTTCAGTATCTCCATTTAACCTGACTAATGTATAACTGATTTAAAACATCAGAGTGGCAACTAGTAGAATTTAATCAATGGTCCAGTTTAGATTCCTTCCAAATAAATTATGTCATAGGAACAGAATGTTTACTATCATTTTGATTTGAGACAAAGAGGGAGATTGCTGTCACTATCATACCAATAAAATTGAGGCTTGTATACCAGATTACACTGGTGATGAAATTAATGCTAAATTCAAGATTGTACAAAGCCTTCCTGAGACTGGGGTTATGAGTTTTCCAAGTTATAATAATACCTAATACTCCTTTTATAATATTGAGAATACCTGAGCTATATGCAAGTAGTTCACAGTGAGTTGATATGTTCCATGTGGTTGCTTCATTGGTCTGCCTAGAATTTTAAAGGGATTGGTTATGGCACAGAACAACCTTGCTTTCTCTTGAAATTTCTTAATATTTTAACTGAATTTGATTGATTATATGATAATAAAAGATGAAAAGAGTCATTTGTCGTCTTAGAACTCATTGTGGAACTATTTCTATAAGGGAATTTGAATTAAAAATTGCATGGGGCAAGTTTGAACTCAATTATTATAATATATACACCGAGAGAGGGTCAAAATTAGATTTTACCCCTCTGTATATACCTTGCTTGATATTGCTTTTAAGTATTGATGAGACATTAAAAAGTATTTCTGATGCAGTTAAACATGCTGGGTTGTTTACCTAACTGAAACCTATGGAAATGCAGGCATCAGATCTGAAATTTGTGCTAGGATTTACAGTTCATGTTTTCTGAATGATCATACTACCAACAGTAAACCAGGAGTATCTAATTTCTCTAGGAACCTAAAGCCTTGTATAGGAAGCTCATAGCCAAACACAAATCCCAGAGTGCAGAAAGCTTAAGTATACCTTTCCTTCGCAGAACTGATTGTATCATTCAATTCCAAATTTGTGATTATTGATTTAGATATCACATTCATAACCATGTTTAAAGACTTTTATTGTAGTATTCATAGTTATATCCCCTGGATATAAAAGGTATAGCAGAATGTTTTTTAGCATTTTGGAAATCTCCTATTACTAGCATTTTGGATCTGGTCTAAAATATTCATCAGAGTGTGTCCTCTTAGACAGGAAGTAGATTTACATCTTCAAGTATATTTTCCAGGGCTTTAAGATTACATTAGAATATCATATCACAGACACAATTGCTTCCTGAACATCAGTAATTAAATTAATAAAATGTGTCCTTCACCTCTAGGGCTAATATGAGTAGATAAGTTTCTGGATATAGAAATTAATACCCATTTAATCATTTCAGCTGTTCCCTTGAGTCTTCATACTTAGCCAGTGAGATAAATATTAGTTCACTAGACTTCTAATTCTTGGAAATCTCCTGAAAATATAACTGATTTGGGGTTAAAATTAAGCTTGCACTATGAGATAATACATCCTTATACTGACTTCTTTGATCAATTATGTGTATTGTTCAGACCTGTTTCAATGATGATGATATATTACCCAATCCTTTGTCCAGGATGTAGCAAGAAAATAAAGGATTAGGTCATTCCTTCTAGTGGTATTTCTCCTCTTATGTCTTGTTTTCCCCATTGTCAAGATCCCCTCCCTGCCCAGCACTCTCATGTGCATCTTTTTAAAGTAGTTCAATTTTGCTTTCTTTGTTAGCTGCAATTGTGGGGTTGCTACCTGTAATTGATCTTATATTTTTCTGCCTAATCTTTATACCAAACTTTACAATGTTGTATTTATTTCCTCTGCAGCAGAGTCCAGTCATTGGGAACTGAACGCTATTCGTTTGTTTGTTTTTTTAACTGGAAAAAAAAATGTTAACTAACATTGACCAAACTCTATAGGCCATTCAGGATGTTTTTCCTGCTCCCATGAAGTTATAAATCTTTATATGAGAACATGATGGACTATATAGCCTGTTGGGTATAAGTGACCTTCTACCCAATGATCTGGAGACCACCCCCCAATTTCTCTTTCTCCTAACTTTCTCAAACTTCACATATTAAAGAAAAATAATTGAGATATTATTGACATCTAATATTATATTAGTTTCAGATGTAATGCTTAATTTGATATTTGCATATATTGTGAAATGATCAAACAATTAGATCTAGTTAACATCCATCACCATACATAGTAACAATTTTTTCCCTGCGATGACAACTTTCAAGATCTACTCTCTCAGCAAATTTCATACATACAATAGAGTATTATTAATTATAGACATCATGCTGTCCAAACTTCACATCTTTGTTAGAGAGTCAAGGCTTTTACAATGTACTTTTGCTCCAGAGAAAAATCTCCCAATTTGAATCACTTCTGTTAATTTTCAGGTGGCCATGAACTGATCACTTAGATGTGAGTTTGTTACTTGCCACTGTCTTCTGGGATGGCTCAGCATTTCATTTCTCAGGGCCATAGGTCTCCACTCACAATCCTGATCATTGTGAGATAGATTAGAAACCTTGTGTCAAGCTTGGTCAGCAGATCATAAGATGTTCTTTCATTAAAATGTTGGTGAGATCTGTGAACTTTGGAATGTTGCTAAAGTTTTTGTTGTCATCACTGTGCCCTATCCTGCTACTTATTTTTGGTAAGAGGTGGTGAAAGGTGGGGACATTTCTGAAGAATGTGCCCAGTCTGTGAGGCTCAGAGTTTTTGCTTATCATCGAGTGTTCCGCTTTTGATGTTACAAGGATGTGTTCAGGTAAGACAATAATACTCACTTGACTTTTTGAACTGATAAGATGTAAGCCCCCACTTCTTATTCTCATGAATTCTGATGGGTATCCTTGCTTTCCATGCTTATTCACTACCCATTGCCAGATCATGCAATAAAAAATACCCACGGTTTTCTTTTACATTTAGTTGGTTTTTGTTTTTAATGAAATTTTAATGGAAAAAAATACAAGCACTATTAAGTAGCACTGCTCCTTGAGAGTCTTACTGAACCTGTTGTTATAAAAGAGCATTTTTAGTTCACCATGTTTCATGGCAGAGTCTATTGGCAAAGGACACTGGCAGGACTGTGATGAATTATATGTCACTTGTTTACTTTTTTTGAACATTTTTATACCTGTGCAGAAGTGACTGGACTAATAATTCATTTAGTAGTGAATAGTTGAGAACACTTCATCAAGGGATGAAAATATACTCTATTAGAATGTAGAAATATAAAAGTTTTCTTCTCTTGGCATCCCAGAGGACACATTACTAAAAAATAAAATATAAATGAAATAAAATACTAGTGAACCATAAAATAAAACAACATACAGGTTTTTAATATATAATTTCTGCACTGAAATTAATTATATTTTAAGGTTAATATCAATAATTTTGACAGCAAAGAAAATATTCTCAGGGAAGCATATCTTGACAGCTATTCATGGTAAAGTAAGATAATTGGAAGTAATAGTATAAATTTCAAAGAAATTAAAAAATTATATAGATGAATGTGAAATACATATGCATTAATGCATATTATATATGCTGTATCACATTATTTATAAGCCTGTCTGATTAAAATTTATCAAATAAGGTATTTTTTAGTTTTTTATTGAAGTGTAATTGAGCCATAGTATTATATTAGTTTCAGGTGTACAGCATGATAGTTCTACATTTATATACGTTACAAATTAATGACCGCAATGTCTAGTTACCCTCTGCACCATGCAAAGTTAAACAATGTAATTACCTACATTCCCCATGCTGTGCTTGCCACTCCATGACATTTGTAACTTGAAGACTGTACCTCTTGATCCCCCTCGCTCATTTTGCCCACCTCCCAACCTGGCTCCCCTCTGGTCCCACCAGTTTGTTGTTCTTTGTATCTATGAGTCTGGTTTTGTTTTGTTTATTTGTTTTATTTTTACATACCACGTATCAGTGAAATCATACAGTATTTGTCTTTTTCCATCTGACGTATTTCACTTACATAATATCTTCAAGGTCCAAACATATTGTTCCAGTGGTAAGATTTCACTCTTTTTATAGCTAAGTAATATGTCATACATACAATATATATATACCACCTCTTCTTTATCAATTCGTCTATTGATAGACACTTAGGTTGCTTCAGTATTTTGGCTATTATAAATAGTGATGCTGAGAACAAAGTGTGCATATATCTTTTTGAATTAGTGTTTTCATTTTCTTCAGATAAATATCAAGAAGTGGAGTTGTTGGACTGTGTAATAGTTTCAAGTTAAATTTTCTGAGGATCATCCATACTGTTTTCTATTGTGACTGCACCAATTTACATTCCCATCTACAGTGCATGAGGGTTCCCTTTTCCCAACATCCTTGCCAACACTTGTTATTTCTTGTCTTTTTGATACTAGCCATTCTGACAAGTGTGAAGTGATATCTCATTGTGGTTTTGATTTGCTTTTCCCTGATGATTAGAGATATTGAGCATCTTTTCATGTGCCTGTAGGGCATCTATATGTCTCCTTTGGGGAAAAAAATGTCTATTCAGGTCCTCTGCCCATTTTTAATCATATTTTTTATGCTGTGTTATATGAGTTTTTTATATACTTTGGATGTTAAACCTTTATTGAATACATAATTTGAAAGTATCTTCTCCAATTCAGCAAGTTGGCTTTTCATTTTGCCAATGGTTTCCTTCATTGTGAAAAAGCTTTTTAGTTTGATGTAGTCCCATATGTTTAGTTTTGCTTTTGTTGCCCTTGCATATGGAGTTAGATTTTTTAAAATATTTCTAAGACCGATGTCAAGGAATTACAACCTATGTTATCTTTTTTCTTCTAGGATTTTTATGGTTTTAGGATTTATTTTCAAGTCTTTAATACATGTTGAGTTAAATTTTGCTTATGGTCTAAGATCATAGTCCAATTTCATTTTTTGCCTATAACTTTCCACTTTTCTCAACATCAGTTTTTGAAAAGTCTATCTTTCCCCTATTGTATATCCTTGCCACCTTTGTTGTAGATTAATTGACCAAATATGCATGGGTTTATTTCTGGGCTGTCTATTCTGTTCCATCAATCTATGTGTCTGATTTGTGTCAGTACTGTACTGTGTTGATTAATACAGCTTTGTAGTATACTTTGAAATCAGGGAGCTTGGTACTTCCAGATTTGTTCCTTTTTCTCAAGATTGCTTTGGTTATTCAGGGTCTTTTGTGGTTTCATATAAGTGTTAAGATTATTTCCTCTGGTTCTATGAAAAAAAAATGCTGCCATGAGTATTTTTATGGGGATTGTGTTGAATCCATAGATTGCTTTGGGTAGTAGGGACATTTTGGCAGTATGCTTCCAATTCATGAACATGGTGTATATTTCCATTTATTTGTGTCTTCTCCATTTTTTTCCACCAATGTCTTATAGATTTCACAGTACAGATATTTCATCTCCTTAGTTAAATTTATTCCTAGATACTATATTCTTGTTAATGTAGTTGTAAATGGGATTATCTTCTTAATTTCTTTTTCTGACAGTTTATTGTTAGTGTATAGGAATGCAACAGATTTCTTTAAATTAATTTTCTATCCTAAAAATTTACTGAATTCATTTACTGGTTTTAACATTTTTTTGGTGGAGTCTTTAGGATTTTCTATAGATACTATCATGTCATCTGCAAATAATGACAGTTTTACTTCTGCCTTTCCAATTTGAATGCATAATTCTTTTCCTTGTCCAATTGTTGTGGCTAGGACTTCCCATACTGTGTTAAATAAAAGTGAAAAGAATGGACATTACTTTCTTGTTCCTGATCTTAGAGGAAAAGCTTAATGCTTTTTGCCGTTGAGTATAATGTTGGCCATAGGTTTGTCACATATGTCCTTCATTATGTTGCAGTATGTTCCCTCTACCCCTACTTGGTTGAGAGTTTTTATCATAAATGGATGCTGAATTTTGTCAAAAGCTTTTCTACATCTATTGAGACAATCATGTTATTTTTATCCTTCCTTTTGTTAATGTGATGTCTCTCAGTTGATTTGTGAATATTAAACCATTCTTTCATCTCTGAGATATATCCCACTTGATCATGATATATGATAGCCTTTTAAAATCTTGTTGAGTTTGGTTTGCTAACATTTTGTTGAGGATTTTTACATTTATGTTCATTAGTGATATTGGCCTATATATATATACGTGTGTGTGTGTGTGTGTGTGTGTATAGTTTCTTTGTCTGGTTTTGGTATCAGGGTGAATCTAGCTTCAAAGTACATTCAGAAGTATTCTTTTCTCTTACTTTTTTGGAGTAGTTTGAGAAGAATAGGTGATAGCTCGTCTCTGAATGTTCTGTAGAATTCACTTGCGAAGCTGTCTAGTTCTAGACATTTGTTTGTTGAGAGTTTTTAATTACTGATACAATTTTATCATTAGTGATTGAATTTAATTGGTCTTTTCATATTTTCTATTTGTTCCTGGTTCAGTCTTGGAAGATTTTACTTTTCTAGGAATTTATTCATTTTTTTCTATATTGTCCATTTTACTGGCATATAATTTTTTGTAGTAGTTTCCCATGATTCTTTGTATTTCTGTGGTATTAGTCATAACTTTTTCTCTTTTACTTTATATTTTATTTGGGCCTTGTCTCTTTTTTTCTTGATGAATCTAGGTAAAAGTTTCTTGATTTTGTTTATCTTTTTTAAAGAAACAACTCTTAGTTTCATTGATCTTTTCTATTGTGTTTTTAGTCTCTATTTAATTTATTTCCAGTCAGATCTTTATTATCTCCTTTCTTCTACTAACTTTGGGCTTAATTTTTTGTTGTTGTTGTTCCTTTTGGCTTATAATTAGGTTTTTCATTTGGGATTTTTCTTATTTCTTGAAGTAGGCTTGTGTCACTATGAACTACTCCCTTAGAACTGCTTTTACTGCATCACATGAATTTTGGAATGTTGTGTTTTCACTTTTATTTGTCTTAAGATATTTTGTGATTTCTGTTTTGATTTCTCCTTTGACCCGCTGATTGTTTAGTAGCATGTTGTTTAGCCTCCACATGTTGGCATCTTTTCTAGTTTTCATGTAATTGATATCTAGTATCATAACATTGTGGTTGAAAAAGATGTCTAATATGATTTCAGACTTTTTAATTTTCATTGAGACTTGTTATGTGGCCTAACATATGTTGTATCCTAGGGAACGTTTCATTTCCACTTGAAATGAAACGAATGCATATTATGCTGATTTTGGATGGGATGTTGTGTGTGTGTGTGTGTGTGTGGTGTGTGTATCATCAATCTGGAATAATGTGTCATTTAAGGTCTTTATTTTCTTACTGATTTCCCGTCTGGATAATATATCCATTGATGTAGGTGGGGTATTAACTATTACTATTGTATTGCTAACAATCTTTCCCTTACGTTGGTTAATATTTGTTTTCTACATTTAGGTGTGCCTATGTTAGAGGTACAGAATTTTTTACAAATGTTATATCCTCTTATTGGATTGACTCTTTTATCATTATGTAATGTCATCCATTGTTTCTTATCACAGTCTTTGTCTTTGATATCTATTTTGTCTATCATGAGTATTTCTACACCAGGTTTCCTTTGGTTTCCAACTGTATGAAATATCTTTTTCTGTCCCTTCATTTTCAGTCTGTGTGTCTCTTTAGATCTGAAGTGAATCTCTAGCAGGCAGCATATAGATGGATCTCATTTTTGTATCCATTCAACCACCTTGTGTCTTTTTTTGAAGCATTTAGTCCAACCACATTTAAAGTAATCATTGATAGGCATTTCTTATCATTTTGTTAATTGTTTTCTGATTGTTTTGTAGTTATTCTCTGTTTTTTTCTTTTTTTTCTTCTTCTCTTGCTCTCTGTCTTTGTGGTTTGGTGACTTTCATTAGTGTTATGTTTAGATTCCTTTCTCATCTATTTTGTTTATCTGTTATATCTATTATAAGTGTTTGGTTTGTGGCTACCACAGGTTTTTATATAACAACATATATATATACACCAGTCTGTTTTAAGTTGATAGTCATGTAAGTTTGAGTACATTCAAAAATCACTACACTGCCCCCTGCCATGTGTTATGGTTTTGCTATCATATTTTAAATCTTTTTATTTTGTGTGTCCTTTAACAATAATTGCCATTATTATTGATTTTTAATATTTTTGACTTTTAATCATTCTAGCTTTATACGTGATGATTCACTACCTTTATAATAATTTGTTTTTGCCAGTGAAAGCTTTTCCTTTCATATATTTTCTTATTTCTAGTTATTGCCTTTTCTGTTTAGTTTTAAAAAGTCCCTTTAAGATTTCTTGTAGGGTAAAGTTAGTAGTAATGATCTCTTTTAGCTTTTCCTTGTCTAGGAAACTATTTGCTTCTCTAATTCTGAATGATAACCTTGCTATGTAGAGTACTTTTGGTTGGAACTTTTCTTCTTTCAGCTCTTTGAATATATCATGCCACTCCCTTCTGTCCTCCAAAGTTTCTATTCAACTTCAGCTGGTAGTCTTAGGTGGGGGTTCCCTGATAATTAACTAGTTGTTTTTCTCTTGCTGCTTTTAATATTTTCTCTTTATCTTTAACTTTTGACATTTTAGTTATAATGTGTCTTGGTGTGGACCTCTGGGTTCTTTCTTCTTTCTTTCTTTAATTTTTTTTAAATATGTTTTGTTTGTGTCATTTGCAGTACCCTGTCTTCCAGGTCACTGAACCATTCCTCTGTATCATCTAGTCTGCTGTTGATTCCCTCTAGTGTATTTTTCAGTTTATTTGTTGTATTCTTTAGTTTGATGAGTTCCATTTGGTACTTACATTTTCCGTTTCTTTGTTAAAATTCTCACTGTGTTTATCCATTCCTCTCCCAAGTTTGGTAAGCAAATTTATGGCTATTACTTTGAATTCCTTATCAGGTAAATTATTTATCTTCATTTCATTGATTTTTTTCCCCTGGGGTTTTATTTTGTTCCTTCATTTGGGGCACATTCCTCTATTGCCTCATTTTGTTTGACTCTCTGTGTTTGTTTCTGTGTATTATATAAAACAGCTGTCTTTCTGTGTCTTGAAGGATTGGTTCTGTGTAGGGGGCAAACTTTATTATTTAACCTAACCCTAGTTCTTGGTTGTCTCTTGAACAATCTTTTCAATTATTTCAGATCCATGGAGTTCAGAAATGCAGCATTCCCCCATCCACAGTGACCTGACTTTGGTGCTGTAACAGTATCTCTTGTTTGGGCTGCACATGCCCATTTTCTTGGGGTGGGGAGTTGTGCAAGCAGCACTGGGGTGGAGGGTCAAGGCCGCTTGCTCCCATGTCTGGCAGTGCTGCATGTATGGCATGGGGGATGGGGCTGTTTGCCTGTGCTGTTCGCAGAGAGTGCAAAAATGGCACCTCCTTAAATAAGGTATTTTCTTTTTAATGTTATAGCCATTTTCTTAATTTTATTGTTAACTGTAAAATGCATTTTCACAGATATATCTGTAGCTGCATAATAGGTTGGCTTTTAAGTAATGTTACAGATTTCCAGTAGTCTAGTATGCATTAGTGTACACAAACTAAATTAATTCTAATGAAGCTTCCAGTAAGGATAGAAAAGGATTCAGTACAGCCATTTTTCTAGGAATTTTTTCCTTCAGTGATTACCAATGTAATGATGAATCCAAAATTTACATTTCCAACCAACAAAATTCTATAATCCCAAGAACTTCATGCCTGGATCTGTTGGATATATTCAGTTGGCTTACCTGCAAGCACCTAAAGTTTTGCATCTTCCTACTCCAAACCCACCTTTCCTGTATAATTTATCTTCCTCGTGGATGACATTTAAGGTACACCCAGGTAGATAAGTAAGAAAACAAGAAGACAACTTACATTCCTTCCATTTATACTTTATTTTTCTAATTCATTATAATCACTTAAGTTGACAATTCTATCTCATAGTTACCTATTGCATTTGCCTAGTACTATGTATGTCATGCTAGTGGGTCACATCATCACTTTCTTGGCTTCTTAGCTAGTTTTATCTCCTCACTATCCATTTTACACTCTTATCAAAGTAAGCTTTTATTAACTTACTTATTTGATTGTGTTATTCATTTGCTTAAAATATTGAAATGGGTCATTTAACCTTGGAGATACATCAAAGATGACATGTGATGTCATTCATAGCATATACCCAGCCAGGTTTTTCTTTAATTCTCTCTCTATACTCCATTGCTCTCAAATCTTCAGGCTTTCTTTTATTTTTATGCTCCTCTGCCATTATATATGCTGCTTCTCGTGCCTTAAACACCCACATGTTACTTATCCAGTAAATCTCAAGACAATTGTATTTCTCTTGTAAAGAATTTCATAAGGGCCCCAATGGAGGCTCTGAAAACATTACACTTTTATACACACTGTTTCTTTTACACAATTCCTTTATAACAATAGCCAAAATATATTAAACATTTCTGTTGATAGTATGTACCTCCATGCAAAAATGAAGGCAACTCAATATATTTGGATTCTCAAGGCTATCTTCCCATCAGTGCACTCCAAATGCAAAGCCACTTGTTCTACATATTTATTGGCATAATTCTCTCTCTTATGAAAACCATTCTCTGTGGGAAAAAAAAAAGAGACAAATCAAGAGATTTTCATGTTTTTAAACCTACCAATGCCTCAGGGCACAAACTATACAATATTGTTAATATTTATACTAATCCAAATTGACGACCTCCTCTAAAAAGTCTATGTATTTATTAAGTTATTTACAGAGGTTACCTGCCACCTCATTAGAATGTGTAGAACTGTTTTGCAGATACATGTGTCATATATCTTAATGCCCCCGAATCTTCTTTAAGTCCAGTCCCTTCTTCTGGTATTTTGAATATAAACATGGCATATGAGGTATGTGCCTCGATTTTATTTCCACACATTAATTAGCCCTTGTCATATAGTATCTGATGTATTAAGTGGGCATGGACCAATAAAAGCATCAGCATAAATGAGATACACCAAGAAAAGTTTTGTTTTTCAAATGTCACAAATGGAATCAGTGACTCTTCAGTGAGTAAGTATTGGTTGCCTTTACATTATCATCAAAGTATCTACTATTTTAATTTAGCAGAAGCCTGATCTATCAAAACTGTCTAATGATTAAAAGGGTTTATAAATATCTGTGGCAATTCAGGCTACATATATACTTAACCCTATCACATCCCCAAATAATCTCATTCAAGTGAAGAATGCCACCTGAAACATGCCTGTTATGCCTATAATGCCTATAATGATCTCCAAAAATGAAAACTTGTAATTTACTGCTTTTATTTTAATGAATCTCTCCTAGACTCATACACCAAAAAAATAATAACTCCAGTATCACAGTATGAAATAACACATATGTCAGTTTCCATATATGTTATTTCAGGAAAGCTTACTCTAGCCAGGATCAATGACTTATTATAAGAGTAAGAAATTCTTAGAGAGAAAGCTGAAAGCTATCTGGACACCATAGAGGAGATAGTTCGAGAATATATAACTAAACGAAGCAAAACCCTGAAATACAATTTGGGATTTTTTTTTTTGAGAGAGATTGTAGTCAATGAATATTAACCAAGACAACAGATACGTTAACTACACCTAAAACAAATATACAGAGGTAACTGTAGTCCTGAGGGAACTGAATCTGAGTGATACTAAAAAACTTCTAGAAGATCAAATATTCACTGATAAGTGGAAACAAATTCAAACCCAGTTCTCTGTAACGCTAAAGTCTATCTTTCCTACAATAAGTTACCTAGTACTTGTGCCCAGAGTACCTAGTTGAAATCTAGAGTAAGCGTGAAAAGTTACAAAAGCCCAGAATTCTAGATGATTCTTTATCACAATTACTGATTATGTGTTCCAGCGAAAAAGCCTACATTTAAGTTTCTATTCCTGAGTTCAGATGCTTGGAAACACTGACACTCTATCTATTACCATCCAATACGCTGAAAGTAAGACAAGAAAGATATTAGAAGACCAAGGCTACCCCAAGAGGTGTATAGTACTTAATTTTTTTTTTTAATCCACAAATGATCTTGGAAATCACTGGAAAATCATCTCTATGATCTTTGCTCCAAATTTAATTCTATTAACTAATTATATATTTCTGAATAAATCTCCAACATTCTAGGACCCAGTTACCCAATTTTCTAAGTAAGTAAGTAAGGCTAGATAACTTTTAGGACATTCTCATTAAAATAAATCTATGATAACATGAAATATCAGAAAAATAAATGTTTAATTTAAAAATAAAATGACTCATTCAAGTAAGTCTGCAAGAATGAATTAAAATATAGCCAAATTTGGGCTGTAGCCTGGCAGATATTTGATACTTGGTTAAAAAATTTATTTTAGACTATGGTTAAAGAAATTTGGCAGATTAAATAATCACAGTATTGGTAATTATAGAAATAAAAATATATTGGTGTAGGTTCTAGCCTAAAAAAAATTAGCTAAATGATATATGATATAACTTAGGTAGAAGGAATAAACATATTTGAGAGAAAAAAAATTAGATGTGTGAAAAAAGCAAAATTGGAAAGCTAAATAAGGTAGATAAAAAGGAAAACACCAAATTCACTGCTGGCCTGCTGCAACTTTTTTTTTCCTGAGCCCACTGCTGACAATTTGAATAAATCACTGAGCTTTTCCACTTAACTTCAAAACTCACCGCAGCAAAATCTTTCAGGTCATTACCCGTAGGTCAGCATTTGCATATTAAAGAAGCCATTTTCTGTCCTATGTCCAGGGCAATCTTATGGAAAACTCTCAGCAAATTTGTCAAATTGATAAGGCATTTTTGATGTTCTTCTCTTTCCTTCTTCCTGTGCATATCTCATTGTCCATTAATCTTATTTTCTTAACATTCAAGGATACTTCCTATTTAAGAACCTAATCAATCTACTTAGGTTGGAGATTTAAAAAACAAATGTGATTCTAAAATTACATTTCTGTTTTCAACATAATTCATCAAAATTCTAATTTTTATTTATTTTTGTGTGTGTAACTTAACTAGCAACCAGAAGAAAAGGAAATGTGTCTATACTAAGTTCTAAATAAATTTAACACTTACATCTTAATTTTAAATATATCCTTATTTACTTGCCTTTTATTACAACACTATTTTAATGAAATTATACCAAACAATAACACAATAAAACAAAACATATCACAACTTTTGAAGAAATATTTGTGGGAAGAATGCATTTTAGCCTCCCATGAGCCATGTGGCTAAATATCTATTCTGCTTGTGTCTGACACCATCCTTGTTTATTGTAATTTAAAAACTAATGTAATTTTAAAATTCAAAATGAGTATGATTCTTATTAATATTGAAATTAGAAGACTTTGTAAGGGCCTAGGAGAAGTTTTATGTTTCTGTTCTAGAAAAGTCACATTTGGTACTCCTTAAATGTGTGTTCTATTTTTTATAGCTCTTCAGAAAGTATAACTTTGTCTATTTTTTTTTTCTCTTTCAAAAACTCAAGATCACCTTGACAGTGATTGCTCCATTTGAACCATTTGAGAAAGAACAGCAGAGCAATTTTACCAAGGACTAAACAGTTTCAAATGGGCTGAGACACTGATTCCAGACAGCCAAATGACCATTAAAATAGAGATGGGCGGTTGTGGAATATGAAACTAATTTGAGAAATGCGTATTTTGACATTTTTTATTACACAAGCAGCCATATTCATTCTAACGTTTCCTTCTAGGTTGGGGAAAAGTTATTTTTGCCATAGAAATGAAAGTACAGTTAAAGAGGGAAGCTCATTTATATAGATTTTCAAGTGACTAAGATAAAAACCAACAATACCAAAATGATGTAAGTGAGGGAAGTGATAAGTGCAGGAAACCACTTAGCATTTGACCCTTGCCACTCTGATCCTCTTAGAGACATCAAGAGGTGACACAAAACCAAGTAAACACACAAAGCAGGGAGGAATAAGAAAATATTGAAAAGCTATACTGCACTTAAAACCAAGGAGTAGTATAGTAATATATCAGTCCCTAAAATTTTATCTCTTGAAAGTATTTAAAATGATTTTGTAAAATTTGAATCCCTTGTAATAAAGGATATGATTATTTAGCTACATAGATTGTGATCTGTAGCAGTTTGACTGATTATAGTTCCTAATTGTAACTTACAGAAACAAACTAATACATGTATTTCCATAATTAATAAAATTAAATATTTAATGTAACTTGACGTAGCTTTCTGAGAAGAAACTGTATTATTATCAATATGTTATACCTAAATGTTCTATATTGCAGGAAGATGTTAAATCATGTATTTTAAGTTATATTTTCTATCATTGATCAAGTCATTATCAGAAAAAGGGGGTCTTATGGAGTCTTTAACAAGTCAATGTTAAATGTTGGTTGTAAACTTTATCTGCCAAGTATCAGATATTTTTTTGATTATCTGTCCTTATACTCTAGAAACACTATAGCTTGATAAAAAATAGGGGAAAAATGCACAAAACCAAACAAATATCCTTGTTCTTGTATTTCTATTAGTTACTTGATTAAATATTCAATTTTAGTGATACAATTGCAATAGTCTATACATTCCATACATGAGAAAACTCATTTTTAATGTAAGCTTTGTGATGTAAAAATAGCTGTTGATCTCATTTATTAGCACCTTCTCCTTTAAAAAAATAAAATTATATCTGAATTGTATCTATAAAATTCTTACCTATTATATTATTGTCTGCATACAGTTTCAAGAATGTCACCTTATAATTTTCTGGTTATCATTTGCAAAGTCTGCAACAACTTTGCCTTAGAAGCTATGCAAATTTTTTGTTAGATGTAAACCATCTCATTTCTGATTTCAGGAAGTCAACATAACCCATCTGCTGCTTTCACTTCCCAGCTGTATGCAGCAATGCCAAATTGCTCTAAGTTGAGCTTTATACTGTCTTTGTAGGCTATCTTTTACCCACTATGCTTACATTTTCCCTGTGTAATTTCACCACATACACAGGTGCAGATGGTGTGTAAGAAGTGCAAGGCATAAGGGAACATGTAACATTAGGATGTAATGTTAGGCTTGCAAGTCTTTTGACAGAATTTTGAATTATAGTCATGATGAGTGAGTTCATTTGGTTTAAGGATGGGCACTAGTGCATCAAAATGAAACAGCCTTCAAAGTGATGCCTAACTTTAGATCCAAAGTCCCTATATCCATGTTCTCTTCAGGAAGTCATTTACTTCCATCACTTTATTTTCAACATTCACAAATAAAGATATTGTAACTTTTCACTAACTTTCCAAGGGTATTGCTTTAAAACAATGGAGAGAGAGAGAGGGAATTTATATATATATAAATTATATATATAAATATATATCTATATATTGCGTTTATTAGCAGTGCACTGTGTAATTACAAAATAGTCTCCTAAATAAAATTTAGAATACTAAATAGGCTTATGTTTTAATTAATGACATTTAAAATAAGAATTGAGAGATCGGGTAAATCTTTATCAACAAGACCGTTATAATGCGCTCTAATTTCTCTGAAATGATCAAAAATCCAAATGTATACTGGGAAGTTATAATTTAATTAATTACCCATTGAAAAGCTGTATCTGACCACTATCACTCTGCTGACCTAGATTTTTGTATATATGTCATTAAAACTGCTTTGATCACCAAAGTACAATTTGTACACTTTAGCAGCTTTGACTCTATAAAATATTTGACTCTATAAAATATTGATAAGTATCCTTTTCATATGAAACTATTTTGTCATCTCTCTCACTAAGAAAGACAAGATTAGGGAGACTGGGCAATATACCTTAATACTTTAATGATGGTGCAGAAAAGGGTGATCATTCAAACTTTTGAACTCGTCTCCATTTTAATACAGTGACTGTCTATGGTGACTATTGATCATCAAAACTATGGAAAAAACATACCCCAATGTATTTTTATGAATTATCTACATTTAATTGTTATTAGAACTGTAGAATGTAGGCATTTGTGACAGAAACAATGCCCGTAGTGAAAAAAAAAGAAGTGTTCTATTACGTGTCAATAAATTTTATGGTTCAGTTGAACTTCTGAATTTGTGCTGAAAAGATTCTTTTTATAAGGTTGTAGCTTTTAATCTTGAATTGCCATGATACACTCATCACAGTGTAATGTCAGGGGAGATACCATCATACCTGCTTCTTGGTGCTAGAATCTTCAAGATGAAAAAAAACAAAACAAGAAAACATGAGTTTACCTGTAAAGATGTCAGATATTTCTTAAAGTTTGACTTGCTTGTCACTTTACAACAATTTTTCCAAATGTCCTAGATATGCATTTATAATCAATGTTAAGGGAAAAAGGACAGTTCATTGCTTGTATTAGTTTAACAGAGATGACAAACTGCCCTTCTCCTTCATAATCCTCCACCACTCAAATCAGGACACAATGGAATCATCAAAATTATTGATTCAATTTTCTGCTATAATAAAATAATTCCTAAGAGACTGTTCAGTCTATGAATACGCTTTTGGTTCAATGCACTGAATGATAATGGAGACAAACTGACACAGGATAAGGAGGGCATGATATTCAAAGCTGATTGTTTTATTTTTTAAAAATCTCACTTTTTATGGGTCTGTTTTCTTTCAAAGAATCAGGAATGAAATTTAACATAATTTCAACCAATAAAAACTATTCTTTTAAATTTGTATGTTATTACATTTTAAAATTCTGCTATTATCTTAGTTAAATATATATAAATATATATACTTTTAAAAAATTAAAAGATCAAAGACATCAGAATACACAATATATAGCAACCTCTGTTGTGAAAATTGGAGGGCATTATGTCAGATTTATTTTAAAAAATATTTTGAGGCAACATATATTATGTGAGTCAAGAAAAATATTTTCAGTAGAATAATCTGATTGAATAAAATGTCAATATATTTCCAGATTTCTGTGCTACTTTCCTTTGGTCTGAATAGTTCTATAATTATTCGTTATATTATCAAATCTACCAGAAATATTATCTGGCTAATAATTTCTGAGCCAAGAAATATAGATAACCTTTCTCTGATGCTTTTATGTAAGCAACCTAATACTTTCACTGGATTTGAAGTTAAAAACTGATGTGTGAGCCTGATAAAGCATGAGTTCAGGGAAGAAAGTAAGCTTTGGAGTTGGTGGCTACCTTAGGACTTTTGATAATCACCAGATGCTATGTCTTGGGTTTTATTTTATCTATATAGAGAGAGGGTACAAAGCAAACCCGAGAGTCTACACATGGTAACATGTCAAATTACAAACTCCTAAGTAAAAGCTGAATCCTTGAAAGAGAATACTATGCAGAAAAACTGAACAAATCTAAATCTCTACTACACAGAACCAGACTATACCTACACTCACAGACCTTCTTTCTCTTTGGAAGGATTAGTACAATTTTCAAGAAGATGCAAAAACAGAGGTTGGGATCTGAATTCACTGTATTATTCTGGCCCAAAAAACTGTAATCCAAGTAGGTGGCTTAAGTTGGTCCTGAGTTAGTACTGACACCAGGGAGATGACATTTCTGAGGGAAAACACTAAGGCACATCCAGTGAAGTAAATAGAATAAATTAAGTGGTTTAAAGATAGATATAAATAAAGCAGCAATCAAATTAGGTATGAATGAAACAAATTCTTCATTTAAAAGATTTTTTTTTAGAATGCTTTAAAACACAGTTGCAGCTGTACCCTGTTTACAAGAACAATGGCTAAAGTGTATGTGTGTGTATATATATGTATGTATATAAATATATATAAAATTAAACCTAGTAATAAAAACAAAAAGCTGACATAGTTCTACTGAAATTAAAAGAAAAAATTTTGAGACATTGTTGAAAGTGTGATAGAAATTTTAATTTTAAACTCGTATGTTCCTAACATACTAACTAAAAAGTATAACTAAAATAATTGAGAAAAGAAGAGTAAAAATGCATACCTGTCATCAATGTGTTCAGTTTTTACATAATTCACTTGACATTTAACTGAGAACATACAAAAATCAGCAAATATGTTGATTTAAATAAAACATATAACAAATTTTATTCAGTGGCCAAATATATGACAGTATATAATGATTACAAAATACACATTTTGAAGCATACATGAAGATATAAGTAAGGTTTTAGTACTTTCATAGTGACCATCTTTTCAGTAGACATCTTTGAAGCAAGCAATTTTGACCCACGACTAATTAATTGGTCATAAGGCAATTTGGTAACAAAAGATAAAATAGTGAAAAATTTAAAGGGACATTTAAAAGATCATAATGAAACATGAGAAATGACTAGCAAAACTAAATATTTTATTGCAAAATACAAAATATTTGAAAATATTTAAAATGTCTATAGATTCATAGCAACACTGTGCAAATAACTGATTTTATTTTGTGGGTTGTACCTGACTGAGCACTTGTCTTCCAAGTCTTTCATTCACAGTATTTTACAAATTTGGATTGTTGGTGTTTTGTTTTGTTTACTTGTTGATTCATCTCCTTGTTCAGCATTGCACTTTTTCTTTTTTGCTAGAATTTCTTCCTCCATTAACAGAGGGATCAGTTTCCAAATACTCAAGTTCATATTTGTAACTGAGCTATGTGTTGCATTGAAAAAACCTCTACACTGTTGTCTATTCTTGTCATATTATCATGAACATTGATAGACATTCCAAAGTTCTATGGGAGATGTGAATCCAGCTCTTCCCCTTGATCTGTTTCTCCTCTAATGTAGCATGTTTCAAAATAAGAAACCAACTCTTGAAGCAAATCATTCTCATCTTCCAGCTTGATAAAGCCATCAGTAACATCTGTAACTGGAAAAAATGCTAATGCATTTCAACCAGTTGAAAGCAAACTGTCAAACCAAAAAGAGTCAACCAGTTATTTTACGTCTCATGGCAAAATGTTTGCAGTGGAAATGCTTGCAGCAAAAATGTTTACAGCAAAGAAACTTACAGCAAAAGTACTGGATGGGATAAATACTACTACATATTCTATATAGTATTCTAGAAAGCAAATCTTACCACCTTTCAAAACATTATAAAACAGGAGTCAGGAATTTCCTTTCTGTAAATTTCCAGAGAATGAGTATTTTTATTTTTGCATGCCATGTAGTCTCAATTGCAACTACTCCACTCTACTGTTACAGTGTGGAAGCAGCCATGGGAAATATGTAGATCCATGGGCATGACTGGGTTCCAATAAAAATTTTACCAATCAGGGCTGGGGTTGGATTTGGTCTGTGAGGCATTGTTTGCTAGCCTTAGTTATAAAGCACATATTATATTTATCTTAAATATAATATTTGTATTATAGAGGCCATTATATTTAAGTTAAAAATTAATATGATAATGAAAAATATTATAAAATTATAACAATTTAAAAGGCTATTTCTAAATATCTCAAGTCAAAGAAGAAATCATAACAGGAGATGGAATATATTTAGAAGTAAATAATAATAAAATACTACCTTTATAAAAATGTAACAAATGCTGACCCAAAAACCACTTATGAATTAAATTGGAAATTACTAAATGATATGCTGAAATTCAGGCATAAATAAGTGTGCCTCAAAAAATGAAATTGATAATCCAACAAGGAAGAAAGTAAATAGTTAAAATTAGAGAAGAAATTAATTAAAGAGAATACAAAATTAAAATGGAGCCAATAAAAACATTTTTTTTTTTGTCAAACATCTAGAGACTAAAAGAAAGAACTGAATAATGTTTGTAGTATTTTCCTGCTCTCTCAAAGGAGAAAAAATACCCAAGTAATGATATCAGGGAAGAAAAAGAGAAGATAACCATAAGATTAGCATGACTTAAAAAAAGGTAAGAAAAAGTTGTGATCAACATTTTGCCAATGTATTCAATATATTTAACAATTTAGATTAAAGAAAAAGCATACAAAAATATACTTAAAAGCAAAGACTCATGAATAAATGTAGAAACTTCAAAATAAAATAAAAATAAATCAATATTGAAAAATTATATTCTACAACAAAATAGAAAATCCATTTTTAAGGATGAATTATATTATCACATATTCCAAGTAAGAGAATTCCAATAGTACGCTAATTCTTTCTGAGAATACAAAAAATTGAAATACTTATTATCTAATTGTGTCTAGTGTCCTCATGATATCAAAATAAAGATGATAATAGAAATGAATATTATAGTAAAAATGTGTCACCAAATACATGCAAAAACCTCAAAAAGAATAGGAATAAGTACAAAAATGTATTTAAAGGATACATTACACATATCTGCATGTATGCAAACATACATATTTGATTCACTGCATTGGTATATTAAAGGGAAAAACTAATCACATAAAAAGATATAGAAGAAAGCATTTGATAATGTTCTCCATATAAAATAAAATAAAAAACTTAGCAAAATAGAAATAGAAAGGATAGGAAAGCGTGGTACTGTATGGTGAAAATATAGAAGCATTTCTTAAAAATTGTAAAAATGCCAAGCTTAGCACTATTACTAAATCAATTAATTGTATTAAAAACTTTAGCCAGTGGGGAAAAAAATCCCCAAAATAGGACTCCCTTTTCTATTTTTTCCTCCTGTAGTCTCTTTTCTACCAACCGTCAGGGGGATTCTTTTGTCTTTTCTCTACTGAAACGAATCTAGATTTTTCCTGGGAGTAAGATCCAAAATCCTTACAGTGGCCTCACAGGTAGTTACATGACTGAACTACCTTTTCCTCTCGGACAGCCTTGCTTTCTGTTCCAGTTATATCGGAGACTTAAGGCACATGCTTACTTTAAGATATTTGCAGAGACATTTCCTTTGTCTGGACAGTAGACAGCCACTGGACCCACCCTATCTCCGCTGAATTTCAATCTGCCATGAGATCACCTCTGACAGTCTTAGTAGTAGCAAATCCCCTCTCCACCGTCTCCCGCACAATACCTCCCACTCTACTTTACTGTTTCTTTTCTAGAGCACTTATCACCTAACTTTCTATACAGTTTACCTAGCTATTATTTATTTTGATAAAATGACCATTTAATGTATTATCTGAATAGTACAATTTGATGAATGGAAGAGGTTATTACTAGCAGCATGTCATGACAGCAGGCACAAATTGAAACTATCACAAGAAAAAGGGGCATATGGTTACTCACATTATGGCTTATTATCTTTTTTTTTTTTTTTTTCCAGTAATGTGAGTTCCTTGAAGGCAAACATCTATCTGCTTTGTCTACTACTGTGATTCAGGTGGCTAGAATAGTGTCTGCCAAAATAAAAATTTGTTTAGTGAAGACATGGCTGACTGTCTTTCTTTAGCTATAAAAAAAAATCATCCCTCCCCAAAATACTCTGTTACCCTAAAGATAATCATATTATATATGCTTGGTCAGTTAACTAGGTAGCAAGTGAAATTCCTAACCATTCATATAATGTGAATTGTCAGTTTTTCAGGAGTCAGGGATCATTCCTGAGGTGTAGTCTTTTAAGTTAATATCACTTTTACATGATTATCTTGAATGAAAACTTTTGGATATTGACACAATGCCAGAGGGTTTTTTCTATGTAATATATTTACTTCAAATTTTAACGTTTGCTTTCACCTCATTTAAAAATGAGGTGTATTTTTGCAAAATGAAATGGAGAAGCAGGTCTCGGCAACTAGAACACACACAGGCTGGCAGATGCAAAACAAATGGACCAACAAAAGCATTTGGAGCCTTTACATTCTTGCCAGTCTGATGCCTTAGCACAATCTGCAAAGTGCTGTGAGGATTGTCCTTATGTTTATTCATTGAATAAGAAATATTTGCAAATTTCTCTTTCCCCTTTGGATATAAAGTTCTGTGAAATATGATAAAGTAAAAGGAACATTTGACTGACAGAATCTGCATACATATTTCTATTATAAGCAATAGGAATACTTGTGATTTTCCATCATTCAACTGCTGTGTGAATACGTATTTTAAAATCTACTAGTAGATACTCCTTTACACGATAACAATCAATAAAAACCTTTTGGAAATCATTTTTAATGTGGTCATTTAAAAATTAATATTTTAACAATTTAAGGCAAAATCCAGATGTCTAACAGAAAAAAATTAAACAAAGTAATACATCTGGTTTACATGACTAATTGAATCCCTATGGAAGATCAAAATCTTAAAAAAAAAACTGGCTATTTATAGTCTTTAATGGAAAGGTCTTTGTCATAAACTTATCTTTTAAGAGAACAGGCGATTAACTTTGGCAATATACATTCCTTACCAGTTGCTTTGCAAATGGAGGCTGTTGAGAACAGAGGTTGTCTTTATGCCTAGAGTAGAGTAGCGTACGTTCACTTGTCTTCTACCTACCAAACTCTTGATTTGTTTGCGTTGCTTGAAATTCACCAGACACAGCCTCTTGCTACTTGCATTCTAGACTAGACAATGAAAATGTACAGCCACGTATGACATATATCATAAATCTTATATTTACACACATATAAATATGTATTATCCATATTATCACATATATATACACAAACACATACTAGATAAATAAATTCAGATTTCCAATACTACATCAGTTAGGAAGTTGATTTAGAAATTCCTTTTAAAAAAATTCAAATACATTGTCTTTTCATCACCTTTGAAATAAGGGCCGCATGATGCTGTCCCTAGCTGTGTAGAGGCAGGTAGTACAATCCTAACTATTATTGTTCTTTAGCTTCTAGCATGAGTCAGAAAATCTACCCTAAGGAGGACCTTTCTAAATTAATTTGCCAGCTGAGAGCCTCAGCTAAAATAGTTGCTAGCATAGTTACCGGAAAGTAATTGAAGTCACTCAGAAATCACATGTACAAGGAATTGAAGATATTTTCTTTCTCTGTATAGATAGCACAAATATTTCTGGACATGCTATCCTCATTTTACCCTCAAATGTTTAACAAGGATATTGCACACTTGTCTAGTGCAATCTGTACTTCTGTAAACTCATACAAACTTCCCCTGCACAGATTTATAACCATCACAGCTCTGTCCCAAATAATGAAAAACCAGTCACAAACAGCACAACGTTTCTTAGTAAACCTGGAATTGTAACATCCACACCACCCGTCAGTCTGCTGTAATAAAGGATCTGTTTTGTTACCAGGCAGAGGAGATTAAATCTTGATATTTCTAGGGGATCGCTAGGTCAGCTTACTTACCCTCTCTCAGCCTTACTTATGCTACCTCTAAAATTGGAATAAATCATAATTTATTGTGTTGAATATTAATGAAATAAAGTATTTAAAATTGTTCTCGGATCACTTCAGACTCAGTATATGGCATATGTTAACCATTCTTTTCAAAGAGTTAAATATTACTATTTTACCTTAAATACTTAAATGATTTGACTTTTAATTAATTAAAGTACCCTGGAAGCACTTTATTTTTCAAAATGCCATAAAATCGAACACGGAAGGCACAGGTCCTTTAACATTTCTCTCCCTTAATACTATTAATAATAAAGAAAAGAAAGAATAAAATGGAACTAGAGTTGGAATATAATTAATAATTATTACACAATTAATACTTTTTTTCACACTGAATTGACAACTATCTATACAAACATTAATATTTTCCCATTAATTTGTGTTCTCCACAAGAGTCACAAATTTTTTTTTCTTTTGCTGAAAGATTTGTTCTTACTCATCAAGAACTTTGTTAATTATCAACTTTTATATGGCATTAGTTCAAATAAAATAAATAGAAGTGGAAAAATAGGCTTAGTGGATAATGCCATTTGTTTTACCTAATTGTAATGATTAGCCTAATTGTAGACTTCTTATTTTTTTTCAGGCAAGTTTTGAGCACTTTTAAATGTACTCTTTTGTACATTTCGAAGTAGTGTCCTAAGGCGATGTTTTCTGGAGTCTGACTGCTCTCTTTGACACATGGCAGACAACTACCTGCAGGTCTTTGCCATGTTTTTATCTATTCCATAAAATCCACTTATCAAGGCAATTTTCAAACTTTCCTAAAATGAAGCTCCAAGCAATTAATTAATTTGGTTTTTGATTATAGTTTTCATTGCATTGCTCCTAGCCAAGAGTTTTCTCTTTTGAGTTGCAAAAACAGTTTGGTCATATTCATTCATAATTTGCATTATTGGCTTCAAAATATTGCTCTGAGTGATATGTTTATTTGGTTATTGCTCAAGGTTTTCTCTCACGAGACAAAAAATGCAGACTCCTGAAACTTCAACATAATAAAATCTATGTTTTAAGTAAGTATTAAAATAATCCCACTTTTTAAATTTTGGTTAATAAATACAGTTATGATAGGCTACTGAGAAGCAAGAAGGTACTTTTTCAACTTTTAGTGATTTCCAGTTACTATGATTTTTTCTCAGTATTTTATTGATTACAATATCACACATTAAAAATTGTTTAATCTCCGATCCCATATCAGTTTTTATTAATATAATTTTAAAGCATTACTTTTTAAATGGAACAGTATCTGAAAATATAAAATACACTAAAATACATATATTTGCCTCATATGAAATTCACTGAAAGACCATTTAAACTGAATGTATTTCTTTTATTTGTAATAAGTATGTGTTGTATTAATCAAGAACCAAAGATGAATAAACAAGATTAAAAAGTGACTAATTTATTTTTAAAGGCAAATGTGTTGAACTTTGAGGGCACCATAAAATAAAATAAAATAAAAACATTGCTTTCCACTTTGTTTACTGTGTGTGACCAGCACTAGCTGTACAGTTCAGTAAATCAATCCTATGTGGTTCTAGTTCTAGTAAAGTAATGTTCTTTTGCCACAGTCCTCATCCTACCAAGTTCAAAGATAAAACTTTTTGAAAAGTGTTATTCATTGGCCGTCTGATTATCTGTCATTCTCAAAGAAGCTTGAGAATGACTAACGTGGAAATCTTGATTAATTAATTTGCTTGTCCCTTTATGTGGAAAAATATGTAAGAGGAAATATATTCAAAATGTTTGTGTACTTTGTTTAATGATCTAAGAAATGGGCAATCACATACTTGTGTTGTGCAGTAGAAGCTGAAACTGTGTTCCAAAGCTCAATTGTATTAATGTCATATCTTGACAACACAGCTGGAAAAAAGTGGAGCTCAGGATCATTGCAGTATACTTGTCTTCTTTGAAATCTAGCTAGATTAAATATTATAACGAGGAACCTACAATTTTTCTAGGATTTTTAAATGGAATCATTACATTGATTATCATTATCATCTATTTAATTGAAATTGTGAATCAGCAATCATAAAGATATTCTGAAATATAAAATCCCCAAATTTGAATTAATTATGTAAAATACTCAACTCTTAAGTATTTCTTAGATCTATGGATGTAAGCTTTATTTCAGGAATGACAGAATTATTTTGTATTTTAATAATGGGTATGACTTCTTTATGACATTCACTTTGCAGAGAGAGTGGCCTTTGGAGACTCATTTGCCTTTTCACTCATGTCTGTAGCAGATGCTTTGAATAGTTTCAAAAGTTAATTTCCCCTATATATACTGGAGAAAGTTGAGAATAAAAAACTTAGGGGAAAAGGAATAAATTTAGGTGTTTTATCTTACAGAAATTTATAATAATCTACTCCAATAAAATAATTAAGGATGTAAAAAATGCTGTATCAATTTGTAGTCTTCAGTCATTTATTACAAACTATTTAAAGGAAACCTACTATGTTACTGACTTATAGACACATGAGAAAAAAAATCGTTGACAAATTTCTTCTTTCAAGAAGGAGACCATTTTCATGTTTTAAACTGAAATTGCAAATAAGACAATTGTTTTTGGATTCTAGACACTAAGAGTTTTACGATAATCATTGGTGCTTTAAACTCAGAATCATCTAATTTACAAGATGGTGTGAATTTTAAAGGAATATTTAATCCAAACGCCTATCCAATTCATGTATCACTACAAAGTTTGCAAATTGGTAACTCACGTGCTCTGTATTGCCCAAATTGAGGTTTTATTTGGCTAAGGCAGTAGTGGTCCACAAGTATGTGTGTGTGTGTGTGTGTGTGTGCGCTTTAATTATGTTATGTTCAAATATGCAATATCACATAATATTTGAGATATGTACTCTTCTCCAAAAACAGAAACAAAAACCCAGCAAGATTACCTATCTACCGCTTTGCAACACTCTGGTAGAACTGAATTTAGCTAGTTTACAGCATTTTTTAGTTTACTAGTGTCCACTCCTGATATTTTGATATTCAGGCCCAGTGTCAGCAGCTATTAATCACCAAGACTTCCTTTGCCGCTTTTCTCATGAAAGAGTCAAAGGAGGAAGTAGCATGTTTTCTGTATTCATGACTCAATGAAATCCAGACATTGCAAGAAAATCAATCAGCTTCATAATTCTTGAAAAACTGAATTTGCATCTGGCTTGATTCATTCATTTATACCACCATGCTAACCTCTGTACACATTTGAGTTCTGGGCCTCTGTTCTACACCATTTTCAAAGATGATTATACAGAATTTTTTTTTATTACCTCAAGCATTGGAAAGTTGCCACGACCAGCAGCCCATGTCACTGAGGAACAGATGCAGCTAATAAAGCTTTCTCTCTCTTTAACGTTTTTTTTTCATTACAAATGTTGTTTCTATAACTTTCTCACTAATTTACATTCAATAGTGATTTGCCTGTTATACCACAGAAGTTTGCAGAGAAGTCCATGGTAACAAATACATGTTCAAAATGATCCTTCTTTAAGTTCAATCATTTACCTGCATTAAAAAAAGTATAAACTATGAACTGACTTCAGAAAAATATTTTTAAATATTTCTGTCATCTCTATGTATATTCATGATGTATACTTTCAAATATATTAGAAAAATATAGCCTTCTTCACTTATAAAATAATTATTTAGATGTACATTAACAATGAAAATCTCTTATACTAAAATCAGAATAAAAATTCAAGAGATATTTTTAAGAGAAATGTGCTCTGAGAAGCCACCTACATGAGATTAAATATTTTCAATAATTGTTGTAATGCATTATAAGCAAATATCATGCTTTCTTTTCATCTTTACACTTAAAATTTACAGTGTACTTTATGTAAATAATCAAGTAGTGTAACATTTTGTAGTCTGAAGAACTACATAAGACAGCCATGTAGCAATGCACTGTAACTAGTATTATATATGCAAATTAAAAAGCATGATGTTTGATTATAGAAATACTCAAGAAATGTGTTTTATTAAATATCAACAGAATACACTTAAGTATTAAAGAAAACAAAATAAATGTTAAGAGAAATAAAGTTAATTACATGTGCTATGTATAAAAGCAGATTTAGGTAAAAACTATCCTAATGTGAAATGTCTGTTCAATCTTTCACCCATTTTTAATTGGTTTATTTAGCATTGAAATTATTGAATTGGAGCAGTTCTTTTTATATTCTGAATATATTCTCTTTATCAGATATACATTTTATAAATATTTCTCCATCATCTGTGGCTTATCTTTTCATTTTTATAAGGTGTTACCAACTAAAGAATGTCACTTGCCATCAGGATTTACAAAAATTAGATCATTAGCTACTGCAGTCACTGACTTCCAACACATCCTGAAAAGAATTTAGGGTGGAGATCAGGAATGAGGTGCTCTGTGTTCTGGGAAAAGCTGGCAGACCAGGCCTTCATATAGTTAGATCTTTTCAGGAGAAAATTTTATAAACCGAATTTCTTGACTGTTCTCTTATCTAGAAAAGCACTAAAATCATTAACAGAGACATATGCCCCTTGCGACTAGCAGCAACTTTCTACTGAAATGGGTACTTTGACCGCACGTATACCCTTTACAAAAATCACATATATTGACATCCCCCTTACTTCCTGGGACCATTCCTTACTGCTGTCTGAGAGGCTATCTCTTGGGCTGTACACCCAGTAAGTACCCAGATAAAACTGAACTCACATCTCTCATGCTGTTCGTTTTGGGGTTTTTTTTCCTGAGCTTCTATTGAAGTGGAAGGAGTTTTTAATTTGACATGGTCGAGTTTATTATTTTTTTCCCTAAAAGGATCATGCTTTTGGTGATTTATCTGAGATTTCTTTGCCTAACCCATAGTCGTGAAGATTTTCTCCTAGGTACTCTTTTAGATATTTTATATTTAGGTTTATGACTCTTTTTATGTTAATTTTTACGTACAGTGTTAACTGTCTAAATTAATTTATTGTGCATGTGAATGCCCATCTTGACACAGTTTTGAGACTATCCTTTCCTCATTTGTCTTCATACCTTTGACAAATTGATGTAACTATAAATGTAAAGGTTATTTGTGGACGCTAAGTTCTGTTTGATTGATCTATATATCTTTTCTTGCATCAAAGCTACAGTATAAGGATTACTGTGTCTTTATATAATTCCTACCCAAATCTGTATAAATGTTAGTTTTGATTTGTCAATATCTACAAAAAAGTCGGCTGGGATTTTGAAAAGGACTATGTTAAATTTAATACAAAGTTGCATAGAATTGCTCTCTTGACAATATTGACTCTTCCAGCATACATATAGAATACAAATTCTCCATTTGCAGGGGAAGTATAGCTTAATGGTAGAGAATGTGCTTAGCATGCACGAGGTCCTGGGTTCAATCCCTAGTACCTCCACCAACACACACACAGACACACATACACACACACACAAATGATTGACAGTTCACATCTCTTGAGTGCTTAGGCATTCTCATCTCCTTTGCACGTGCTCTTACCCATGGTGTACACAGAAAAACCTATGGGAGGGGGCCCAAACTGCAATACTAATTATAATACAATGAACATTGGGTCATGTCCAGTTAAGTCCTTTCTGCTGCTACACAGTGGGGGCTGTCGGGTTCTAACCAGTTCCTTGTTGGTGTTCATTTAGAAGAAGTAAATTCTTCTACGTTGGAGGCGAGCACACCAGCATGTTCCAGATTTTCCTCCCTCTCCTCCACCTATCTGCCCAGTGCTGCCACTTATCTAACTACCTAGCAGAAGGACTCTCTCTCCAACTGAAATGTGTGAGTTGGTTGAAAGTCTCCAATGTTTAGGATTTTTAGGGTCAACGCTTAGGACTTTCAGGGTCCAGTTATACTTTTGAACAGCAGCTATGCTCTTAGAGAGGAGGTGCCCCATCAATGGCTGACCAAGGAAGCAGTAAAAAGATTTGATCATTTCCATCCAATGAAGAGACCCATTTTAACAGACAATAGTTCTTCTGAGAAATATTTATTGTGCTGACTTGGACTTCATCATATGAAATCTTCATGTCTGATTGTTTGCCCTGCCCAGTCCTACCTGTTTCCCTTTCTTTCTTTCAAAAGTGTTACTCCCCAATATACCTTTTGTTTGGAACATAGTGGGGCAGTTATGAGCAGTAAAAAACGTTTACCAGAGACCACGATTTAAGAACAAAGGGAAAGTTTAATAGATACACTGCTACAGGCAACAGCAAGCCACCCAGATGAGAGGTGCCTGTGTGAGCGCTGAGGGTGGGGGTGCAGGGTCTTTTACTGGGGAGAAGGGGCTGAACACAAGGAGTAGAGGGCTGCATGATCAATTCATGCACAGATACTTGATTGGTTGTAAGATCTATCAGGGACTTCTCTGAACAATAGGTTTTATGATTGTGATAAGGGCAGGATGTGAGGCCTGTCTGCCTAGGGTAATTGTTTAACTGTGTAATGGGCTATTTCCTAGGGTGGTTAGTTTTGTTAGGGTAAACACACATCAAGGGATATTTTTATGTTATATCTTTTATGTTTTCTACCTTGCAGAAATGTAGGTATGCATAGCATCCTGCATTAGGGAGTGAGGATTGAGGTGTCAATAGGCTCCAGGTACATGGATTGCCCAGGAGTAGGGGGGAGGTGATGAACTTCAGAGAGCGCCAGCTGGTTCCACACCTTTTGCAATTCTAACTCCATTTCAGTGTCTGCTTATGGAGAAACAAAACTACATCACTCGAATTAGAAGGAAAGCAGAGTCAATATAGAAAGTTTTCAGGAATCAGTTATCACCCAATATAGTTCTGGTAGACAGATGATGAGGGAGTGGAGAGCGGGAAAGCTCTGTCAGAGACCAGATCCACAAACAAGAAATGCACTCTTCTGGCTTGTGCACATGATCTTTTCAGTTCAAAAATTTACCCCTTATTTCTCAAAACCAATGCACACAATTTAAAACAGGACCCAACAAGTCAGAGCTTCAGAGATGACATAAACTTAATCCATTCATAGCCACTTTGATATTGAAGTAAACTAATAGAAAATAAACAATTGGAAATCTTTAGAACAAGAGGATAAAACAACCATTATCTTTTGCTTTTTACTCTTTAAGACCCAACATAATAGACTGCTTTGCCAATTTTAAGTATCTGGAAAGAAGAGTTTTTATTCATTTTGATATATAAAATAGTGAGCATTGAAATATGATGTTCAGAAATTACCCATATCTAGAAACCACTCCTCAGCAGATAACATACCATAATATCAGAGGAATCCTTTTCCAGCCCACCTGCATCTCCTTTGTAATTCTGAGACGCTTGAAAATATAGCACCCTTCACTCTAGGAAACTAAGAATCATTTTGTGGAATAAAAGATACATTGCTCATTATGAAAAAATAGTATAAAGACAAGGGAAGGAGGATGAGAAATATATATCATTATGTAATTATTATAAGAAATATAAAATCCAAAGGAGAGGAATATTGTTTATATTTGAGTTGAAGGAACTAAGAGTAGTAATAGGAGTACCAGTATTTAAAACATAGGAGGTGAATTAAAAACATAAGAAGAAAAGTGGAAATAACTGAGTAAACTTAAAATTCCCAAGATGTAAAATGAAGCTGTACACAAGGTTGTGACTATAGGATTTAACTGATATAATGATTGATACTTAATACTAGTTTACCAGATATAATATTTTGTATTGGAGTAAAATATCAAGAAACATTAAAATAAAAATAGAATAATGTAACAAAAAGTAGCAACCTGAAAATATTTGAAAATATGTGGAAAAGTCAGAAATTTAGTCATTTATATATTTTCATGAAGTTTTTTTTTAAAGTTCACTATTAATATATAAGTCACAAATCATTATAGGCTGTGCATTGTGCGAAATGTCTTTACATATATTATTACAATAGCCTCATAATTTAGTAACTATTATTGTTCCACTTTGTGTATAGATTAACTAAGACTAAATTATATTAAGCTAATTAAACTTTATTCACACAACTTCTAAAGTAAATGCAAAATTCAAACCTACAAGCAACTCTCCTGGTAAAGAACCTGTAGCCATTTGTATTTACATGAATAAAACAGCTCCATCTATAGCAAAATAGATTATAACTTCATTAGCTATAAATATTCTTATCTATCTTAATACATATGCATCATATGATGAAAAAGCTAAATAAAAGTATAAGCTACAGACTTGGAGAAAACATTTGTATATCTCACATCTAGCAAAGGACTTGTGTTCAGAACATGTAAAAACTCTCAAAATGCAAACAATCTAAGAATAAAAAGCAATTAAAATGTAAGCAAAAAATTTTGACTATCAGGAAGGAAAATGAATGGATTCCAAATAAGTACATAAAAACTGTAGGCAAAATCATTAATGATTAAGGAAATATAACTTAAAACCACCATGAGATACTACTATTTGCTTATTAGAATGGCTAAAACAAAACAAAATCTGACAATACAGAATGTTACCAAATGCTAGCAAGGATATAAAGCAACTATATTTTATACATTTTTGGTCAGAATAGAAAATGATACAGTCAGATTGAAAATCAGTTTGTCAGTTTTTTATAAAGTCAACTATATACTTACATATAACTCAGAAATCCTACCTAGAGAAATAAAAATGATGTCATGCAAAAACCTGTATATTAATGTTCATTGAACTATTATTAAAACCACGAAAAACTGGAAATAGACTAAATGTCCTTCAAGACATTATTATTATCAATTATCCATTTTCAATGGATAAAAAAACTGTATATCCATTAAACATCCATTCAATGGGATACTATTCAGTAATAAAAAAGGAACAAAATATGAGCATAGCCAATGACATGGAAGAAATACAAATTACATTATACTAAGTTAAAGTAGCTAATCTTAAAAGATTAAATACAATATGGTTCCAATTTTATAAATTTCTGGAAAGTACAATTCTATAAAGATGAAAAAAAGATCAGTGTTGTAAGGGGTTAGAGATGAGGAAAGGGTTTGACTACAAAGGGGCAGCATGAGGGAATTTTTCGATGATGGACTTTTCTTGTACCCTGGTTATGGTGATTGGAGTGTTAAAACTCAGAATTGGACACCAACCAAAAAAGGGAATTGCATTATTTTTAACTAAAAAATTAAATAATTTTATTATGAAATTGACATATTTATAGTATAAAATATTAATCTATGCTTATTTCTGAAGAGTATATCTAGTAGAATATAAATGCCTATTCTGTAATGTTGTTAGTTTATTTGTGACATGGTAGGAGTGGTTTACCACTCCTTTACCAGCTCTAAATTCAGCCTATGTGGAAATTAATGTGTTTTGGAAGGAGAAAATTGCACAGATGTCATTTTCCTCAAAAGCAGGCAAATTATGAATGTAAATAATGCTCTATTTTGGTTTTCAGCTTCCAAAATCACTTGGAGTCTGAGATACTGAAATGTCAACAGATTTGAGATCATTTTCTGCCATAAATAGAGATGAAAGGATTGATAGCCACTTATCTTATGTAACTTGCATTAATTTTCCTATTAAAAACCTTTAAGGATTAAAATTTAACAGTTTACTGTATCTGTGAGTATAGTACTATTATGCTGTTCTAAAAAAGCATAATCTAAACATAAGCATTAGGCTTATGTCACTTTTGTTCTGCAATAATCACTGATATTACATAGGAATATGAAGATAAGGGAATTAAAGGCAGAATACAATTACATTGAAATAAAAATTATCGGAGCATCTTGGGTAAAATGTCAGTTTGAGAATAGATGTATTCCATGTCTGAGTTATTCACTAAATGATTACATACACACACTAATGGCTATACAAATGTGTATGTGTGTGTGTGTGTGTGTCTGTGTGTGTGATCAATAATAGCAACATTTTAAAAAGGTATTTACTAGTATAGCACCTATCAGGTGTAATGAAGTTTGGTTAAAACTATGTGTATCCCTTGTTCTGGCTATTTTGGGTAGCCAGTGTTGATGCAGTGATGAATTTAGGAATCACACAGCTTATGGTTATTTCTTATGTTACAAAATTCCTCCATTATCCCCCTGATCAAAAATCAAATCTTAGAGAATTCATTAATTTCACACAGTCTCATGAGTTATCAGTGCTGATCTTTTACTGTTGCCATGGATTCTTTAGACTGTCAAAAAGCCAAGTACATTCTGTAAACAAGATATATCTTCAAACTATTATCTACAATTGCTAAATTTTCTCATTTGCTTATAAATGCCAATACTTTAAATGGTACAAGTGGATTAGATGCTGCTTATCTAAAAATATTAAACCTTATTCCAGATGAGATAATATTAGGTGGTGGACCTTTAGGAAGTAATTAGAGGAAGACGAGGTCATGGGTGGAGCCCTCATGAATGGTTGTGGTAAAAAGGTGTTCTGCATTTTGAGAAACCTATTGACCCTGAGAAGCACTAGTTCATATACTTACTTGATAAATTGATACTTAAAATGGTATTTGTAATATAAACAGAGAAAGATAATCTTTGGTGTGCTTTTAAAACCATTTTAATATCTCACCTCAAGTTAGGTTTAATTAAGTAGAATATTTATTTTTATTTATATTAATTACATTGGCTCTATAATTTAGGTCATGTCAGAGACTTTTCATGGGATACAGTGAAACTTACATGATTATGAAAATATACTCTAAAGCTCTTGGTCACTTTTGAAGTCTGCCTTTCACACTCTACATATGTGAACTTTAAAAATTTACTGAAATTTTTAAGACCTTGTAAGGCTATTTCAGAAATAGTGACTATCTCTTAGTTACTAGGTAAAGTGAGAATGTCCCTTCTTCCTGTCCTCACAAGACTCCTTACTCACTTAGATAATTTCTACTTCAACCAAGAGAGCTTCTAGGTGATTTTTACTGTGGCTGATTTTTTGGTTTTTCCCCTCTCATTTCTGAGATTGCTTGGACAGAGTTCACAGACAGAATCTGCTGGATTCCTATAACCACTATGGTCTTTTTCATTTGGGTGAAGTCATGCCAAAACCCTCAAGAGTGCCCTTTTTACTAGCCCCCCACCAAACATGGCCTTTTACTTGTTTCCCAATTCTCTCTATTTTCTAACTGGAGAAGCTTATTCTTTCTTAGAGGACGACAGGAACTCTTCCTAGGTGTTCTTAGATAAATTGAGAGACTTTCTGGAAACCAGCCATTTCGTAGAGCAAATAGACTGGCCTTGGTTTATTACCTTTTCATCTTTTCATGAAAACTCCTGGTTTTTAGTGTCTGTCCTTGATGAAGCTACATGCCCCTCACTGTGGGTCTGTAGAGCTCTTTTGTCATGGTTCCTGAGAGACTAGGACATGTTTCATTGCTTTCTCTTCAAAATGCCGATTGCAGATTATAGTCATCACTGGCCATGTCCCACCCTCTGGGACAGCTGCAGAAAGTAGAGACAGTGATCAAAGCAGCCACGATGCCGCAAGTGCACTAATCCCATATCTGCTAAGACAGGACCCAAGAAGTATTAGTTTGCTGTATTTTCAATTCCTGGCTAATTCCAGCCAGTAATCTTGATATATAAAAAGTGCAACACAATATTTGTATGAAATTATGTGATTAGTTACTACATTGACTTTACCATTGTTAGTGGGAGGCGTGGTAGGCCAGCAGCACCCGGAAAGGCTTAAGCAGATAGATTCAGTGTATCCTTTTAACACACTTATGACAGCTTTCCTTGTCTGTCCCGCATTTACTTCCCAAGTTTCTCCACAGACCTAGTCCACTTACAAATTCGCGTTAGTCATTGGATAGAGCATTCCTAGTCTTTGACAGTAAATTCTTCCTGGCAGTTAGTATCCCTGGTGCTTATGAGAAGCAACTGTAAATCCTCTTTGGGTAAGAAGGAAATGCTCAATACAGATATGTATGTATTCCCACATGTGAAATTTAGTCAAATATGACCCAATGATTAAAAACTCACCAAACACAAAAGAACACAGGCTTCTATGTATGGTAATCAACACAAAGGAGTTTGTTGGAACCTAAAGCTCTCAGAGGCATTCATTTTCAAAAAGAGAAAATGTAAAGTAACCATGTATGAAACATGTAAAAAACTAACAAATTTTACTGACAAAATGAACACATTTGACTGATCCCAATGACCAGGAAGAAGAAGAAATAAAAAAAAAAAAAAAAAAAAACTCTTAACTCAGGAATAAAAACAACTGATGAGTAAAGCACCAAATTAGTCACAAAGGAATATATATTTTGTAAGCTGACAATAAGTCAAAAAAGATCACCCAGAATACAGTTTGAGGAAAGAAGAAGATATGATATATGAAAGAATAATTAAATGGGATGGACTATAGGTAGAAAGGCCTAAAAGAAGAAGCCAGTCAGCGGAATATTCTGAGAATATCCCAAACTGATAAAAGATATGAACCCACAGCTAAAAGGAACAACATATATCAGAAAGTAAATGAAAAATCACTTATTGTATATACAAATCCTAGCTAAAAGTGCAGCAATACAAAGTCAAGGAAGATTTTATTAAAAACGTTGAAGAGGAACAGAATGTGCCACCCCAAACTGTGCCACTTTGGCGTGTGGATTGTTTTGAGTTGAAGGCAAGACTGAGAAGACTCAGGGAGGGCTCTTTGCCTTTAACTGCCTAAAAGAATTTAGATAAGGAGGCTGTACCAGGAAGAGAGTGATTATTGGAGATAAATTTTTATATCAGAAAAACTTACCTGCATGGCAGGGCAAACATGTGCTTACCCAACACTTGCTCTTGTTTTTCTGTGAAGCCCCAGAACACTACCCACTTCTCACTCAGGATGACATACAAGCCTCAAGTGCCTGCCTGATTTTGAGTTTCCTGTTTTCATGGGGCTTCTGAACATACAAAATTTATTTTTCTCTTGTTAATCTGCCTCATGTCAATTGAATTATTAGACCAACCAAAGAATGTAGAAGGGAAGAAGAGAAAAGTTGTCCTCCCCAACAGCAGCCAGGAAAAAAAGGAAGGCTAACCACAAGAAAAAAATATATGACTGAAGAGAAGTTTATCAAAAGTATAATGTAAGATTTAAAAAATGGAATAACAACTTTAAAAAGCTGAGAGAAAATACTGACAAACTCAATTTCTCTATTCATAAAATTATTATTCAATAATAATGGTAAAATACATTGTAAATAACCAAAACATTTTTTTAATCAAGATAACATGAAACAAAGTTATTCTGAGGAATACACTTCAGAAAGAATTAACATACTTCAAGAATGAAATGTGACAAATTACAAAGAAACAAATTGGAAAAACAGTACATATGTTTCAGTAAATATTTACTGACTAGTACAAGAATTATGCAAATAATGATAATGAGGAGGAAGAGGAATTGGGCAGGAGAATGGCAATAAAACAAAATAATAGTGAAATAATAATAATAATAATAATAATAATAATAATAGCACTGAAATGTATGTAACAAAAATGAGCAAAGTAGTTGGAGATGATTAGACTTAAGGCTTTTCAAGGTCTCTTGGAGGAAGGACAGTACCAATTTTGAATTACTTAACTTTTAAAATATCAACTATGTTTAATTTCAAGTGTAGCCACTAAAGAATAAAATTTCCAAATAAACTGGAGAAGACAACAATATGTAGATATATACAAACAGAGGTATATAAATATATATAATAAGCAGATAATATTTACTCAAAGAACATTAGTGTAATATTAAAAATCATATTTAATTCACCATGTTAACATACTGGGGAAGATAATTCATATAATTATCTTAATAGTTGAATAAAAAGCATTTGGTAAAATCCAATACACATTTATGATTGAAAATATAAAATCTCGGAATAGATGTTCTATATTACTATAAGCTTATTTGCCAAAACAAATAAATTCTTAAAAGTAATAGGAGAGATTTTTACAAGTTCTGCTTAAAATAAATTAAATACATAAAATCAATTTTATGTCTGTAATGCAAATGTAAAATGTAAAAAACAATTAACAATAATTTAAATAAAGATATGATTATAACATTAACAAAAGTTCAAAGTACCTAAGAGTATTTCTAACAAACTATATTCATAAACTTTTAAAATTATATTATGACATCTTATGGAACAATATTGTATTAAATTATTGAAAGATAAATCATGTTCATGCATAGGAAACATGTCATCCTTAGCAAATTAGATTTATATTCAACACTATTTTAATGAAAAACTCAACATGTGTTGTTGTGTGGAATTTGGCAAAATAATTCTAGCATATATATAAATGAGTGAATAATTAAGAATTGTCAATATACAACTAAAGTGGACCAAAGAGGGAGACTTTTCCTTCCAGATGTCAGTGATTATAATAAAGCTAATTAATTAAGATAATGTTGTATTGACACATAAGTAAGAAACATAAAACAAGAGAAACAGTACAGTGCTTATAAACAGACTGAGAACATGAGGAAATAAGATATTGGTCAGAACTAGCACTATTGGTTAATAGAGAAAAGATCAGTTACTTAAGAAATAGAGAAAGATTAACTGGTTCCAAATTTTTAAAATGTACAACTGGATGTTTTCCTTAGAGTATAGACAGTAGGTTGAACTTCAGTATGAAAAGCAAAACTATAAATATTTTAAACAATATTAGATTACTTCTATAAACTTTAGGAAAGACATGTTTTTAAGTAAGACATTAAAAGCAACAAATATAAAAAAAGGTTTATGAACAGGGAAATCTTAAGGTTACAAATTTAGATTTACCCAAGAATACCGTAAGCAAAGGAAGCAGACCAATCATAAATGGGAGTAATTGGTATTTCTATACAGCTAGGACGCAGAGTTTCTGAAAGCTTAGGAATACCTCCTTACTTAGGCTGTTGTTCCCAACTTACGTGCCACAGGTTCCTTAAAGAAGGAAGCTTTACAGCACAAAATTATGATATTATATTAGGATCCTGTAAGTCAACTCGACTTCTTCAGTCTCGTATCTCCAAGACTTAGTCTCAGAATTTAATATAACCTAAATTTCTAGATTAAAGGCTCGATTATGGCCTTTTCCGGACCTAACCTTGTTTGGTATGAATCGTTCCTATATGAAGCAAAGACAACATACAGCGTTTTGTCTTTCTTTCCAAGATTTCCATCATTAATTAGTGACAGAAGAGACTATGCATATTTGACTTTTCTTGAAATCTGACAGTCACCTCCTCCCTATTTGTCATCATGGTGAGGGATAATGTTTACTCTGGCCTTTAAGCATCTGCAGGTGGGGCAGATCTGTGGTTCAAAATCTTGGTTATAAAACATACTGTTAAGTCCCAAATAGGTGCTGGTGTGTGATAATACCGACGCCTTCAGTTCGTTGTCAGTCAACGGGGGACTCATGATGTAATTGAGCCCTCTAGCCAGTATTCCTTAGTTATAGCAGATTTATTTCTTACCATGGCATGTTATACCAATTATACAAATAATATCTTGATATGTGTCATAAAATTAGAAAAATTGGGATGCAATATGTTGGGCCATCATTTTTCTCACAAGTATTTGGTACTCAAAAGTACTGCTGAGATCAAGGAGACCACTGTAATTGTAATGCTGTCCTAGACAATTCTGACTATGAGTGAGAGAGCAAAAAAAAAAAGGAAAGTTTATTTTTTCCCCAAATAATTTGACATCTCATACAGTTATCTATTGTTTGCAATACATGGGAGAAGAACCTTCAAGGACGTTCTCAGATGGGTCCTGGGAGACACACAATAAAAACCAGTATATAGCCTTAATATCCTTCCTCTACACTGTGTCAAACTATTTCTAACCTTTGGATGCCATTTGGGGTTGGCCGATGTTAGATCCAGGTTAACTCAAATCAACTGGCAATCTCACAAGGTCATATTTAGCTGCTTAAGTCACTGGAGTTAATACACATTCTCTAGCAATTTGGATTACAGCTCACTTCAAGTGTGTCTTCCACTTTCCTTTTCAAACACCCTTACAGCCATTAATAACAATGTTACCCAGGTAACAGGTATAGACTCTGACTCCTACATCAAATTTTCATTTTATTTCAAGACCAGGTTGATTCCAGAGGTCCACTGGCATTTGGCCATTAGGGGAAGTGTTAGCTTTTTCTTTTCATTAAAGCATTCCTTCCTCATAAACATAAAACCATTTTAATATGGGTTTGGTATAAGAGAAGCCCCTCAGCCTTTAATGTATACCAAATATTTTTATTTTACTTTTTGAATCATTCTTTTTCTGAATGTTCTCCTAACTTTCTCTAAAGAGCACCAGTGGGGATGTGGATCCAGCTATGTGAGTCAGGATGTAACACATGCAAACATTCTAAGAACTAAAATTTTGGTGGTCACAGCCCTACAACTGCAAAACTAAGAGACTGATTTAGCCAAGTCACATAAATATCACGACATTCTTCACCATGGGCAGACTGTGTCTAAATATGAGCTCTGTGTTTCTCTTGAATTATCATTAGTACATGTAATTAGAGAAACTGTCTCCTCCATCCTTAAAAGGCCTTAGTGCACTTTCTCCATGCATCACTCTCCTACATCTTGTTATTGTGTAGCCATGTTCTTTAATCCTATCTTAACATATAACTTTACAATGCAGCATTACTGATATATACAGACTATGTATACTTAATCTTTTATGTATTATTTCTTTTTATTCTTTCTTTCGTCTCTACACCTTAAATAATATTCCTTTCTTTCTGAAAAACACCTTTTAGCATCCGGGTGACATTTTGGTCACCAGCTAGCCATGTTATTATATTTATTCCATGTCACTGTGCCAGATGACCTTGTGCAGGGAGGCATGGGGGCCTCTCACGCTTTCATGACTCTTAGGCAAACTCTTACTTAAAACTGAGTTTTTCCTCCTTTGTAAATTCTAACTACACAATAGCATTTCAGTTTTTAAAAGCTTCAAACCAATATTCACCACATTACTCCTCAATATACTGTATCCTAAAATAACCCACTGCTGTTCTCTGGTGCCCTGTTCTGAAACAGCACTTAGATCTTTTTAGTTATACAACACTTGAAACCAATTTTGATAATGTCCAGTACCTGGCCCCCCACAAGTACCGAATTAATATTTTTAACAAGTCCTATTGAAGAATTGCAGAGTTACTTCTGGATTTAGTTATCTAAACGCTCTCAAACCCACTGTCTGTTTCCTTTTTATCAGGCATGTTTATTAAGGAAAAATATAGTGTGTGTCATAAAGAACAACAGAGCAGTGCCACTTACATCAGTAATCCTGTGTTCTCCCTGATGTGATTCCAAGGCAAGATACTGTAATTCTCAGTGTGTATTTCCTGAAAGTGTATAAAGCTAGAGAGGAATATAATGAGAATAATCTTTTTTGGAACGAAAGCAGCAGTAGTTGGTGTCTGATCTGATCACAGGTGGAAAGTGACTGAGTCTGAGTTGTATCTCAACATGTGGTGAAAAGCAAGAGGGCACTTTAACATTCTTGCCCTGCAGAGAAGCCTCAGCCCTTGTAAGAACTTACTGTTTCTCATCCAGTCAGCATGGGACCTAAAAGGAGGAGCATTTTATTATTGAATGAGTTTTTTCTTATCAAAATCAAAATCAGAATACTGAGGTTCTTTATAAGATATAATACTTGAAAATTATTTTGAAATCAAAACACTTTTCTTGCTTGACTCAGTGACCAATGTAACATTATCTATGATTATTGTATGTTTTAATTCATATTAGAGTAATAACTAGCTAAGATGAAACTTTTGCTTTTTTTTTCATACAAAGACTAGCATATATATTTTTCTCTTTACTGCGTTAAGAAAATATAAAGAATTCTAAAATATAACCAAGATTATTCTTTGGTACCTCTACACTGCCAGTTCTCCAATTCATGTTCTCAGTGTATCTTGCCTAGAGTATCCATAAAGTTTTCCTGTTTTTTCCCTCTGTCTCCCATAGGATCTGATAAGGTTTCAGGTTCCAAGCAAAGAACAACAATGAAAACAAAATTGTTGATGCCTTTTTTTTGCACTCCAATTTTATTTTCCTGATACTTAATTTTCTGCTTGAACTAACCTCAGTCAACTTTCTTAGCCTTATATTTTTCTAATCCCTTTAACGAACCGTAATACTAAGCTGCCTCTTCTATATGTTTATGCTTTCAGATCTCCGTTTTTCCTCCCAAAATGCTCCTTGGTCCTGGTTCATCTCCCTGGCTCCACATTCAACTTACACTTCAGGGTTGCCCTCAACTGACACAAAATATTTCTTGATCCCTCAAGACCTATGCTAACGCAATTTCTTTCTCTTCTAAATTAAAAAATGACCCAGATTTTAAACTCTCTTATGACTCATACTTTTCTATCCTATGTTTATGTCCATCTCTTAGTAAACATTTTAGAATTTAAAATCTTAGAAAAGATAATTGGATCTGAATAGCATTTGTATTTCTCATACTGTACATAGTGGACACTGTATAAATATTTTGTGTGACTATCATAGTTCTAAAAAGCATAGAAGTCAAAATTTCAGCTTAATTCATTAAGATTTGAAACATTTTTCTTTTTTTCAAAATTGGAGAAAATAATTGAAAGCCAATAGAAAAAACAACTGAAAATTTCTCTTTGATTTGTTTCAAATATGGAAAAGAATAAATATTTACCAGACAACAAAGAGTAATTAGTATATAAAAATTTTTAAATGTGATAAACGAATACTATGGTGGCTTATTAATTATAAAAAGGCAAACTGACCATGATTTTATGTGAATGAAAAATAAACATTTTATGTTGCCTCATACCTAACCCTGTGTTCAATCTATTATAGAGCAATGGAAGCCTCAAGATTTACCAGGGTCAAATTTACTTTGTATTACACAGTGAATTTCAGGCCATACAAGACAGAGAATAATGTTACCGAAAAACAGCCTCTGCACCCCAAAAAGCAAAATCAAACTCAGAGACAGAGTTTGGGAGCAAAGAAAAGAGCAGTTTTATTGCTTTGAGGGGATAAGGGGAATCACAGCAGGCTACTGCCTTGGGAACTATGAATCCAGGATGGGGTGCAGCAGTGATTATCAGTCAACATTGTTCTTTTACAAGAGTTCATCAGGCATCAGGAGAACTTCAGGTGGTCCACTCAAGGGTCATCTGCCCGTGACCTCTCCTATCTTGATCTAATCCATTTGGTGTCCTGGGGGCTTCTGGAAGATCTGATCATTTTCCTAAGGTTATCACCATGTGACCTTCCTGAAACATAGCTTCTGGTTTTAGGTCCAAATTATTTAGGGTGAGGCATAAAGCACAGGGTTCAGGTTGCTAAGCACGTAATCAATCAGGCAAATCAAACAATAGTAGTAGCAGAAGGGAAAACAGGTTAGTCAGCTAGAAAGAATTTGAAGAAAACAAGCTACTTAGTCATAGTATATTCTTTGAGCTGTCTTAGCGTCAGGGAAGCCATTTTGACTCCTTGAATAACAAGTTATTTATATAGTGATGAGTATATTGGAATAATTTAATCAGCAAATATGGTTGACAGATGATATGGTTTATTTTTCTGGTTATTTGCGCTTGACTCCTTAGTAGGAATCAGTCTGAATTGTTCATGTAATACACTAGACATCGTTGATAGCTCTTATATAAGAGCCAGCAATAGTCAGGAGGAAAATTAGCATCTGTGTCATGTTACTGCTTTTGTAGGCATAGGAATTATCACTGATTTTGTTGGATTGTGAAAATTGAATTGTTTTAAATGTAGCATTGTGCTGACTGTATATACCTTGCATTTACAAAAAAATAAACATTTAAACAGAGCCAAAGTGGGCATACAACTCATTACATGATTCCGAGGGTAGACTGCAGAAACTAGGTTTATCTCCACTTTCTTTTTCTTCCCTTGAACATCTGTGCACTTTTGATGTGGAAACATGGCTCCAACACAGCTTAAATATTTAAAAATAGCTTATGTTGAAGCTTCCCATGTTAAATAGCAAGATGTTTTCCTGCACTGGTCATAAGTTGTCTGAAGATATGTTAGTAAAACATCTGTTTTAACTTTAGTTCTCCCTTGGTCAGCCAGTTTTCTGGGTGAAGAAACTCAGCATGAGTAGCCACACTGAAGAAGTTCATGGTCTTCATGGATAAGCTTCATCCATCACTGTCATTAATGCATCTCCATGCTGCCACCAACATCATTATCTGTACTCTTCTTCATTCCATCATTCTATTAATTCTGCTGAGTTCTTTTGAGTATGATGTAACCATCATCTGTTGAAGACATGCATCTCTCAGGTGGACATAGACCATTCAGTCAGGCCAGAAAGCCTTGGGAACATTGCTTTCAGAAAGTGTAAAGCCTAATTTACTTGAGCTTGCTGTTCCCTAAGAACCAATAAAAATTCCTTCCATTTCCCCCTTTATATTAGCAATATTTATTTATTTATAACATCTTACCTGAAAAATCATGCAGAATTCATCCAGTCTGCATTCCCTAAAATTAAGCTTTTCCTTACACCCCATAATAGCTCAACTGGTAGAGCAGAGGACTGCAGAATTAATTAAGATTTTTTTGCAATCTGCTCAATTTCCCACTTCTTTTGAATCTTAACATATTCATATATTTTAAAAATTGTTTACTCCTTAAAAATATAACTCTTCTAAGATGACTACTATGAATTCCTATAATAATACTAATTGGTATGAAATAATGAAAAATATTATATGTGTTCTAATTCCCATTAAATCTATAGTTTAATTCCAAGGGTGGCTTATTCAGTAATTCAGAATATCAGTTTATTTTAACCAAATCTGATCTGGATATTCATTTATCTTTACCTACCTACATACACAGACTGTTTTGGGAAGTACATAACCTCTTATGCTCCCAGACCAAATCATCTCTAAAGTCACACATTTATATATTCAAAAAATATTTTTAAAAACCTGTCTGATGGCAATATTACAAACCCAGATTTTTTACTGCTTGTATTTTCTTGGTATAACTCTGCTCATCTCTTTAAACTTTATGGGTCTAGCTATTTTAGGTAAGTTTCTTATACAGAATAAACTTAGACTTTGAGTAATGAATAAATCCAAAAGCAAAATATTTAAAGTCATTTATAAATATGCTTAGTTTCCTATTTCCATGAGCTCTTAAGTTATTTCATGTATGTATTAAATATGTCTTTCCATATGTAGTATATTTTCTCTGCTCTTTTGTAATAATTCTAAATTCTATAAATATTTTGATTCTGTCCAGATTATTAATTTAGAATAATACACTTCATAATATCTTTAGTCTCCTTTTTGATTAATTAGGTTTCCACATTTTATTTTTTTATCTTTGTATGATATCCTTGACTCTGATTCATTACCTGTGTGATCAATGAGGTTATTTTGTTTCTCAGATTTTATTTCCACTTTAATGGAATTTAAGAAATTTAAGTAGTATTAGCTTTTTTTTGTTGTTGTTCCCACCTTTGTTTGATTCTAGGAACTACACTTAAATATATTTATTGCTGACTCTAGTTCTTCACTGAAGTCTCAGCCATCTTGATTCTTTAGAAAATAAGCATGACTACATTCTTAAAAATTCAATTATTCTTATAGTCTTTGTAGTTTGAAGTACAGCTTGTCAAAATTTTGCTCACTTATTTTCTTTGTGGTTTTTTAAAATACTATTTCACTGTTGTCTTATTTTCTATGTTGTAAAGAAAGCTGGTGTTGATCTGATTTTCTTTATATCTGACTTGGTCATTTTGCCCGAATGTTTTGCATTTTTTCCCCTATGCCTAATAGTCTTATAAGGATATATTCTAAAACTGCCAGTCAAGGTACAACCTTCCTAAATGATGAAACTTTCAATATAGAAATTAAAACTATGAACAATAGTTTTAAATATTATTTCTATCCCCTTGTTTTATTTGTTCTTCTTGAGAAATCTCTTTTGCACATTGGATTAAGGTTAGGTTTAGAATTAGAGCTTGAACATTCTAAATATTTCACTCTCTCCATTTTTTTTTCCCACATTCTATGGTTTTCATTCTCTTCACCATTTTGTTTCTCTTCACAGTGACACTGCTTCCTGACCATCTTATAACCATCTCTTCTGTTTTGGTAATTTTTTTCAGTGAATTTAAAAAATTCTCTTCTCATATCATACTGTTATTCTTTCTAAAACTCTATTATGAGTTTTAAAAATTGCTTATTCATTGTGTAATTTCTTAGCTACAATTGCTAATTTAAAAGTATTTAATTTGTGTTGGAGCATTTTATTATTTTTTCCTGCTAGTTTAATATTATCATTATGTGAAAATTTCATTTCTCACTTTCTGTATTGTCTTATAATACCTTTTTATGTATGACTGTTACTGAACAAAAGTTTGTGTGTTTGACGCACAGTAAGGTCAAACAAATGGAAACATCAGAATTTGGAGCAGAGAAAGGTTTATTGCAGCACCAAGCAAGGAGGATGGTGGCTTGTGCTTGAAAAACCCAAACTCTTCCATGGTTTTCAGGGAGAAGTTGTTACAGGCAAAGTTTGGGGTGGGGGCTGCTGGGTGTGTGACTTTCTTCTGATTGGTTGGTGATGAGGTAACAGGTTGGTGGTGAGGGTCCAGGAATCTTGTGCTCTGCTTAAAGTTATCCTCCACAGGTGAGAGGCCTTAGTTCCTGCAGAAAGAACTCAAAGACATTGTTGTGTATATTCCTTGAGGAGGAACCAGGACCCTGCCTGAGGCCTGCAGTATTGTTTCTTGACTGTTCCTCCCTAGTCTCTGAATCCCTCCCTTTCCTGATTAGCAACTCTTTGAATTGGCCCTTTGGAACTCAGGGAAGATCAAGGAGGCTGAATGAAGCCTATTTCCTACAAAAGAGAAAGGAGACAGGAAGGATTTGTACCAGGGATTTCTGCCACAAGGTCCTGCTCTGTTTCAGAAATTTTGACTTTTTTTCTGTTTATTATATTAAATAATTTAAACTTTCATTGAAAGGCACTAACAATTATTACTATAAATGGTGTGAGGTGTTTCATTAGGTAACTAAGTTTCTCATTACAAGATCAACTCTACTGTTAGTAAAATAAAGTGCATTTATTTCAATAAAATATTATATTAGAAACAAGTATGTTTTTCAAAACTGTGATGCTCTTGTTATTTCTACTACTTTATTCTGTCTTCTTCTTCTATACAAAATCACCCAAGGTACATCTCTCCTGTCCTTTCCACCCATGCTGCCATCCCAAGTCTGCTCCCTGGCACCATACACAATTGAGAATCTATTGTTACGGAAACGACAGGCCAGTCAAGAAACAAGCACCACTCGGAGGGTTGGAGTACTCAGATGTATTACGCCGGCGGGCTCAGAGGGGCTTCTGCTCCGAAGCTCTGAGCACCTTCAAGACGTGCACATAAGGTTTTATAGGGTAAAGTACAAGCTTGGGGTATTCGGCCAATAGGAATGGAACAACTTTAGCAGCATCATTATCACTAAAGTGGAGGCGGGGAGGCAGCAAACCAACATTCCAAAGCCAGATATGTATCTTTGAAAATCCAGCTGGCTAGCAAAAAACATGAACATCAAACCAACACTAATTAACTTAGATTTACAAGTTAGTCCAGCAGAATTCAGATCAGTATTCCAATACTTAGACTTGTTAGCCCAGCCCAGCCTCTCCTTCACATTCCTAGACCTGTGAGTTATCTTGTTAGACCAGCCCAGCTTTTCCTTCACACTATTTCAGTTTCCCAGCAGTCTGTACTCTGCTCTAATTCTCTGTTGTGGGCACAACGTGGTGGGCTGGTGACGTGGTGAAGGATTACCAGAGACTGAGAAGAGTTTAGGAAAGTTTAATAGTTAGGCTGCTATAGGCAACGGCGGCCCACAGATGAGAGGAGCCTGCATGAGCATGAGGGTGGGCATGCAGGGTCTTTTATTGGGGGAGGGGGCTGTGCACACCAGGAGTAGAGGGACTGCATGATCAACTCATGCACAGATATCTGGTTGGTTGTAAGATCTGTCAGGGACTTCTCTGAACAATAGGTTTTAAGACTTTGATAAGGATGTGAGACCTGGGGTATTGTGAACCAGGTTATCTCCTGGGGCGATGAGTTTTATTAGGGTAAACATACATCAAAAGAAGATGTTTTATATCTTGCAGAAATGCAGGTATGCAGAGGGTCCTGCAGTGGAGAGTGGGGGCTAAGGTGTCAATGGCTCCAGGCACACAGAGACCCCAGGAATGGGGGTTTTATGACTCCAGAGAGTGCCAGCCGGCTCCACATTCTCCCAGTTTTCCTCTCACAGTTGGGATCTTCTTTGAGTGAAAATATCTGTGCCTCTACCACTAAAACTCCGCTGCACTCATTTCTTTTCCTTCCTGATTCTCTGCTCTATTATGAATGCCTGAGCCCACCCAAGAAATTCCTCTCATTTATGTGAACTTGAAGGTGTGAATGAAAAATACTGCAAACCATATCGGTAAACAAAGAATGCTAAAGCCATCAAGTCATCAGCCTCTGCCGCCACCCCCCAGTGAAGACAAGCTTGCAGCCCGGCCTCTGCAGCCACTCACAATGGTGCACCCTGAGGGGACTCAGAATAAGAAAGGACAGGATACTGGCCTTAGATAGCTAGGTGCTTGTCAAAGGAATGAATTCAATGAGCCCAAATGTTTGCTTCCTCCCTTACATAGAATAGCACTAAATTCTTTAATTTGAGATGCCTGTTTTTCTTTAGATAAATAAAAAGTAATCTTTTATTGTTCCAACTACCTGGTCTTTTTAGTAAAGCTCCTATATATCCTAGCTCTTCACCTACCTCTTCAGAGCAGTCACTCAGAGCAATCTGAGAGGCTGTCATCCCGGCTCTAGTCTTCTGCCAAATAAAACATAACTCTCAACTTTTAGGCTGTGCATTTATTTCAGCGGACAAAGGTCACTGGATTCTGTCTCCTAGTCCTTCTGTAGATGTGGGCTGTGGCTGGATTTACCTGCTTTCTCTATTGAACTCTATATTTTTCAAGAATGTGTATAGAAATTTAATTTATGTTATCACCATCCTAGGAAAACACCTATCCATCATTGTTAGTTGTTTAAGGGGGGACAGGGGATGATGTCCTAATACTTTTATTAAACTTGAAAAATAATTTATGTAATTAGAAAACTGCAGTTAAAGCATGTTAAAAAACATGAAAGGTATATTGTCTCAACTCTCAGAGTATCTTCTTTTAAATCTCTTGTTATACATACTTGTTTCTAGTTATATATCAAATATAATGATGCTTTTTGCAATGTCTTCATATTGCATGCCATGTAAATTATTTTTCTTGATAAGTTATATTTTGCGTATGAACAGGAACAAAATTTGCCATGCTAAATTATGTCTCTTTAACATAAGGAATATTTTAGGTTGACAGATATGATGCAGGAAAAACAGGTGTGGGGATGAGAAGGGCCCTGTCCCAGGCCCCAGTTGGGCCCCTGGGACGTGCCACACCAAGTGTGAGTCCTTGGTTTCGCACAGGAAAGAATTCAAGAGTGAGCCACAGTTGAGTAAAGGTATATTTATTTAGAGATACATCAAAAGGCAAGAGAAAGGCAACGAAGTGTGGGGGTTGGGTGCTCAGATTAGAGTAAAAGTAGGTACACACTCCACAGACAGAGTGCAAGCCTGAATAGGAAGGAGACAGAGAGGCTGCCAGGAGGCACAATGTTGCCAGCTTTTATGGGCTCAGTGGCTTCATATGCTGATAAGTGGAAGGACCAGTCTAAGTAGCCTGGGGAAGAGGCTAGGATTCCCAGGAAGTTGGCCATTTCCTACTCTTTGACCTTTTGTGGCTAGCCTTGGAACTGTCATGGCACCTGTGGGCATGTTATTCACCATGTTCATATATTACAATGGGCGTATAATGAAACTCAAGGTCTGGTAGAAGCCAAATCTCCCACCATCATAAGCCTCAAGGCCTACTTTGGGTTGAATCTTTCACCATTCTGTTGTTAATTTCTCTGTTATTTGTTAAATGGCTGTTCCCTGCCCCCTTCCTGTCTCAGATACAGCAGATATAGGAACAGCTCTGAAAACAGAGTAAATGTACCACTTTGTAACAGATATTTATATTTATAGGGAAATCTCCATTTGTAAGGGTATCTTCTTCTCTGTTCCAGGACCCAGGAAGAGAAGGATAACTAATCCTCTAGAAAGTCTTTATCCATGGAGAAGGCAATTATCTAAGCCTGCATAACAATTCTACCTTTTAAAGTGCTTTTCTTGATAGTCTCTCATAACTGCACCCCCACTTCTTTTGTTTTTAGCTGGAGATAGTACTTAAGATGGCTGTTTGGGCCATTTTGGACAGTTACTCAGTTTTCCTGAGTGTCTCCCATGTACACAGGAAGTACCCATGTTATTAAACTTCTTTGTTGCACTCCTGTTTATCTTTTATTATAAGGGGGCTCAGCCTAGAAGAAAGATGAAAAATTATTTTTCCTACCCTACACCTATAGCTCTGAATAACCACCGATTTTTTTTGTGTCCTCAAAAATCATTTCTCTGCTGGAGTCCTTCTCCTTCTTGCTTTCATTAAGTGTACATGTCATTGGTATTTGGTCCATTTCATATAAAATAAATAATTTTTCTTTTATTATCAATATTTTCACAGGAAATAATGTTTAGCAATATTATTAGTTGAGAAGGTGAATAAAATTATATTTGCTAGCTTACTCATCTGAATTCTAACAGTTCTTTCTCTGTCTATAAAAATTATATAATATTCTGAGTAGAAAAACAGGTCCATAGAAAGATGCACATGAATGCATACACATACATGCCATAATCAAAGTACAATTTTTATAGTAAATAAATTTTTTTATTTTTCTATAATCAAAGTACTTATTTTTCTATAATCAAAGTACAATTACTATAGTAAATAAAAATAATAGTAATAGTAAAGTTATTTTTCTAATAATGCCATTAGATATTATTTTATCTCAAAGAAATATCAAAAATAAAAGTATTTTAAAAAGCAGTTAATTAAAATTATCAATTTTATACAGGATATGCAACAAAAATTAATAAATATTTAAGGCTACAAAAGGCAATATGACCCCTTACATTTTTCTGGAACTTATACATTTAATGCCTTAAATTATAACATTCTCATCATTTTTGAGATTCTACACATTAACAAATACCCTTAGATTTATTACACTTCCACTGTAGTCTCAGTATTTCCTAAAAGTTTCAATTTTTTTGTTAGTGTGTGAGCCAGAATTGGAACTGTTAAATGGTAAACTGAGGCATATTAGAACATTAAGAGTTTATTTGAGCTAGGCAAATTGAATCAGGCAGTGCCAAACTGGAAGTGGTTAGGAGCACTCCAGCAAGTCAGGGAGAGACCTTTATAGAGAAAATTTGGAAGAAATTAAAATTATTGATTGGCTATAGCTTAAAGCCTAATTTGTAATTGGTTGTCCTCAGGTTTCAGTTTTATGACCATGAGGGATTTACAGGCTTAGATTTCTGTTTGCTTATGTAGGAGTCCATAGCATTAGAGCCACCTCAGTCTCTTTATTTAATTTAACAGAACTCACATCAAAGAACTTCTAGCTCAGAACTCTTTCTACTAAACCATCTGTCACACATATAAATGATCTTTGGATACAAAATTTCCCTCCTTATTCATAAAATCAATGTCCTATATATTTAAATATGGAAGACTATTCTGAGAATAAACCTATATCCATATGTGTATATCTGTATATCTACCTCATATAGAAAATCACAAAATTTAGCTAAACCATAATAATTTTCCATGTTCAGAAGTCTCAAAGATAAGATTGTGCATTATTCACTATCACTTGCCTTACATGAAGCAAAGAAACTGGTATTCAGTATTCAAAAACCAGAAGTTGAATCTGTAAATTGAGAATTTGGAAATATATGTGTAAATTCATTAACTTTTTAACAATGTTTGAAGAAAAAATAGTGATGGAAAGAAGAATTGGCTGTAATTTAGAAGTCCCCAGTCACAGGACTTTGTGGCTAGCCAGCTGAGTGAATTCATAGAAGCCTCTTATCGTCCTTGGATTCCATTTTCTGAAGTATAAAATTATTTCAGGCACATAAAATGTTTACTGAGCATCTTCTTTAGGTGTTGGACTTCCAATGTGTTATATAAATGAGTCAAAGATGGCTTTTGTAAATTGGCCTCTAAGTTGGTTATTTTTTTTACGTGAGCTACGTACGCTGTTAGCCCAAAAGCCGACTAGTACCAAATTTTTACACATCTGTTTGTCTCAAACATAGATCAAATAAGCCAAATTTTAGCCAATAGCAGCCTGATTGCTTTGCACACCCAAAGAAGTTACATCCCAAATCGGTGAGCCATGGGTAAGAGAAGACTTGCATCATAAAGACCCCAAGTCACTATTTCCTGCCAGAGTGTTCTGACTCAGACAGCCTGTCCTGCTGGCAGGTGACATTGTTTAGACATGTAGGACCTCTCCTTGGTATCTCTCTCCCCAGAGTCCCCTTGCCCTCCTCATCTTCTAGATGGGGGCCCCTCTGTAGCTTTTGGACAGTCTGGGGTTGAGGAACTTCTTCCATGCAAACCAGTCCCAGAACCACCCAAGAAAGTTCATGTATGGTCATACCCTTTTCTTTGATTGGCTCTGAAATCCTTTCAAGAGCCCTTACTCATGTCACTAGAGTCAACCGGATTATATTTGTTTTTCTTCTAACTAGATAAATTTTTTTTTTCTTAAAAAAATAGCTTGCACTGAGTTGCCCTTTTCCTGATAGTGAAATATACATAATTTAGAAATTTTAAAAGATAAGAATAAAATAATCTATTATTCCATTATTAAGATTAAACCCAGAAATCAACACAACTTGGTAAACTGATTATACTTCAATTTAAAAAAAATGGAAAAAAAGATTAAACCACCATGCTAATCACCAGATATACATCAAAACCCTTACCATCACACATCTAGCAAATGCTTTCTGAAACCATCATGGCAATTCAATCTACCACAGTTAAGAAAGCAAGCATTCATCTTCCAAGCCTTTGCCATATTGAACTTTACAAACTTAAAAAAAATTTTAAGTTTTATAGTTGAAAAATGTATATTATTTTAATAAACATTTCATTATTGATTACTGAAACTTAGAAAATGTTTAATCTTATGAAATTGACATTATTATATATTTATTTGTCAATCATTATAGATTAATAGAATTTTATATATTTGGTACTGCAGATCTTCATTTTTAAAAAAATTTTGATTGATATATATTTAATATTACTATGCTACAAAGGCTATTTTTTCTTAGAGTTTTTTTTCATTGTTGCAGACATGATTTCCCAGTAAAAAATAAGATTTCTTTTCTATATGTTTTATAAAGATTCAGGGACCTTCATTTTACTAGACTTTGTATTCCAGTCATTTTTCAAAAATCTTATGGTAAATATACATAAAACGAACTGACCATTTTCACTGTTTTTAAGTGTACAGTTCAGTGGCTTTAAGTACATATATATTGTTGTGCAACTGTTATCGCAATCCATCTCCAGAATTTTTATCTTCCCAAACTGAAACTCTGTACTCACTAAAAACAAAAACAAACAAACAAAAATACTCCTCATTGACTATTTTCTTCAGCATCTGGCAACCACCTTTCTATTTCTGTCTCGATGATCTCCAATACTCTAGGTATCTCATATAAATGCATCACATTGCCAAAAAGATCTCTCACTCTGACTCCAGTCAGTATGACCCACTCTCTGACAGTGACCATCAGGCCCTTTCCAGCCATCGTTTTCTATCTGCCAGTGTGATGTTAGCCTCTAGCACAGCTTGGAAGCTTGATGCTTTAAAACTTCCATGAAAATCCCCTCAGCAAACTGCTGAATTTAACCAACCTGGTTGAGTTTTAATATGGTAGCTCAGGCCACAAATCTTGTTTCATTATACCATGCATGATAAAAGGCTTGAACCCCAGCTTTGTAACATGCCAGGGATGGGCCAATGTTCTAAAGTTCTGTAGCTAAAAAGCCCACAGCTCAAGAGTCAGGTTTTCTTTATAATGTGTGAGATGTAGCTTAATGGATAGAGTGTAATGTCTCAGAATACAGGGGAAACTGGAAACTCCCACACCTGGGCCCCATGAATTTCCCCCAGTAAATACTGATCCAATAGGTCTGGTACATGTAGTGTCAAACCATTTGTCTTCGTTTTCTCAAAATGTGTCTCAACTATTTTCAAGTGACCTGGAGTCTATGACATCTTACCAAAAAACAAAACAAAACAAAACAAAAAAAACTTAAAAAGTGAATTTAAATATATATATTAAATAATTCCTGTAAAATAAATTCGTATTAAAATATATATAGAAATTCAAATAAAGTAGATTTTTAAGTTCCCTTCTAATAAATATTAACTTTATAATTTAAAAAGTCTTCTCTTTATTTGTATAGAGTAGCCATAGACTTGTTACTGTAAAAATCAATTACCTTTTCTATTTCTTTTCTTAAATGTTAAATGGAGTTTCCCAAGCAAAAGATTTCTTTTGCTGTCAAGAACTGACTTCCAGTTAAATTCAGGGCTCAAAGCATCTGGATTCACTGTCAGAGAATAAGATTCCCCACAGCCTTATCTTTTATATACCTCCTATCTGTGGAAAAGCAATACACCACAGTGAGAAGGAAGCCCTCTGGGTCTAATGCTTATGTTCTTTTGAAGGATATATAGTCATTACTTATGTAGCATTATAATATCTTCTATTCCTTGTAACCATTAACAATATTGGACTTAAATATCATTAACTTAAAAATAGATATCTTACTTTAGAATTATTCACTTCTTATAGAATTGGATCAGCGACTGCTGATCCAATTTTACTAGCTCATTATATAGTTGAATACATGACATTTCAGAAAGCAAAATCAAATAAAACTCACATAATAGTGGTAGAATGATAAAACTACTTACCAATAAATATTTTCTGTTTTTAAGCTTCAAGTTTATACATGATACATAAAGTTAGACAAAAACGTTAAAGCTTTCTAACATTATTGATCCATTCAAAATGTTATCTTTTAACTAAAACTATTGAAGAGATACCAGTTCAAAATAGCTAAAATGTGTGATACAGAAAAAATAGTTACATATTGGATTTTTAACTCTAAATAAATACTTTATAACAACAAATACCAATTAGCATATAAATCATAAACAACTTTCATATGCCTTGAAATTTACCTGAGTGTAAATGAGCAGAGTAAAATATTGACAAGTCCTTTAACTTTCACTCAGAAGTCATGATGTTTGAGCCTTAATAATAATTTTAAAAAGAACCTGTTCCTAACTTCATATTCCTAGACCATTAATTTTAAGAAGTAGACTGGACTGGAAGAAATACAGGGAACACAAATTGACATGTAAAATTTGTAAGCGGATTTCATCTAGAAGGAAATGATGTCTAACAGAGTGCTTAAAAACGAATTGATATAGTATTTGTCAATAAGACAAATGCATATATGAAAAATTTCACATAAGAATACAGTTACTGGTTTTAAGAAAAAAAGAAATGTGATTAGATTTGAAAATTTAGTGGAGAGTTTCTATAGAGTAAGGGTAAAAGGAGTATTTCAATTCATATTTTAGGGAATCACAGAGGTTAATGTTATGTTATGAAAGTAATATAAATACACTTTTTTATTCTAACTAAATTAAGGAGATGGAATATTTAACATGATTAAAAAACTTAATCAAATACATCACTTTTTATTGGTATAACTTAGGAGAAAGAGAGGGAGTTCAGGGAGAAAAAAGACTCACAGAGTCACAGACAGTGACTCTGAGGCTTAAAGATAAGAGACTATCAATTCAGTAAGTAAAATAATTCAGAAATAGAAACACAATGTTATGTTCAGTATGACCATACAAAAAAGAAGAGAAAAACGTTGGTCTTTTTTTTTGAATCAAGGAATAATTTCTACAAATAAACATGGCAGGTGCCTCCTCTATGGAAACTCTCCCAGAAGCAGAAGAAATGCAGGAGTCAGATTAGACCAAGCATCAGGGCCAGACAGTTCTGAACAACAGAAGTACATGGAAGCAATGAAATTAGACTGTGTGTTAATCTAAGAATGTACATAATGACTATGTTAAGTTATTCACACAAAGGATCACACAAGCAGTGAAATTCAGAGAGAACGCAGAGTGTCTGCCAGACACCAAGCTGTTATTAGGAGTGGCAGACATGTAGTGTGTGATTAAAGAAACAGCAATAGTTGAAATCGTTTACTGTGTAAATGTCAGTGACCTGCATTTCCTTCCAGTCTCTTGGTAACTATTTCCATCAGAACAAGGTCTTAGAAGTGGGAACCTCTAAAATATGCTGAGTCTTAACAGTCAGGCAAACTGAAGATATAAGAGAGGCTCAGACACTTGACACAAACAGGTGTAACCTTTCATAAATTGACACTGCTAGGTTATGCACTTTTTCCATTTATTCTACTAAAAACTTTTAAGTCTGTGTCAGTTAAAATGACTATCAACTTTAGTATGATATCTTTTCTTTTGTTTCACAATCCACATAAATCTGGTTTTGCATGGCTTACAGGACAGAAGCTTATGACCAATGATTTTAGTTATCTTAGAAAAATAGAAGGAAAATGAAATTGGCCAAATGATAAAACCCAGAGCCTCAAAGCAAGTTACATATTTCAGAACACTGAGATGCTATTTTACACCATAAATGTTTATAATTTGGGTGCATAAATCACTATACCCTATAAAAAACATAATTTAGTAAGGTAACTTCAAATCATATTTGAGACTTCAATACTTCAAAATAATATAGAGCACCAGGGCCATTCAGTGGGGAAATGTCAGTCTTTTCAACAATTAGTTTTGGAAAATTGGATATGCACATGCAGAAGAATGAAGCTGGATTCTTACCTTATATAATATACAAAAATTAACTCAAAATAAAGCTAAGACTCTTGAAGAAAACAGAGAGGAAAAGTTTCATGATATTGGATTTGGCAATAATTTCTAAGACATCAAATCAATCAACCATATACAACAAAAGAAAAAATAGACAGATTAGACTTTATCATTAAGACATTAGTGCAGAATTTCATGGGACATGGTAGTAAGGCTATAATGAGATAATACAAATATTGTCAGTGCTTTAAAAATTGATAATCTAGTTTATGGTTTGTTCAGTAAAGGATAAATATAGAAAAAATACAGAAAAACAAGGAAGGGAGAACATTGAAGGCAAAGAAAAGTAAAGCAAATGAAAGAGAAGCAATAAGGGAAGGAAGGAAAAGAAAAAAGACGGAAGAAATAAAGGTGAGTTTGGGGGGGAGTGAAGGTAGGGAGGAAAATGGGTAAATACAAAGTATTCAAAGACTTTTGATTTGATTTGGTTTTGGTTTTAGTTTTTGGTTCAGGTAAAGGTTTTTCTCTAATTACTAATTAGGCACCAGCAGAAAGACAATGCATTATGTTCTTAGGTATTTGAAGAGCTCACTAAGAACGCAAAAGTAAGAAAGTCCAGTTAGCTAAAACACAGGTTAATTTTCTATAGAGCCGCAAAATGACAAGCTTTGAGTTAACATTTCAATAGGCCCAAACAATCACAATACACAATTTTTTTTTTCAGAATGTTAATTTCTAAAGTTATGGGGCTGGAAATCATCAAACAAGTATGTATCTCTTGAGATAATTAGCTGAGGTTGAAGTAGGCTTCTAAAAATATACTTCAAAATATTAAATAATCAATCAGCCTTAGGAAATAAATGCCGTCTTCATGTGCCATCTGCATAACCCATTTGTTCAGTTTGAGTCTGAAATTTCTAGTTCATCTGTCCATAGATCTTGTCATATGTTTACCAGTTTATTATACAAAACATTATAAAAGATACAGATGTATGACGAGGTATGTAGGGCATGTTCCAGAAGGGTCTTGAGTGCAGGAGCTTCTGTCCCCATGGTTTTGGATTGTGCCAACCTCCCAACAAATGGATGCTTTCACCAATTTGGAAGCTCCCATGCATACTTTTTGTGAGAGGAATTTTGCCTCCTTCTATAATAACCCATTGAATGAGTTTAAGATTTTTTCTTGTTATTTCTTAATTTGACCAAGACACGTGGTAAATACTTTGCATATACGGTTGACCCGTGTACAATGAAGGGGTTGAAGGTGCTGAACCTCAGCTCTGTTGAAAATCCACTTATAACTTGTAGTCCTCCTTCCATATCCGTGGTTTGACATCCCTGGATTGCATAGTACTGTAGTATTTACTCTTGAAAAAAATCTGCGTGTAAATGGACCCACACAGTTCAAACCCCTGTTGTTCAAAGGCCAACTCTATTATAATTTCAATGCTTGAGCATTATTATGAGATATGTATTCCTACCTTGCTTTATGGATATGAAAACTGAGGCTCAGAAAATTTAAGATGTTGGCAATGATCCACGACTACAATGCCTGTAATCTATATCACACTGCTTGGACAGAAGTTTGCTCCTGGTAATTCCCATTAAGGCCAAAATGAAACAAACAAACAAAAAACTATAAGCAGCTATGCATGTGGCAATCTGTAACTATATAAGGAAAAAGTCTTCCTCTCTTCAGAAGCATCTCTGCTCTGTGCTATAAAACAATCTTACTTGTCTCAACAGTGCCGGGCAACTTTAAATTTTCATGTTGTTCTAGTCTGAGCATCTCCTCTGTCCTCATCTGCACTCATTCAAGTTTGTTAATGCAACTCGTTGAGCATGGTCTATATTTGAACATAGCATATTTGTTGTAACTGAAGTATCCTAGAACGAGTATAAAATGGTATCCTTAAGGATAAAAGCATCCTTAGAAATGTCAAGTCCTTTTTTGTTTAATAACCAAATGCACCACAGAACCTGAGGAAAATGTGTGTATATGGAGGAATCTGCACCTGAATCATATTCTAAGTAAAAGTCATATATGTCATAAAGCAATAATGCATTGTTTTGATTTAACTAATTTAAATGTTTTAATTAAGTCAAAATTTGAATATCATATACCCTGCTTTTTCACAAAAGTGCTGTAAGGCTTTCCTGCCTCTGGAGGCTGGCTGCTCTGTGTTTGTCCTGCCTTGGTGCAGTTACTCTCTCTAGTTGGTGAATATGTTGTGTCCGGAGCAAGCTGAAATGTCCATTTTTTCCCTTACCTTCTCTCTTGAAAAGGCTGACCTTACTCCTTGACACTACTGCTAGGTTAGGAAACAGACCTGTGGGGTCAAGCAGGAGTCTTGTTCCCTACAGTTCATGTCCTTTGCATTCCTCAGTTTGTACTTCAGCATCTGGCTTAGCAATTCTAAATACTGTTAATCTCCAAAGTCCTAAGTGTACAAATGAACAGTAATTTATTTCACTACTCAAAGGCAAGTATTTAACCTTTCCAAAAAATAGCAAGCATTTATTGAACACTGTCTTAAAATTGCTCCAAGTGCTTTTGTGAAATTGTTTCCATAAAATTCCTAACTCTATGAGGTAATGTAGTGGCCACAAGAATGTGCCTCATAGACCTCCAACTACAGGGACCATATTGACCCGGGGACCTAGGAGCGATGCTATGAAATTCATGTCAGCATTTGTGCTAAATCTGCTTAGGTGGCTGCCAGGCAGTACCTGAGCTCAACAGGGCTACTTTTGTAGACCCATTCCTGGGAGACTTAACATAACTCTAACAGTTGTTTCTGGCTTAAAGGCTTCCCAGTTCCTTGGTGAAACTTCCTACATTGCACAGCAGTTTACAGACCTTCTACCAAACTATTTTGTTTTTCCCCTTTTACCTGGTCAGATTTCAATTGTGTTTAGATGGCTCACCTAATCTTACAAAGTTCTCTCCAATTTCTCTCTAACATCCTTGCACGTTTAAATCATCTTGATGCCTGCTTCTCAGATGCTTCAACCAGCACCGGTATATGCTACTTTAGTGCAATTTTAATACCATAATAGAAATTAAGGTAAATAATTTAGCTAAGATTACTGACGTAGGAAGATGCATATCTGGGACTGCGCTAAATTCCCTAAAGTGGAATCATCATAGTTCTGATCAACTTATTGAAACAGAATTGTAAGAAAGTACTTGTAAGTTGGACCACAGGATCTCTGTATAGATTGACTATATCCCACCTATGTCATACCTAGCAGAAATTGTGTGTTCTGTAGAATGTGATTCTTGCATAATTTTTAGAACGGATGCAGCAACTCTTACGCTCCCATTTTCTTCATGTTGTTTTATTTTAGTGTCCACATGTGGACTGGAGAGCAACATTTCTGTAAAAGTGGGTCTGTAAATTTACTGTACTGAATAAAGTGCACATATATTTGATTAGATTTATTTAACATAGGTGTGTCTCTAGATATTTATTTATTAAAACCTTTCTTTAAACTATATTTGTATTTCTACCCCTAATTATTTAGTTAAAGCATCTTTTTAACAAATGAGAAAATTGAAAGTCAATTTATACATATATTTAGATTCTGATCTGTTGCTAATTTACATAATATTTAAAACTTCTACCAGTCATTGAGATTTCCTTTTTAAATGAAATAATAATATCTGTTTTGTTTTGTCACCTAACGAAAAGGAAGATGAGCTCCTTTGGGTGTATATCCAATGCACACTGAGGATGTCTATGTAGTTGTAATATAATATATACTTATTTATTATAGATAGTATTTATGATATAAGTATTATATAATAGAAACATTTTTATAGATTAATTTTTCTGACTAGTGTCCCTCTAAACAACTTGAGAGATATAGCTCTAAATGATCACACACATTTCAAATAACAATACATGCTCATATAAAAGAAATTTACAACTTCTGATTATCAGTATTGTCAATAACTTTGAATATTAAACTATCATATTGACTTATTAAGTCATGCTGTTAGTTTGGTATAAAGGAGATGGTTCCTAGGATAAAGGCATGAGGATCTGGAGACTATTCTAAATACTTAGGAGATAGGAGAGGTTTCTAACCAGGATAATAAGAGTCATCAGTTACTGAGCTGGTGAGATTTGACTGAAGCATAAAAATAACTAATAGGTTTTTCCTTTCTTTCATCTCTATGTTTTTACAAATTTTGTAATTATTTTAAATACTAATCCTAGAAAACAAAAGCAAATAAAGAGAAAAAAATAAATTGTCAGAAGGCAACCTGAGGCTTTTCATTTGAACCAAGACTACCAACATGCACACAAAGGTAGGGAATTATTAGGAATCACTAGGGAATGGATAACACGTAGTAAACTATTATCAAGCATTTCTTTTTTCCATTCATTGACACTGAGTGCAGATTCTACTAGAAGGTAGTGAAACATTCTAATATTGATTTACACCTGATCATTATGTTAATTGCTTTGATGAATTCTGGTCTTTGTTCATAGATTAATATTCTGAGTCACGTGTGGTCCAACAGTACTTGCATTTCTACTCCTCAGAGTTTAAAAATTATAAACATATCTGAATCCGTTAGCAAGCTTCGATATATGGCTTATAGGATCTTATTATTCTGAACAAATGATGTTGGATAAAAATCTAATGAATTTACATAATGGAATCTATAAATGTAATGGATTAGTAGCATTAGTGTATTTTTTGCAGTAATTTACTTTTTCTTTTTAGATGGAAAAGAATGTTTTTAATTTTCCTTTAACAGATATTATTAATCTTGTTGACTTTGTAGCTAAGCATGTTGTCAGATCTATTTAACACCAAAGATAAAAATGTCTTACATTTGAGCCTTTAGGAGAAAAATGCCATATAAATTTCTAAAAGTTTGTTTTGAATATAAGCAGATATATAGAAAATATTTAAAACATATCAATGTGAGATAAAAAAACATTATTGTGTTATTTCTAAGAACTAAAGCAATAAATAATATAATATTAAAACACAAAATGAAAAAAATATTTATACACAGTCATATAGGAGCATTATTGCCTAATATGTTTTAAATATGTGAATATAATTTTAAAGGTAGCAGACTTTGTTTTTAGTAAATGAGTTTGAAAATAATAATTTTATGCCCTTATTGCTATCCAGTCATGCAATAGTATGTCTGTGTTGTAATCATATATCATTAGAAATGATATTAATTTAATTTAAATTTTCTGAATTCTGGAAAGCACACTTTTCTCTATTAAATAGTTACAGGCTCTACATTGGAATTTGACACAACATTGTAAAATGATTATAAATCAATAAAAAATGTTAAAAAAATAAATAGTTACAGGTATCTGAAAATAATTAGGAAACTGAAAAAAAAATAGGTATATATATATGACCTTGAGTTCTAAATGACTGGTTGAAAACTAATGATTATTTCTCTCAGAGTTAAGATTTAAATTATGGAATAAAAATTATTAAAATAATAAAATAAATAAAGTTGAAATTAAATAAAAATACAGCACTCTAGGAGAGCTGTAGTGTGCTGCCAGCATATACAAATGGGAAGTTTGATTGGCATAAAAATAAGAAAGATTTTTACAATACAGTACGATAGAGCTGAGAAAAACACAACCACACACAGAGGAAAATGAGGATCATCAAAAATATCAGTTCTTTTCCATTGTGACCCAAACATGGAGACATTGGAAATTAGGATTAGTAGGCTGTACAGACTATTCATCATGGGACAGTAGAACAGCTTAATAAAGCCAAACCATTTCCTAGCTTTAATACATAACTCCTTCAAGTAGAATTTATGACTGATTTTGTGACTGGAGAGGTAACTTAAACCACCAGTAAAGAGAAGGAGCTTTTGTTTCTAATCTTATACTTAAAAATAAGCAAATAATCTGTATTTGTTTTCTTTTGCTGCAAAATAAAGCATCACAAATTTAGTGGCTTAAAATAATATCCATTTATTCTATCACATTTCTGCAGGTCACAGGTCTAGATGGCTTTGCTCAGTTTAGGATCTTACAAGGCAAGATCATGGTGTTGATCAGCCTGGGAGCTTTTCTGGAGGTTCTGGGGCACAATCCACTTCCAGTCTTGTTCATGTTATGGCAGAATCTCATTCTTATAGGATAGAGGTTTTTAACTGCTTTCTGGCTGTCGGTTGATTCCCTATTTCCGTTCTCGCTATCAGTCGTCATCTCTTAGAGGCTGTCCACGTTCTTAGTTGCATGGCTCCCTCATAATTTCTATCTTTTAGATAATCTCTTCTGCCTCATCTCTCTGGCTTCCTTCTCTGCCTCTATTATTAAGGGCTTATGTTATTTTAGTGAGCCCACCAGGATAATCTCCTTATCTTAAGGTCACTGATTAGTAATATTCATTACATCAGCAAAACTCCTTTACCATGTAAGCAAACATATTCACTGCCTCCATATTTGATAGGATTCCATCTATCAAATCTCTATTGAAACACCAATGATTTTTTTTTTTCAAGAATAGAAAAAACAATTCTGAAATTCATATGAACCACAGAGGACACCAAATAGTCAAAACAATCTTGAGAAACAGCAAATCTGGAGCCATCACACTTCCTGATTTCAAAACACATTACAAAGCTACAGTAATCAAAAAAGTATAGTACTGACTTAGAGACAAACTGAGAGAACAGAATAGAGAGCCCAGAAATAAACCCAAATATAAATGGAATGATCTTCAGCAAGGGTTCCAATACAAATAGTCCCTTCAACAAATCGTGTTGGGAAAACCGGATATCCTCAAGAAAAGCATAAACTGGACCCTTATATTATATCATACACAAAGATAAAATCAAAATAGAGGAAAGATTCAAATGTAAGACTTGAAGCTCTCAGTCTCCTAGGAAAACATTCAAAACTTTCATAACACTGATCTTAGTAAAGAGTTCATGGATATGACAGGAAAAATACAGCCAAGAAAAAGTAAATATAGGCAAGTAGGACTATATCAAACTAAAAAGCTACTACACAGTATAGGAAATAATCAACAAAGTGAAAGCTAACCTATGGAATGGTTGAAAATTTTGCCAAAAACACTCTGCTCCAAAACAACCTTCTTCAGCATAAAGGTCCTGCTGATGTATGAGGTAAATTGGCAGTTATTTGAAGTTTTGCCACACCTCCATCTTAACAGGGCTGATGCATAGAAACAGAACAATGAGTTAACTTTGTGATGGAGACAATTCCTGGTATCCTAGCATGAACTAAAACTCACTCTTCCTGCATGTAAACATGATTCTAATGGAGAGTAGAAAGATTCTGCATAGATGCTTAGAAGAAAACACTCACATTTGCAGATACTATGAAATCACCCTTCTGATCTCCAACTTGACAAACTCTTATTATGAGCATGTTACGACAGCTTGTGGGAACATAGACTATTTTATGAAAACACTAGAAGTACTGAAAATGCCCTGAAACAAAGTGTGCTATTGTTTTTTTTTCCCCAATTTTACTATCATAGTGAAATATAAGTGTACATATAGAAAAGTATATGTGAGTATCTAGCTGATGAATTTTTACACACTGAATACACCTGTATAAGCACCGAGATTGAGATACAGAATTTCACCAGCACTCCAGAAGTCCTCTTATTTACCAGCACTCGCAGTCCCCAAGGAAAACCGTATCCCTGACTTACAACAACATAGATGAGTTTTCCTTGTTTTTGTACTTTGCATAAATGGCAAATTAATAAACAACATCTGACTATTGTGGGCTGGAAGCTAGCCAGGCTCTACCAGCTTGGTCATGTGTTCTTCTTTCAGTATATTTGCATGTCAGTTATAAATGTCAATATTGAGCCATAAGCTCTTGTAAACGTATGTGTATGCTTTTCACTGGCTGTTCCAATGTTAATAAGTGAATTAAGAGGCCAAAAATATGTATGGTACTGATTATTTTTTCCTTTTAGATATGATGGAATTTATTTTCCACAACAAAATTATGACAATTGTTTTAACAGTGAAAATATAAGTAACACCACATCTCTGTAATTACACACTGTGATAAATTATATCATAAATTATAAAGACTAACAGAAACAGGGAATATTCAGATATAAATGCATGGTCTCTGATAAACCATGAGATAACAAACTGTTTAAACTGTGTGCGTCCAATCACAGAGATTATTTTTATATATTTTAATAGTAAAAGGTAATAATGTTTATGACTCATCATTAAAAAAGGCTCTGAGAGTACTGAATATGTAGACTTGATCAATGAATCAGAACATAGAGTTGCACTGACTTTCCATTATTTACTATTTGATACCTCAATTTCCCCAGTATTAATATATTTAAAGAATGGTTTTGAGAAGTTGTGAGTTTTATGCATTTACTGAGCAACACAATTGTCTCAAACTCAAACGTTATTACTAGAATATATTTTATGTGTTGAGAATTTATCTTACAGATTATTGTTCTTAATTTATGCACAATTTATAAAGATACATGACTGTATACTTACAGAATACTTGCAATCATCAAATATAAAGTAATCGTTCAGTTTTCCACTGTATATTTAAACCACAATGTCTATCCAGCCATTTGTCAATGGACATTTAGGTTGTTTCCATGTCTTGGCTAATGTAAATAGTACTGCTATGAACATTGGGGTGCATGATCTTTTCAAATTAGAGTTCCCTTCAGATACACGCCCAGAAGTGGGATTGCTGAACCATAAAGTATGTCTATTTTTAGTTTTTTAAGGAATCTCCATACTGTTTTCCATAATGGCTGCACAAAACTACATTCCTACCAACAGTGTAGGAGGGTTCCATTTTCTACCCACCCTTTCCACCATTTGTTGTTTGTGGACTTTCTAATGATGGCCATTGTTACTGGTGTGAGGTGATACCTCATAGTTTTGATTTGCATTTCTCTAATAATTAGCAATATTGAGCATTTTTTCATGTGCCTAATGGCCATTTGTATGTCTTCATTGGAGAATTGCTTGTTTAGGTCTTCTGCCCATTTTTGGATTGGGTTGTTTTTTTTTTGTTATTAAGTTGTATGAGCTGTTTGTATATTCTGGAGATTAACCTCTTGTCATTTACATCATTTGCAAATATTTTTTCCCATTCTGTAGGCTGTCTTTTTGTTTTGTTTATAGTTTCCTTTGCTATGCAAAAGCTTATAATTACAGTTAGGTATCATTTTTTTTTAACATTTTTATTGAGTTATAATCATCTTACAATGTTGTGTCAAATTCCAGTGTAGAGCACAATTTTTCAGTTATACATGAACATATATACATTCATTGTCACATTTTTTTCTCTGTGAGCTGCCATAAGATCTTGTATATATTTCCCTGTGCTATACAGTATAATCTTGTTTATCTATTCTACATTTTGAAATCCCAGTCTGTCCCTTCCCACCCCTGACCCCCTTGGCAACCACAAGTTTGTATTCTATGTCTATGAGTCTGTTTCTGTTTTGTATTTATGTTTTGTTTTGTTTTGTTTTTAGATTCCACATATGAGTGATCTCATATGGTATTTTTCTTTCTCTTTCTGGCTTACTTCACTTAGAATGACATTTTCCAGGAAAATCCATGTTGCCGCAAATGGCGTTATGTTGTCAGTTTTTATGGCTGAATAGTATTCCATTGTATAAATATACCACATCTTCTTTATCCAGTCATCTGTTGATGGACTTTTAGGCTGTTTCCATGTCTTGGTTATTGTAAATAGTGCTGCTATGAACATTGGGGTATAGGTGTCATTTTGAAATAGGGTTCCTTCTGGATATATGCCCAGGAACAGGATTCCTGGGTCATATGGTAAGTCTATTCCTAGTTTTTTGACAGATCTCCATACTGTTTTACCATTTGTTTATTTCTGCTTTTATTTCTATTGCCTGGGTAGACTGCCCTAGGAGAACATTGCCATGATTTATGTCAGAGAATGTTTTGCCTATGTTTTCTTCTAAGAGGTTTATAGTGTCTTGTCTTATGTTTTAGTCTTTAAGCCATTTTAAGTTTATTTTTGTGTATGGTGTGAGGGAGTGCTCACTTCATTGATTTATATGCAACTGCCCAGTTTCCCCAACACAACTAGCCAAAAGGCTGTCTTTTCTTCATTGTATATTCTTGCCTCCTTTATTGAAGATTAATTGACTATAAGTGTGTGGGTTTATTTCTGGGCTCTCTATTCTTTTCCATTGATCCATATGTCTGTTTTTGTGCCAATATCAAGCATTTTAATTACTGTATCTGTGTATTATTTTCTGAAGTCTGGGAGGATTATTCCTCTAGCTTTATTCTTTTTCTTCAGTATTGCTTCAGCAATTCTGGGTCTTTTGTGATACCATATAAATTTTGGCATTTTTTGTTCTATTTCTGTGAAAAAAAAATGTCTTAGGAAATTTGATAACAATTGCATTAAGTCTGTAGATTGCTTTGGATGGTATGGCCATTTTAACAATATCAGTGCTTCCAATCCAAGAGCATGGGTTATCTTTCCATTTCTTTAAATCATCCTTTATTTCCTTAATCAATGTTTTATCATTCTCTGCATATAATTCTTTCAACTTCTTGGTCAGGTTTATTCCTTAGTATTTTCTGATACAATTTTAAAAGGGATTGTTTGCTTTTTTATCTTTCCTTTTCTGATGTTTCATTGTTAGTTTAAAGAAATGCAACAGATCTCTGTGTGTTAATCTTGTATCCTGCTACTCTGCTGAATTTGTTTATCATCTCCAGTAGTTTTTGTGTGGAATCTTCAGGGTTTTCTATGTGTAGTATTATATCATCTGCATATAGTAACAATTTTATCTCTTCCCTTCCAATTTGGATCCCTTTTGTTTATTTTTCTGGTCTGGTTTCTATGGCTAAGATTTCCAATACTTTTTGAATAGAAGTGGTGAGAAGGGCATCCTTGTCTTGTTTCAGATTTCAGCAGGAAGACTTTCAACTTTTCACCTTTGAGATTATGTTGGCTGTGGGTTTGTTATAATTAGCTTTTAGTATGTTGAGATATGTTCCCTCTATACCCACTTTGGTAAGAGTTTTTTTTATGAATGAATGTTGAATTTTCAAATGCTTTTGCTGCATCTATTAAGATGATTGTGTGATTTTGTTTTTCTCTTTTTGATGTGGTGTATCACAATGATTGAGTTGCACATGTTGGACCACCCTTGTGTCCCTGGGAAGAATACAAATTGATTGTAGTGTATAATCTTTTTTATGTGTTGTTGGATTCTGTTTGCTAATATTTTGTTGAGAATTTTTGCATCTATATTCATCAAGGGTATTGACCTATAATATTCTTTGTTTGGTAGTGTCTTTTTTTTTTTTTTCTGGTTTTGGTATCAGGGTGATGGTGGCTTCATAGAATGACTTTGGGAGTGTTCTCTTCTCTTCAATCTTCTGGAAGAGTTTGAGAAGGATTGGTATAAGTTTTGCTTTGTATGTTTGGTAAAATTCCCCAGTGAAGCCATCTGGTCCTGGACTCTTATATGTAGAGAGTGTGTTTTTGCTGATTCTATTTACTTCTAGTGATTGGTCTGTTCAAATGATCATATTTCTTCTTGCTTCAGTTTTGGTGGACTCTGTGTTTCTAGAAACTTGTCCAATTCTTCTACATTGTTCAATTTGTTGCCATATAGGTGTTCATAGTTTTCTTTTATGATTTTTTATATTTCTGTGGTGTTCATTGTAATTTCTCCTCTTTCATTTCTTACTCTGTTTATTTGAGTCTTCTCTCTTTCCTTCTTGGTGATTCTGTCCAGATGTTTGTCAATTTTGTTTACTCTTTCAAAAAACCAGCTCTTGGTTTGATAGCTTTTTCTCTATTTTTTGTCTCTATTTTATTTCTTCCCTGATCTTTCTTATTTCTTTTCTTCTGCTAACTTTAGGTTTTGTTTGTTCTTCTTTTTCTAATTTTTTTAGGTGGTAGGTTACAATATTTGAGATTGTTCTTATTTTTTGAGGACAGCCTGTATCACTGTTAACTTCCCTCTTAGGACTGCTTTAGCTGCATCCCATAGATGTTGTATGGTTGTATTTTCATTGTCATTTGTCTCAAGGTGTTTCTTAATTATCTCTTTGATTTCATCGTTGACCCATTGGTTTTTTAGTAGCATGCTATTTAGTCTCCATGCCGTCACTTTTTTCTCATTTTTCATTCTGTGGTTATTTCTAGTTTTATACCATTGTGGTCAGAAAAGATGCTTGAAATAATTTTGATCTTCTTAAAGTTGTTGAGGATTTTTGTGTCCTAGTATGTGATTAATCCTAGAGTTGTTCCATGCACTTGAAAATAATGAATTCTCTGTTTTAGGGGGATGTAATATCCTAAAAATATCAGCCAAATCTAACTTAGACTTTGCTTAGTCTGTGTCATTTAGTATCACGATTGCCTTAATGATTTTCGGTCTGGAAGATCTGTCTAATGATGTTAGTGGGATGCTAAATTCTCCTACTATTATTATGGTCCCATCAGTTTCTACCTTTATGTCTGTTAGTATTTTTTCTGTGTATTTAGGATCTCCTATATTAGGTGCATATATATTAACGAGTATAATATCTTTTTCTTGTATTGCTTCTTTGATCATTATATAGTATCCTTCTTTATATTTCTTTATGGTCTTTGTTTTAAAGTCTATTTTGTCTAATAAAAGTATTGCTATCCCTGCTTTCTTGTCATTTCCATTTGCATGAAATTTTTTTTCCATTCTATCACTTTCAGTTTATGTGTGTCCTTTACCCTAAAGTGAATTTCTTGTAGGAAGCAAATTGTAGGCTCTTGTTTCATTATCCAGACTACCAGTCTATGTCTTTTGACTGGTGCATTTAGTCCATTGACATTTACAGTGATTATTGATAGGTGTTTGTTTATTGCCATTTTAAACCTTGTTTTCCAGTTGATTTTGTATTTCTTCTCTGTTCCTTTCTTTTTCTTTTCTTTTTCCTTTTATGGTTTGATAATTTTCTTTTTAATTAGCTTGGTTTGTTTTCTTTTTGGTTTTTGTGACTCTGTTGTATGCTAGATTTGTGGCTACTTTGTTTTTCAAGTATGTTAACCCATTACTATATCTATTTGCTTTAACCTGGTAATCATATAGGCTCAAACACATTCTAAAAAATAACAACAAAGAAGTCTACATTTTCTTGCCCCCCTCTCCCACATTTTATGATTTGGTGTCTTCTTTTACATCTTCATGTTTATTCTTTTGCTGTTCATTGTAATGTCTAGCTTTTTGAACATATGGAATAAGGTTATAACAATTTTAACATCTGTTTCAATCTTGGTCTCTTTCTATTTATTTGCTTTTTTCCTCATATGGGTTATATTTTCCTACTGTTTTTGCATGTCTGGTATGTTTCGATTACACTGCAGATATTATGAATTTTGCACCTTGTTAGTTGCAGAATATTTTAGTGCTCCTGTAAGTGCTATCACACTTTGTTCTGAAATGTAGTTAAGTTACTTGGAAAAACTGATTCTTTTGAGATTTGCTTTTAAAGTTTGTTAGCTGAGACTAGAACAGACAGTAGTCTAGGGCTAATTATTCACCTCTACTGAAGCAGAATCTTTCTGAGTACTCTACCTACAGGCCATGAATCATAACCTTCTCTAAATTCTTTCTAATTCTTATGAGTGGTTTTTTAGTTCAGACCAAGATAGTTTCCTCACAGGCCTCCATTGTTAAATACTTGAGGGGACTGGTTATAGATTTTTGAATTTTTCTCTCACTGCTTTTCTCTCTTCTCTGGCACTCTGCCTTGCACACTAAAGCACCTTTGTTTCCCTGTGCTCTCTGTTACATGGCCTTACTTAAGGAATCTGCTGTGCTCTGGAAGTACTCACTGAGCAATAGCCTGGGGCAATTGCAGGGCTCACCTTGTTTTTTGTCTCTCAGAGATTACTGCTCTCCCGTTGCCTGATTGCCAATGTTTTGAAAATGTTGTTTTTATATATTTCTTTCCTATGTTTTTGAATTAAACTAAGTTATTATAGAAACCTACTAACATGGGCTACATACTTTAACCCCTCATAGAAATGCTTTTACTGAAATGCATTTGATTGTTATTTCATCGCCCTGTGTTAATACAGAAAACTCTAAAAGATGAATTGTCTTTCAATAGAATAATGTTGTCAATGTCATTGTTAGTACTCTTTAATCTCTTTATGAGAATCCATATTTAAAAAAATCACAAAATCTCATTAGAAACCACAGTATAATAAATAGTTGGACTAATTTCTATAACTGAACTGGTATTGATATAAACAGTTGTTACTTCTTTCCCAGGTATAAATATGTAATTTGACAGATCCAAATGTATAATTTGTGAAATGAACTCCTCATTTTATTCTATTTTTCTGATAGCTACTTTCCCCTTGTCAAAATCCTCTTGGTGACCTTTGCTCAAACTAAATACACAGACTAAAACAGAGGACTCCATAGATAGATTGGTAGTTGTCTGACCTTCCCTGAATTTTCTAAACTGAATTTCTTGCCTGCTTGGTTCAACATTCCCCTCCTGATATTTTTAGACATATTCAGTTCTATATAATTAATTTCTTGTATGCCCACCATTGGAATCTGCCAGAACTCCCTTACCCTAACAGATTTCTGGATTTGGTTTCTTTTCCCCAGCCATATCCTGCTGCTCTTCATCCCTTTATATGGTAGTGGCAGTGCCCTGAAGGATTGTACCAAATGATACACTGATGAGAGAATAATCAAAGTCATTCAATTGTCAAGTATTTATAGAAGATCAAATTTGTGCCAGCAACTGTGCTGTGGTATGGAGATTTGACATTGAACCTGACAGATACCAATCTGTTTTCACAAAAATCTAACATAAAAATGTATCACTTTGAATTTCCCCCTTACATGTCTATCTATTGGCAATGCAGTAGTTAGTTCTGACTCAGGAAAAAGTAGGACATGTTCTTTAATTTAATGGTTTGCTTTCTAAGAATTTTAAAAAAACGGGCAATGACAAGATTCACCCACAGGAAAAATACATTGATGTTTCACACATGATGATTATAAAACATGATTTTATCAGTATAAACTTGAGCAACAAGGCTCCTATTAAAAAGGAGAATATTGGTAATTATTAAAGTTAAACCTAAATTTTAGTCTCTTTGCTACAGTAGATTGACTAATTGTCAAATTATAATTTATGGAGATACCGGGCATGTCAAATGAAAACTGGAACAGATAGGTTTTAGGGTGGGGGAAGGAAGAAAGAGGCAGAAACTTAGACATGGTATTATCAAGTTCAGGGTTGCCTAAAGGTGGCCTAGGTCAGAAAATAATTTTAAAACTTTAGAATCCTGATAATTTATTATAGTCCTAAAAATAAGACTAAAAACAATATTACCTTTTTTGTTGTTCAAGTTACTCCACTTATCTTTCTGGTTGTGAGACTGAGTAGTGCATAACAATGAATCATCTTTACGCTCATAGATCCTGCATTGTGGTAACAACAGAGCTATCTCACATACACACACGCTCACACGCACACACAAACATACCAACTGATGACCTTTTATTTTGAATGAATGTGTAGAATGGACAAAAACAATTTTCTCGTTTTCTTTTAAATTTGTGAACTTTTAATTCAAATTTTTAATGACTTGAAAGCAAGGAACTTCTAAGAAAATTGACTATTTCCCAATAATGTTGATAATAGTCTTTGAAAAAGTGATTTTCTTTGTGTATTAACTTAATATATTGGTTTGCATCAAGACATGCTTTCTTGTTCTATTTTATGTTTTGTTCAAAGTATTTATCATATGATACCAAATAATGAATAAACTTTTATTTCTCTAAGTTCACTTTAAGTTTATCCTGCCATAGTAATTCAGGACTGACTATTACTGTCTGTTTTCCATGGAGTTCCTATTACTGTCAGAGAATACCTTAAACAAGACAGAGAAATAGAAAATTGAAGTATGGTTATTTGTTAGGTATGAAAAAATAGACTTATTCAAATAAGATGACTCTTCTGTGACATTTCCTTAGTGCTTTTGTTTTTTTAAGTAGATGTGCACTCATCATTGAGGAAGAAATGCCTTTAAAAATGTATTTCTCTGAATTCCTTGAAATAAGCAAGTTTTAAATCACTGAAGATCTGTATGAGAAAGAAATTGTTCTTCATGTTTAAATAATTTCATGCTGTGTTTTGTAAAACTCAAAATGCAATTTGGAAGCTTGATTTGAGGGGAAAGCAGGGATAGTGAGAGAAAACATGGTGTCAACTGACAGGAATGAAATGATAAAAAAGATTTGGATGGCGCTGGAGGTTGGGATCAGATGGAAAGCAAAGGGAAAAGTAGTGATAGAAAAAAATAGTTAATGAAGAGTCTTTAAATCATGTTACAAAAAGGGAAAGTTTGTTTTTGTTTTGTTTTTTGTTGTTTTTGTTCTTAATTTAGGTAACAAGAGATAGGGAGATATTAGGAATTAATACCTTTTTAAAACCAATGAATTCCACTCCTAAATTTCCTTACATTACTCCTTTACTTAATTTTCAAAAATCTTCATAGAAAGAAGGATCAAATGACAGAAATCATGGAAATAAATGCATATTTCTGTGCTAAAATGAAAAAAAAAACCAGACATCTTTTTGAGGCACTGATTTCATTTCATTTAGGTATATATGCAGAAGAGGGATTGCTGGATTATGTCTTAGTTCAATTTTCAGGTTTTTGAGGAACCTGCATACCATTTTCCATAATGGCTGTACCAATTTACGCCCCCCACCAACAGTGTTAATGGTTCCATTTTCTCCACATCCTTGCCAACACTTGCTATCTTCTATTTGTTTATTTTTGATAATAGCTATTCTGAGGGGAACGAGGTGATTTCTTACTGCGGTTTTGATTTGTATTTCCCTGTAGTGCTATTGAGTATTATTCATGTACCTGTTGGGTATTTATATGTAACTATGTGAAAAGATACGCTGATTAATTAGACAAATCATTTCACTATGCATATGTATCATTATGTTGTACACATTAGGGTTTTGTTTTTAGTGTTTTGGCTAAAGTCCTGTCCTGTTTCCCCTTCTGCTGATCTGTTGCTCTTATGGGGGTCCTGCCCCACCCCACCACTTTGCATAGTCCTCCCATTCAGCCTCCTGGCCCAAGAGGACAAAGGAAAGTTTGGCCAACCCCTACTGGGCTTTTCTGGTTTTCTGTTTCCATTGGAATAAAGGAGAGCTCACCAAATGCCCTCTGATCTTTAAAATGAGAAAAGAGAATGGTTTATCACATGGAGTACTCCACATACACACACACCTCCTCCATCACTCACTGATCTCAGGACACACCCAGATTTCTGGCAGAGCTAGACAGGGAAGATGCCTCCCTTCTGCTCAGCCCTCAGGGAGCTGGAGAGTGAGAGATGACTTCCACCTGAGCTGGCCTGTTTTCCACCCCTTTGGACTCCACCTATGGCCTAGATGGAGCAGAAGGAAGAACGAAGTATCCTCCCTTCTGCCTCTGTCACAACTCCAACCACACGGACAAACCGCCTAGACCTAGGTCAGCAGATTTACCGGTGATTTCTGCAGAAGGAGGAGAGGTCTTGTGAGACCTTGGGAAAATTCATTATTCCCACCAAGACCCTGGGTTCTGCCCTGAGAAATGGGTTGGAATGCCTGCTTCTTGTTGTTACTGTGAGGACTAAGATTTTAAGTGAGAAACATTTGAAAAACACCAGGCTCCAACTAGACTAGGTAGAGGAATTTAGTTTGGTCCAGAATAGGAGATGGCATTGCTCCAGAGATGGGTCCACCTGGGAGGTGGGTGTGGTCGAAAGTGGGGTTGGACATCTCCCGACTTCTTATCTTGGTCAGACTTCTGCCCTGCACCAGGCCTTCAGGCCAGAGTCAGGTACACTTCGGGGAGCACGGCTGGCTTGATTGAATGAGGCTGGTGGGCAGTCACGCCCTCCCCCATCATTAGAAGAAGAGCTATAATGTGGTGTCTTTATGGATGTCAGTTGAAAATAAGGTGCTACATCAGAAAGGTCAAGAAAGTAAAGGGGAATGGCGGAGTGAGGACCTCAGCCCTCGTGCCCATGGGGCCTGAGTGGCAAACCCAGTTGGCCAGGCCCTCACTTTGCCCCTTAGAGATCATCACATCAGATGCCTCACTTTATTAATACGCAAACTGAGGCTCCATGGGCGGAAGGTATTAGCGGATGGAAGACTTCCCCTTAGAATGGGGATCCCTCAAAAGGTGGGTTCTTACCTGCTGGCGGGGGAGAATTCACAGCTGAGGCAGAGGGATTGAGTGAAAACTGCTTTATTTCTCAAAAGAGGAAAAAGAAGGAAAACGCTTGAACAGGGAGAAGGGAAGAAAAGCATTCCAGCGAGGAAAAGGTGCTCCAGAGCAGAGCTATCCGCCAAAATGGCCGGTAGAGACAGCTCCTGTCTCTTTAAATAGATACAATTGTTTTATTTTAAAAATTAACTTAAACTAAGAATAAAAAGAGAATAAAATAAAATAACAAAAGCAACAGTAATGATATGTTGTATATTGTGATTAGTATTTATTGAGGAGTTATTGTATGCTAAGCAATCTTCTGTGGGTTTTATCTACAATATGATTTCATTTATTTTTCAAAATAACTTCGTGAAGTCAGCACTAATTCTCTGTCATATATGAGAGAATAAAAGCTAAGGGCATTTGAGAAACTTGATAAAGATTCAGGAAAATTCAAGACAGCATAGCTTTTGTTGTTGTTATTGCTGCTAGTGGAGATAAGATGAGATAAAATGACTGAACCCTTTTTTTGTTGTTTTTAGGTATTCCATGATCTGTGTTCCTGATTTAAAGATCCTCTGGCTAGAAATCATGCTTATTTTTCTTTTCCTAGAAAATTAGCTAGAAATATTCCCTGAACTATGTTATTGTTGTTTTTACTAGATATTGCATTGGGCCCCAAATTTCTTGCAGGAATAATGTAATAAATCAGTTGAGTCATAAAGGTGTTTGTCCCACAATGCAAGCAGGAAGTCTGGTCAGCATGGCTGTGACATACACTTCTTCACTGAGTGCCAAGCAAGATCTGATGCTCTGTACTTTTATGAGAATGTGGGGGTCTTCTTTTCAATCAACAAGTGGAAATGTTGTTTGCTCTGACATTTAATAAGTCATTTAGAGACTGTCAGGGCTTTATGTAAACATTGGCATCTCTGCATCTTAGGTTCCTGCAGACCCTAAACATGTTGCCTAATGTCATATAGACAACAATTTACTTTGAGAAAGGATTCAAACCAATGTCTTTATTTGAGTGACAAAGAAAAAAACAATGCTTCCTAGTATGGAATTAATTAGGTAGTAAATATCTGATAACATGAGACAAAGTGGCAAAGTAGGGAAGGCAATTTTATTTCTTCAGTTTCATTTAAAACTGTCATCTACAATGTAATGACCTTATAAATCACTCTTTCTATAACAAATGGTAGAAATTTAAAGTATATTTTTTAAAAAATTTACAGAATTTGAATGATGACTTCATCTGGCTTCTTGGATATTTCCATCAGGAAAAAAGTTGATATGCCCAGCTACAATTCATAAAAATATACTACAGTTCTCTGGCAGTAGAGATTGAAATGACAAAACCAATATTCAGGCAGGTAATTGTAATAACCAGATGCTGGATTAGAACTCCGCAATACCATTTATTTTCCAAAAGCATTGACATGGTGCAATCTTGATTTGAGAGTACAGCAATAGCACCAGCGATGTCCCTGAAATGGGTAAGATGAGAGGGAGGAAATAAATTAAATGTTTTCAAACCATGGAATGGAAGTTGGGCAAAGAAACAACTACAGCAGTAGCAACTAAAGTTGAAGATCTGGCAGTGGACTCTGTTCAGTATTGCAAAAGCTAGAGAGGGAGAGCTGGAAAGAGATCTAAAATGCATAGATTAATATCTTTAAATGTTTTTAGTTTAGGGTGTTAGTTCTTATTGGACAAAGAAAGTCACTTCTTCCTAAGTATGTTTCCTAAACCATCATTTCCCAAACTTTAGTGTAAATGACTTGAAGATCTTGGTTAAGTATAGAATCCTGGACCCTACCTGCAGAGATTCTGTATGAGTAGGTCTTGCATAGGTGTCAATAATTTTCATTTCTGGCCAGTTCATGATTGATGTTTATACTATCTACTTATAGATACAGTAGACAAAATGACCCCCCCACCACCACCACCACAAAGATGTCCACGTACTAATCTCTGGAATCTGTAAACATTTTATGTTTTATGTCAAAAGGAAATTAAGGTTACACGTGGAATTAAAGTTGCTAATAATCTGACTATAAATTAAAGAGATTATTTGGATTTGTCCCTTGACACAATGTAACCAAAAGGTCCTTAAGTGGGGAAAAGGGTGGTAGAAGAGTCAGAAGAAGAAACAGATGGCATCATGAGAAGGACAGGCCTGGTCACTGCTGACTTTAAAGACAATGGTTTATGGCGAAGGAATGTGGACAGTGTCTAGAAGCTATAAAAAGCAAGGAAATGAATTCTTCTCTAGAGTCTCCAGAAAGGATTGAGTCTCTGCAGACACCTTGATTTTAGCCCAGTGAGGGCCCTTTCTGACTTCTGACCTCCAGAACTGTAAGACAACAAATTTATTTCATTTTAAGTCAATAAGTTTATCACAGCTTGACAAGAGGAAACTAATAAAATAGATGGTGCTTTGACTAGCAAGGTTCTAAACCATTGTAAATTTTCTATGTACTTATGAATTGGAACATTGGAGGATTCAAAACTGTTGGTAACACTCACTTATCAGTGGTCTTTCTTGAAAACCATTTAATGTATTCAATTTATAATTTGCCAATTAAAGCAGTGATACTGATCATAACCGCACAATGACCAATTGTGCTTTTCCAAAATCCGTTCAACCACAGAAGACCATTGAAGATGAGCTGTGTTAAAAACAAAAACACAAGAAAAAGGAAAAAAACGCCTTCTATCTCTTCCTCCTAGACAGACATTTTAATGTGAGAAGCCTCCCAATCTACATAATTTGGACAAACTTCCTATATTTATCATATTATATCCCATATAAAAATGTTAAGAAGACTAAATTAAAAAATACTTTTTTTGTTCTTTTATCTTGGCATGGGTGCTGTAGATTCACAGTGTAATTTTCATAGCTAGGGAATTTACAAGATGCTAGTTAATGGCAAATAATAAAAAGTGTATATTTTTGGACATTCTGACTGTCAATAGTCAATGAATTTTCATCATTTTAGGAGAAATAAGAAAATAAGTATTATATGTTCAAGATTTTTCATTGATTGCATCTTAGTATCACTGACATTGTCAATGGAACATACATTTTGTGCAAAGAATTTGAAGGAGGTAAATCTCACAGATATGTGCCTATATCTATGTGTAGAATGTAAGCCATCAGAGCTACAGACCTTAAACTCTGATATGCTTAGTGTTACAGTTGTAATTTGACATTGTATACTTTAAAAATAAAAGGCAGAAATAGGTAGGATGGCACTTGGAAATCTCTGGCTAGAGGTGACAGACATAATCTCTTCATTCTTCCATTCTGCATGTGCCTTCTTTCAAATGGGAGTATAGCTAGTGACTATAATCAAAGTCCTGAAGTTTTAATCACTCTGTGCACATGTAAATTCTGAGAATAAACTTCATTGTAATATAGAACTGAAGAATAAATTTCTTTCAGGAAAAAGTCATCAACATCATCATCATCATAGCTTCATATGTTATATTTTCATAATCTGTCTACCTATATTTCATGGTTATCTTCATTAATGTGTGAACGTGTTTAACAGATACATGAAAAAGATTAAAAAGGTTCTAGGAAAAATGGGAAAAGTGGGTTTTCTATATGCTATCTTATCACTTTATCTTTTATTATCACATTGGTTATCCTTAGGAAATGCCTCCTCTAAGGAAATCTATGCTTCCTTCTCTGCCCTGAGTTGCCAAACTTCCTACTTTCCACTTCCCTTTGTCCTTTGCTCACAATCCTAGAAAAGCCTAATATTCTTATCCACGATTAATATATACTGACATTCAGTAGAATAATGATGCTTTTGCTTTGGGGGGTTTTTTTCTGTTTTTAATGAATAGGGCTGTAAACGTGCCCCAGTAACTCTGGATCCAGAGGTATTCTTTATATCACCCAAACGTCAGATAATTCAGATCACATTAAAAAATCCATATCCTCTGTCTTCCTAAGCATGTTTCTTAAAAGAAAAGAAAAAAAAAAAAAAGACTTTAGAATCCAGAGTAGGTACTCCTACCTTCCAATAGTATCAATCACCTAGGCAACATGTTATAGTATTTTAGATTACATTATTAAAGAATAATTCCTTTAGATTCACATCACTGAAGTATTTTTTGGCATATAAATGTGATTGAGAATATGAAAGCAATTTGCAATAAGGGATTATGTATACATCTTTTTTAGATCCACTGTCATCCTGATCTTGGAAAGTTAGAACAATATGAAGACTCAGTGAATCATAGAAAGGTAGATTTGGTTTGGGATAGAGGAGAAAGAAAAAAAGAGAAAATTATTTAATAAGCATTTATTACTTATTGACTCAGATACTATTATTCATATATTCATGTTTATTAGTGAACACATATGTATCACATGCCTATGACATGCTAAGCACTCAGGCACTCTTCTATGAGACTGACATGGGAGGGTCAAAAATAAAGGACATTTCTTCTCTCAGACAGTTTATATTCACATAACAGACAGATATTAAAACATATTGACTAAAATATATAGGATGTCATTGTGAATGGTGATTAACAGAGAAAGAAATAAACCAGGAAAGAGAGTATAAGATGTGGTAATGCTTTTTTAAAATGTAGTGTCGTCAAGCAAGTCCTCTTCACAAGAGTAATATTGAATAAATACATTATTTAAGTGAAGGAGGAAGCCACACAGGTGACTTTTGTTAAAGAGAATTTTGTTAAAGAGAAGGTCACATACTAATACCTTCAGTTGGCTTAATTTTTGCATTTTCCTAGTAAATACCGGAGACTGATATGGTAGGAATACAGAGCAAGTGAGAGTCAGAGAGGTAGGAAAGAAGCTCGAGATAACAAAAGGCCAGTCCATGAAAAGTCTTGTCAACCATTGTAAAGACTCGGAATGACATGGAAATTTCATCAAGGACTTTGAATAGAGAAATGGCAGTTTATATACAGAAAAGCTTCTCTGGCTGACCTCTAGAGAATAAATTAAAGGGGGAAGAAAATTGAAGCAAAGAGATACTTTATTATTGAATAATCTAGTGGAAATGTGACAGTAGGTTGGGCAAGATTCTAGTATTGAAGGTGATAATATGGTTGGATTCTGGATACTTGAAAATAGATTGAAAATAGAACCACAAAGATTTGCTGGTACGTTAAGTACAGGTTATGAGAGAGAGAGAAGTGAAAAATGGCAAATTGTTTTCGCTAAGCCACTAAAGGAATAGGCTTGCCATCAATTGAGATGGAGATATTGGCAAGAAGGACTGTGAGTGGAAGATCTGGAGCTCCATTTTGGATTTGCCATGTTTCAGACGCTGGTTTGACATGGGATTAGGGACCATGAATAGGCAGTTGGATATATGAGACTGAAGTTCAGGGGAAAGATTCAAGCTGAAAATATGAAATTTGAATCAGTTTGTTGATGTTCTTTTGAAAGTGAGCATCCGGCCCTCCTAACTTAACAAATCAGGGAAATAGATAGGAAGAATTAGCAAAAGAAACCAAGAGGAGAGACAAGTGAGACTGAACGTAAGCTAGAAGCCATGCAGGTAAAGTATTCCAACTAAATGAAAACTGGGAAATGGGCTATAGATTTCACAATTTATGCATCATTTGCAACTCTGGCAAGAGCAATTTCAGTGAAGAGAGAATGAAACTCCACTAGATGCAATTCAGGAAAAGAAACATAAGAATAAATTTGGAGCAAGCTCCAAAGACATTATTTTCAGGGTATTTTCTTCTCAAGGGAAGAAGGGAAACAGATTCATAGTTGGAGCTAAAGTTGGATCAATTTTTTGTTTGTTTGTTTTTAGGAAATTAAGAGAAAGATTTAAAAAAATCATGCTTGTATGCAGAGACTAAAAGGGAAGGAAGAAACAGCAATATGCAAGAGAAAGTGGATAGAATGTCTGCATGGGTATCTTTGAGTAGGTAACAGTGTGTGATCCAGGTCACAGGTGACAGGGTTGGGCTTCATTTGAGGCAGGGGGCAGTTCTTTTACAGTATATGTATTGAAAGAAAAGTATATGCATATACATGCGTGAAGTGGGATAGACAGATGGTTTGAAGCTTGTAGATTTTTAAATTATTATTGCAGTGTTATCAGGTGAGAGTGAAGGATGTGGTATAGGTATCAAAATTTTTATTTGAAGTTTTAAACGTAAAATCTCACCTTATATACATATCCATTACAGAACCAACTGCCAATTTAATGTTTGCTTTCCTTCTAATATATTTCTGTTTTATGATTGTCCAACATCTAGGGACGGTTTAAGCAGAAAATGGTTAAAATGGAAAGATAAATTTGCAAGTAGAGTGGACTGACTTTCATTAATATCCAGTATCTTCTACTTATTACTTTAAGATTTTTGTGTAATTACCTAGACATTTTTTGAGCTTTGTTTTTTATATGTAAAATGAAGATAAATGCATTCAAATATATTCATCTCATTTTTTTGGTAAAGATTGAAAGTGTCAGAAAAAATATACTAAACTTGGAAACTGACAAGAGAAATTACTGAGTGTTCTTTCAGTGCAGTATGGGGATTTTACTTTTAATTGGCTTTCTGTTGATTGGACTATTTTTTACCTTTTACTTCAAGAAAAGAAAACTTTAAAAGTTACATTTATTGCCCTTTAAGATAATAATCAATTTTGTCTAACGTCACAATATTAGCTTAACATTCCTTTATTAAATTACCTGTAAAGACCTAGCTCGTCAAATGCTCACTGAACTGATTTTAACTTATTTCCAGTTCCCTCATTAATTAATCAGATAAAAAATTGGCACTTGTTTATTTTATATTTGCATGAGTATCATATGTTTAAATATACAAAATGTATCTTTAACAATTGTAATATTATAATCCCTCGTACAGTGTCTGCATATGTTACTTTAGCTGCCTCCCAGCCCACTCCCACATCTATCCCAATCATAGTTTTTTGTATTTTATTGAACAATAAACATATAGTTATGTATTTCGTCCTACTATTATATCTTTTTGTCCTAATATTTGAATATATTTAGTTAGTACTTGAAAAAATGAACGTGCCCCTATAATGTGAACATTGGTTTAGTAGAAAGGTTACTAGATTTGGTAATGATAGAATTTTGCTGTAATTCTGGCTAGATTAAATAGATGGCTTTAATATCAATGTCTTTATCCATAGAATAATGAATATAAAACTCAATGTTTATTTTTCCAAATTAAAGTAGATGATACAGTTTTGTGCCTTTTTAACAGGTGCACTGACATGTTATTTGAATTTTACTCTTTAATGTTCCAAAAATGTTATATAACCCTTCCATTTATGTATGCTACTAAAATTGGGTACCCATGTTAGAATTAAACAGCTTAGTGAAAAGCTCCTAAACCTTTATTTCAAACTTGAGAGCTTGAAGAAAACCCAAACTCACTAGCTTTACAATGTCAACAGCTCAATAACTGGTATATCTATTTTACTCCACCTTAATTTCCCCTTCTTCTGTTTAATCACTCCAATTTGATACTTTCACCATCTTCCGTTTCAGAAACCTGAGTCAGTCTACAGTTCTGCCTCTCCTACCTGAAATCAAGATCTAATATTATATACTGCCTTGAAAATCTGGTAAAATTGGGGGGGGGGGCGCTTAAAGGGCCTAACCACAGGATACCCCCTTCTCTTGTGATTAAAATCCCCCAGCCAAACAACCCTCCTAAATCAGGTCCCCTGACTGCCTGTTTCTTGTTATCAGATGTCTGTTCCCTGCCAGCCAGTGGGATTATTCAAATAAGTCAATCACATCCTCCTCCTTGCCTGCTTCCCGCAGCCCCTGCTTGTTCACTGTGTTCTCAGTGCAGTCCCCCGTGTGGCCCTGTATGATGTAGTGTCCTCCTCCCCCTTCCCAGCTGTGAGCATATGTGATGACCAGCTGTCAATCTCATCTGTCCAATGTCAGGTGTTGTGTTACCACCATCCACATAACCCAGGACAGAAATCCTCTCCTCACCAGTGGGATGAAAAAGAGACAAAATGCATCTGTTCAAAATCAAGTTTATCTTCATTTTTCTCCCTTTCTTCTTTTTTTCATACATCTATCCACGAATCCACTTATAGTTGCAGTAAATATTTATTAGTTAGATGCATGCCTATATGCATCTTAAAAAGTATATATTAGTAACTCATTGATGTCGGACATTATAATGTGGCAATTGCCTAAAATTTCCTTCTGAAATATTTCCTAAATGTATCTTTTCTAATTTTCTTACAACTCTCTATTAATGTGGCCCCTATACATTTGAAAAAAATTTTTTTCTAATATATGGACAAAACTAGAGGGAAAATGCTAAAAATTCATGAATCTATTATCTAGCTTAATCACATGATAATACACATTAGTATAATTTGTTTTTATTGAAATGCTACTTATTGCCCAGAATTGTTATAACTCTTGAAGGCAGTGCAGCAAAAATCAAAGTAAAAAAAAACACAACATAACTAGACAAAAAAAAAGAAATAAAACTAACAAAAAAAAAATCACTTTTGTGACACACTGAAGTGAGGATAAAGAGATGGAATATGTACAGCAAACAAAAGATATAATATAATACATCATTAGGAGATAATTTCTTTGAAGAAAAAGAACATAGAGTAAGAAGATACAGAGTGAAATGAGGATCAAATTTGATTTAGGGAGGATGATAAATCTTTTAAGTTATATTTGGAAAGAACTTTTTTAAGTTGTTAAAGAATGATTCTAGAAAGTATACAAGGAAAGAGAGTTGAGCCAGCATTTTAAAAAAACTGCATTCTTGGCATGACCATGAAACAAGCCAGAGGCCAATATGTCTGGGGCAGCCAGTGGCCAGAGTTGATAGATGATGAGGTCAGAGAAAGAACCAGTGGCCAGAACACACTGGATGTTGGGAACAGACTTTAAAAGTCTTTAATCCTAAAATGGGAGAAACCCATTACAGGGTTTCAGCAGCGAATTGAAAAGAACATATTTATATTTAAGAAGAAACTCTTTGCTCATGGAGAACAGGCTGTAGCAGCAAAGACAAAAAAGCAGAGAGACAAATTAGGAGGCTACTGTAATGGTCCAGGTGAAACGTGATGGCAAGTTTAAATATGGTGATAATTATTGAATTATTCTGACATAAATGAAGACTAAATGTAACAAAAATGATTCAATTTCATGAATGTATTTAAGAATTCCTCTTTTTGAAAGCATTAGGAAAATTGCTGTATTATTTGGCCACATGTATACACACAGACGCACACACATATATATTTAAAATATTTAGTATTATTATCAGTAACAAGGCGTATGTGACTGAGCAATTAGATACCTTTACTCAGAGAAGTTTTATACTAAGCATGAGTTTAAAATATTAAAATTCAAATATTCAAGTTTGTTTCAACTACTTTGAAATGTTTATGATCCCTGAAGGCCTTCTCTATTAAATGTTATTAAAATATTCATTGTATTTATTTTCAGATTTATAAAACAAACTACTACAGTGAAATCTGTTTATAGATACACAGTAATGATACAAACAATTAATAACCATGAGATGAGCTCAACAGTTAGAAAATTGTCTAGATCGCCTCTGTATTATCCTTTAATAGGATATTAGTTAAATCATTGACCAACCTCCCTGGACCAATACACTTGAAAAATGAATGGATGTTATCTCATGACTTGAATTGCAATTAATCTACAATCTATTTCCTGAAAAAAGAAACACATTTCAGACTTGCAAAGATTTTGAGATTATATGTGTGATATATTTTGTAAGAAATATTACAAATACTTTAGATAATAATATGATTTTTAAATAAAAATAATTTTAAATTATGGTTATAATTTTAACATTATGATAAACGGCTATTTCCTCATGGACTGTTCTGAAAAAAACACACAAGCTCTGCTTTATAGGAATTAGCCCATCATGTTAACAAGTGTGCCATGTAAGTGTACATTCACTATCTCAATGCACTATCTTGGGACACCTTGGGTTTGGAACTGAAACACTTGCCCTTGGATGAAAATAAGTCTCCAGTGTTTATTTCAGAGAGTTCAAAATTTTATGTTGCCCTGTGTAAGTAATTAAAAGTCATATTTGAAGTATACATTAAGTAAGTTTATTATCCGTCGTAAACTCACATATGAATCTTGGGAGCTAGCAGAGTGTCAGTAACTGGCACACAAGGCCCTGAAGAACGTCTTAAATGCCAGTTTTGATCAAAGTTGACAATCTGTTCATTTAGTCCTTTTCATCTCTACTCAGATAGCTCTAAAATATAAAAGAATAAAATAAAGACTCTTGAGAGAAAAGACAGAAAAGTAATTTTTTAAAAGAGTTCGGCAATTTTTAACAAAAGAAACTTAAATCATATAATTAGTTATATTTGTGAGAATTTTAAAAAAATCATTTAAAATTATTATATAAATATGCTTCAGTAACATTACTGTCAGATAAACAGAGTTCCATATTAGTGTTTCTTAAACTGTGTTGTCAAAAGGCAAAGATGAAATTTAACTAGAATTTTACTATTGAAGCATTCCAGTATTTGTCATTGGATAGCCACCATTTTCTTAGTATATATTAATTTTATATCCTTTGTATTTGAATATCACATGATATAAAATAGAAATAAGACAAAAACAGAGAAAAGGCTTACTATTTTAATAAAATATGAAAATTGCTTGTAAGCATATACAATATCTTGAATGATGGTTCATATCCAGCATTTTTGCTCTTGCTTTTGTAACATACTGTGTATTTGAGAAATGTCTTAATTTTAAGTTTGAAGAAATTAAAAGAACTGTATAAGGAGCATAAACTAAAATGTTTGAATCTGAAAATTATGTTCCTGCCTTTCTAAATGTTTATTTACTACTCTTATTTTGTTCTTTTTCATTCCAGTTGACCCTCATTTAATAAACTCAGTCTCCTTACTGTTTTCTCAGCCACCCCATTGTTTTACTAGCACATCAGGTCTTGAATGTGCTCTTGGCCATGATCAGTAATGTAGTTGATTTCCTTGTTACTGACACCATTTGTAATGTTGTTAAGATACTAATCAATCTCTGGACTTACATGACTAGGAGAAATATAGGTCCATATTACTAATTGTGACTATGCTGTATTTTAACGAAAATTGTGTCGCATAGGAAAATAAAGCAAATACAGTGTTCCCTTTGTCTAAAACATTCCAGTTTTTAAACACTTGATGACTGTAATTTGTTGCAAAGACCAGGATTAGGATTCTTTCTATTCCTTCACATAGTGGAATTCCATGAAATTTCTAAGCACTGAGTCTGTGGATCTGTGCTGACATTCAAACATCTGGCAGTCTTTTTTTTAGTAAACATCAATCTGGCCCTATTCTGTACATGATGTAAAGATGAAAAACATCGTTTTCGTCTTCTAGGAGTTTATGGAATAATGATAAAACAACAACAAATAGTGAAATAAGCATAACACAGTGAGGTAAGGGTATACTAAGTGAGTAAACCCTCTGTTGAAGTACAGAGTTTGAATACCAGATCCCCAGTGGATATAATGCTTGAATTACCTTTTAAGTGGAATGTACAAGGTGACCTTAGGAGAAAATGGGGCTGGAGAGGTCAGTAGTTGATCTGATCCCAACAGTCCCTGTGTTCTAAGCCAAGGAGCAGGATACCCTGTATCCGGTGTATTATTTATAAGATATTGGCATGATAAGTATTTTAAGGACAGTTGAATTTTAGGACAGTTCCTAGAGAAGCTGTTACGAAGGTGTTATAGTAAAAACTGAGGAATAAGTAGCCAATGCTTCAGTTAAGGAAGTAGCATTAAATGGCTGAAGATAGGATGTTAAGAATACGTTGGGAGTTATACTGAAATAAATTGGTTATTATGTGGATAGCCTTTCTCTCGTGTGCAAGCATACACTGGAAAGAGCCTCTAACTTTGAAGTTGGTTGTGCGATTTCAAGGCATTAAGAAGAGATTATCTATTCTGCTTTTCTCTGCACTGATATCCTATGTGAGTCTCAGATTTGTTACATTTCTGTGTTGTCATGTACTGTATTATCTGTATGTATCCCCATATCACTGCTTATATACAGTTGACACTTGAACAACGCAGAGGTAAGGGCAGGAGCCCTCCACGTGGTCGTATCCACGGTTCTGCACCTATGGATCCAGCCAACTGAGGATCATGTAGTTCTGTGGTATTTACTATTGAAAGAAGTCCACGTAAAAATGAACCTGTGCAGTTCAAACCCATGTTGTTCAAGGGTCAACTGTATAACATGCCTTATGATGCAGGGAGATTAAAAGCACATGTCTTTTCAGTCAAGATTTAAGATCCAGTAGTCTCCCTTTGTTTGCAGTTTCACTTTCTGTGGTTTCAGTTATCTAGGTTCTAAACTGTGGTCCTAAAATATTAAGTGGAAAATTCCAGAAATAAACAATTCAAAAGTTTTCAATTATGCACCATTCTGAGTATCTGGGTGAAGTCTTGCGCTGTCTGCTCTTTCCCACCCAGGAAGTGAATCAGTCCTTTTCCCAGCATATCCCACCCATCACTTACTTAATAGCTGCCTCAATGATAGGAACAGCTGTGTCAGTTGCTCATGTTCAAGTAATCCTTATTTTACTTAATGGCCCCAAAGAGTAGTGAAGCTGGCAATTTAGGTGTGTCAAAGAGAAGCCATAAAGTTTTTCCATTTAGTGAAAAGGTTCTTGACTTAATAAGGAAAGAAAAAAAATTGTATGCTGAGGTTGCCAAGATCTAAGGTAAGACCAAATCTTCTATGTGTGAAATTGTGAAGAAGGAAAGAGAAATGTGTGCTAGTTTTGCTGTCAGATCTCAAACTGCAAAAGTTACAGCCACAAGGGCAGGATAGTGCTCAGTTAAGACAGAAAATGTATTAAATGTGTACAATAAGATATTCTGAGAGGTCTCTCTCAGACCACATCATATAATTTTTATAACAGTATATTGTTATATTTGTTCTATTTTATTATTAGTTATTATTGTTAATATCTAACTGTGCTTAATTTATAAATTAAATTTTATCATAGGTATGTATCATAGGAAAAAACATAGGATATATGGGGTTTGGTGCAATCTGCAGTTTCAGACATCCACTGAGGGTCTTAGAACACATCCCCTCCGGATAAAGGAGGGCTATGGTAACTCATCTGTCTCTTGACATTGTTGAATATAGAGATCTGGGTCAGCTGTCTCATCATACAGCTCCTCTGCTGATTCCTGACCATGTTGGTGAGGTGGGGAAAATATGGAACCATTCTAATTTCTTTGGCGCACAGTTGTCTTTTTCCAACAGTACCCTAACTCTCTGGTAAAAGTGAGCATTCTTTTTCAGATTCTTTCACTGGCCTCTTACTTTTTCCTTCCTTTCTTCTATTTCAGCACATAATATCTTATTTTAAGCCATGAATTTGATTCTTCTGAAACCTATAATTGCTTCTACCCACCAAAACAATGTTTTGTAACTTTACTACTGCTTTTGAAATCAAAAGTCAAAACTTTAGCTACCTTCTCTAGTTTTCTTGTGACATGACATGATCCTAGTGTGGTGGTGAAAATAAAATAAGAGAATATACAAACTTGTATAGGTTAATATTTTACATTTATAAAGTGTAATACTAAACTTATTAACTAGTTATTTCTATTAAGACTACAAGTTTGTTGAAAAGTACTATTTTTCATGTCCCCAAATGCTTGCTTTGCATTTAATACCCCAAAGTCCTGCAATAAATAAATCGTAGAAGTTAGAAAAAGAGCAAATCAACAATAACCAAGGAGTGAAACTGAAGATGGAAAAAATATGCATCTTGCCATGCAAAGAACTGAAGGACACTAAAATACCTTCTTTGTATTCTTTTTATTCTATGTCATGCCATCCCTCAAAAACCAATGATGCAGCACTGCCTGGATACCAAAATCACCCTTCACTACCAAGTGTCTTGATGAAGTCTTTCGATTCCACTAATAGGTTTAAACATCACAATAGCTGCATATATTATGTTGTCTCTCTTTTCAGTCATTCTCTTTAGCTCACCCAGTTCTCACTACTCTTTTCTCTAAGGTTCCCAGTTTAACTTAGGAATATTTGACCAAAAAATCAATAAAAACTTCCCGCAAAACTTCCCTACCCACTTACCTTAATTGAAAAATGATTCTACCCAGTGGATAATATTGCCCCTGTAAATTCCAGTTAAAGTTTTCCTTTTTGTTTTATAGTTGCTTTGTAGTTCTCATAACCCTTGAGTGTGAAGTTAGTGTAGGGCTCCTTCTTGCTCCTCAATGTTATTAAACAATTATACAAACATACAGTGAGAAAAACAAACAAAACTGAACAACACCACTGGTTAAAACTGCATGCCATGGAATGCTCTGATCTTCTCCTTCATGCTTTTTTTTTTTTCCTTTTATTAAAAAATATACCAAACTCTTACTTCTATCAATCCTGGACAATAATAGCTACTGACTCACAGATTTATTCTGTACTAAAATCATGCCATTATTCCTAGACAATTACACGGATTTGGCCATATGGATGGACGTTGATATATCCAACCAAGCTGTTTCTTGAACCGCGTACTACTGATGATGTTTTCTCTGTTCATCATAAACACAGATTCCTTTGAGTATATGCTAATCTTGTTGACAAAAGAAATATCACTTACAAAATAGTAATTAAAACATGTCCTCAACTATCTTCTTCTGACCAACCATTCTCATGGCACTCTTTTATCATTAATTTCTCTTTTTTATTTTCACTTTCCTTCTGGTCTGGCAGAGATCCTTTGGTCCACAACTATTATGACAAATTTCCAAATCCCTTGAAGTGAGTTCCTTTTTTCTTCCTTCTGTCGTATTCAACAAAACAAAACAGTTGTTTGGTTACTTGCAATTTTCCAATGGTATCAATATATTAAAATGTTTTATTAGATTAATATGCCACTTATAAATGAACTTGGACTAAATAACTTCAGTTTGAGTCAAGATATTGTATTATAATTACATATATGTGTGTGTGAATATATATACTCATTTAAATTAATATAAAAATAATACCTAAATAGGAAAGAAAATTCTGGAGTTGCACCAATTATAAACTTGGATAGTACAATATATAATGTCAGTAAACAGAACAAGATATATCTTTAAATTACTTTGTAAATAAATATCTCCCGTATTGACTTTAGAAGCACTACGTGGACAAATCACCTGCATTTTAGTTAAAATTGTTGATTATGTGAGTCAAGAAATATTAGTATTTCAAAAGAAGAACTTCTTATGTAAACATGATCAATCTTGATGATTTTTATTTGTTTTCTGGAAACATTTTGTTTTACTGCTTTATATATAATTCATTAAATTATATTGTTTTATGGTTACTGTCCCCCTCCCCCATTTTCTTTCCTTTATAGCCAATCCTCTTATTTGCATACATAATTACATACTGGAAAATTCCAAGCCATAGCAAGTGTAAGATTATTAGACTATACCTCTGAGTCTTAAGAAATACTCTAGATTGGCCAATTTGTCAAACAGTCACCACTACTTTCCCATTTGCAGATCTCAGCAAAAACATATGCAAATAAGAAGTCATCCATTTTCATGGGTAAATAACAAATGCAATGCGATCTCTTAGTTTCAGTACTACTCCTCCTATTCATCACCTCAATGTTACCCTTAAGTATTTCAAATTTTGAAGAATAAATTTCTTTTGGATCACAGAGCTTGTATCACAGGAAAATAGCTAAAGTCTGGAGTATAACAGAAATGAACCACAGTCAATGCTAAAAGTGTTTTGTAAGCATCATTTTTTGGTGTCACTGCCTGTCATCCTCTGTTTGTTTTTTTTTAATTGAGACACTGTCTCCAGAATTTGCTACTAACATTCACAGATGATACCGAGACTTTAGATAACATTATATGTTTTTATACATATATTAATTGATTTAGTATATACAAAACACTGGAGAGCATGTGTGTGTAAATAAAACCCACTATACTAGTGGGAAGTTTTCAAATTTTCAAATAAGAAACCTGTTCATCAGTTTATTCTTTAACTAAGCAAAGTTTTGAATAAGCCTGTGTGCTTACCATTATTCTATGCTGTGCTGACACCAAAGTAGACCAATCATGAATTCTGCCTTCAAGGAGCTGACAATCTGGAGACACAGATGGACACAGAAACAGATGTTCATAACACAAATAATAAATGCTATAAAATAAGTATGGAACATTTAGTGGATGCTTTCCTTGAATCAAGCATGGTTTAGTTTTATCTTTATAATAGTCTTTCAGTTTAGGTTCAACTCTCACTCTCATATCTCAGAGGAGAAAACTGAGGCATAGAGATTTATCTTGCTCAAGGTCATACAACTGCAGGATAAAAATGAAGGGTTACAATTCAATTCATGTTGAATTTTAAAAATGCAGACACAGTCAATACACAAGGTGGTACTGGAATGTATGAAAAATTATCTACCAAGAGAGCTTGTGAATGAGGCTAAATTAGGATATATTCTCTGAAATGTCATAAAGTTAGAGAGTTAAGGAAGGAAGGAGAGTGGGAGAAGGGATCCCAAGTTGTAGAAACAGCATGAGGAATGCTGTTGTAGACAATGTCAAGTCAAGCAATTTGAATTACTGGAGTACAGAAATGGAGAAATGGAATGAAGGTAGAACAAGGGGGAAATTCTGCAGTAACAGATCTCAGAGGTACTGGCTGCCGGATCAAAGAGATCCTACTCAACCTTGAAGAAAATAGGGAGCCCCTAAGTGTTTTGTTTTCGGGGTTGACGTTGTCACGTTGGCATTTTAGATGTCCAGCCTTACATAATTTGTGAGCTATTTTGAGGAGACCAAGATGAGGCAAAAAAGGAATGTCTTTTGTATATTGTTGAAGTAGCACTGTTGAGTTGCAATACAACATAAATGTGGGTACTGGTAATAGAATATAGAGAAAAGGATGAAATGTAGATAAATTTGTAGGCAGAAATTGAAAAATTTAATTGAACTTGTACACTCATGTTCAGAGACTAGTCCTTAAGGATAATTCCTCGGCTTTTTTCCTGCCCATGATTCATTGCTAAATCCTTGAACTGAGATTAAGACTTAAAGAGAGGTGAGTAATATGGAGCCATGAAAAGAAAAAATGCTTCCTTCAGAGGTGGAAAAATAATGAAAATATTGGCACTTTAAGCAAAGAATAAATAACCCATAGAAAGAAATGGTGGCATTATTATGGGCAAAGAGAATATGATATTTGAGCCAACAAGTTATTTATCTTTATTCAGGGAATAACAAGTAAACAAGGTTGGAGCAATGGGAAATAGAAATTGGGAGGTATGGGGGGAAAGGGTATAGTTCACTGTTAGGTGTGTGCTTAGCATGCATGAGGTTCTGTATTCAATCCCCAGTACCACTGTTAAAAAAAAAAGAAAGGGTGGGAATGATGCTAGAAAGATACTTTGAATACAGTAATGAAGATTTACATATCTATTTAGGAAATACTTACAGTTAGTTGTTTTATTTTTTCCAGATTGTGTATTTTTTAGTAACTAATGGTTAGTCTTCAGATATGTTCAACTTTTATGCTTAACTATATCACAAAAGTAGTAACTGAAGTTTCTTATAACTGATAAAAGTTAAAGATAACCACAATAAATTATCATAAAATGTTATTTGCATTCCATGTGTCAGGCTTCATCTTTACCATTGATACAATAAAATACTGAACTGTAGAGGGTATATAAATGAAGGCAAATTAGGGCAGACAGTAAACAAGTAAGCAAATAACTATCCATAGGTATAAAATCACAATTTGTAATAGAAATATGTAATACACACAGTGATGAAGGCTATATATATAGCGATATCATAAAAGTACTCAAGGCAGACATTTTCAACATTGGCTTTATCTTTTTACTTTGAAAGTATTATAATTTTAATTTTTAAAAGATGTTTTCCTTTATTTTTAGGGCTTGTGTGTCACATTATCTCCTAAGGTAAGAACCCATTGCTGGCCTCAGGCCAGGTGGGCAGGCAACATTGAAATACGTTGCTTTAACAATGATTCTTGGCAGGAAAGTTCAAGAGCAAAGAGCTTTAGCTGAAAAAAACAGTGATGAGGATATATAATTTTCACCTCTCAAAACTACTGCAGGGAACTTCTACTAAAACCAAGGATGAATGAACATTATAGATATTACCATTGTTCCTCCAAAGTAATATTTTCTCAAAATACTGTTTTAAAGTTTGGATGGGCTCTGATAAAATTGCCCAAAGCAACATTTCAAAATCAATATACACTCATAATCTAAAATGTAATAATAACACACATATTCTCTTCATCAAATTTCCCTGTGCAAATTATGAGCTTTTTACAGTTTAAAACAGCTATAATTAAATCTCACTTCTCTAATGTGTATTGGCTCTGTGAAATTCTACTGCTGGGTATGACAGCTAAGGAATAATTTTAATTTCTTAAAATAGTTTAAATATAATGTTTCCTGTGTTTTATTGTAGCTCCTGGCTTGCAAAAATTGAGTCAATTTTTTCTTTAAATAAAATGAACCTTTACATTAAAATAACACTTTGTATTTTAATGATACAATCTTAAATATACTTTATTCTCGTCAATAATGGTCCTTTTATTTTAAAGACAATATATTTGATATACTTTCATGTAATCAATGTGAAACATTTATTATGTATATGTCAATTAAGTTTAATTCTAAGTGTAATGAGAACAAATTCTATCAAAAAAACACAGTTTGAAGGCAATCAGCTAGTTTTATAAGAGAAAAAGCTGAGTAGTAGAATGAGTTATTAAATATTCTTCTGTTAGACACATTTCATTCAACCATTGGCACTTTTCTAATTAGCATATTAGATTAAAAAGTTTTATTTTATGATTTAGCATAAGAATGTGTCTTATGAATTAGCATAAGAAATATTAGAAATAGATTTAAGGTTCAATTAGAAGTATTCAGGAGTATGGATTAGCTAAAATAGTTTACCCTTCCCTCTTAACTGTCAGGAGCAGAATGTAAAAATCCACTGGGATCTACTTCCTGAAATTTTAGGGATAGTAGCTTCACTGACACTTTATCAAGTATTTTGTTTAAGAGGATTTCAGATTCTGGCATTAAGAATGTGACAGTGTCTGAAAAAATCTTTTTATGTTGGATTTCTAATCTGAACACCTAGTTATCCAATCTTGAGGAAATCACCCATCAAAGAATTTAGAACAGCTATTGGCAAAGCAATAAATACTAAAGTTCTCCTTTGATATTATAATAAATTCTGTGTAGTAATAATTAAAAATAAAGTGAATATCACCATGAATTGCCATTATATATTGACAACCTTACTAAAAATAATTAACATTTTTATGCAAAAACCAGTAATCGAGTATTCAAAGTTTATGAAAACACATATAACTTAGCTTGAAATTTCTCTCCCTTACCTGTACAATTTTGCATTTAGTACATGCCTTTAATTTTCTTTATATTCTACTCTCAGTCTGCTTTTTTCAGTGACTATTTTCAAGGAACTAACCAGCTGTGTGCTTACAACAGCATGAACCAAAATGTTGTAGGATGGAATTATTTGGCTTACCGATACTAAATTTAAAAACTGCAAACAATGTAAAACAAACAACATGAAAAGCAAAGTTAAAACTCAGAACACTCTGTGTTTTGTTTTGTTTTGCTTGCAACACACATAAATTTGAAAAAACAGTAAGACTAATCTAGGCTATTAGAAGTCAGAACGGCAGTTACCCTTGAGGCAGTGGGTTGTGAATGAAAGGTGGCCTCAGGGGCTTCTGGATTTCAGTTAATGTTCTGTTTCTTGATTTGGATGCTCCATACATGGTTGTGTACTTTTTGTGAAAATTCATTAAGCTGTATCCTTAGGAATTTTTTTAATTGAAGTATAGTTTACAATGTTGTGTTAGTTTCTGGTATACAGCACAGTGATTCAGTCACACATACATACATATATATATATTCTTTTTAATTATAGGTTATTGCAAGATATTGAATATAGTTTCCTGTACTATACAGTAGGACCTTGTTGTTTAGCTATTTTATATATATATTAATTTTTATCTGCTAATCCCAAACTCCTAATTTATCCCTCCCCCTGCTTTCCCCTTTGGTAACCATAAGTTTGTTTTCTATGTCTGTGAGTCTGTTTCTATTTTGCAAATGAGTTCATTTGTCTCATTTTTTTTTTAGATACCACATACAAGTAATATTACGTGATATTTGTTTTTCTCTAACTTACTTCATTTAGTATGATAAGCTCTAGGTCTATCCATGTTGCTGCAAATGGCATTATTTCATTCTATGTTTTGTTTTGTTTTGGTTTTGTCTGAGTATTATTCAATTATATATGTACATATGCCACATCTTCTTTATCTAGTCATCTATTGATAGACATTTAGGTTGCTTCCATGTCTTGGCTATTGTAAATACTGCTGCTATGAACACCGGGGTGCATGTATCTTTTTGAATTGGAGTTTTCTCTGGATATACGCCTGGGAGTGGGATTGCTGGATCATATGATAACTATTTATAGTTTTTTAAGGAATCTCCCTACTGCTTTCCATAGTGGCTGCACCAAACTACATTCCCACCAACAGTGTAAGAGGGTTCCCTCTTCTCCACATCCTCTCCGTTTCTTATTGTTTGTGGACTTTTTAATGATGGCCATTCTGAGTGGTGTGAAGTGGTACCTCATTGTAGTTTTGATTTGTATTTTTCTGACAATTAACAATATTGGATATTGAGCATCTTTTCATGTGCTTGTTGGCCATCTGTATGTCTTCATTGGAGAAATGTCTGATTAGGTATTCTGCCCATTTTTTGGTTGAGTTGCTTGGTTTTTTTTGTTATTGTGTTGTATGAGCTGTTTAGTATGGAAGTTAAGCCCTTGTCAGTCGCAATGTTTGCAAATATTTTCTCCTATTCCTTAGGTTGTCTTTTGGTTTTGTTTATGGTTTCCTTTGCTATGCAAAAGCTTATAAGTTTATTTAGGTCCCATTTATTTATTTTTGCTTTATTTCTATTGCATTAGGAGACTGAACTAGGAAAACATTGCTATGATTTATGTTAGAGAATATTTTGTCTATGTTCTCTTCTGGGAGGTTTAACGTGTCCTGTCTTATGTTTGTCTTTAAGCCATTTTGAGTTTATTTTTGTGTAAGGTGTGAGAGAGTCTTCAAACTTCATTGATTTACATGCAGCTGTCCAGCTTTCCCAACACCACAAGCCAAAGAGACTGTCTTTTCTCCATTGTGTATTCTTGCCTCCTTTGTCAAAGATTAATTGACTGTAGGTGTGTGGGTTTATTTCTGGGCTCTCTGTTCTGTTTCATTGATCCATATGTCTGTTTTTGTACCAATACCACACTGCTTTAATTACTGTAACTTTGTTGTACTGTCTGAAGCCTGGGAGGGTTATTCCTCCAGCGTCATTCTTTTTCTTCAGTATTGCTTTGTTAATTCTGGGCCTTTTATGATTCTGTATAAATTTTAGGATTATTTGTTCTGGTTATGTGAAAAATGTCTTGGATAACTTTATAGCAGTCACACTACAAAGATCACTAAATCTGTAGATTACTTTGGGTGGTATGGCTATATTAACAATATTCATTCTTCTAATCCAAGAAGATGAGATACCTTTCCATTTCTTTAAATCATCTTTAATTTTTATCAATGTTTTGTAATTTTCAGTGCGTAAGTCTTTCACCTCCTTGGTCAAGTTTATCCCTAAGTATTTATTTTTTGATGTGATTTTCAAATGAATTTTTTTTAACTTTCATTTTCTGGCATTTCTTTGTTAGTGTAAAGAAATGCAACGGATTTTTGCATGTTAATCTTGTAACCTGCTACCTTGTTGAATACATGTATCAGCTCTAGTAGTTTTTGTGTGGAGCCTTTAAGGTTTTCTATATATAGTGTTATATCATCTGCATATAATAACAATTTTACCTCTTCTCTTCCATTTTGTATCCCTTTTATTTCTTATTCTGGTCTGATTGCTGTGCCTAGGACTTCCAATAGTATGTTGAACAGAAGTGGTGAAGAGTGAGCATCGTTGTCTTGTTCTAAATTTTAGTAGGAAGGCTTTCAACTTTTTACCTTTGAGTATTATATTGGCTGTGGGTTTATTGTAAATAACTTTTATTATGTTGAGATATATTCCCTCTCTATCCACTTTGAAAGAGTTTTTATTATGAATGGGTGTTGAATTTTTTCTTTGTATATATGGTAGAATTCCCCAGTGAAGCCATATGGTCCTGGACTTTTGTTTGCAGGGAGTGTTTTTATTATAGATTCTATTTCACTTCTAGGGATCAGTGTATTCAAATTATCTTTCTTCTTGATTTAGTGTTATTGGACTGTAAGGATTTTTATATGTATTTTGTATTCAATAAAATGTTGACATTGACAAAAAAAGATGAAGTTAGAAAATAATTTCAACCATGTTACTCTGTAAATTCAGAAAAATATAAGAATGATTTACAAATATGGGGAAAATAGAGTTGTTTTCAGGATAACAAAATGGGAATCTTTAGGAAAAACAAACAGAAATGTGTCTGTGTGTGTGTATGCCTACATGTAAGACAATGATCCAAAAGATTTTCCATCCAGAAATCCAAATCTTAGTTTTTACTTTCTTTGCTCTAAACTATATTAACCAATCTACCTGCAAGTTTCTCCAATTTTCATCTTTAATATCTATGTATTTCTGTCCAGTTTTCTCTACCCCACATCATTTCTTAAGTATGCTGCTGCAACTGTCTAGAAACTGGATTTGGAATTGTCTGGAATTGTGTCTAACAATTTCCTTCTTTGCCTCCTGCTGACTCATTCTGAATATCCAAACAACAATGACAATCACAAAACGGAAGTCTAATCATGCTGCTCTAATATGTTCAGTTATGTTTATAGCTGTTAGCCTAAGGCCATAGTCTTGATGAAAAGCCATGGGTCCTCCTCCCCATTCCACAAAACCCCTTTCTTTCCCTATTCTAGTAGCACTGTCTTTGTTTCATTCTCTAGAAATTACCTCCTTTTACTTTTCTTGCCCACACTGCTTCCTCTGCTTGGGAGATGCTCCCCAACCTTCTCACTTCAAAAGTTCTACTCACTTTTCAGATAGGAACCTCAGTCACTTCCTCAGTGGAGTATCTTCCTAATTTTCCCAACTTTGGGACTGAAACAGAGAGAAAGAGAACAGATCCTGATAGTTTCTGACCCAAGATATTCTAATTTTATACTCAGACGTTGGGAAACATTCAGAATGGCCTTTGGCTTCTCTTGGGGTAACCATGAATGTGACTGAGATCAAAATATCACTAGTCATCAAAATTCAATGACTCTTTTAAAATTTTGGGGCTGCAATGATATTGTGGGATTTTGGAAATTAATGATAATTTAGAGACAGCATATAAGAATTCCAGAAATTTTTGAGTTTTCCTTTCTTCAGTATGTATTTTAATTCATCTAGATCAAGACTGAGTTTATTAGCTTGTCAGTCTAAGAGTGCCCATGGCATGTTAGAATAAATAGAACAAATCTTTCTGAATGTGTCATCCAAGAGGTAGTTATAATGCAAGAAGGAGGAATTTTACTCTAAATTAGGTTTGGTTCATAAAAACACAGTTTGATTAGATTAAAACTTTCTTTTGTGACTGGTCATTACAGAGGCATGATATCATTTTTTAGGGCATAAAGCCAGGCCTAGTTGTCCCAGAAATGAGTCCTTTAGGCTTAAGTAGACTTAAGGCCCTGCTGCAGTCAAGCCTTTGCACATATGTACAAGGTTTATGCAGAAATTTCCTTTGTCTCACATGACAAATCAATAGAAAGCTAAAACACATGTATCTTGCTTTTCTGTCCTACAAGATATGAAGTCATTTTAATACGATTTGTGGAATCCCATATTTCTTTATTTGTTTCATTTTTGTGGAAGATATTATGTACACAGAAAATGAGAAGTAGGTGCACATATTTCAATTCTGGAAGTTGGAGTATTATTGAAAAAATAATTTAAATGGAATCTGTCTGCTCTGAAATGCATTTCATGTTCCTAGATGTGTTTCTGTTAACAATCTTTAAGTATGCAGACAGTTGAAAAGCATTCTTCTGTATTCATGGATATGTAGACAAATTGCATTTATATTTATTTTGACAAATAGAAGTCTCATTTTTAAGCACACTTATTTCTTTGATTATTCTAAATTCCCTTAGACAATTGCTCCTTATTAAGCAAGTTCATTCCTTTTAATTTCAGAGATGGTGAACACTTCTATTGTCTTTTATGGAGTTATATTGGCTTCGTGTTATCATTATTTTAAACAAACTGTTTTTACTGGCTCTATTTATCTTTGTTTCACATTTTCCCAATTCTTAGTAGTGCAATATTGCTTAGTAATATTGGTTTAATAGACAAAAGTTAGTATGTGTAAATAAGCAAACATTAAAATGGAATTTTCCACTAGCTATACCCATCATGAACTATGTTTGTTTAGATATGTAAATGTGTGTGTGTGTATGGATGTGTGTGCACCGAAGTATGTGTATATATTCATATCTATGTACTGTCTTAGACCAGAGAGCTAAGACTATAAGGGACAAAATTGTTGTCTGACTGAGGCATCTGGCTCCTTGTTAAAAAGCAGTGGGTGATATTTCAGGCTCAACCGCAGGTAATTAGAAAGACTTAACTTGGCAGGCTTTACCAAGAAAGCTGCCCTCCCCACACCAGATTTTGCCCACAGCCTCTGAAGGGAGATGCAGGCAAGGACTCAGACACTTCATGGTCTTTGCATATTTGCATTCCTAGTACAGGTGCCTTTATTCCTAGGTCTCTTTTTCTGAGGTCTTGGGCAGAGGTCCGCTTCACACAGACTTGTAGGGTCTGGAATGAGGAGGAAAGGGAAACCCTGAAGACAGATTAACCACTGTGACTCCGTACCTAACTACTTTTCCCCTCCTAGCTCTCTCCCCTCACCCTTCACCCAGGCCTGGATCCACTAAACCTCCTGAGAGTTTTGTTTGGGACCCCTCAGTCATAAGACAAACCTCACATCTTTGCTGATTTACCTGACTCTCCACCAAGCTACTGTTTCATGGGGGAAGATGAAACAGCAGAGAGGTTGGAGCCTTCTCTGGGGGAAGCCTTTTGCTTGGACTATCAGTGATTGAGTGATAAGTGATTAAAGGCGTCATCCACTGTTATTTTCATTTTGACTCACTCCAACACCAGGCAGCTCAGGTCTCTTTTAGCTCAGCGGAACTCCTGATACGGACAAATTCAGGTTTCTTGACTAATTGGGAAAAAGAAAACTATGCATCAGAAAAACTTTGGATTTCTCTCTCAACAAAGGGAAAAATTGATATTACAGGATTTGGGGAAAAAAAAAAAAGGTGAAATTTCAATGAAGCAATGTTTTGATGGGCCAAAGTAACACAAAGCTATGTTTAAGGGGGTAAATATCAGGTCTAGACAATGAGGTGAACTCAGGGTCCTATGCACTTGGAAACTACAGGGTTAAAATAGATGTATAATGTTAGTCCAGGAATCCTTGATCTGTATCTAGAATTAAATGGAGGCTGATTCTCAGTGGTGTTTGACCAAGATCCTTCAAGCAAAAGTAGGTTTCAATCATATTAATAGAATTTCAAACATCAGTTTTGATTGCCTATTAATTTATAGGACAAAGTTTCTCACTGACTAAGAAATAAGTAGTCACTCAGTCTGGGCTTGTTATGACACCTTATAGCTACAGTGTACGACTACGAGAAGCACAGTGTGTGTGTGTGTGTGTGTGTGTGTGTGTGTGATTGTCATATGTAATTTGATATAAGCTGGAACATCTTTCCATGCCATTATATATTTTGGCAGAATGTAATAGTTTTTAGACCTCTTATAATTATTAAGGTAATCTTCATATTTTGATCCTTGTTTAGGATTTCTTCTACAAAATATTTTATTTTTTCCAATTATTGTTTTAGGTCATATTTCTAGAAATAGAATTGGAGGAGAAAGCATTAGAAAGTACTTTGCATTTATGATATACATAATGAATCATGTACCAATTTGCATTTCTTCAGCACTTTATGAAGTTTCAATACTTCATCATTTTTTCTATTTTTGAAATCTGATAGTAATTTTATTATTAGTTTGATTATTAGTAATACAAATAACCTACTCTATCCAGTAGTTACTTTATATCTTTTTGGTGAAGTCTTTTTTTTTTTAATAGGTTTAGGACATTTTACCATTGGGATATGAATTTCTGATAATAAGAATCACATTTTTCAGATTTTGTGTTATCTAAAAGCTATATTCATTGAATATGGTTTATGGTGGAGTCTTACAAAGGTTTTGTATCCATCTGAAGCATGTAAATGCACACCTGTGCTGTCATCTTGCATTTGTGTCTTAGTTTTGGTAATTTTGCTTATTTGTTTTTATATGGTACCCCAAAAGATGTTCACCTCCTATTTTCCAAAACTTGTAAGTTTACCTTATGTGGCAAAAGGGATATTACAGATGTGATTAAGTTAATGATTTTGAGGTGGAGCTATTATCCTGAATTATCTGGGTGGGCCAGATACAATCAAAAAGATATTTAGAAGAGGGAAGTAGGAATGTCAGGGTCAAAAGAGGAAATAATGATGACTGAGTGATGTCAGAGTGATGCAGACCCAGGAGCCAAGGAATGACGACAAGCACTAGAACCTGAAAAAGGCTAAGAAACAAGATTTTTCTCTGCCGCCTCCTGAAGGATCATAGTTCAGTCCACCCATTTTAGATGTCTGAAAGCTCACACTCTAAAATAATAAATTTGTGTTATTTGAAGCCACAATTTGTGGTATTTTTAATAGCAAAAATAGGAAATTAATATATGTAAATGTGTAATATATCTAGAAATTACTTGGTTTCTGGTGAGAGTTTCTTTTTTTTAATTACTTCACCAACTGAGTTGTCAGTTATTTTATCTGTATAATTCTCAGTGATTTGATATACCATTTTAACATATATTTAATAAAGGAAATGTGTGTATATATGCATGTTTTAACTTGTGTTTGTACTTTCCCATCCTATTTTGTGATAAATCCTACAATGTAACTTGCATTTAACACTTTTTCTTTCTTGTTTTCTCATAGAAAAATATATACTTCCTACTGGGTAAGGTTCATCTTTCTAACTGCCTTCAGCGTCCACTCTCCTCTCTAGGACCTTGTATTATCACTATTTTATTGCCCACTGTCTCCTCATCAGAATATAAACTTCTGTAACTCTATTCACTGTTCCCTATGGCTGTTAAAATCAGATATATTGTAAATTTTATTTTGGAATTTGTATTAAATTGAGTTATAAAACAATTAGAAATGGTTATAGGAGAATTTATAATATAATATTAAATCTCACCATCAAAATAATTCTCTTGAATTTTAAGGAAAAATCATATTGTACTTGGATATGGCATTTTCACCTCCTTTCTCATATTTCTATCTTGTATTCAATTCTATAATTCTGCATGGGGTTGAATAAATAAGATGGCAGTAGCTTTGATCTTTGCTTTGATCCTCATTTAATGGGAATGCTCCTATCAACGGTATGGTTTGGCTGTTGGCTTCAGTTGGAAGTGTGATAAACCATACATTTATGCATTATAATTTACTTTTATAAGAAGAATTTTAGTCAACTAGGCAATAGCTTTTTCATATCTAGATATGATCTCATTATTGTATTTTTTTCTATTTAAACAATAATGTGGAGATATTTTTAAGAGAGTAAATATTTATTTTTCCAACATCAGTAATAACACATAGCTAGTCCTTGTGTATTATTCCTTTAATGCATTTATAATTTGTTTTCTTTCTTTGTTTTCCATCTGTGTTCACAAGTGAGATTGTTTAGTTTTGATAGGCTGTGCTACTGCTTTCGTCTTTTCTAAAGGGTCAAAATATTATTTACATTGTTTAAACGCAAAGTTTGTCATAACATGTATCAAATTTACTTAATTAATTTTAGTTAAATTCAATGCAACCTTTAAAATGTGATTTAAATTCAAATTTTGTTATTAATTTTGCATTTTGTGATGTGGCTTCATTACCAGTGTACTATAAATTTTTAATTTATTGAGGTATCTTTGTAACATAAAAGCTGACCATGTTTATATGTTCCATGAGTACTTTGTATTTCATGGTGTGTAATATGTATGATGTGTCAAATCAACTTATGAAGTATATAACCTTGTCATTTATTGTTTGGGGCACATTTGCTTTGTCATATATTGAGAATAGTTTTTGTTCCTTCTCTGGCTGTTGTATTTTTATAATTTTCCCTTTTATTTTAACTTTTTTTTTTTGAAAGACAATATAGTGGTTCAGAACATATACTCTTGAGATGAGTGTTGGAATTTTAACACCACCTCCAGTAATCATCAGCTATAAAAATTTGGGGACATTTTTTAACTCTTTGGCTTTATTTCTCAACTTTATAATAGAAGTATACACACACATCCACATATACTCTGAAATGCATGTGTATATGTATACATAGTAAATATATAATACATAATTCCAACATATATGTATGCATATAAAAACAGTATGTTTATGTATATGTGAGTGTATGCATTTATGTATATACCCATGTGCAAACATGCATCAGGAGTTATACTGGTTCTTGTATTAGTCTAATCGAATCCTATATTGTTCTTCCTTGCCTTTTGCTATTTGCTATTGATATTTCCTTTCTTCAATGAGGAAACCAGTTCTAAACAATAATATATTTGCTTATTTCTCTATCTTAAAAATTATAGAACAATATTTCAAAAAATTGCCAAATGCCTATCATTACCACTAAGAGTACCAAGCATTCAATAGATGTGTGCTCTCAAGTGCGTGTGTGTGTGTGTGCGTGTTTATGTTTGTGTATGTCTTTTACCTGAGGGTGTATAAAATGTTATGTTCAGACTTCACTTGGAGAAATTATTTTTTTAGTTCTTGTTACATTTGATTATATTTTTCACCTGTAATACCCTTTGATTCGTTTGTCCAGTTCGCTTTCTGTTTGGGATTCTTTTTTCTTATCCCTTCTATCCCATACTACTCTATCCTTGTTAAGTACCAGTTTCATTAGTATCTGGCATATTCTTTTTGAAAAAAAATTAGGTGGACATAAAATCTTTCTTACACAAAATCTAGAATGCTCGCCAGGTTCCCAAAGTTTTGTAATTATTTGCAACGTATAGCCTTTTGTATAAGTATTTTCATAGTATCAGAGTTGTATTTCCAAGGTAAATTTCTTGAAGTAGAATTGCTGTGTATAAGTATAAAGGCAAAATGTAAAGTTTTTAGATGCACTAAAGTCATCTCCCTCGGGGCTGGGTTTTTTTCTTTTTCCTTTCTGCCAGTAATCCATGTGAGTGCCTGTTTCCCAACAGTTCCATTAAGAGTGTGCACAGCCTTCATGTCAACAATCTAATGCATTAAGAAAACTTCCTTGTAGTAAATATTTTATGGAAATTTTCTAATCAGATTTTTTTATAGAAAAGTTTGTGGAAAATTCTGTAAATAACAATGTTTGTATACTGTGGAAAGATATGCATTGTAAAATTTTTGTAAAAACTCTGAATGATAAAACAACATAATATACCTCTGGAGGAAGCATGCTCTTAAATCTGTAGGGATTATGTTGCAAAATAAACTAACAGGAAAGGAAAAGGTAGAATTTTGAAACTTTTGGCAAAGTGATCATTAAGAAATTATATCTCAGTGTATATTTACAATACATTTATTTTATTAAAACTGGATTTGAATATATTCTTCTATCGTTAAGAGACATTTTGTGGGGGAAGATAATAGCTCAGTGTTAAGAGCACCTGCTTAGAATGCATGAGGATCTGGGTTCAATCCCCGGTAACTCCATTAAAAAAGAAAAAGAAAAAAAAAACTTTAAAAAAAGGCTGTTTCGTGTCTTTTTTTTGTGAAATACATGTTCATATGCTTTACCTATTTTTCTCTCATCCTTTTTGTCTTTATATTATTAATTTTTAAGAATCTTATTTATTAGGCACTTAGTTATTTATATCTGCTGATATATTTTGTGACTATGTTCTTCCACATGTATTTTAGTCAGATTTACTCATCTTTTCAGTTATTGCATCTGGATTTTTCAATCATAATTAGAAAACCTTCCTCTATACCAAGGTTATAGATGTTTTTCTCTAGTGCTTAAATGATTAGATTATATTTTACATTTATATCTATGATCAGTTTAAAGTGTATTATTTTATCGTTTGAGGAATGAATCTACTTGTTTTCTTTACATTCCTATCCAGTTGTCCCAAGGCAATTTATTTGAAAGTTGATGTTTTCATCAATGATTTTAGATACCATCTTTAACGCATACTAATTTCTTAAGTTCCTAACTTATTTGTTGCATCAGTCTGTTTATTCACGTATCAGTGCTGCAGGTTTTTAAAAAAGTAGTTAAATCATAGTATGTTGAAATATCTGGTGAGGCTGGCTACACTTTCACTTCAGTATTTCCTTAACAATTCTTGCAGGTTTATTTTTCAACATGAAATTTAGTATCACATTCTTTATCACCAGAATAAGTATGCTGTTAATTTTATTGCAATCACATTACTTTTATAAATTTATTTAAAGACACATTGATGAGGTTGAGACATGCTACCCAAGAACAAGAAGTGTCTTTCCATCTGTTCCACTTTACTTGTGAGACTTTTAAGAGTGTATTATAGATTATAAATCATATGTTTATAAGGTCTATCATACTGATTATGTTGTTAAATCTTTTAGAATTTTGCCTATTCTTTGTCAACATGTCCTTTTTCTGAGTGCAGTCTGTTAATATATTCTGTTCTCGGTGTTTTAAAAATGTTTATTTCTACATACTTTTACAGATTATCCTTCACATAGGTGTTTACTATGTTATTAGAATAATAGATTTTCATAATTTTTTTTTTGCCTTTTAGTACTAACATATTTCTTGTAACAATTTTAGGTCAGAATTCTACTTTTTATGTTTATACTACAACCCCTACTTTCTAAATAGTTTTATTCGATTAATATTTCCTTTTCTGAGTGTGTGTGTGTGTGTGTGTGTGTGTGTGCGCGCCCACGCGTATGCCCTTGGCCATCTTTTTATTTTCAACTGCTATTAATCTTTTTTTTTTTTTAATGAGTCTCTTTTCAGAGAGGAGAGCTGAGTATTACTTTATGATTCAATTTGGAGGTTTATTTATTTTTTTTATTAGTGAATAAAACGCACTCAGACTACTGATATGCTTGGTATATTTTTAGTGACTCTATCATATTATTTTATTTTATAATTATTGTTTATATGTTATATTTACTATATTTTTATCATTGTATTCATCTTTGTTATTTTTCAATGTTCATGGTATTTAGAGTGGTTAGCATATTGATTTTAAATTTTTGTTTGTATCTTTTATAATGTTTTCAATCCTCTTCTCTTCAACTATTCTTTAAATATCTACTTTGTCAAATTTCGGTGAAAAAGTCTGTCTCCTACTGATTACCTACACATCAGTGAATGATATTACTTAACTTTCTCCTTTGTTTCTCCCTTATTCTTCCTCTTTGGTCCTCACCAGCAGTCCTTTTGCTGGTCTCTCCAGTTATTTCTTGGTTGGATGAAGTTCATTTTTCAATTTAGGAGATCCATGGATAGGGCTTGTGAGAACAGTTTTTCCTGAGTAGCCAGAATGTGTGCATATTTACAGATCTTTCTTCATAATTGAAGGATACTTTGAATAGAAAATGTTCCTTCCATTGACTTTTTAAAAAATGAATCACGACACTTGTTTTATGTTTCATGTTGCTCTAGAGAAGCCAGATGCAGACACTATCACTTGTTTCATATCCTCATTATTAATTTGGTCTTTTTTTTTATAATTTTTTTTTACTTTTTTAAATTTCATCTTCTACCTGGGTGACCTGAGTCTTTTTTCCCCATTTATTGATTTAAAACCTAATAAATTTTCTAAATTACTTTGTCTGGGTCAATTTTCCCAAATATACAGTGGGTACTTTGGCTATAATGATTTTGGCTTTGTCTATTGTAGTTTTAATATTAGTTTGGTTCTAGTGTTTTGTTTTTATTCTCTAAGACCCCAATTTATATGCATAATACAGAGACTGATTCTCTTTTGGCTGCCTTTTGAGTTGAGAATATGCTAGACATAGTTGAAGAAAACATAAACAATCTATCTTGTGTGGAATGAACTCAAATCCAAGCTCTCCTTCTAGCTTTCTCTTGGTCTTTAATGTGCTACATTGATGATTGCTAATGTTTTATGAAGAGTGGAATCTCAACAGAAATAACTTGAAGACATGTATATTTAAGGAGCCACCATAGCTAATTCTGGATAAGTGACCTTTACTATTTATACCATTCTTAGATGCTTCTCAGATTTCCAGGTTCCCTCCTGACTTCACATGAATGTTTGAGAGGTCTCAGATCTGGCAGTGGAAAACAGAAGACTGACTTGAAACCTCCTGCCTTTGGATTGTGATGTTCTTACCACGTAACATTGCAGAGACTGAGTAGCTCACTAAATCGTGAGTCAATTAATTTGTGCTCAACCAGGAGGAGGAAGAGACAGGAATGTCCATCATTATCTTAGAGTAGCTAGAATGTGTGGTGGTTTTATTTCTAAGGGAGCTTTTCAGTACAATCTAGTTATATCTTTTCTGATTATGTTACTCCAATCATCTCTCAATTATATTAGAGATCATTTGCACCCTTAATTCTCACTTATTCAAAAGGCATTTAAAAGTACCTACGTTGAATTTGCATTAGATCACTGTATCATTGTGTGTGTGTGTGTGTGTGAAAAACACTGGAATTTGGACAGTGTGGTGAGTTCCTGAGGTTTTTGAAAAGGTGATTAATGTGATCTCAGAGTCACTCAGAATGGTTGAAAGTTGAACAGTTGGAGTTGGTAACATGAATCAAAGATCAATAATGATATCCAGAATAAATAATATAAAAATGAGTAAATAAAGTATAGAAATCACATTGATAATAGAAGTCAATATGATGTGATGGTTAAGATAATAATTTAGGAGTGAAATTAAATCTTTGTGGATTCTTTCAATAAAAGCAGTGATATAGTCAGAACTGAAGCCAAAGATTTCAATTTGGAAATACAAAACCATGATGTCATTTTAACAATAAGACAGAAATTAAGAAGAGGAAGTATATTCAAATTCTTTAATTGGGAGAATAATAATGTCACCAAAAATCTCTAATTTCAGTTAAAATAATGGAAGCTAAGAAAAATGTGTTTTATAGATGCTTGAGAATTTTTAAATGAAAATAAAATACAATTTGCTTCCTATTTTTCCAAACATCAAAGGCTTTCTGTAAGGGAGAAGGCTGGCAATTGGTTCCCAACAATGTGTCAGGGAAGTAATTAATTCATAAGACCTTTGGACCACATAGTATTACCCCCTATCACAGGAGCACAACAGGAGGCCTTCTGTTTAGAAGGTCTGTGTTGTTTTCTTGTGCCTCTTGTTTTTTATCTCAAGGTATAAAATTTTATTTGAACTTGACAATTTGTTGTCCTTGCACTCCTACTTGAATTCTTCACAGAAAAATAGAAGAAAAAAAAAATGGGAGCATAATATCAAACCACAATTGCTCTTTCTTTCTTCTATTTTTTTCTTCTTCACATTTCAGGAGTCAATTAATTATTGTATGAAGTCATTAACAAATATTTGGATTTTTAGAATTTATAATTGAATATTCATAAGGATAATAGAGTTTATCTAATCCAAGTAAGCAGGAAGAGATAAAGTTAATAAATGAAGGTAAAGTAAAAAAGGCATGTCATCAAAAAATAAGTACCATCAAAAATAAGAAGAATGAACAATTGGCTTAAGTAGCAGAATATTTTATTGGTACCTAAGCAACTTGTTCCTGATTAGAATCACTAACTTTGTCTATTAAGAATGTGGTGTGGTTGAGGGGAATAAAATGGTTAATGCTACTTCAAAAGATTCTGAAATCTGTAAGTTAAACAGAGTTCTGAGCAAAAGAGGTTAATTGAGTATCATCATCAAATCATTAATTAACAAAAGAGCCTAAGACAAAATTTATATAAAATTTGACCACACATGATATTGAAATTCTCTTTGTTGTCTGTCAAAACATCGTTAATAGGTGATATTGAGATGGTGTTTTCCAGCAAGCCTCTAAAGACTGAAATCTTTTCTACTCCCAGACACCATATCCAGTTTCTTAAGACTATGTATGGGGACTATACAATGACTGGGAAGCTAATCATCTTTACTAATATGATGCTTTGCATCCAAATGCCAATATTAATTTAGGCTAAACCATGTCATCACTTTTTCTTTCTCTGGGCTGAATTCCAGACTAATCCCCCAAAACAAATAATCAGGCTTCTTTCGTATCCTTTTAAAAGACTAATATGTTAATATGTTATTTGACTGCTGACAACAAGTACTACAAAATGAGCTAAAATTACTTTTTGATTCAATTCCTACATGATGATCTTATCTAGGACTCTTCTTCAAGTTTTCTTCAGGTAGAGTGTCCAGTTCGTGTGTCAGTTAGCTTCCATGAGCTGAGACAACACATGCAAAGAAAGTGGGAAGAAACCTGAACGCATCTTCTCCCTCTGGAAACAATCAATTCCCATAGCCCTCAGGCTGTTTGGAAACATAGGATCAAAAGAACACAATACAAACTATGTTTAGTCTTCCTACTAAATCCTATTCTAAACACCAAAACCCCAAACAACATGGCTCTATCTGTTTCACCAGTCCCTACCAGCACTCCTCATTCCTGGGAGAGAACTGGATAAACAGGAGATTAGAAATCACGGCAGATTCCAGGAGCACCTAATACCTGAAAGGGATCATGAGGGGTGCTTGGGAAAACTACGGTATTTCCCAAGCATATTTTTTTCTCTCATTTTTCAAGTTGCTTCAAAGTTCCCCAAACTCTAACTTTCGAGGAATTGACTATCCTTCAGGCAAAGACAAATCGTTCCTCTTTGTAAAGAGGAACTACGCACTGCCCACATTACACCGGCACTCAAGTCTCCATATCTATTGAACATTCATACTTCTTTAAAAAAAAAAAAAAGGCATAGTTTCATTAAACCCTCTTTTGATGCTGCTTTTTCCTCTATTGCCCAATTTTTGTTTTCTATTTAGAATTAAATTTCTTGGGAAAAAAAAAAAAACGTATTGCCTACAGTCAATTTTTTCTCACCCTGTACCCTTTGAACCCATTCCAAATAGACTTTTGCTCTCAGTATTCCCTCAGTAAGGATGCTAATGCCCTAATTCTTGCACAACATATTAGCCATTTCTCAGTCCTCCTTGGATTTGAAAACATATATCTCACATAGATTTCAGAACTGTGCACACTCAACATTTTTCTCCTATATCATTGATCCTTCCTTTAAAGTTTCCTCCTTGATTGTTTCTTAATGTCAGAATATCCCAAATTCAATCACTGGAAAACTTATCTTTTCTACCTGCATCTAGTGCCTTTTGAATCTCAGCCAATTTGTAGCTTTTTGTGTACCATTTGTACACAGAAACACTCCAAATGTATATTTTCAGTCCGAACGCTCTCACAAGCTCCCAAATTATATTTCCAACTGTGTTCTCAGTCTCCTATTGGCTTATTACACATCTCAAACTTATATTCAAAAAGATTCTGTATTATACAAAATCCTCCCCTTTCTGGGGAGACTTTCTGATGACTGTAAATGCTAAGTCCACCCTTCCAGTTACACAGATAGATTATAGAAACTGGAAATCGTCTTTGACGATTCCCATACCATTGTATCTCACATCCAGTGTGTCAGCAACCCCCCTCCCCACCCCGCTCCTGCCTGTATTTACTCTCTCTGCCTGTCTTCGAGTTGTAACGTTATTCTTCTCCTGCCTTCAGACTAGAACTTACATCATCTGCTTTCCTGCTTTTAAGTCTTTGCCCTCAGACTAGAACTGTATCAAAACCCAAAACCCAATTAGTTCTAACACATCCCCTGGCTGATTGTCTAGTACAAGCCATCACTGTCACTCTACTGGTTGATTACAATAGACAATCCCCCTGCTTTTACACGTGTTCCTTTTTATCTGTTCCTAATCCAACAGCGAGAAGGACATTGTTAAACAGAGGTCAGGTCATGCTAATCACTACTCCAAATCCTCCACTCTACCCACATCTCCTTCATAGTAAAAACCAAAAGCCTCAACATGGGCTACAGTATATGACGCATTAATAGTTTAGCCTTATGCACTGCAGACATGTGCTCCCTTCGAGGACAGTACCCCTGCACTTTCATTGGCCTGAGGGACCCCTCCCCAAAGACCCCATTTATGCCCTTCTTTCAGGTTTTTATTCAAACACCACATTCCCCCAAAGAACGTATCTTCTCCTGCTTTCTGCTTCCCTAACCGTACGTGCCACTATCTGACAGACCGTGGATTTTACTAATTTATTTTTTAAGTCTCTTTCTTTAATAAAATATAAACTTCATGAGGGAATTTATTTTAATGTTTTGTCCCTTAGTATATAGGACATTTTCTGGCATCTAAAAGACCTTCAGTCTATTTTGCTGGATGAATAAGTGAATGCATTTCTGGCACTTCACCCTTCCCTTTACCTCAAACTAGGAAAAAAATGATACAGTTCTAGTCTGAGGGCAAAGACTTAAAAGCAGGAAAGCAGATGATGTAAGTTCTAGTCTGAAGGCAGGAGAAGAATAACGTTACAACTCGAAGACAGGCAGAGAGAGTAAATTCTCTCTCACTCCAGTTTTTGTTCCATTTAAGCCTTGGGTGGATTGGATAAGGCCCACCCATTTTAGGGAGGACAGTCTGATTTCCTCAGTTCACCTATTCAATGTTAATCTCATCCAGAAATACCCTCAAAGATGTAGCCAGAATAATGTTTAACCAAAGGCCTGGGCACTGCACACCCCAGTCAAGTTAACACATAAAATTAACCATCATAGACGTTAAAGTAAAATGTTGTATCAGTGTTATGATTAATTGATAATTAAATAGCTCATTGAAACCCGTTACAATTTCCCTAACTCTTTAAAGGCAATCATGATATCCTTCAAAGTATTAGAAAGGCATTTTGCAAATCTTTATTCACGTTTTATTTTCTACTTTGTGAAAGTTTATGTGCTTATATGGGTTATGTTTTGTAGAGTTTCAACAACAGAAAAAAATATTACACATAGAGTAATTTTCCTTGATGTACTTACTCATCAATAAGAAAATGAAATGGCAATTGTGCTTTAATACAAAATGCTTTAAAAGGTAAGATTCCTGACATTTCAAAGCAGCTGAAAATGAGTAGCTTATTGTTTGCAGTATGCCTCTTATATTGTAGCATTTCACATCAAAACTATAAGAAAGTATCTTCATTTAAACATTCATTTAATCATTTCCCAATACTTTATTTTGAAAATGAATATAAATTGAGAGATAGAAGAATTTTCATGCCAAATTAAACATAAAATGAAAAAGAATGGTATAGTTTTTCCTAAGTAGAGCTTTATTAGAATAAATAGTAGTTGTTCCAAAATTATTTCCATTGGATAATTCAAAGTACCACAAATGTTAAGATAAAAATTATATTAATGAGTATAAAATATGTCTTCCCTTTATAACACTTATTGATCTGAGGTTTTATTAACTACTTATTTTAAAATATATTTTTCTACTCAAAATATTAAAAACTGATAATCAGCAAAGCAACTCCAGCTCATTTCATATCACAGAAATATCACACCTTAGCATATTCCCTTAAGGAAAAATAGAAGTGGAGTCTTAGGTGACATTTAGTAAACTGGACACTGTCCACATTTAGACCATCTAGAAGTCCTATGACTTCATCTTCAAAATGTGTACCCAATGTGTTCTTTTCTCCATTTTTAATATTAGAGCCATAATTCACGCCAAGATCTTCACTGGCCTCCGCTGCCATAGTAGTTCTCTAACTGTCCTCTTTGGTAACACTGTTTCCCTACAACGCTGAGCTGTGAATGAAAAACAGTCTATCCCCAAACTTGGTGGCTTAAGGAAAGAATGTTTTTTGATTGTTCACAAGTCTAGGTGCTTCTGATGATCTTGACCGAGCTTGGCAGAGCAGTTCTGGGCTTGATTTAGGCACACTTAGATGTCTGGCAGTCAGTGGTTGTTGGCTGATGCAGGATAACCTCAGTTTAGACGACTGGCTTTGTTTCATGCATCTTTTCATGCAGTAGCCTAGCCTGGGCATCTTTTCATGATGATCCACGTGAGAGAACAGAAGTGTGCAATGCCTTAAGAGACTTAGGCTCGGATCTGGAACACTGCACTCCCACCACATTCTGTTGGACAAAAATTGTGAGTTCAAGCCGGATTTAAGGGATGGAGAAATAGAAATGATGAGAGTTGCTGCAAAGACACATTGCAATGATTACAGATATGATACAGGAGTTGGGGAAGTGTGGTGGCGAGTATAGAAAATTGGAGTTACAGTACAGTAAATTTACCAGAAACTCCAAAATCTATTTTCAAAACAGTATCCAGATGTATATTTCTAGAATATAAGTCAATGTACTACCCAAACCTTTAATAACATTATTATATCTCTAATACATTTCAAACTCCCAATCAAGACTTACAATGCCCTTTATGATATAGTTTCTGCTTTCTCTGATCTCATCTTCTACTACTACTATGGAGAGCTTTCCTGTGAGTTCATCTGTCTATTCCTAGCTTGTCAATGAAAAGCCCAACATATATAAATACTCACTGAATATTTGCTAAATAAATGAACTGATTCATTAATAAGCAAATATTTTATACAAGAAGTCATCAACATATTTGTGGAGAAAACAAGTATATCACTGGGAGCAATCTTAGGTACAGATATCATGTTATATCCTTTTTCCTGCTTGTTTTCCTGTTATCCTTGATAGACATTAGGGGAAGAACATAATAGATTTGAATTTAATTGCATTCCAGTTTATTGAATTCTGCCCCTCCTATTGCTAAGATCCATACTGCATGTTCTTACACAAACACCTACATTATTGGAAAATTTGATGCCATAGCAAGAGCAAGCTCTTCCTGAACTCAAACATTTGAACACTTCACTTTGAGTTCCAAACCCTCTTTTATCTCTATCAAAATTCCAGTGCACCATGCAATACTAAATTTTAGACTGGGGCCAATAATTGAGGAAAAATACTTTAAAGAATATTGTTGGTTCAAATGACAAAATTGTATGATGAAATGTATATTAGGTAAAATATTGCTTGTAAATGTACTGAGGTTGATAACTGTAGTGTGTATTTCCCTATTGTTAGAAAGCACATACTCATGTATTTATGGACAGAGGGCCATAATGTATTCAACTTCTAAAGTTTGGTGTGTACCTCTGTGCATATATGTGTGTATGTAGAGTGAGTGAGTGAGAGAGAGAGAGAGATATTAAGGGAGCAAATGATAAAATTCAAGTATAGAAGGGTAAAATAGTAATGAATTGTGTAAAAGCTTATATATATTTTTTGCAATATTCTTACTCTTTGCTCTCAAAATTCTATAACTTTTCTCTATTTTCTTCAAATGTAAGTTATCATACTACAATAATGAATCTAGGCAAAATCTCTACCATTGTAAATTGGGCGTCACCCCTTGCAATCTTTTATGCATCACATTAAAATTTGGTCCCTTCATGCTTTTTGTAGGCTGTTCACACATGTTAGGGCCTATCTAAAGAGCACTTGAACAGGACTTACTCTTTGGATTTTCTTTGTAGTGATGTGTTATCAATAAAGACTAGGATGGAAAAACTGAGTTATTGTTTTTTGGGGTTTTGTTTGTTTTTTGAAGGGAGGTAATTAGATTTATTTACTTATTTATTTTTAGAGGACATACTGGGAATTGATCCCAGGACCTCATGTATGCTAAGCATGTGCTCTACCACTTTGAGCTATACCTCCCCTCTTGTTTTTTCCTTTTATTCTTTTTTTTTTTTTTAATTACTGCTAGAGTACAAGACACAAGAACTTGGTGTGCAGGTATTTGGAATTGGAATTTAGATCTTTTCTTTCTTAGCTCCCCCATGTACCCAGTTGTAGCAAAAACCCTGTCTCATCTCATCACAGGAATACCCTGTGCTACTTCTTCCTTTGCTGCCAGAAAAGCCACTTTATTTGATGTTTCCCTGGGTTCTCACTAGTTGTCTTCTTTATAATATTTTTATTTCCCAGTAGGAGTGCATTTTCATAGTGATACTGCAGCATATATATACCTGACCTGGTTGTAACTACAACCTTACAGCTACTTGTACATCCAGTTAGGTCTCACCACAGTGATGGAGTCTAAAGTGATGCAAAACATCGCTCAAAAGCTTAAGAAACTCCAAGCCTTGTGCTGACTTTCTTTAGTAATAGAATGTCAATGTCAATATATAAGGACAAATATAAATGTTGGAGTCTTTAAGGCAGTACTCCTTACCACTTTTGTGTGTCCTTGTTAATTTCTTACTCAAATAAAATATATATGAAATATATAGCTTTTGGCCCCACAAACGTAATAGCAATGGCATCCTATAATATATGGCTTTTAATCAAAATCAATCCATATATGCTTATTTTTTTCTTTAATATTCCCGGGGAGTAGAGGGTAGCTGTACAGTGCTAAACTTTGAAGTTTTATTTGCTGTTTATCATCAGACTTTTCTCAGGAAGTGGATCTAGCCTCTGGCTTCTTTTTGTTTTCCTGGCCACTTGCTTCAATAACATCATTATCCATCACTGGCAATCATCTTTCTTCATCTTGTCCAGGTATATCTTTGTCAGAGAACTGCTTAACCTCCATCATATTAACATCAGTTCTTTTCATCATAAGATTCCTACTACTATACCCCAAATATACCTTAACAGAAGGAAATGTTGGAAAACATAGCTGGGAAACAGGAAGCCATGTATTGCTGGCCAAGGTTTTGTTTTTTTTTTGTTTTTTTTTTTTTTTTCTATAGGTGATTAGAGCTAACAGCATGACATAAATATGCTCTCTATAACACAATTGGATAGAAGCATTTTTTGACCCTCCACTGAAGGAACTGGAGCAGAAAAGATAAAGTGGTCAGTTTTCATGCCAAATCAAGATGATCTATAGCTGAGTCAATAATAGAATTGCTGGTATGTAGCATATGTGCCCAAGGCATCTTCCGACCCATAAGAAAAGTTTCAGTTTGGTCTATGATTCTTACAATAAAGCTAGACATAAGGTTTGTTGAAATTATACAATTGACCTGTTTAGAATAGGAAGTGACCTTATACATCAGCCATTCTAAATTATGCCTGTGATGCACAGATTTAATGTATTTATCCTAGATACTCTACCATTGAACATTGACTAAAGCAACTATTTGAGTCCTAATGTAGTGTTCTTTCAATGTTTCAATATTTTAGTGTATAAAATGTGTAATTAATATTAGCTTAATAATCTTGTAGCTTTTAGTAAAAAGTATGTTCTTAAGAAGATAGGTAAAATTGACAGCGTATGTTTTAATTGGATTTCCTTATTCCTATAATCTTGATGTCTTGACTTTGAACATAGTTGATACACGTTTCTAGTATTAAATTGAATTCAACATTTCAATTCTGTAAATTGCATAATCAAAGGCTTCAGTTTTCCAAATGATAACTATTTCTAATTGTTGAGATGCACAACTGCAATTATAAAAGCATTGAAAAACTAACCACTATCTGGGAAAAGGGAACATGTGTTTTGCAGTTTTAACTATAATTTCAAGACACAATGGAATATTTAATCTTTAAGCAAACAGCTATTGAGAACTCACTATATTCAAGATTCTATTCGGTTCTATGACACTGTGAAATTTTCCAAAGATTATTAAAATAAAATCAACATAGAGTGATGTTCCACAAGATCTACTCAACAGCAGTGACACTTTAACAAAAGCTAATTCTTTACTACTATTTACGTGTGAGCTAACAATTCCAGGACTCCAAAAAACGTACCTAGGATGCCAATGGTTAAAAAAAAATGTAGGCCATAATAGTGAATGTTCTGGATCCAGAGTTACAAAATAGTATTTTCTTTAGAAGGAGTTGGAAAATGTAGAATTCTTGTATTGGCTGGAATGTGACAACTGGACTTTCTTGGGAGTCACAGTAGATAACCACTTTAGTCATAAGGTGGGTCTGGGGTGAGGATTGTAGACATCACCAGTGCTCATCAATGCCTCGTGTGCTCTCCTTTCAGGAGGAACAGGAGGCTATGCTTCCCAGGTCTCTTGCACTTAAATGGAATCTAGTTCTTCCTAAATAACTTCGAAGAGAAATGATACGCATGACTCCTGGGATGAGATGTATTTTTCTTTCTCTTTCCATGCTATTGTGTGTTAGAACCCACATCTTGACATCATGGTTCCATACAATGGAAATGGACTGTATTCATGAGTCTCTAAAGAGTTAGCAGACTGCAGCAGACTCTGGCAGACCAACAAATAACCTTTTGTTGTGCTAAATCACTGGGGTTTCTGGATTTTTATGGTCAGTCTAGTTTAAAATAACTTATCTTGAATAATATAAAGATTTAAACTTAGTAGATAGCATTTAGGAAAGGGAAGTAGGGTATAAACTAGGGAAAATCTTTGAAAATTAGGAAGGGAGATCTTGGTCCTATAAAGTCAAACAAAATCAAAAGGCAGATAAGTTGAAAGTTTGAAAAAAATGATTGAAACTTGATGTTTGACCATGACAAACAGATGTTTCTTCAGGAATGATCAGATAGGAAAATAAAAATTATCTGGCCAAACAACATTGCTTATTCCATAAATATCCTGTAGATTTGATCAAAAATTATGTATAAATGTGCTATTGTTCTTCATAGGTCTGCTCCATGGAGTCCTTTCAAAAATTTCGTTTTTTTAAAAATTTATTTTATTTTATATTTTTGTTGGGGGGGTAATTAGGTTTATTTATTTGTTTGTTTTTAATGGAGAGACTGGGGATTGAACCCAGGATCTTATGCATGCTAAGCACAAACTCTACCACTGAACTATACCCTCCCCGCTCAAAAATTTCTTAAACTAAGAGTCTAAATTCTTTGAAAGCATTCACTTTAGATATTTACTATATACTCATTATGTATGTTTACTTATATATTTGAAAATATATGCATGTCTGTATTCCTTTATCTTAAAATGAGAATATTAACAGTTCCCACGTTAGAGATTTGTTTAATATTAAACAAATTACTGTTGTATAGATGGTTGGGTGCCTCTGGTGGAAAACTCTGGGACATAATTTAGCTGGCATGATGTTTTCAGTACTCTCAGTGTTACCGCAGAAAGGGGAAGGGAATAGTCTCAATTCTTGTCTTACCTGAACGAGAAGCATTCCAAAGGGAGGTGGAAAGCATTGTGTAAACAAAGGGTTTATTAGCAAAGCAAAGATACACTTTTGGAGGACTGAAGCCCAGCTAATCCAGGAGAGGGAAAGCAAAGGACTCCCCAAGACCCTGTTTCTTTTCTGTGGTTCCCTGGGGGCCATCTTAAGCTAATTTGATAGTTGACATCACTTGAGTGGCATGTGTAGGTTATATAACATTTTCCTCATTGTGCATGTCCTTCCCCACAATGCACACAGAAAAGCCCTCAGTGGGGCCTAAACCACGATGCTAATTGCATTGCAATGAGCACTGGGTCACGTCAGGTTGGGTCCTTCTCTCTATCCTGCAGTTGCAGCTGTCCGGTTCTATCTGGTTTCTTACTGGCACTCATTTAGAGAAAGTAAAGCTCTCTCTCTCTCTTTTTTTTTTTTTTTTTTTACTTTTTTTTAATTGAAGTATAGTCAGTTTACAACGTTGTGTCAATTTCTGATGTACAGCAGAATGCTTCTATCATACTTGAATATACAGATATTCGTTCTCATATTCTGTTTCACCATAAAGCTCTTTGAAGCCCTTTATTCTGAGGGCCAGTGTACCGTTATCTTCTGGATTGTTCCACTCCTCTTTCCCAGTGCCCATTCCTACCTACCTGCCTAACATTAGGCTTAACATCTGTGCAGGGAATGGGGAGGAGGCAAAATTGGGCCAAGGGAGCAGTTCAGCCGCAATACAGGCATGGCAACAGTCTCTCAGCTGATCACTTGAGAGAACGTTGGATAGAGAATGGCCTTTCAAAGTTTTCTATAGTTGAGCTTAAATATCCAGGCTTTTATATCCCACAACAGTCCATCATTGGATGTGACCTACCAGGGAAGGGAAATTGGCAGCTGGGCCACATGTTTTTCACTGTTCATCTTCACAATAGGAACAGACCCAAATATATTGTAAATGCCAGTCAATTTTTTGTAATGTAACAGCAAAATTTATGTTCCCCATATTAATACATTATTTACATTTGAGAACATACATTAAAATTAGACAAAAATTCTATAAATGTAAATTAGTTGCATTATTTTTAATATCATCTATTAGTTCAGAATCCTATAAACCCTACAATGAAAGAGAAATCTATAGTGGAGAAGGTAGAGGTTACAGCTGACTTCTTTTCTCTTTGAAATTCCACACCCTCCTGAACTCAATAGTTGTTCTTATAGCCCTTCTTGTGTTGGGGCCAGGGAAAAGGTATTTTATGAGAAATGAGAAAAAAAACTGCGCACAGTTTATTTACGTCAAACCTGGCTTGAGGAAATCTAAGGCTGATTTTGTCATCTGTGAAGCCGTTTTGTGCTCATGGTTGAGTCAGATCTTTGAAATCAATCACTGGCAGTGCTCAAGGCAGGATGTGTCTCATGTAGATGGCCGTTCGTATTACTGTGATGCCTGTACCCCTGTTCCAGCAGCGTATCCCCCAGAGACTTTCTGTGAACAGTAATGTTGCACCTTCAGGCAAACCATTGAGGCTAGGTACCTTTAAAATTTATTCAATCCAATGGGTCTCCAAAGATTTACTTGGGCATTGGGAACACTCAAGCATCCTTGTGCTGAAACACATGAAAAGACAGATTCTAATCCAGCTCTCTCTCTCGCTCTTCTATGTCAGCTGCAGTCACCCTCTCACCTTCGGAATTTGTCAGTTGTAAGGTTTCAGAGATTGTGTCCCCCAGAGTCAGTGGAAGATGTGGCATATGGCCGTGTGGTTACATGGTCAGCTGGTCACATGTCAGTGGTCAGGGGACACCCTCTTCACTGTGCTTACAGTTGTGGGAACAAACTCTACCCTCCTCATAGGGCCACAATATCAGGAGGGTCTTGACAATTGTATTAAAATAATTGTCTTGCTTCTTGATTTCTCATCTCCTTTGTATCAAGCTAGATAATGACTTGATGGTGGTAAAAAGGCTTTGGAAATGCTTCTTGAACAGTTTAGTTACTCATTAAAACTAGGGATGCGAGGGATCTGCTTTTTCCAACCATGTGTCTTAGTTGAAACACGAAAAAGGGAAGAATCCTGTGATAGATTTTATTTCATTTTGTAGGACATGTTTGAAAGACTGTTAGCATAAAATATTTAGTTTATCATTGCAATCTGGAAAACACACAATGTTTCTGATACTCTTAAATCTAGTGCAAATCAAGTGAATGATATTACTAAGCACTTTATTAAATTTAAAATATATATAGCCTTTGATCTAGTAATTCTATTTTTTATAAATTTATCCTATAGAAATACTCAAATAAATCTATATGGAATTTTCAAAACAGCATTTTTTTTTTTTTTGGTAAAAAGATAAAAACAAATTAATTGTTTCTCAGAATGGGAGATTCATTTATACTAATATACTGTAAATGGAACATTATTCTGTACATAAAATAAAATAATCTGTATCTATGATATTGAGAAGTGATTGTTAGTCAAAGTAAGATTCAAAATCACAAGGTATAATAGAATATTTCATCTATTTATAAGTATACATACATATGCTTCTATGTATAGGTACATGTATGCATTATACATACATTTGCATGTAAATGGAAATTTTCTGAGAAAATCAATAAGCAATTGTTATATAATGGAAAAATCTAAGCAGATAACTCTGATTTGTAATTAGAAAAGAAAATATGTTTCATGTTATATATAATGAAAGTATTTTAATATAATTTAAATACATATGACTATAGTGAATTATTAATATTTGCTCAATAATATAGTTATTAATATCAATTCATTTAATACATATGAATTTAACATTTAAAGAAACATGCAAATACTGATTAAATAAATGAATATAAAAAGTTCCAAAAGATATAACCAAAAAAATATTAAGGACTGAGATTTATAGCTCACAAGAACTTCCTTAGTCTTGTTTTTTATAAACATAACTGAATAAAATCTATGATAAAATATATATCATAAAATTTAAACATATTAAAATGTAAGTAAGCCTAAATTATACTTGGAATGAAACAATTAGATAATTATGGAAACAAGTATTTAAAGAAAATTATCTACTTCAAAGTAGAAAGAAAGCAATTTTGATCCCCTAAGTTCTGACACTCAAATCCAAGAATAAAAAATTCTTTGTGGAAAAGTGGTCAGAAATATGGGGACAAATGCTTAAGAGGCAGACAAGCTGAGTAGGCATTTTTTTCCAAGAACATATAAACAATATGCAAATCAAAACCACAATGAGATATCACCTCACATTTGTCAGAATGAGAAAGAAGGAAATCTTGCCATTTGTGACAATATGGATGGATATTAAGGGCTTTAGGTTAAGTGAAATAAGTCAGAGAAAGACAAATACTGTGTGATGTTACCTATGTGTTGAATCTAAAAGAGCTGCACTCAGAAAAAAAGAGTAGAACAGATATTACCAGAAGCTGGGAGATGGAGGAAATGCGGACATGTTGATCCAAGGGTACAAACTTCCAGTAAGAAGATGAACAAGCTCCGGGATCTAAAGTAAAGCAGGGTGATAACACTAAACAAAGCTGTTACATATTTGACGGTTGCTGATAAAGTAGATCTTTAATGTTCTCACTAGGAAAAAAAACAGTAATTATGTGACATGATGGTGGTATTAGTTAATTAAGTGGTGGTGATCATTTTGTAATATATGTGTATTAAATTAAGACATTGTACACTTCACACTTATATAGTGTTATACATCAATTATATCCTAATAAAGCTAGAAAAAATAAATGAAGGAGCTGATTTCATTTTTCCTTTTCTTTCCCAAACTTCTCTCTTTGTTTTGTTTTGGTATAAACTTGTCTACATTTTTAAGGATATTGAACCCTAGTCTTTCCTAGACTATAACAGTCAGGAAAGCAGTAGACCAGAATACAGGGGAAAAAAAGGATAGAAAATTAGATTATTTATGATGGGTACATTTTAGAATGCCACCGAATTGAAATTATAATGTAATTGTTTCCTTGAGGCAATAAAAGGATTATGAGATGTCAATGAATTTTACCTAATCTTGTCAAGAATAAATCATGGAGAAAATTATTCAGTACAACCAAAAATATAACCAGGATTAAGAATTTAAAAATCCACAAAACAAAAAGAAAAATAGAAAAACCCCAGAATATTCACCTGTTAAATCTAAAACATAACTGCATAAAACATGTCTGGAAATAAATAGACATCAATGTTTTTTGAATAACAACATAAAGGAGCTAATAATAAAATTAATATTATCTATTTAAAAAAAACTTAACAAGTTATTTACTTGTAGTTAGAAATAAATATGTACACCATGTGCAATTTTATCTTATATTAAATGTATTGAAACATGACTCTCCTATTTCCCATGTATACCGCCAACCATCAACTTCAAATAAGCTAGGATATAGTAAATATTTGTTGATTTGAGGGGTACCTGATTTTAACAGTTTCTTTCTTTTGAAAAGATTACTCAGTTTTGTTTTGATTTGTTTTGTTTTAGAATGAATTCTCCTATTGTTTTAAGATTTTGTGTGAACATATACTATGGAACCGTATCTCCATGTATCTCCATCTTTCTTTTTTGTTTTTGTTCTTTGTCTTCCTTTTTATTTCCCCTGCCTCCTCTCTCCTCTCCTCTCCCCTCCTCTCTCCACTCCTCTCCTCTCCTCTGCTCTCCTCTTCTCTTCCCTTACCTTCCTTTCACTTCACTCCTCTCTGCACTCACAGTCTCTATCACACACACACACAGTTACAAAGATGTAATATGCATTCATACTTACCACTAAAGTTAAGCTGATCTCTATAACTCAATGCTAGAACAGAATAATAAAAAATAAAACTGTAAATGAGCATTTCCTCTAGTAACTTTGTCCAGACAGGATTGTGGAATAGTTACTGTTCTTAAAACCCCATAGTCCTTGTCCCTTTACTTATTCTTTCAGCCTTCCCTTCAGTTCTGTGAGTTAATATCTTTAAAGAAAATCTCAAATATTAACAAAACAAAATAAGCAGTGATTTTTACTTTCAGCCAAAACAGAGAAATACATACAATATATGAAAAAGGTTCCAATACATTGGACATCAAGCAACGAAGGACAATAATCCCTGAGAGATGCTAAATAAATAAGATAATTCTATGATGTCCCCAGGTTAATGTCTGTACAGAGTTGCTAGGTCACATGCAGAGAAGGGAAGCCCAGACCGAATCAGTCTGTCTCCCTGGGATAAGGAGCTGGGAGTCTATGGAAGTCAAAGAAGCTGTATATTGTGGAATCGAGTCCCGGAGATGAAAGAGCTGAACAGAAAGAGAATTCTAGATATCTGAAGCAAGGCTCTAGATATCTGAAGCAAGGCCCCTCACTTGAGTTTCCAGCTGATGTTAATCAGCGCCTGGATGTTAGGACATTATCCAAGCATGAGAAAGAACCACCCCAAAGGACAAAACGAACAACCTCTCATGCTCACTCAGGGCCAGAAATAGTTCCTGCTCCCCTTAACAAAAACGGATAAACTTATAAAGCACAGAGAATTGGGTAGAACGTGATGAGAGTTTAGTGGGGTAGAATTAGCTCCAAAACAAACAATACTGTCATCCTAGCTAACAAGCAAAATAAATTAATAACTAAATTAATTAATTAGTAATTACTTTCAAGAAAATTTTCTCCCAGAAAACACCAAAGCATATATGAATACAAAAAAGCAACTATAAGATAAAATTCACAATGTCAGATATCCAGTTAAAAATTATCAAACATGCAACAAAGGAGAGAAATATAAGCATAATGAAAAGAAACATCTTGAAACATATTCATAAATGACACAGAATACATACTTAGTAAAAAAAAAAGACATTAAAAGTTATTATAACTGAATTTCCTATTTTCAAAAAGTTAGAATAAAGATGAACATGTTTAGAGACTCAGAAAATTTTAAAAATATAGCTTTTGCTTGATGAAAACAACGTTGACAAGGAAAAATAAATTGATGGGAGCAGGCATTACAGAAGTAGAGGATAGTGAACGTGATGCCAGAGTAACAGAAACTGTCTAAAGGAAAGCACAGAGAGGGGAAAAGGACAAAAATAGTTTTAGGTGCGGACAGTTTGAAGCAGAATAAAGTATATGTCATTAAAATCACTGAAAGCAATCAGTAAGAAGCAGTTTCAGAAAAATACATTTCAAAAAAAGTATACAAAAACTGCAAATTTGATAAAACATATAAACTTTTATATCAAAGAAGCTTAAAGAACCCCAAGAAGAAGAAATATGTCACCAAGGTATGTTATAATTAAATTGCTTGAAAACACTATAAAAGAGAAAAAAACTTAAATGAGAGAAACGGGACACAGTAGGTACTAGAGGTATAAGGCGGGGCGAGGAGACATGAGATTGGCGGCAGACTTATCTTCAGAAATAATGCAAGACAAAAATCAGTGTAGCATCATTGTCAAACCAAGATTGTTTGCTCAATGAAAAAGCATATTTAGAAAATTAAGGCATATGAAAAGCATTACAAGCATAGAAAAATTGAAAAAATAAATCACCCAAAGAACTGAAATACTGAAGGTAGTCCTTCAAGCATAAGGAAAATAACACCAGTGGGAATTCTTGATCTTCATGAAGGAGAGAAAAACACTTGAAATTTATGTCAGTGAAGATGACTTTTTTAATTATTATAATCTATTCATATATTATCCTCGTCTGAGAAACTGTCACAGCCAAGGAAAACACACGAGACATACTACTTAGTGTAATGTAACTACCTAAAAGGTATCAGAGAAAAAGGACATTAGTAAAAACCAAGAAAACCTGAACAAATTAGGACTTTAGTTAATAACAGTGCATCAGTATTGGTTCAGTTATTACTACAAATACACATTAAATATAAAATATTAATAATAGAAGATACTATGCAGGGTAGTAACTCTTGGCACCATCTTCTTAATTTTTCCATAACACTAAAACTGTTCTAAATAATAAAGTCTTTGAATTTTTAAAAAATTGTACCCCCCAAAAAAGAAAATATCTCTATGTTCTGATGCCATGATATTTTAATGTAAAATATCAATACAATCTATAACAAAGCCCCCTAGAGTGAGAGACAAAGAGAGAGAGAGAGAGAAAGGTATTAGTGAAGTTGTGAAGTTTTCAGATGCAAGATAAATATATACAAACCATTTATTCCTCCACACACTAACAACCAAGTTAAATAATAAAATTTAGAAAACAATGACATTAACAATACCATAAAAATATAAAATATTTAGAGGCCAATCTGTCATTTTTTTTTTTTGCAAGAACTGCTTTCTGAAAAAAATGTACAAGGTAGGTAACATAAAAAGGACCTAGATAAATGGAGAGAGAGATCATATTCATGAGTTGGAAACAATAATTTAAGAAACTGTATTTTCTAATCTATGTATAGATATAATTATAGCCAAATAACAACTAGCTTGTTTGTAGAAATTGAAAATATGACTATAAATTCAGTTAAATACAAAGTCACTTCAGTAACCAAAACAATTTTGACAAAGTAGAAGGAAATTTCCTTGCTTCAGGAGTTACTAAATGGCTATAATATTCAAGATAGTGCCTTACTGTCATCAACTTAGACACATCACCCCAGTGCATCAGGATAGTGAGTCTAGAAATAGACCAACTGTGTTTTCAACAAAGTTGCAAAGGCAATTCAGTGTAGGAGTATATATTCTTAAAAAGTGGCACTGGAACAACTGGATATCCACATGCAAACCAATGAATTTTGATCCACATGATGATATACAAAAATGAACTAGAATGGACAGTGGTTCTAAATACTCCTGGAAGCAAACATAGAAAAAAAGAATTGTACCCTTGGATTAGTGAAAGATTTCTTAGGTACAATACCAAAAGCAGAATCCATAAATAGAATTTACACATTGGACTTTGTCAAAATTGAGAATGTCTACTCTTTGAAAGACACTGTTAAGAGAATGAAAAAATGGTATGACTGGGAATGATATTTATAAGTCATATATCTGATAATGAAATTGTATTCGGGACACATAAAGAGATCTCAATACTTAATAATAAGGAAATAGCTCAAATAAAACATAGATGACTTAAACAGACACTTAGCAAAGAAGATGTATGGATGACAAATCAGCATATGGAAAGATTCCATCATTAAACGTTAGGGACATGAAAATTCACGCCACAATGAGATGACATTACATACTTGCTAGAATTTTCCAGAAGCAAAACGCCCCCTATACTCTCACTTTTGCTTGGACTCCTCACAGCAAGGTGGCTGCAGGGAGTTAGGGAGGCTTCTTTCATTGTAGCTCAGCACTCTGAATAAGCATGTTCCAGCTAACCAGGGAAAAGCTGGATTTCATTTAAGATACAGATTTGAAGGTCACACAGTGTCACCATTACCATAGTCTATTCATCAAATCAGTTACAAACTCAAATATATTCAAGGGGAAATTAATTAGATTCCACCCACTGGTGAGAGATTGACCCTTGGGCACATTATAAAAAAAGCATGTGGGACCAGAGATACTGCTGCATCAGTCTCTGGAAAATACACTGTCTTCTACAATGGGATCCACATATTCATAGTCTCTATGACTTTCCTCACAAATCACTTATAATTGTAAAGGGAGAAAAATAGTGCCTGTAAACTATCAAGATTAAAAGAGCTGCCTACCAATAAGGAGCAATTAGAATGCCAGCCTCCTCTATGTTCATGGGTGCAGTTTGCCGCATTCGTAATTGTGCAAATACAGGGATATTGAAAGACATTATCCCAGGATTATGATGTTACTAAGGGGTTAAATCTTCTGTTCTCTTATATATATCTGGTATGTAAAAGTCTTCCTTAGAGAAGATAGGCACTGATTTAAAAAGGCGACCTTAAAATGTTTAAAGCTGACTCCCTACAAATTTCCACTCTGTCATTCCCTGGTATCGCACTAATTTCACTTTATGGTGCATGTATATATAAGATATAAAGCAATATATGACCACTTCTCCCTTTGAATTTTCAATGTCATCTCTTTATTTGAGACAAGCATCCAGTCATTTTCTTCCCTCCTGACTCAAGTGCATACTGTTACTATAGTTCTGTAGGTAATTGTCTTTCCTTTTTATTACCCTCTTTTGGGCTGACTTCCACATCACAGCCGCTATACGATAATATGAACAACTCCTAAATAAAAGATACTCTTGAGACTGCTGACCAGAAAATTCTACATCTCTCTAGGAGTTAGAGATGTGGCAATGCCTTTAGGATCGCTCTTGAGAAAGTGAATAGTGGCAAATTGTGCCCTGTTATTTGGTGTATTTTAAACCCTAAATTGTATTTGTTATCACATCAGGAGTCAGAAAGGGATCCTGCCCATTTTTGGATTGGGTTGTTTATTTTTTTCTTATTGAGTCATATGAGCTGCTTATATATTCTGGAGATCAAGCCTTTGTCGGTTTCACTTGCAAAAATTTTCTCCCATTCCGTAGGTTTTCTTCCTGTTTTATTTCTGGTTTCCTTTGCTGTGCAGAAGCTTGTAAGTTTCATTAGGTCCCATTTGTTTATTCTTGCTTTTATTTCTTCTAGGAGAAAATTTTTGAAATGTATGTCAGATAATGTTTTGCCTATGTTTTCCTCTAGGAGGTTTCTTGTATCTTGTTTTATGTTTAAGTCTTTAATCCATTTTGAGTTGATTTTTGTATATGGTGTAAGGGAGTGTTCTAGCTTCATTGTTTTACATGCTGCTGTCCAGTTTTCCCAACACCATTTGCTGAAGAGACTGTCTTTATTCCAATGTATATTCTTGCCTCCTTTGTCAAAGATGAGTTGACCAAAAGTTTGTGGGTTCATTTCTGGGCTCTCTATTCTGTTCCATTGGTCTATATGTCTGTTTTGGTACCAATACCATGCTGTCTTGATGACTGTAGCTCTATAGTATTGTCTGAAGTCCGGGAGAGTTATTCCTCCAGCCTCTTTCTTTCTCTTCAGTAATGCTTTGGCAATTCTAAGTCTTTGATGGTTCCATATGAATTTTATTATGATTTTTTCTAGTTCTGTGAAATATGTCCTGGGTAACTGGATAGGGATTGCATTAAATCTGTAGATTGCCTAAACAAGCAATTCTCCAAGGAAGACATACAAATGATAAAAAAGCACATGAAAAAAAATGCTCAATATCACTAATTATCAGAGAAATGCAAATCAAAACTACAATGAGGTATCACCTCACACCAGTCAGAATGGCCGTCATTCAAAAATCCACAAATGACAAATGCTGGAGAGGCTGTGGAGAAAGGGGAACCCTCCTACACTGCTGATGGGAATGCAGTTTGGTGCAGCCACTATGGAAAACAGTGTGGAGATTCCTCAAAAGACTAGGAATAGACTTACCATATGACCCAGGAATCCCACTCCTGGGCTTGTATCCAGAAGGAAATCTACTTCAGAATGACACCTGCACCCCAATGTTCATAGCAGCACTATTTACAATAGCCAAAACATGGAAACAGCCTAAATGTCCATCAACAGGTGACTGGATAAAGAAGAGGTGGTATATTTATACAATGGAATACTACTCAGACATAAAAACCGACAACATAATGCCATTTGCAGCAACATGGATGCTCCTGGAGAATGTCATTCTAAGTGAAGTAAGCCAGAAAGAGAAAGAAAAATACCATATGAGATCGCTCATATGTGGAATCTAAAAAACAAAAACAAAAACAAACAAACAAATAAAAACAAAGCGTAAATAAAGGACAGACATAGACTCACAGACAGAGAATACAGACTTGTGGTTACCAGGGGGGTGGAGGGTGGGAAGGGATAGACTAGGATTTCAAAATTGTAGAATAGACTACACTGTATAGCACAGGGAAATATACACAAAATGTTATGATAACTCACAGAGAAAAAAATGTGACAATGAATGTGTATATGTCCATGAATAACTGAAAAATTGTGCTGAACACTGGAATTTGACACAACATTGTAAAATGATTATAAATCAATAAAAAATGTTAAAAAAATGAAAAAAAAAAAAAAAAGAAAGGGATCCTGCTGTATCTTTGTACGATAATCAAAAGATGAATTCCCTCATAGGGCTACAGAATTTTAAGAGCTTGGTTTCTGGTCAACGTGGCATCAAAATAAGTTAAACTTTTTCTTCGTAATTTTGCCTTTCCTCTGAATAGGTTTACTATTACTACTTAAATGTAAATATTTAATTTACAGGTCCAGGTCAAAACAGAATACAAACATCTGAAATAACATTCGAAAGTTTAAGATAATATATTATGTGAAAATAAAATTATAAATGGTTAAAATGCAAGATTTGTTCTTCCGCACTTAGGGAGTGGTAGTAAAAAAGAGGTGAAGAAATAAGATACATGATAACTTTTTTCACTAAATGTGAGGAAACTAAAAAGCTAATCTTCTGTCCTGTCTAGGATTTTTGAAAATGTATCTTGCTGAATGTCACTATTGTAGAAAGTTTTGGTGATAGATGAAACATATTCTCTGATAAAAAAAAAAAAAGATACAGTAACATTTATGTTTTTTAATTGGGATAATCAATGTGAATCCACATCTTTTATAAGACATTTGCTCCAACTCTGTCCGTATTATACGTGGCAGAAGCATATTGAAGCACTCTTGCATACTACCCACTCTCTGTTCATCCCAGTGTTTCCATTATATCTCTTACTACTATCTTCTAAAGGAACACTTTGAATGTCATTGATCTTTCATGTCCCTGGGACACAAGGGAAATGTCAGGCTGGATCTGGTAACACTGTTGTTGTTAGAAACCATGGGTGCTGTAGAGGATGATAGGTGTAGAATAAAAGAGCTTAAGGGACTTTCATTATCCAATATTTGAAAATGTCAGTTGTAACAATGATATCATCAATAATGATATTAATTGCAACTAGTTGCCACTGTCAAAGACTAGGATTCCCTAGTGATGTTCAAATGAGAAAAGTCCATGGGAAATGCATAAAAGGAAAATTGTGTTACTGTAGAAACATAACTAGAATGTGTTTATAACTTTTTAAAATTTTTAATGAGATTGTCAAAGTATTTAAATATTTGTTTTCTCTTTTTAACAGAATATTGACTTGCAAAACATGAACACATATCGTATGTGTAACAGGTCTGTGACCTATATAGTTGCACAGAACCCTGCCCCCATGTTTGGTTTAATGCTCTGATGTCACCGTCTTGAAATTCTTAACAATTTTATCTTTGAAATTATGTTTTGCAAGCAAAATTCGACATGACCATTGAGCATGTAAGTGAACAGAGGAGAGACACACGATAGGCATGTCCCATTTCCTTGTTGTGCGATTTGCAGACCCAGCGAGCACAGGGTTTGGGGGAATCCACAATGCACGGTAGTTCAGTGAGATTCAAAGCAAATGCAAGGTGAGCCTGTTATGGTAGCTCACCTTGTCTTCACTTTGAGTTTTGCTGGACTACAGTGCACTGGGAGCCCTGGGGATTCTGTGCTCATTTCATCAGTAACTATGACTGAATAATCCAGGCCACTGACAGCCCTAAGAGACTGCATTTTCCGGTTGCACTTTTTTTGTATTGACTAGCTACTTATGCTGAATATCGTGACATAAAAGTAAAGGGGGGAGGGAACAGAACAACCCTTTTCTTTTCCTTTCAGTCCATTCATACCCATCAGTAAGCTGAAGGCAGAGTGTTGGTAGCGTGTACAATACCAAAAGGTGAAATAGCAATAGTTGAGTTAGATTTGTGCAGTGTTTCCATTTTTTCCTAAGAATGAAATACATAGGCATGTAAGAGTCACAAATACGAAGTGTGGAATTTTGGTGACTCCACGTAGGAGTTAAGGACTCGTATGTCTTCATGTAAGACTGGCATTGCACAATATAAGCATAAATGATAAAAGCCATGCTAATAATTTTAAGTTTTATTTTTTCTTTATGCCAAAAACAACATTAAGTGGCAAAGAAAAAGTACCACATTATGCATATTGAAAGAAATGCAGCAGAAAGAGAACAGCTATATAATTTAGAACCTTAAAAGGCAGTCTTTCCTCCTTGTGAGGGAGGGGCCCAATGTTATTCTGCATCAGCTCCCACAAATTATGCAGCTGGCACTGAAAGCAGTAAAATACAAAGGTTAAAATATATTGTGATTCACTGTTGTTCATTCAAGCGGTACAGGATTTAATATTCAAGAATTAATTATGATAATTCATAATATAAAGAGATTTTAAAAATACTATTATCTTAATACATGCAGAAAATTATGTGAAAAATGAACTCTCAATTACTGATCTATAATAAAGATAAAGGAACTTTCTCAACATGATGAAGGACATTTACAAAAAAAAAAAAACTAAAGACTAAACTTAAGATTATACTAAACACTAAGCTGAATGATTTCTTTTGAGCTCAGGAACAAAACAAGGATATCTACTATCACTGCTCTTGTTCAACATTTCATGGTGATCCTAGCCAGTGCATAAGATGAGAAAAATGACTACAGGACATAAAGATTAGAAAGGAAGGGGTGAAATTAACTTTTATTCATAATTTTTTATAGATAGTAAGTTAATCTTGTATCTCACAGCATTGTTAAACTCACTTCGTATTTCGAATAGAATTTTTGTAAAATCTTTAAATTTTCTACATAGCTGACTGCTGATTGGGATGAAATATTGTCATAGAGTAAGTTTCCATGTGAATTTAAAGTCAATTTCTGTACTTTCTATTCTATTTCATTGTTCAACAATTTAGTCATGTTGTGTTATTATACGATTTTAATCTTTGAGGCTTAAAAATATATTTTAATATTTGCTGAGATTGGTCACACCTCACTATGTTTCTTTTTACAGACTTTTCTTTGATATATTTTATTTATTGTTTTCTAAGAAATTCGTGATCAACCTGTCAGTCTTCCATCATATCATTTTTATTTTCTTAATAAAAATAATGACTGACTGATTTATTTTATTAAGCAATTTGATTCACTGGAATTTTTCATGGGAATGTGTCTGCTCACCCCCAAATAATGCAAACCAAGAGCTAAACTATCTTGGATATTCTCCGGAGAATCTAAAATGTAGCATTAAAATAAAAAACAACTACAAAACTGTCATTATTATTAAAAATTTAATATTTTTAGTATTCATTATTCTAAGGTAAAATAAAAAACAATGTTAAATAGTGGCATTTTACATCATTTCTAGATATCAAATATATATTTATATATATCTTCAAAAAATCAGCATTTGGAAGAAATGTAAGGTATTTTCTTATAAATATAAATTATTCAGCAGCAAACAGAATACACCTTTGGTGTAATTTTCAGAGATTTACATACTGTCTTAAGTTGGAATATCATTTCTGAGCTAGAAATCTTAAGGACAAAAGAATACCTGTGAATAATGAGAAACAAACCTGCACACATGAATTATGGTTTAAACCTTGTCATGTTAATAAAAGGTGACAGGAGCATATTTTGCTGCTAGATGAAATTTCAGCCTTTATTACATGATTTGATTTCACTGAGATCCATGGAGATAAACAGAAATATTTAGTGACAGTCAATTTTTTTAAACCATCTCCTCCTCAGAAGCAGATCAAAGAATGTAGACATACAGTTTATTATATTTGGCACCCTAATAAAAATTCTGAGTACTTACATAATTGAATCAGTTCTCAGTTCCTTATCTTTCAAAATTAGCAATTCATATACCTAGATAAACAAAACTTCCAACAAATACATAAATATCCTTTTAGTTATAAAGGATATAAGCATGACATTGAAAAGTAAGCAGAACAAATATTTTAGTATGTTCTGCCTCTAGCACCAATGGAGCTAATATCCTGTCAATATCTATTTTACTGTACTTATAATTCAGCTGTTAAAGATCATTAAAGCAAAAGCATGGCATTGCAGTCAAAGTGTTTCCCTCCATTTACTTTGCCATCTTTTGTATTATTTCAACTATTTATAATTCAGTGTATATTTAATTTACATCTCTATTTATACTTAGAAACAGCCCCTCAGTGTTCCTATGGAAGAAAAAAAAAACATGGTTAGTAGTATATAAAAACTTCTCTGTTTTCAGAGAAATATTTCATGCTTAATATTTAAGACTTTTTTTTTTTTAGAATTTAGTATGTCAGGGCAAAGACTTTCCTTCTTCAAATTTGTCTGTCTTATAATTCTGGACATAATATTGATTTATAGAATATTCAGTGTAATAGGAAAAATTGGCTTCAAGGGTAGGTAGTAAACATTATTTCACTTCAATACTCATAAAATTGAACATCTTCCTTCACTCCTTTCTATCTTAATGTACACCCAGCAAATACTCATTGCAATTTTTCTCTTCCAATAATCCATTTATTTTAAAATTTCATCATGATTTTACTGGTTTCCTTAGAAAAATTCCCTGTGATGCTGAGAACAGAATGATTCCCAAGTTTTTCAGATACGCTCAAGGACTTGATCAGCACATTACTACAGAGAAGAAAGGGTACACTGTGACATATGGTAAATTATGATATTGGTCAAAATTAGTTTTGCTTGACTAGGTTTCTGGTACAATTAACTGGAACATCTGGAATTTAAAAAAAAAAAAAAAGACATATTCTTTCTTGGTGGAGTTGAGGAGCCGGTAACACTAGGGTGATACCACACATTCTTGGTGCTTCAATTGCCAAGCATGTGCTAAGGCCAACTTCATTTCTGATTTTCATACTCCACTACAAATCAAACAGAACATGTAAAAATTGTACCATAATTCATTTCCATATATACAACCCCTGTTTTTCCCCTTTTTGTGTATGAGGTCACCATGTGATTGGTGTCTCAAACAAAGAATTACAAGCATCATCGATTTGTCACATCTCCTATATCTATTTTTTTCTCATTTTCTTGAGGTTTTATCTTGAATTGAGCAGGAATTGAAAAAATGGTGAAGTAATAAATTTGTATTTGTAGTGTTTTGTGGTGTTTGTATTGTAATTAAGGACAGCTGCAGTGCAAGAATGGACTTCAGCAACCACAGATCTAGTAGCGAGATAATACAAAGGGATCTTGAACTCTGAATCATCCAGTCTGTTCTTAAGGATTCAGGAGTAGGTTGGATCTGTTAGCACTGACTGGCATCTCCCTAGTGGGATGGCCAGCACACAGAAACCATTGAAAAGGACCAAGAAGATATAAAACACTCATGGTAATGCACAAGGGGTCATCTTATGTGACCTCAATTGGGCGATCTTTGGCATCTAAGACTCATAATTGGAAACTGAAGGTCATGGAAGCATGCACCAGTGTTACTAAGACATGCCTTGTTTAGCCAGCTATCTGCTAATAGCAAGCTGTATCTTCACCAACTAAAAAGAACTTACTTACTATGTTTCCCTCTATTGTTTCTCAGTGTCACTCTCACCTTTGTAACAACCAGTCACTATGTATATAAAGATCAGCAATTAAACTGAGTCATTTTATTTTCATCCATTTTGTTGATTGAATACTAGAATTAAATGAAAGTAATTAATTTGATGCCTAGATTGCTACTCTTTTTTTTTTTACAAATTTTTTATCAAAGTGTAGTTGATTTACAATGTTATTTTCAGGTGTATAGCAAAGTGATTCAGTTATACATATACATACATATATGCATTTTCTTTTCAGATTCTTTTCCATTATATGTCATTACCAGAAATTGAATATAGCTCCCTGTGCTATACAGTAGGTCCTTGTTGTTTATCTATTTTTTATATTTTTCAGTTTTATTAGGTAGAATTGTTACAGTTTGACTGCACATATACAATATATTGCATGTAAATACATATACACAGTATACTGCACATATTTTTATAATTTACATATATGTATTGTTCATTGTTTCTAAGAACATTTAGACCTTTAGCTTTTTAAACTTACACAGTTATCAAAGGAATAAAGCCAACCACAATATAAGAATTAATTCAAAAACATACATACACCCCACTATCAACAGCAACATTCTTTATAATTGGCAAGATATGGAAGCATCCTAAATGCACATCAATAGATGAGTGGATAAGGAAGATGCAGCATATATATGTAATGGAATATAACTCACCCAAAAGAAGGAAGGATATTTTGCCATTTGCGGACCTTCATTCACTTTTTTTTTGTTTCACTTCAAAAACCAGAATTTTATAACTAGCATAAACATTTTAGATTGCTAATCTTATATGAGTTTCTTATTGCCTTTTTTTCAAGATTTTTTTTAGAAGATGCAATAGAGTGCCAAGCATATTCAATTTTTCTTATGTCAACAATATTTGAAATGCATGACAGCATGAATAATACTTAAAATAACACTTTACCCTCTTATGGCAGTTTCCATTTTCCAAAAGTGGTCACAATACCTCCAGTTTCCTGTGGTTTTTTTTAGAATTTTGCTACTGCACTACTGAATGGTAGAATGAATGTATCTTCATATTGAGCTATGGCAGAAGTGATAAAATATGATTTCTAAAGCTAAAAGACAATGTAGTTTTTCTTGGTTCTCACTCAGGATGCTCCCTTTTGGAACCAAGGGCTGCCTGGCCAAGCAGTCACATGGAGGTGACCTTGTTGAAAGCCCTTTTGTGAAGCTCCTGCTAAGAGCTAACATCAAACCATTGGACATGTGAGTGTGTGAGGATTCAGATGCTTCCATACCTCTGCTGTCCTTTGAACAACCCCAGGTGACACCATGTAGAGTGGAGCAGGGCTTTCCCCATTGATTCCTGCCAAAATTATGGATCCATGAGTAATAAAAATTGTCATCAGCTTAAGATACTACATGTTATAGTGCTTTGTTATAGAGTGGTAGATGGTACATTTATAGGATAATATTTGGACATGCTGTGCCTCTCACACTTTTGTATTTTCCCCTGGGGCTATATGATGCATATTTTACTGGAGTCAGTTGTATGATTTTTCCAGTTTTTGTCATTTTCTATCATTTTGTGGTTTTCCCTCTTCTTACCACCACTATAAACAAAAAGTGACCCAAATAGTTTGCCTTTAACAAACACTATCAGGATTGTTACTTTTCTTTCTTACGTGGTAAACCTGACTGCTAAAATATTCTAAGAAATGAGGATAAATATGATGTTCAACAGATCTCTTTATTAGGCCCATAATGCTTTTAAGCATTAGCATAGTTTGATAAAACTTTGGAGGTTGACAATGGAGAAACAATTAAGTAGCACATGTTCATGCTCCTTGGGAAACAGCAAATCGTGACACAAAATAATGCCTATATAGCTTGATAGTTCCTTACTTTTTTGTCCCTTACAATCCTTTTAAATGCATTTGTTTATCCCAACATTGAGACAGTATTTAGATCTACTCTTAATCAAAATGCATTCCAAACTTCATGCTAACTTTCAGTTTTAATGTTTTTACTATGTTGACTTCTCTTGGGAGCCCCAGGAGTCTATCTGCAAATAGGGCTTGTGACAACTGGCTTTAATGTTCCAGAAATTTCAAGGTAGTCATAGAATTTTATTCCTTTCAATTTCACACAATTTAACCCTCATCATGTACTAGTACAGAGGTTGGCAAACTTTTTCTGTACAGGGTCAGATAGAAAATACTTTCAGCTTTGCAGACCATATTTCTTTGTTACAATTACTCAACTCTACTGTTATAACACAAAAGCAGCCATAGACAACACATAAACTAATGAGTCTGGCTGTGTTCCAATAAAGCATTATTAACAAAAACAGGTGGCAGCCTGGATTTGGACCATAGGCAGTAGTTTGCCAAAACCTCTACTGAAATAGGAACACTGTAGAAATGTTTCCATTTAATGTTTGGCATCTTCACAAAGCCTATTGTCATTTATTATCTAAGCATTCTTCTTTCTACAAAATGGTTAAGAATAAATATATTAATTAATACATTTTAAAAGTTTTGACAAGATAGAAATAATGTATTTTAAAGTTTAGCAAGAATCATGGTACACTTTTAATGTGAAACAAAATATTAAACATCCTTGGGATTTAAAAAAAGTTTGATGATGACAACTTGAAGATTATCTCATGAGTGATCTAATGAAAGTCACTTAAACTGAACACCTGGATTCATTAGGGAAAACAGTAGCTTCTTCGGCAGGCACAAGAATATATTTTTGAGTTTTGTTGTAAATAGGAAAAACGGTTTTGGAATTGAAGGCCTGGGGGCATACCCTTACTTTCTAGTTTATAAATAAACAGTACGTTGAAGTTCAAAATAAAGTTAACAGTATTCAACATTTATTTGGTTACTCCACGTAAAAGAGCTTATTTCTTTTTTTAAAATATAGTTCAAATTCACAATTAAATAACTGGAATACATTAGTTAATTAAGCCAGTTACGCATAGTTCTGACTCACTGTTTAGGAACCACACATAAAATAAGGGACCAACCAAACAAAAAGTATTTCCTTTATGAAGCTTGTATTCTGCTAGGGCATGCAGAAAATAATCAGGATAAATATATGTCATGTGAGGATGACTATAAGACATACAAAAAACCAGGATAAGCATACAAGGATTATAGGGAAGAAGGAGACAATTTCAGATATTCCAAGAATCATTAATGAGAAGGCTTCTTTTGACAAAAGACCAGAAAGAATAGTTGCCTCGTTGTAGTTATATGGGAAGAGAGATTTGCAGGCAGAAGGAATAGCAACTGTAAATACACTAACACAAGAGCTTGCCTGATGTGTGTGATAAACACCTGGGAGGCCTGCCCCTGAGATGAGAGTGGAGAGAGGAATGAGGATGCAGCGAGGGATAAGTTCAGAGGGTAAAGGGGGGCTCAGATCCTATGAGACCCTGCAGGTCATTCAAAGGACATTGATATTTACTTTGAGAAGATATGGGAGAGTTGTGAACTGAAATTCATATGAACTGATTTTAAAGATTTTCTGGCAAAGCTAGAAAAAAGGAGATCAGGTAAAAAGTTGTGAGTGTTTAACAGGATGTTAGCAGTGCAGTGGTAGGAAATCAACGAAGTCTCTGATGAGTCAAGGTACACAATAACCCATACAACACATGAAAAGCAGTGCTAGTAATAATAAGATTAATTGATAAAAGCATCTTAAAGCTGCAAGCACAGGAGTTGCTCTTCATATCTGTCTCACTGGCTGTTCTCAGTTTTCCCAGAAGACATTTTGCTAAGTGAAATAGGTCAGTCACAAAAGGCCTGAATGATTCTATACATATGAGGTATTTAACGTAGTCACTCAGAAGCAGAGAGTAGAATGGTTGTTGCCAGGAGCTGCGAGGAGGTGGAAATGGGGAGTAAATGGTCAAAGGGAACAAAGTTTCAGTTATAAAAGATACATAAGTTCTGGAGATCCTACCCAGCGTAGTGCCTAGCACTAACAATGCTCTATCGTGTACTTAAAACTTGCTAAGATGTAGATCTTATGTAAGTGTTCTTATCACATACACACATCATCATCATCACCATCATCATCATCATAAGGTTAGGAGGAAACTTTGAGAGGTGATAGCCGAGTCTGTGGGCTTGGTGGTGGTGACGGTTTCACAGGTGTCTACTTATCCCCAAACTCATCAAGTTGTAGCCATTAAATGTGTACAGCTTTTCATATGTCAGTCATATCTCAGTGAAGTGTTTTTTTGTTTGTTTGTTTTTTAAAGGAGACATTAGCAGGAAACATGATAAATCTAAAGAAGTTCTGTATTTTAGTTAATAGTATTGTACTAAAGATGATTTCTTAAATTTGATTAATGTTTTATGGTTATGTGAAATGTTGAAATAAAGGGAGGCCCTATGAAGCATTAACAGGAACTCTCTTTAGTAGTTTTGTAAATCTCTAAGTCTACCACTATCTCAGAAACTTTTAAACAACTGTTAAAAAAGATAAACGTCACATTGCAGATGCAACTTTTATGAAGATGGGTTTGGTGATTTAAATAATTTTTCATGTTCATATTTTCATGATTCACATACTAAAAATATACACTATCCAAATATAAATTTGCATTGACAATACTAACTTTGATAGTGGATACTAAACTAGACACATAAAGTAAAACCTAGAATTTAAGATAGTCCCCATAGTTTAACGTTAATCTAGTAAAATACCAGGAGATGTAAGAGTTTTACCACTCTTCTATTTTTATTAACATCTGAAATTAAAGTTTGCCAAGGGCAAGGAACATTATGGTATTTGATGTTCAAAGAGTAAGCTTAGCAAAATACTATTCTAGAAGTATATTTGACTTCCTTATGGAGAATGTGAATGCAACTCAAATATAAATATTAACAGCACCTGCTAAAAGGGCAATTAATATGTAAGTATTCCTAAAAGGATAAATTAATAATAGTTGTATCATATAATAAATATTCAAGGTGCATACTTGAATTGGCTATCTTGTCTACATGTTCATTTTTGGTTTTTGTTTTCCCCTTAACGGAGGCACTGGGGATTGAACCCAGGACATTGTACAGGACAAGCACACTCTCTACCCCTGAACTATATACCTCCCAATCCCCTACTTGGTAGTTTTTTAACTCTCCATACAAGGCTCAACTATTCTATAAAATTGACTTTCACATTTTATTTTCAAGTGGCATGAATCCTCAGATAACAATACGGATAATGCAACCTTAGGATTTTTCCATTTTAGAAACATCACAGAGATTACTGGAGGGAATTCCTCAAGCTTGTTAGAATTTATTCAATCTACCAACCATTACCCATGAAAACTATGTTAAGTCATTATTCAGTCTCTTCAGTGATTTCAGCTATCCTCAGGTGCTGAATGCAGAATTGATTCTCTATTTTATCCACCTTCCTTGTCACTTCTGTTGTTATCCCTGCTCAGCATCATGGTTTAAACTATTCACTCTCTTCAACATTCAATTTTCCTGCAAATTCTTCTAGCCTACATTTTATATTTTTGAAGGTTTCTGTAAATATTTGCTGCATGACTGTGAAGAAAATGGAAGATGCACAATAAAGTTATGTTTCTCTGCTCTCACTATGGTTAGGCAAATAGGAGCACCACCAAGCACATCTGCCTCATACAAATAAGAAAAATAGAATTGAACATATGTCTTTTCCAAGAGTAACAAGAAGTTTTGGGATGGAGACTACGCATTAGTGCTTTTTAAAAGCTCCCTGGGTGATTTTTCTGTGCAGCTAGGATTAGTTCTGATGTAGGAAAACAGATGTGGGGCATGAGAAGCGCTGTGTGCCAGGATTTGGTTAAGCCCCTGGGATGTGCCCAGCCAAGCTTGGGTCCTTGGCTTCGCATAGGAAAGAATTCAAGAGCGAGCCACAGTTGAGTAAAGGTAGATTTATTCAGAGAGATACGTTGAAAGGCAAGAGAAAGGCCACGACGTGTGCGGGTTGGGTGCTCAGATTAGAGTAAAAGTAAGTACACACTCCATAGACAGAGTGCGGGCCGTTTCGGAAGAGGGATAGAGAGGCAGCCGTGAGGCGCCGTGTTGCTAGTTTTTATGGGCTTGGTGGCTTCGTATGCTAGTAAGTGGAAGGACCAGTCTAAGTAGCTTGGGGAAGGGGCTGGGATTCCCAGGAAGTTGGCCATTTCCCACTCTTTGACCCTTTGTGGCTAGCCTTGGGACCGTCATGGGCCTGTGGGTGTGTTATTCACCATGTTAATATATTACAATGAGCATATAATGAAGCTCACGATCTGCTGGAAGTTAAATCTCTCATCATCCTGAGCCTCAAGGCCTACTAGGGGTTGAATTTTTCACCATTTTGATGTTAATTGCTGTGGCATTCCTTGAATGGCTGTGCCCTGCCCCCTTCCATCCTGTCTCAGTTCCGCTGGTACAACATCTATACTTTGGTATGTGTCAGCAGTGCTCAGTGTCTTTGGTCTCAGGACCCCTTTAAATTATTAAAAATTATTGAGAACCCCGAGCACTTTCATTTAGATGAGTCATATAGGTCAATCTTTACTGTATTAGAAATTAAAACTGAGAAAACTTAAGCTATTTATTTATTCATTTAAAAATATCAATAATAAACTCATTGCACACTAACCAAAATAACATTTTAAGAAAACTATAATATACACTCAAATAAAAATAATAAGAAAAGTAGGCTTATTTAATTTTTTTTTAAAATCTCCTTAATGACTGACAATTAGAAGACAGTTGGATTCCTCTGTCAGCTGTCACATTTAATCTGTTAGGATATCAATGTTTTGTAGCCTCTGTACTCTATACTCTTTAGGAAATTAGGAAAAAGCACCGCAAATATTCTTATTTTTAGGGAGATAATTTTAACCCTACACATCGTTGGTAGGTAGATGTATAAAATGTTGCCAAGGAGCATGTCAAATAGTAACTAAATAAATATGCTTACATTATTATTTTGATTAACTGCCAGTATAATACTTGAAAAGTAGTTATAGCACATTTTTGGAGATATATTGTATAAAGAGAAAGAACACTATTTTTATTATTTTTATACATTTTTTTAACTTAAAGATAATTTCAGTTCACATTTAAAAGCAGATTTATTGTGTCTGTTGTGTGAGACACTGTGCTAAAGAGTTAATGGGAATTAATGGTCCCTCAGAGGAAGGGTCCCATGACAATTAATAGAGATTACTTTGACTGCTGAGATGGGTGTTAAAGAATGGGTAAAATTTAATCAGGAAAAGAAAAGTGTAAAGTCTTCTAGGAAGAAAACATTAGAAAACTAAGTCTTTGTTGTGTAAACTAGTTAGATAAGTGGGGGCACTAGGCAGATAGATGGAGGAGAACGAAGGATGGTCCAGAAGATGGCCTGATGCCCGCCTCCAGCATAAAGGGACTTTACTTCTAAAGGACTGCCAGCAAGAAACCAGTTAAAACCCGACTGTCTTGTAGCAGGAAGGCCTCAATTGGCCACAACCCAATGCTCAATGTATTATAATTAAATTATGGTTTAGCCCCCATCCCCTCTCCCCATGGGTTTTTCTGTGTATACACCATGGGTAAGGACATGCGCAAAGGGGCCAAACACGACTAAGCATTCCAGGGGCAAGGGCTGTCAGTTAATCAAGAGACCACCTCGAAGCAAGGGTGTAAGATAAAGGGGAGACCATAACCACTGCTTTTCCTCCCTTGAAACAGCCTGCCCCCCATTCTTGGAGGTGTACTTTTCCTTTTTTTTAAATAAATCTTCTAAAATCTTTTGCTACACAACGTACCATCTCCCGATTGTAAACTTGTCTTTCAAGTATGACAAAAACCAGGGTCTTTACCTTTTGGGGTAACAGTTGTAAGAAAAAAAAAGGATATTATATATGTGAAAATAATTACTTTAACATTCTGATGTGGCAAGAGATAGGCAAGAAGATACAGTAGACATATTTCATGCCAAAACCACGATGGAACCCCAGAGAAGGGACAAAAGTGGGAGGGGATGTTACTAGTTTTGCCTTAGAGAAAAGCAGGGACAGCAGAATTTGTGACAAATTTAAGAGAAGAAAATTCTGAATATGCTGGCCTAAGACAGTGTCAACAAGGATGCTGTATTACTTTACCATTCCTGCCCTAACAGATTACTACAAACTTAGTACCTTGAAACAACACAAATTGATTATCCTACAGTTCTGAGATAGAGGTACCTAAAATGCATCAGCAGGGCTGCATTCTTCCTGAAGGCTCTAGGGGGAAATTCATTTCCTTGCCTTTTCCAGGTTTTAGAGGCTGCCTGAGTTCCTTGGCTCATGGGCCTTTTCTCCACCTATAAAGCTCATCCTGCCAACCTCTGTGTCCTTGATTACATGCCCACTATGACTCTGAACTTCCTGCTTCCTGATACAAACCAGGATAATTTTCTCATCTCAACATCCTTGACTTAATCTGCAAAGTCCAGTTTGTCATACAGAGTAACATTCACAAGTCTGAGGGATTAGGACAAGGACCTCTTTGGAGGACGTTGTTCTGCTGTCATTCCAAATGAAAAATGTTTATGTATTCTTATTAATGCAAAGTATAATTACCAAACAATTTTTACTAATAAATAACCAGATATAATCAATGATATCTACTGAGGCTTTAAAATCTAAATCTATTATTATTCCAAAGTAAAAGTTTTATTTATATAAATAAAATAAATATATAAGCAGTACTTTGATTGAATTCAGAATGGTGTCTTTCCCACCCAAAAACATGTATGTAGTGAAACATATTGACAGTATCAACCTAAAATTAATGAGATGTATCAACTAATTGTATTGAATTTTACCACATTGCATTTCATGCATGGCTAACTGTAAACATGTGCATTTTCAGTTTTATTTGCAGTTTATCGAAAATTATATTACATGCAACAATAAATAAAATGCAATTTCACATAATGTCCAGAAAGTGAGATAAGAATCAAATACAGACAGTCCACAAGTTAGATATTCCAAAATTATTTTGTTACCCCAAAAGGTAAAGACCTCAGTTCTTGTCATAACTGTCATAACTTGTCATAACTTTTTTCAAATTTAAAATTATAAAATTACGTGAAAGCTGGAAAAATCTGGTTCAATCAGATTGTTTTGAGGAAGCCTTCAAATGAGAGGAAAACGTATTTGCATTGGACATGTTATTATTCTCACCTTAGATTATTAGTTAGTGATAGAATAGCTAGTAGGTTGTTTTACATGTAGAGGAATTTATGACTTTCAGTTTTTGCTTGTAAAACTCATACACAGCTTGCATACACAGAGTCCTTAAGAGTAATTGACCATGGTATCGTGGATATATGCCTATGTCCAAACTCATCAAGTTGTATACATTAAATATGTGTAGCTTTTGGTATAACAATTATACCTTAATAAAGCTATAAAAAAGACTAATTGAGCATGAATGATTCATTGCTTTTTTCACTGAATAATATTGATGGTATATGATGCTTATATTTGTAATTAATATTCATTAATTATAATGTGAGATCAATTTCATTAATAACAATAAAAACTAAATGTATGTTAAGACAGACACATTTAAGTTACTTAATTTCATTTCTTCTGCCACCATTAAGTTTTAAGTAGTCATTGATTTTGCTTTATTTGCTCAAAAGTGATGTTTGTGTTTTCAGCATACTATAAATTGTTTGAATTTTATAAATTATGAAAGAATATTAAAGTTGAATATAACGTGTTCATGCTGCTTTCTTTTATATGAAAAAAAGTGCACAATTATTCAAAAAGTCACCTTTTAAAAATATTTGGCTATTATAGTATCACAATTTGCTCTTCTTTTTTAGTCTACAATATCTGAAATTCAAACTTTTATAAATTATTCTTGGGAACTCTGAGTTGAACTAAACTGATTCAAAATATTATTTGAAGCTTTCTTCAGATGAGTTTAAAATTCACTGTTAAGAGAAAACTGTTTCTCTAATGGAGACCTTGAAAGTAAAGTCTTGTTGTATTTTTTATTTTAATCAAGTTGAGTATTCATTTTTAGGCACTCAAATTTACTTTTTTTCTAATTTAAGAAACTTTTTTTTCATGACAAGCTAAGTCCCTGAGGTGCCAATGTCAGATTCCTAATGAAATAAGAATAAAATTAGGCTCACATATCTTCTCAAAGGTAAGGTACTCTATACCTCTGCAAGTTTAATATACAGGACATTCAATTATTCAGTGAAAACACTTGTCCTCTTTACATACAGCCTTTGAAAAGCAACAAAATAAAGGTAACCTAAGAATCCTCTTCTTGCTTTAACAAGTTTAACTGACTGATAGTAACTGATAACTAAAAACCACAAAGAAGGTAAAAGAGATTTCTTTATAAAAGTAAATATGCACTAAGAAATGTCTGTTGTGAATTAACACTGTTTTTATACAATAAATACAGGTATTAATCTTCCAAGTTATTTTAAACTAATTCTTACTTTTCTAATTTATTTTCTTTTGGTACTTAAAGAAGCCACTCCAATCATGTCACACACAGACACTTTGGACTGTTTGTCTATGTGACTATAACATCTCATGGATTTTTATATATGCTGCTATTTCTATACAACTTTTAACTTACTTCAAGTGCCACAGAAGCCTCTAACCTTAAGTTAAGGTTGTATGTTACACAGTGTAACTCTTCCACTGAAAATTGCTTTCAGGATATATTCAAAGCACCACTGTGCATGCAGATAGTTTTTACCATGATGTTTTTCCTTACCAACTGGCTAACAAAATGCCTTATTTTAACAAACAATGTAATATAATATTTCTTCTTGCTTATATTTTCAACATAAAAACAATCTTTTGAATAATGGAATACTTTTTACTCTTATTAAGGGAGAATCTATTGCATTCTCAGTAAAAGAGTCTTACTTCTTATTTATTTAACTCACAGCTGATTAACTCAATGTTTACTTCCATCAGTGCTAGCTTGTAGCCATCTCTCTTTGCTAGATCGTTTTTCAGAGTATAGATTAACTACCACACTTTAGGCTCCCAAGGTTTATTCTCCTTCTGCAGTTAGGCATTTTTCATGTAATAAATAATGCCTGCTAATCTGGCATCATTACCCATTTTGCTTTTGTTATTGTGCATAACAAAGATATTCTGTGTTTCAAAGATGTTATGAATACCATATGAAGGACAGGACACTGTAGACAAGGTCCTGGGCAAAGGCACTTAAGGAGGAACAGTTAAGGAGAATGTTTCTAAGCACAAACATTATTGATACTTTTTTTTTTTTTTTTTTTTTTTTTTTTTGCAGGGCTAGGTAAATAGGTTTATTTATTTATTTATTTGGTTTTTCAATGGAGGTACTGGGGGTTGAACCAAGACCTCGTGCACGCTAAGCATGCACTCTGCCACTGAGCTATACCCTCCCCAGGTACTTTTTAAAGGTTTGGAGAATTTTTCATTCCAGCATAAATTCTTTACCATAAAGAGTGTTACCTAGTCAATATAGGATGTAGAGTCTTGGAATTTTGGTTTTTTAATATAAATGTCATTATTCTTTAAACAATTAGATAGGTAAATGTAACTGTAACTTAAACCACTGATATTTTGAGAATAAATTAACCACAATTTTATTGTAAAGATAAGGTGAACAAAGGATGCACCAAATTGCAGCTAAATTATTTCCTAGCAAAGGGAGTAGGCTCATTTAAATGAACCAGTCCTGGACCTATGTGAGGTTTTAGAGAAATTCTAGTTCATTCTGTATATTTTGACATAGCATGATGCGTAGGGGAGGAGTGGAGAAGGAAGAGGGCAGAAGTGATGTGAAAATAAATAGGACTGGATAGATAAGTTCATGTTGTATTTGTTTTTTAATGTTAATCTGTTAGCCACGCATCCTTGTGATCCTGATCTTCGAAGAAAGAATTGATTCCTCAAGAAGTTAGAAAAGGAATATTGGAGATACTAATCTTCTTGATGTAGCTGTCAAGAAAACAATTCCAAAAGATTCATCACAGCTCAGTACACTTCTGGTAGAGTTATTTGTTGTCGTACACAAATTGGAGTAAACAATTTTTCCAGCTTTCTTTTGCATCCACTCTGCAAACTCTTTGGAAAAAAAAATCTACATTGAAATTTTTAAAAATATACGACACATATCCAATCTTCTTTAGTGTGACATCAGAAAGGAAGTAGGTGCCAAATAAAAACATCTAAGAGGTAGAAACAGATAACGTTTCCCAAACAAATTCATTGCGATGATAATCAGTTTTCCTGGTACAAAAAGACTTCCGTAAATCTTTCTTGGAGAGTTTCAACAAGATTTAGAATATTCAAACTTACAAAGTTAGCAATTAAAAAGGAGCTGTTGCATATATTGTTTCACATTTTTCCTAATTCATGTTATGCCTTAATATATCAAATATAGATATAGATATGTAGAGATATCTATCTGTCTCTCTGACTATATCTCCAAAGATTCATCAAACATAAAGAAGAAGAATGTCTCTTTCCTTAATAACTTTCTTACCACCTCCAACAATTTTCCCTTAACACCCTATTAGAGTATGTTATTGTAGTTAAACAAGGCCATAAAAGATGAAGATATTCTTTACAACTATTTTTAGGGTTTGGCTATACAAAATAACTATACACATAGAACAAATGAATTTGTTAAAACTTACTTTGAAGATTTAAATAGTTGGTTATATCTACCATTTATAGTAATTGGCCGTGAATAAAATTGGGGAAAAATGTTGAAAGTATATGGTCTCGTTAATGAGGTCATTAAAATGGGTTACATATTCAAATACCATTTGGCCTTTTAAGTGAGCAGACAGATGCCTAAGTACAAGGCTGAAAAATATATTTTGTACATGTTATATAAAGTCATAAATGTTAAAGATAATGTGAAAGATATAATATCCCTTCTCACTGCTTGTAGGAAAGAAATATTTCTATTTTATTTCTGTCTACCAGCTGTGACTAATATACAATATGTTCTTCCTTGATATTAAATATTTCTAATTTAATGTGGATAGTGTCTGCTGTCACTGAAATCCCCGTCAATATAAATATATATTCCACGAAAATAAATAAATTCAAAACTAGCAAAGATTCAAGAAAAGGATCCTCAAGTCCTTGTTTTCCAAGTCGTAGTCCTTTTAATACTTGATTTAGTGTATATATGAACAGAAATTGAAAGCTCATGTGGTAATGCAATATAATAAACTTAAAAGCAAAGTATTTTCAGAATGTAGAAAACTCTCTGCTTTACAAAAATAAGTTAAAGCAAATGATTTTGTTATGTTGATTAAAATAATATCAAATAGTAAGGATAACGAGAATTCATTCAAAAATATAGATTTTTAGAAAACAGCTTTGATTTTTCAATAAAAAGGGAAAAAAATATATTTTGAGTATTCAAATATACCATACATATCACCATATTTTTTAATAATTAATTAATTTAATTCACATAATTACATTGTCAGATAAGTAGCTCCACTTTGGAGATGAGCAAACTAAACCAAAAAAACAAAAAACAAAAAACAAAAAACTGAAGCAAAAACAAATAAAAACAGAAACCAAAAACAAAAAGCAAAAAACATCTAAGGTTATACAGTCCCTTACTAGTGGCTCCAGTTATCAAGACCTGAAAGTCTAGCTTCAGAGCCTGACTTCTGCTCACTATGTTGTGTTACTTCTCACTGTTTTTTAATTGACTCTTTTTTTGGGTAAATCAATATGATTTCAATATCCCAAAAGAAGAATTAGCCCGATTCCTAGTAAGACTCAGATATATGTAAGTAAGGTGAGTGAAACATAGCAAAACATGGAAGTTCATAGGAGGTTTAGTATAAACCAACTAACCCATAAATCAAGCAACAAACCTAAATATAAAACTTATGAAATTTTAAACTTAACATTTAACTGCCAAGTAAGTAACAGAAAAAAGTACAGTTAATCTATCATGTTTCTCAGAGTCAACTTCTTTAGGTATTAATATCACTGGCTTCAAGTTCACTGGAGGAAAAATGGCCATCTTGCAAGTGCACAAATGACCTTGATGACTTTTAGGGCTTCCTTCTGAAAGACAATTTTTCTAATTGCCAAGGTATGGTAAAGAGTTGTGTTCAGACCTGCATTTATGTCAAAGGAATTAAAAAATCAGTGTCAAATTGAAATTTGAAAGTTGGGCTAAATGAAGTTGAAGGAAGTTTTATAGTTCTTGATATTGCTTGGTTTTGCTTTTGGTTTTAATAATATAAGCATATTTATTTCTTTATTTTAATGTGGTATATTTGATTTACAATGTTGTATTAATTTCTGGTGTACAGCAGAGTGATTCATTTTTATATATATACACATATATATATATGTATTCTTTTTCATATTCTTTTTCATATAGGCCATTACAAGGTATTGAAGATAGTTCTCTGTGCTATACAGTAGGACATGGTTGTTTATTTTATATGCATTTGTCAGTATCTACAAATCTTGAGCTCCCAATTTATCCCTCCCCACCCACCTTCCCCCCTAGTAACCATAAGTTTGTTTTCTATGTCTATGAGTCTGTTTTGAAAATAAGTTCGTGTCCTTTTTTTTTTTTTTTTAAGATTCGACATATAAATGACATCATACGGTATTTTTCTTCCTCTTTCTGGCTTATTTCACTTAGTATTACAATTCATTAATGTTGCTGCAAATGGCATTATTTTATTATTTTTATGGTTGACTAGTATTCCATTGTGTGTGTGTATATATATATACATATATCTCACAACTTCTTTATCCTATCCTCTGTCAATGGACATTTAGATTATTCCATGTGTTGGCTTTTGTAAATAGTGCTGAATATAGGCATATTTATACAACCTTTTCCTTCATTGTTTTGACTGCTTTAGGGCCCAGGTGTCTGAATAGATATCTGGAATTTTTGACATTTACATGAAATAAAGCGTTGCTTTTATAAAATTTGAATCAATATGCTATACCAAGCACTGAACAATTTTGATGACATTTGTGCTTCTTTTTCTATAGCCCATTTTGATGTCTGTTGTTAAAAGTCAATTATAATTTGCAGAATCTTACGGACTTTTTAGGTGGAAATATTGTGGGAAAATCTACATTCATATTAAAATTTTAATCTAAAGCGTTAACTTTTTGTAAAAAAAAGATATAAAATAATTGATCAAAATCCACAAAAGAAGTCCTGCTGGTCCCCATGTCATGTCTTTTCCTAAGGAAAGTTTAACAAACATGTTAATTTACTTAACCTTTCACTTTTTTTGCCTTGCCTAAAATATAATTTAGTGAGAGTGATACAAAATTTAACATGTACATCCCACAAAAAGCATCCTGTGGAAATGATGGTGGTCAGCAGATGATGTATTTCATGTATATGTGTAGATCAAGTGGTCATTAGAACACTGCACTAAGAACATGTGTTTGGGTTTTCTTTTCATGCTTGAAATCTGTATCTTTCTTTTTATATGCTATTATTATAAAGAAAATAAATTTAACATAACTTTCCTTTCTTTTTGATTATTTTAACACATACTGGACAATATTTATAAGCTTATATTCTAGATACTGTGCAAGTTTACTTATACAGATAAGCTATGGTTCCCACTTCAAAAAAAGCTTGGGTTTAAAAGGAAGGTAACATTTCAGCTGGAAAAGTGAGAAAAGAAGGAGCAGCTTATGAAACACCAACTTTTCAAAGAGATCAAAATTTGGTCGCAAATATATTAGGTGACTGAAACACAGAATATATGCAGTAAGACAAGAGATGACAGACAATGTATAAAAGGATCAGGGAAGACCTGGTAAGTTTTGGTAACATGCTAAGTGGTGAGAATTTATCCAATAGGCTGATTTTAATCTTGTTGTTTGTTTTAGAAAGGAAATTCCATGATTAAATAAATTTAGCTAAGACACCTCAAAATATCCAAAAAAGGGATAAATTATGCAGTGTATCCCACATTTATTCAAGTAGAGAACACTTAAGTAGTATCAGTTAAAATAATTTAGTTTCATTGCACATGCTTGTGGGAAAAAAAAAATCAAAACATGGTTTTTGGAAGACTTGAACAATGAAAAGTATATATAAGCCAATTATATGTTGTTAGTGTTAAAACACTTACCTTAGAGTTGTATGTTTTCTTTTTACTACTGAATCCAGATATATCTTGATTACTTCATTATTAAATACAAACAAATGATATATATGGTATTTATAAGAGTTTTTATGAGGCTTTAGATATTTAGAAATTTGAGACTCTCTACATTTTACTGTCAGGGTATAGGATATTCCCATTATCCGGAAAATTGTTTTAGCAAATAGTGAGTGTTAGAATAAAACAAAGTAGACCTACAAATAATACTTATAAATAATTTCCCATCTTGGTTGAAAACCAGCATTTTATTTATCTTTAACTACATCAACATTACATAATTTTAAAAAAAACCTTGTAAAATGTTTGTAAAATGCTTCTCAATCATCTTGCTGACTTGGGTTCCCTGCATTTTCCCTAGATCACCATTTCTGTTTTAACTTTTTGTTCTGTGGCCAGATTGGGTAGTTCACTTTCGCAATCTATCACACTTTTCAGCTATTCTTATGAATAATTTAATTTGTAAATGCATTTTAATTTTTAAAATGCAAATTTAACCAAATTTGAAAACTGGCTGAGTCAAGAAAAAATTGGACAGTAACAAATATTCTCGTATCAGGGTTACTGATTCAAATCTATGCCCATTATTAGCTGTTGTTAGATAGAAATTCAAAAAAATAGGGCATGTGCACTATATGCTTGCACTTTCAATTCCTCTCTATCCTTGTTTAACCCAGAAATATCTCATATACTTTCCATTTAGCCTACTTATGTCTAAATATATATGTTTGCTAGATTCTTCTAGAAATTTCAATCATTTCTCTTCTTAAAAAACACTTTTGGAGTTGTTTTTTCAAATTTTCATAAAGATACAAATAAAGACAGTTTGTGGGTGCAATCAACTTATAAAATGAACCACACTTCTGTTTTAAGTTTGAATTTATTTTATATGAATTTGTATTTGTGACCTTTCTCAAAATAAGATACAACACAAGAATGTTGTTTCTGAGTTATATTATTCTAACAATTAGCATGATAATACCATGATATGTAGTAAAAATTACCATCTTAAAAAACATCAAATAAGAAAATTATTCTTTTCTTTGCAAAATTTTCCTTCATGTTTAATCATACAAATGTATTTGTGTTTGCTTTACTCTCTGTAGTTTTACCTTTATCTCCCTTTGATCATTAACTGTATCTACATAGGAATATGTCCTTGGTCTTTCCCTGGCATAGTCTTAGCACTTAGCCAGGACACAATAAATGTTAATTTATCTACAAACACTATGTGATATTTGCATCAAATTAGAGATACTTTAAAATACTGACATGTGACAAAAAAAAGCATGAGATCACTTGGACTAAACCCAAATGTACAGCTGTCTGGCAAATTTGTGCTCAAATGTAATTTTGAAAATGTTTAGCTTCCAAACCTGCTGAACATTCAAGGCACAGGTTTCTATATTTGTGGCATTTTAGTCATTTGCTTATGAAATAAATCACAGTGACAATTTAAAATATGAATTTCTGATATGGATATACCATCATTGCTGTCCTCTCCAGGAATAGGTGTCAGAAACTAAAACGATTCACCAACCTTAGATATGCTTGCTAAAATGTTCAAATGTTATTTATATATTGATTGTGTTTCTACTACGTGTGGCAAGAAGTGATTGAAATCTAATACTCATTCTGTTTGCTACACAATGCTGTGATCAGGTCTAATTTCTGGTTTATATAAAGTTGCCTTGTATTATAGTGTAAACTCTACTTCCTGCCTACAAATATGTGTAAAAGTATAACTGGAAAATTCTTCCAGGGAGAAGTGTTGGTTATGTATGGAAACATACAATACAGATTGAACTGATCTGGAAATTCAGGGTAATTTTCCTTGGAAAATTGATTCAGAAAAGAAAAGAAATATGAGTATAATAGGATATGAAAAGGTCCTGTGGAAATGGGGCATGACTCAATAAAAGAATCTTTCATAACTGCTGTTAATCAGTGATGAAAGGAGCAACGGAGGGCACCCTGGAAAAGAAGCAGAACAGGTAGGGGAGGATTTGGGTCCAGTCCTGACACAGTGGTAATGACGGGGGTGACACACTCAAATACGATATTTTCATAGGATCAGGGAGGGAAATGAATTTGAAGGACAAGAATGTGGGTCGAGCATTGTTGGGTCATTTGGAGATGGCCTGCAGTTTCCTGAGCTACTGATACAGGCAGTTGGGATCTTGTTGGAGTTAAATTAAGGGAAGTGATAAATGAAAGTTACTGAGGTGATTAAATATTGAATAAATTTTCTGAATTTTAGGCTGTGATTTAGACAATGTCTGAATTTAGCCATTTTCAGAAGCTGCTCTTTTTTCATTTTCAGATTAAGAAAAGCTGTCTTTGAATTTTTTACCACAAAGCTTTATGAATTAAGTTGTTTTTAAAAATTTATTTTATACTAGTTGAGTAAAATAATATCCTGGACTATTATGAAAAAAACTATAAAGTTGTATGCTCTTTTTAAAAATTGTATTCTAAAAGATACTCTTAGTTTTCGTAAAAATTAATTCTCTCATTATTTCAAAAACTAAGCATGAATTTCAGGTTTATAAAAAATAATTTTAACATGACATTTCTCTCCTTTTAAAAATTAGATTTGTAATTGTAAATGAATTTATTAAACATGAATTGTAACACTTTTGAGTAGGTAAGCTCTATTTATGTGCTGTAAATTGTGCTGTAAGATAGCTTTGCTATCTTACAAAGAACAGTTTTAAAAAAAGTGTTTGTGTGTATGTATATATGTGTGTGTATATATATATGTGGGTGAATATATGTGTATATATATATATATAAATACATATATATGGATGAATACATACAAAATGTACATATGCATCCAAGTCCAATTTTAAATTCAGACTTTGGAACTCATTGTGCTTAAATTTAGTGCTGATTTCATCCTAAAGCACTGAAGCTTATGATACTTTAAAATTAATTAATAATCTAAGTTAAGTTCATTATCATTTAAGATCTATTTTGGCTACACATTTTAATATTCTGTTTTTGTTGCAGAGCTATTTAGACACAGCCATTTGTGGATAATAAGTCATTTATTCTTCATTAACTGTTAGGATGGATGTAGGTATTCATTACAGCCAGACAACAGAGTCATTTAACTGCATACAGTCCATGATTATATACCACGCCAATGACTAGAATGCAAATTTCATTTCACATTAGCTTCACTTTACCAATAGCTCAAATATTCTCCTTTATGGCTGAGAGTTTCCTTTCCTAGCTTTTCTGCCAGAATATTACTGAGTTTTTATTTTTAAAAAGGGAAAAATAAAAAGGAAGAAAAGAGGAGAAAAAAATGAATGTGAATAATTTAGAATAATAGCTCTCTCTGCTGTGACTCACATGGACTCTTAAAATTTGTCTACGAAGCCATGCTTTCCCTGTTGGAAATTTATAGCCTAGTCAGCTTAACCTTAAACCAGATGAGTTTTAGCTTTTAAATGTACAAGACCTTAACAAATCATCATAGAACTGGTCACAGTTGCAAACTTTATTTGAGCCTGCAGTGAAATTCAGAAATTTGCTACATCCCTTCCACAAATGATAGAATATCATTTTAAATTGCATGAAAGTATATTAAAATGTAAATTTATACTTTATTTTTATAAAATTAGCATTTTTAAATTAGTGGCTTTATGTGCGGAAAATGTGGATTTCTCATGATACTGCTTTTTTTTACTATATAGCAATAAATATTTATCCTTGACATAATAATTGAGCCTTAAGTCAAATATAATTAATCAAAAAATAATCATATGTAGTTCACAATTAATTCTACATTGAACTATTATGGTAATATAACATATTTGTAATGTGTGCTGCTCTAAAATTGAATAGGCTATATTGGAGTCACCTTACCTAAAGACTCACTTATTTTATGGAAAGATCTGATCAACACACATTGTATATCACAATGTTTTCTGATAAAAGAGAGATGAAATAAGGATGACATCATCTTTCCAATCTTATTTTGTTTTTGAACATCTTTATTGTGGTATGATTCCTGTACTGTAAACTACACATATTTCAGATGTACAATTTGATAAATTTTGATAGATGTGTACACCAATGAAACCACCGCCACAATCAAGATAGCTAACATTTCCATCACTCCCCAAGAGGTACAAGTTTCAAATTCCCACTTTATCACTTCCCACCCTCTTTACCCACTGGTAACCATAAGTTTATTCTCTCTGTCTGTCGAGTCTCTTTCTGGTTTGTAAATAAGTTCATTTGTGTCATTTTTTTTTTTTAGATTCCACATATAAGTGATATCATATGGTATTTTTCTTTCTCTTTCTGGGCTTACTTCACATAGAATGACAATCTCCAGGTCTATCCATGTTGCTGTAAATGGCATTATTTTTTATTATTTTTTATGGCTGAGTAGTATATACACATACATACATATATATACACATACACCATATCTTCTTTTTCTGTTTTATTAAGTAGAATTATTACAGTTTGACTGCACATATACATTATATTGCATGTAAATACATATAAACAGTATACTGCACATTTTTTTAGTTTACATATATGTACTGATCATTGTTTCTAAGAACAGATTAGAGCTTTAGCTTTTTTAAATTTACATAGTTATCAAAGGAATAAAGCCAACTACAAAATAAGAATCAACAGAATGTGATAATCCAATCATAAAGGACAGTCAAATGTATACCACGTCTTCTTTATCCAGTCATCTGTCAATGGACATTTGGGTTGTCCTCTTTCAAAGCCTAGAAGACCGATAAATTCTCCTATTTGCTTCCTTAATAATCTGGAAACATTGTTAGAAATTTTTTCAATTCAGCTACTGGCAGTCTTTAATCAAGCAGGGTACACCCATGAACTGAGATCTACAGGCCACATCTGATTTTAAAAAATTATCTAGACAAACAATCCAAACAATATTGTTGATTCCGAAGTATGAATTGTGATTTTTCCACAATTTTTATCTCTACCATTGTATTCTATGTGGTCTTTACACGATCTTCAATAGCAGTTTGAATTGTGATAAAGCAAAATACACATATGAAAATGAAAATCCAAAGTGACAATGAGTACAAAATTAAAAGTCTAGCTGCTCTCACATCCTTTTTCTAGGTCCTTCCTGTTCCCCAGAGTAATCTGCATTTGCCTATTTACATCTTTAAAATGTGGATTTATTTTCTTCTAATATGCTATTACCCTATTTTTTGAATCATCAAATTTAAACAAATTTATCAAAATCTTCGTCTTAAAAAATGAGGAATTTCTACCTAGTTTCTTCTAGTACTTTTTCCCTTTTATCAATTAAATATTTGATTCATTAGATTTCATGCCAGTGTGCAGTGTGGGATATGGATATAATTTTATTTTTTATTTTTGCAAATAGTTAATTGTCAAATTACACGTTAGTGATTGTTTTTTTTTTTTTTTCTTTCCTGCATTGGATTAACATTCCTTAAATTTCCAAAATGGCTTAACTTTACTTAGTCCTGGATTTTTCATTCTACTCCATTGATCTTTGTGTCCATTCATGACCATCATGCTGCAACTCTAATCATTGATATTTAAACCTTATCTTATTCTGGTTAAATGCCTTTTTTGTTTATTTCTACCTATTAAGATTAATCTTGTTTAGTCCATATATGGATACACTTTTATATAAATAATACTATATTTGCTACCTTAAAAATAACTGTACATAATTAAGGTTGCCTAATCAAAAGTGCTGCAATTTGTACTTAATACACTTATTCATAATTTATTAAACTGATGTTTAAAAGCAGAGAATGCTATATTTTGATAAACCTGAAATTCATATGTAATTCTGAAATAATGAGGGGACTGATTTTTGTGAAACCATCGTGCCTTTTGAACATAAATTATAGTCCACTATTTTACTCAACTGATATGAATTTGAGTTTTAAAAACAATTTAATCTATAGTGCTTTGTGGTAAAAAATTCAAAGGCACTTTTTATTAATGTAAATGAGAATGAGAGCAACTTCTAAAAAAGGGCAAAATTCAGACAAGTTTAGCATTTTATATTTAGGTCTATAGTCCATTTTGAGTTAATTGTTGAGAATGGTGTAAGTAAGGTTCAGGCTTAAGTTTACATTTTGGCGTAAAGCATAGATGCTTATTATTCCAGCAAAATTTCTTGAAAAGACCCTCTTTCTTCAATGATTTGCCTTTGCTTCTCTGTTACAGGCCATCTTTTTGAGTCAGATTATTGGCTGTATCTTTTGTTATATTGGTCTTGGGTCTGCTTCTTTGCCAATACCACACTGTTTTGACAGTGTAACTTTATAATTAGTCAATGAAATCAGGTAGTGAGTCCGTGAACTTCATTCTTCTTCCTCAGCATTGTGTTGGGTAGTTTAGGTCTCATGGCTTTTTGTATAAATTTAGAATCAGTTTGTCAACATCTGTAAATAGCTAGCTGAGATTTTGATTGGGATTATATTGAATCCATAGATAAGTTAGGAATAACTGGTATCTTAACAATGTAGAGTCTTCCAGTACATAACATGAATATCTCTCCATTTGTTTAGATCTTTTTCATTTTTTATTAGAGTTTTATAGTTTTCTACTACAAATTCTGTCAGTTATATTTAAGCACTTATTTTTAAAATAAATATGATTGTGTTATTTTCCAAATTCAAATTTTATTGCTATTATATAGGAACGTATTAGGTTTTGTATATTAATCTTGAATCATGTGAACTTGGTACACTTGCCTGAAATTCCAAGAATTTTTTGTCAATTCTTTGAGATTTACTATACAGACAACTATGTCATCTTCAAATAAGAATTTCACTTTCTTATTTTATGACATCATCTGGGACTCCAGCACAATATGAATAGAGTTGGTAAGAGAGTATCTTGCCACTTGCCTTAGCACTGATCTTAGGGGGAAAGTGTTCAGTTTCTCACCGCTAAGGATAATGTTGGCTGCAGGGTTTTATAGATTATCTTTATTAAGTTGAAAAAGTTCTCTCTTCTCTTCTGCTTGTTAAGAGGTTTTATTGTTGATTTTTTATCATAAGTGGATGTTTCATTTTATGAAATGCTTTTTTGGCCTCAATTGATATGATCACATGATTTTTCTCCTTTACTCTATTGATGTAGTGGATCACTTGATTGATTTCTAAATATTAAATCAGTCGCACATATCTGAAAGAAATTCCATCTGGTCTTAGTGAATAATTCTTTTTATACATTATTTGGATAGCATTTGATCATATTTTGTTGAAGAAATTTACATTATTAATGAGAGATATTAATCTGTAGTTTTTCTTTCTTTTACTGTCTTTTTTGTGGTTTGGTATAAGGGAATATTGACTTAGTAGAATAAGTTAGGAAGTGTTCTTTCTAATTCTGTTTCCTGAAGGAGACTGGAGAATTGGTATTATCATTGTGGATGTGGTAGTAAGATAGGAACTGGGGGAGTAGAAGTATTCCATGATCTTATGATTAATTCTCAGTATTTTGCTGGGCCTGTGTCTTAAGGTTTTGACCTTAACAAGTGTTTCATAGTTCCTCAACCTCTCCCCGGCTTTTAGATGACACAGCAAGGCTGTAGAGGCATGGTACAACATAAATGTTCTTTCTGCATGTGGGTTACGTTTTTGGTAACATGGTTTCCCATTTATATGAGGCCTTTAGAGTATTTCTGTTTTTACTAGAATTTGAACATTTTTATAAGAACCTTCTATATTCCTGCCTAAGTTAATTATTATACACTTATGGGTCTTCCTGATATTTGGTGGTATGTTTTGAAATTTAAATTTTCTAGTTGGTTAGAGATATGCTGTTGATATTTGTAATCTCATGCTTTATTTGGCAATTTGGCAAGTTCTTTTGTTTAATTAGTTTGTTTCTTAAGTCTGTCCATTTTCTAATTAAGATGCTATCATTAGCAAATAAAAATAGCACATCCCTCCTATTCTAATCTTCACCATATCTTTTTTCTTTTCTTTCTCTCTTTCCTTCCTTCCTTTCTTTTTCTTCCTTCTTTCCTTCCTTTCCTCCTTCCTTCCTTCCTTTCCTTTTTCTTGCCAGTTCCTCCAATGCAAATAATTCAGTGATAGTGAAGACTCTTTTATTGCTCTCAAAAAAATGCATCCAGTATATTAAAATATCATTAATGTTATTTTTTGTACGTAATTAGTAACACATTAAACAATTATCTTCTGGTTTTTAATAAATATTTTAAATCATAAGTGTTGAAATTCATAAAATAATTTGCATCATGTAAGATAATTTTGATTGTGTCCTATCTATTAATTTTATGATTTATATTCTTAAGTTTTCTGAAGAACCTTGTGTTTAAAGGATAGATATTACTTGACCATAATGTTTTATTATTCAATATACTGTTAAATTTAGAATGCATAGTTTTTAATATGCAAGAACTCAGTTAAATCAATATTCATAAGTGAAATGGACTTCTAATTGTCTTTTACCGCAATCTACATATTGTTATACAACTTCCTAATCTTTTTTCTAATTCTTTAATGTGCACTGAATTCATACTAGGTTTAGTACAGCTCTCAGTTTTCAGTACAGCTCTCATTTGCTTTGCACTGCTAGGTTTATATTTTTATTCTACATTTTCTTTTTTAAAAATTCTATTCTTTAGTAGCTATATCAAGAATCAATTCACAGTGGAACAGTCAATGAACTGAATAATTAAAATGTTTAGAACTTTACTAAATTCTGCCTATAAGAAGGCATTATCTGTTAGCAGTGCACTTTCCCATTAACACAATGGATAAGGAAGCTACAGATACACAACATAATCGTGAAAGTAAGCAGAATAGTTGAGCCATCAGGAGTCTTAGCTCATTGAATTAGTAAGAAAATAACAAAATTATTTTTAAAAATGATCTTCCAACAGCATATCCATTCTTTAGCATTAATGGAGAAATGACTTCTTGACACACATTTGAGTGAGCATATTTTATGCAAGATACATTCTATACAAGAGAATGTTTTGTATTGATATGATTGTCCCTGTACAACAGAAACCAATGCTCAGTAATGTTCCTAACTTCTAAGAAATCAGTATAATTTTGTACTATAAAATTGGCGCAGTAGAAGAGTTCTGGTACCTTTATTTGCTACTTTTAATATAAAGTGAGTTACATAAGAACTATAACTATAATGACCATTTACCCTAATTTTCTCTAAATTCTTCCCATAAAGCTATTTAATTCTTTTAAAAGTTCTATATTCTTCATTTAGTCATAAACATTATAAATATTTCTCTACTATTACATGTACCTTGCCTTTTTATTGTTGTGTAGGATGTTATTTTCTGTTTCTTAAACAGCCATATTCTGCTGATTTTAATATCTGAATATGTCTGTTACATAATAAGGAATAATGATACAGCAGCTATTAACCATATATGCATATATGTGTATACATGTGTATGTATACACCCATTGTATGTCTGTGTGTATTTTTTTTTCTTTCCACCATTTCATTGTGAGCTGTATAATTGAAAAAAATTTTCTAATTGAGTTAGTTTAATCTGGTTCCCACCTATTCTCTCCAATCCCAAAGATAAAAGGAAAATGGAAGTAATATGATAAGAACTTTGACCTGTAGTAACAAAACATCAAGACAAGGATGAAAACTATTTTGACTTATCAGTCATATTTCATTTTTATCCAGTGATGATTTTTTTTTTCCTTCTGCTGACAGGGAAAAAAAAGTGCTTGGTTTCAACATTAAAGAACATATTTTATTTATAGCCAGGCAGGCTTGAAATTCTTCATTTTAAATCCCTGCTGAACTTTAGAGAAACCTTTAAAAACTCAATTACATTTATACTAAGCTTTTACCCCAGCCTTCAGAGTCCAGAATTCTAATGCTCAGGGAAAAGCAACCAGTACTGAAAATCTACAGGACCATAGAAAAGTCTTAAATGAGAGCTATCCCTAAGCTTTGATTGCCAAAAATGTGGACACAGTTCCTTTCCTTGGGAGAAGATTTTAAGTGGTATTCGAATGAAAATCATTGCTGATTGCCCCACGTGAAATTCCATATTGGGATATCTTGTTAGTGGATTTTTAAAAAATCTCCACTATTGCAGTGACAATTTATCAGATTAATTTTTTAAAGATCAACTTTCAAAATCATGAATTAAAGTAACCTGCTAGTATATTAAAAAACTTCTGAGCAGTTACTTTTTTGTTGGAGAACATTTTCTAAAAGCCAATTTAGCAGCCGTAAGTCTATACAGATACTGCACTTCATTTTACTTTTAACTGAATTTAGAAGATAAGGAGAAAGCTTATTCCTAATTAATGAAGACAAGTGATTTTTGTGAGATAGTTAATCATAGAGATCTTGCAAAGAGTGTAACTAATCACACGGGAGGGCCTCCTTCCTCATTTGTTATTTCTGGAAAACTTTAAGTAAAGAATTAGTTACATTAATTTTTGTCTGTAAAGAAAATAGGCAAAGTTTGTAATTTTAAAAGTGAAATTAAAAAGTACAAATAAAGAAATTGTAATCTTTTAAAAGATAACTATTCTCAGTAGAAGACTTTATGCTACTTACACAGAATGTAACTCTAGCATCTAATAAATTCTAGTTGTAAAATCAGGTCTAAACTTTGTCCTGAAAATTTTGTTTTTTGATTGTTTAAAAAAAATTCTTTAGAATTGTCTGTTACTAAAGACATAAAAAGTACATTATAAATACAAGATATTAAACCATATTTAGCTTATTCAACTAATGCTTCATGTATGAGTACTTATGAATAATTTTTAAAAAGTTGAGCTAAACTTTTACCTATGTCTGAATCATTGATTTTAATTACCAAGTTTATTCCAGGTAACCTTCATTTAAAAAAAAAGATCAAACAATACTTAGGGAAAATCTTTTCTTTAAAATTAGTAAGCCATATGTTTACTGAAGGTAGTCTTTTGTTTTTCAGATTAAAAAAAATTTTTTATCGAAGTATATATAGTCACTTACAATGTGTCAGTTCCTAGTGTACAGCTTAATGTCCCAGTCATGCATATATATCCATTTATTTGTTTTCATATTCCTTTTCATTAAAGGTTATTACAAGATACTGAATATAGTTTCCAGTGTTATGCAGCACAAATTTATTTTTATCTTTTTTTTTATATATAGTGGTTAACATTTGCAAATCTCAAACTCCCAAATTTATCCCTTCCTACCCTCTTTCCCTTGGTAACCATAAGATTGTTTACTATGTCTGCGAATCTGCTTCTGTTTTGTAGATGAGTTCATTAGTGTCTTCTTTCTTTTTCTTTCTTTTTTTTTTTTAAGATTCCACATATGAGTGATATCACATGGTATTTTTCTTTCTCTTTCTGGCTTATTTCACTTAGAATGATGATCTCTGAAGGTAGTCTTTATTATTTGATTTGGCTTTCTCTCTTAAGCATTTCTTGATGGCTTGCAAAGATCAGGCATGAGGAGCAGGTCAGCAACACATAAGTGAGCATAAATCCATTCTTCAAGTAACTCATAATGTCATAGAAAAGACAAGTTTCCCGCAAAGATAATTAAAAAAGTGTGGCAGGTACAGTGATAGATATATTCAGAGTATTGGGAAATATTCTTAAGGTGAAGAGGAGAAAGAGAGAAAAGCAAGAGGCTATCATACATGTACAGGTGTCTGGTAGACTGTGATGGCACTGCTGTACCTTAAGAGAGGAACAGAATGTAGCTGGGAGAGAATCTGAGACAGGTCAGGCACCACCGAAGTACATTTATGGATTTGGGAAACAAAGAAGTTTGTGTAGAGAACTGCAAGATGTCTAAGATTAGAATATAAAGTGTTCGACAGAGCTGTCAGAGGTAAAGCAAGTCATGTTGGTAGGAAGGAGGCTGGCAGAATCTCATGCTCCGTTGAGAACTCAGTGTTAGTCCTGTAATGACAAGGGACCACTGGAGAATTCTGAGCAGAAGAGTAAAATTAAATTTTTAACCTTTACTTTCTTTCCTCTCTAGTTACTGTATTGAGGATGGATTTGAAGGAAGGAAGGAAGAAGGAATTAATCAGAAGAATTCACTGGTAGCCCAGGCAAGGCTTTATCAAGGGAGAATGAACTACATTGCAGTCTTGGAAACAGAGACAGCAGATTGTTTCCTAGCTTATCTCTATTATCAATCTCTATAATTTCAAAGAGTGATAATGCCAGTTGATCTTTTCCAAGATGTAACTGAATGGCAGGTAAAAATACTTACTGAAATGTAATTTTACTTTTACACATTGTAGCAGACATGGTCACATTTTGTGGCACATCCTCCTAGACAGTGGAGGCTTAAAAGTTAAAAATCACATTTTCTAAACTTCTCTTCAGAGAGTCTTTGTGATTGTGATTTTGGTTCTATCTCATTTGGTTCCACATAAGATTTGAATTCAGGACCGTTCGAGCAAGATGGCTGGAGAATGTTTGAGACCTATTTATTAGGGCTGGAGCAGTGTGAAGTTGGACCTTACATTCACAGCAGTGACTTCTGGATGCCAAGATTGTAACCAGGGTGACTCAGGTTAGCTGTCTTCTGACTGAGGCAGAGGCAGCACATCGTTTGCTGGGTTACTTCTGTTTATATGGATATTGCTTAAAAGGCATCTTTAAAAACAAGGTTATACCTGTTCCTCTAGTTTTGGTGATTATTATAAATGTAAATTTCTCTGTATTAAGTAAATAGTCTTTAATATAAAATAGCTAGAGGGTTTGCCATTATCTGCATATGATCCTGAATGATATAGTCAGACCAATTCTTCTTTAAAACCAATCCCAATTTTATTTGATGCAGTAATACCTCAGCTATAAAACTACAGTCCTTGGTCTATCCTGCAGTTATGGTGGCCCTGCAACCGAGCCAATTAGGTACATGTACGAGTCTATTGGAAAATTCTGCTAAGTTGTGTGGCCCTACTGTGCCTGTCTCCTGTTGCCCTTTGCGTTATTTTTTAAACCTCTTTTACTGCAGGAAATCTGTCTTAATGGTTGTATGTGTAACAATCAACCTGTGGCCCCACAGAAAAAGGATAAGAGAAGTGAAGAATTCTCCTGTCAGCTTTGAGTGTTTGAATCAATGCAGTGATCTCCTTCTGGATAACTTAAAACATTCTGGAAAGAAAAAAAGAACCATTTACAAGATACTGTCAGATTTTCTGTCACTTATGGCTTAGGCAAACACAGTTTTTTAATAGATAGGAGATTTTTCTGTTTCATGCACACGTCCTAGTTACAAGCAACAGAAGCTGGCTCTGCATGAATAAGTGAAAACAGATTCACTAAAAGGATATTAGGTAGTTCGCGTTGTTGTGAGGAATAGAAAACCATTTTCGGGAACTGTCTGAGAACATGTATTAGAAGAAGCCAAAGACAATGCTACAGCTATTTCCCAGTGGAAGCTATTTCTTTGTCAAAGACTCAATCTTGAAGTCAACGGAATACCAGAGTGTCATCCCAGCTGCCTTCAAGACCTGAGATTTGACCATCACCCCAAACAAGTGTCATGAAACCTCTTACCACTTGGCTCGTTTCCAGACTTAAGCTTGTGCTGTTTCTGATTTAAGAATCTTCTTTTCCAAGTCTGACAGTGATTCTAGGAATTTCTATTCTGAGTTTTACTTTGATGTGCAAGATCATAAGGTTGGGAATTTTCCAGTTATAACTAAGGGTGTTCAACCTGCTGGGTAGTGAGAAACATGACAGACAGTCACTACACTCTACGTGAAAATTTTATCTTTAGACTGACAGTAATTTACATGACTAAATGTGTGTTTCAGATAAGGATAAAATTAAATCATATGGTATGCCATAATCTTAAAAATATATTATTGATATATTTCAAATTTGTATGTAATTTATGAATTGTTCAATATTGAAATACTGAGAAACACAGTCATCTACATGCAAGCGTACACACATAATCTAAACCCCAAATTATGAACATGAAAAGTACTAAAAAAAAAAATGATAGCTTAATTAAATCATGTGTGAGATAATAAAATGATTACTAGGACCTCATGTACAGTATGGTGACCACAGGTAGTAATACTGTATTGTACACTTGAAATTTGCTGAGAGAATGGATCTCAATTGTTCTCTTCACCAAAGAAGGGAGGTAAATACGTGAGTTGAGGGATATACTAATTAGCTTGACTGTGGTCATTAGAAGCAAAGGAGACAAAGTAGCAACAAAGGACTTTTAAATTATTCTTTGGTTATCACTCATATTAAAAAAAATTGATCACACTTTATGGCCTATATAAAAATAAAATGATCTAGTTTAAGTGAAATAGTTGGCTTAATGCTGGAAGACAATGAGTTAGTAAGTTCGTATGTTTATACTTGAAGTATATTTGAAATACCTATCCAATAATTAAGGATAAAACCTATACTAAAGTTTTAAATTTCTGTGAATAAATGTTGATTTCAGCAATAGAGAGATTATAATGGTAATAGAACTTCAGTTGTCATTGTTTAGTATTTACTACAATTTTAAATTAAATCCTAAAGTTCTAGCATCTGAAAACAAATCTGAGAAATTCATAGAAAATAGGAAGAGGGACATAGCCCCGTATTGCATCAATAAACCTACTTTATAGCTTCTAATATTACTTTTAAAACCTTATGGCCATAGAGTATTTTCTTAAAGAGTAAGTTAGATTCAGATATCTGTGATAGAAATCCTCACATTTGACCTCAAAAAACAAACCAAAGAAATCAGGTAAACACAAATATTCCACCTCATAATTGTTTGAAAAAGAATGCTGTGAGAATATTTTAAAAAATCAAATATTGAATGATTGATAAAATAAAAGTTGATTTGAAAGGATGTAATTTACTGAAAAAGAAGTTAAATATTTGATTTATATTCCTGAAAATGTGAAGCCTTTATTTTCATGTATGATTACCACACTTTAGTTTGTTGCAAGTTATAATTAGGTTGAAAGACAGTTGATCCTAATGAATATATCTTTTTTGGGCGTGTTATTTTTATTTTTTGTGGGTTAGTTTGTGTGGCTAATACTGATTGTTCATATATATATCTTGAAGATATATAGTATATGGAATGCTTTCCTGAGTTTTTAGTTCAGTTTTATTTTCCATGTCTTTCCTAAATCCTGTATTTTTCCCATTTTTATGTCACACTCTATTTACTATCTTTTCTACTACTAAAAGTTTTTTTATTGTTTGTTTCTTTCACTTATTATTTCTCTAGTTTATTGTTGCTAATATTTTAAGATTTTAAAGATTTTTATTCAGAGTTTAGGATTAATAGCGGTTAATTGACTTAACCTGTATACATTTGTGTCAGACATAATTAGCAACTAGAATGTGTGCTTTAAACATAGTCTTATAAGAAATAGTTCGCCCATACTCTCTGTTGTAAAAATGATATTTGAAAACACTGCATGACATAGTCAATGTGCACTTTAAGATTTACCTTCTGATATATTGCCCTCCAATCTCAACCTCAGTAATAGCTATTCTGATTGGGGTGCATATTTATTTTAAAAGATTTTACAAACATGTACATTTTTATGCATTAAATATGTTAGTTTGAACCATTCTAAATTGCCAATAGTTGATCATCATGACCTATAAAAAAAAACTATAATTTATAGTTGTACTTCATTAATGTATATAAATAGTATTAATTTCTTTTCCTGCTTCTTACTATTTTTTCTCAATACTGTGTTTTGATAAATTAATATGTTGACTACATTATTTACTAATTTGTTTATATAAAATACTTCATAGAATATACAATTATGATTTACCCAGTTCATAATGTATATACATTTGTGTTATTTGATAATTTCTGTTGGTTTTGCAAACATTTCTACAGTAATTATCTTTATACAGGCTAATTTGTGCATGTATGTGGAAATGACTCCAGGGTCTGTTCAGAGATAGAACTGTTATACATACTTATTCCCACTCTAAATTACATCTTTGAATTAGGTTTCATCACCAGAAGGCTACACATCTGGTCTGTATAATTCCAGCACCTTGCAGAATTACTTCACTCAGCTATGCTTAATGTTTCATGCCCATCATTAACAGTGGTCTTACAGAAAAAAAAAAAAAAAAGAAAGAGCATAGTGGAATGTGTTTTTGCATCCATTGTAGAAAATGCCTTCACTGCACAATCCTTTGGTATTTGTCAGTGCTTCCCACAGAAATTATTTCACTTTCTGAATTATCTCTGATAATAATATATAAATTCTACATGAGAATGATTTTGGATTCAATCATGGAAAAATTTTAATTTTACTGTTTTCTATTTTAGTTTGTAAATCAAAATAACTGAAGTTCAGTTAAAACAAGTGATGTTGGTTACTTAGGTGCGTAAATTTGCTTTGTTTTACTACTTCTGCTTACACTTTTATCCTAAATTTATTATTCACATGATATTTATTTTTCCAGTATTTTAGAAAGTTATAAAGTGATTCATGACATTAGGTTCTGAATAAAATAAAGTCTTAATATCACAATACTCTCTTTTCTCTTGGGGTGTTAAATAGTATACTTTATACCTAATATAATATAGATTAATTAGGCGAAAGAAGAAAGTGTCACTTCTCCTTGATGATGGCTCAAAGAACAAACAATATAGATAGATGAAACCAGCTTTCTGCAAGTATAATTTTATTGCAAGTGATGTGTAGTAAATTAGTTCCTTATGAGAATAGTTTTTCCCTCAGTGTTCTCAAAGGCCCATCAATCTAAATGTAAATTAATATAATAAGAGAAAAACCTAAGAAACCATTCCAGGTTAATAACAAATGTGCTTGGACATGTTCATTCATGTCCAAATAATGAAAAACTCAAGCTAAAATTTGAATAATAACTTTTTTCAGCATTATTAAAGGGAAAGAGCAAGAATCTATCTGCGGATGTGGGAATTTTGGAAATTATTAATGTGTTTTCTAAGGTGTTCTTTATTTTCTTTAGAAAAATCTGTAACAATTAACTTCAAAATTCAACTACATATTCTGAGTACATGAAAATACACTTTCTAGGGAGTGATGTCAGTGAAGTGGCAGAATATAGTCCTTCCTTGGTATCTGAGGGGGATTGGTCACAGGACTCCCTCCATGGATGCCAAAATCAACAGATGCTCAAGTCAGTGGTGCAGTACAGTTGTCCCTTCTTATCCATGGGTTCCACATCCTTGGATTCAACCAACCCTGGATTGAGGTCCTCAACTTGTGTTCCCCCCACATAAACAATAATATGATAGCTATCCACGGATAAAAGTGCCTTGATGTGAGCTTTGGGATCCAGGTAGGAAGGTGCAAAACCCCAACGAAGCCCAAGAACAAGGAGAGATGCTTTGAAGAAGCAAGCCTGTGGCCCTGTGGCAGGCTTTACACCGGGGCCCTGCCTTCAGACAGGAAGCGGCCTCATTTCCCTATAAACTTGGCTCCAGTCCCACTAGGCTGTAGTCTGCAACTACCCCCATCCACCAGAGGACCCAGGGATAATCACACCATTTCACATCCCTGGCAACAGACCTCATGGCTGTAGACCTAACCATAGATCCTGAAGCAGCCTAGTCACCCGGCTCCTGCCCTATGCTGTCAAAGTCTTAGAGGCAGTCCTGCATGGCCAGGGACTCAGCAGAAGCCTGTTCAGGGTCCCAGAAGGAGCCACATTCATTATTCCCCTGGCCCCAAGCCCACTGTCTGTAGATTTGATTGCAGCCCTAGAAGTGGTCCTCTGACCTGGCCCTGTGTTCCCAGAGGCCATCTCATCCACCTGTGGCTCCAGCAGAACTGTGCCCAATCACACCTCTGGGTACAAGCTGCCAACTGCAGATCTTACTGCAGACCCTGGTAACAGCCCTGTGACCTGGCTCTAGCCCTACTTGATTCTGTCCCTGACCCAGACCCATCAGTCTGAGGACCTGGCCAACAGATACACGAAAAGTGTTCAACATCACTCATCATCAGGAAACACAAACCAAGACCACAGTGGTGTATCACCTCACACTTGTTAGAATGACTACATCAAAATGGCAAGTGGTTACAAGGGTTGACAAGGATGTGGAAAAACCGGAACCCTTGTGCACTGTTGGTAAAAATGTAAATTAGTTAGTCACTATGGAAGACAGTATGGAGGCACCTCAAAAAAATAAAAATGGAATTACCATGAGATCCAGAAATGTATCTTAAGGGATATTTCAGTGTGTATATCTTGACGAGGTATGAACTCTCACATTCGTTGCAGCATTATTTACAACAGCCAAGACACAGAAACAAAGTGTCTCTAGGCAGATGAATCAATAAAGATGTGGCATGTATATAAAATAGAATATTATCCAGCCATAAATAAAAAGAAACTTTGCCCTTTGTGACAACATAGATCAAACTCGAGGGCATTAAACTAACTGAAGTAAGTCACACAGAGAAGGACAAACACTCTGTGACCTTACTTATCTGGAATCTGGACCAAAGGAACTAACAGAAACAGAGTAGACTGGTGGTGGCTAGGGGCCAGGGCATGGGGAAGAAGAGTGAAAGCAGTCACATGGTGCAGACTTCCAGCTATACAGTGATTAAGTTCTAGGGCACTAACAGATGGCATTGTGATTATAGTTAACAATACCATTTTTTGGTATTTGAAGGTTGCTATGCAAGTAAATCTTAGAAGTTCTAATAATACACACACAAAATTGTAAACTACATGAGATGATGGAACACTATGCAATATACATGTATATCAAATCATCGCTTGTACACCTTAAACTTACAAAATGTCGTATGTATGTATATCTCAATAAAACTGGGGGAAAAGCACAGTAAACAAAAGCAGAAATAATCAATTGGGACTATATCAAATTAAAAGTTTCTGCACATTGAAGGAAACTATCCACAAATTGAAAAGGCAAACTACAGAATAGGCAAAATTTTTGCAAATTGTGTATTTAATACATGTATTTAATTAGTATCCAAAACACATAAGGAACACATGAAACTCAATAGCAAAAAAAACCCACAAATAACTTGCCTTCAAAATGGGCAAAGGACCTGAATAGACATTTTTTTCAGAGAAACATCAAATAGTCAACAGGTATATGAAAAGGTATTCAACAGTACTAGTCATCAGAAAAATGCAAATCATAACCACAAGATGAAGAATCTGAAAAGAAAAATATATATGTATATGTATAACTGAATCACTTTGCTGTACACCTGAAACTAACATTGTAAATCAACTACACTTCAATAAAAAATTAGAGCAAAAAACAACCATCACTTCAAACCTATTTATTAGGATGGCTATTATCACAAAGTCAAAAGATAACAGGTATTGCTGGGAATGTCTTAGAGAATAGGGAACCCTTATACACTGTTGGTAGGAATGTAAATTTATGCAGCCATTATGAAAAACAGTATGGAGGTTCCTCAAAAAAGTAATAATAAAACTACCACGTGATCTAGACATTCCACTTTTGGGTATATAGCCAAAAGGAATAACATCACCATCCTGAAGAGATGAGGAAGAAAATTGGGTTAATGTGCAACAGTTTGCTGACTTGAAAATTAGGGAAGAAGGTGTTGCTATTTACTGAGAGAGAGGACACTGAGAGTTGTGATCTGGGTTGGGTGGGGATGGAGAAGAGGTTCAAGATGCTGGTGCTGGATATTTTAACTCTGAAATACTTATGAACTCAGGTAAAACAATAAAATTGTAAAGCAGGGGAAAGTGTTTGCATTTTTATTTAAATTTCAATCTCTGATTTCTTATTCACAACTCAGTTTCACTATTGAAATGGTATAAGTGCTATCCATCTTCTGCCTCAGAATGGACCGTTTTATATCTTCTGCTTCCTCTTTACATGTCATTTTTTAAACACACCATGCACATGCACATATTTAAACTCAGTTATTCTCCAAACTTCAGGCTTCCCTTTCTTCCAATATTTTGCTGTCATTTAAAAATATCTCTTCATTCAAATTGACTCCATTCCTTCTCATAAATTTTGCATCATTTTAAGCTCTCAGATAATTAGAGGTGCTTTTACTAATATGAATTTAATCACGTACTATTCCTGGATTTTATTTGTGTTAGATTTCTAGGATGATCTATATAAAAATTAGCTGCAAATAACTTGATAATTTTGCAGCAGATAATTAAATAAAAATAAACTTTAAAGGTGTACTTTAAAATACATTTTAATTGCTTAGTATATGTTTATAGCACCTATGAAGTTCTAAATTATTGACTTAATGTGACTTAACAAAAGGATTATCTTAAACTGCAAAGGGGTTTATTTTCTACTAATTACGCTTCTCTGTTTTCTTTTTTCTACCTATCAACATTAGATTAAGCTTACTACAACTTTTCTAAAACTTATTCATATAAAAATACTAAAATATAAATAACCTTGGCAGTAAAGAAAACAAGCAGGATTACCAAATAAATATTGAATGTAACATAGTTATATTAAAATTACTTATTGTTTAATTTAGGTTCAACTTTAACCATTTTTTTCCCTTCATCTAGAAATCCCAGAAAATATCAGATCAATCAATAAAAAAAAATAAGTCTAGCCTTGACATGTGACCACTGATTAAAATGCAGAATTATTGACAAAGCTTTTTAAAAAATAAGTGAAGCACTGCAATATTTACTCCAATGCTTTTAAAATTCCATGCTTCTATTTCATGGCAAAATGAAACTGATTAATTTATTCACTCAACAAATACTTATTGAGCATCTACCATGTTTCATTTTCTCAACAAATTTAATATTCTATTCATTGCCTTCAGCTTTAAATGTAAGTGTCTAACTGACCAGGTCCAGTTATTTGAGCCATATCTAAGGAAAAAAAGATCTTCCTATATGAACACTGAAGTCTCTTATGAGTTGAATTCTGTCTTGTAATAAAAATATGTTGACGTCTTAATCCCCAGTACCTCAAAATGTGACCTTATTTGGAAACAGGGTCTTTAATAACCAAATTAAAATGAAGTTATAATGGTGAGCTCTAATCCAAATGGTTAGTATCCTTCCTAAAAAGGAAATTTGGACACAGAGACAAACACATAAAAAGCAATGTGAAGGGACACAAGGGGAAAGCCATGTCAAGTTTGCGGCAAAGACTGAAGTATGCTGTCACAAGCCAAAGAATGTCCGGGGTAACCAGAAGCTGGAAGAGGCAATGACGGAAATGTCCTCTAAAAATTACAGAGGGAGCATAGCCCTGCTGACATCTTGATTTTGGAATTTTAGATTCCAGACATTTCTGTTACATTAAGCCACCCAGTTTTTGGTAATTTATTATGGTAACCCTAGGAAACTGACAGAAAGCCCCACTCGCATAAACTCTATAACTCACTCTCCTAGACCTGGCCTGGTGTGTTTTTAATGTTTTACATCAGGTGATATATAATATTGTTGTAATATTTATAGTTCCTATGTATTTGCATGATTTGGCCAGCAGACTATACATGACCGGGAAGTTAATCTGTAGTATTTTTTTGTTTACATATTTTTATGTAAAAAATTATTGAATGCTTACAATATGCCAGTCACTTTTTAAGGTTTTAAAGAGAAATAATTAAAAATAAGAAGAATCTGATGATGATGATGATATAGAGATTTTGGGGTCACTTTCATTAAAGTGGACTCATCAAATAATGGACCTAAAAAGTTTTAATGTAAACAATATAGGAAGTAAAATAAGACATGTTAGCTGTTTTTTGTATGAATATGTATAAAGTTCTATCCCTGTCCTGACCCTTATCTCTATGTCTATATTTCTCTCTCTCTAAATTTTATCTCTGTTTCTATCTCTGTATACACCTTAGCCAAGTAATTAGGAAGAAGGAGGAGAAAGGTTTCATTTTCAACAGAAAAAAATAGTTTTAACTTGATGGACTTAGAAATCCATGTACTCAAATATAGCGCTACTACACATAGTTTTCTGATAATAATATTAGAATTTCATTTGTACATTATACAGTGTAAGCATAATTGTGATTGATTATGCAATATGAGGAAAATCATAAACCTTGTATTACTATTCAGAAAATGTAATTAAAATGCCAATAGCATCTTAGGATTTACTTTTAGAATAATCAAAGAACTAAAATTATTCTATCTTGAAGTCAGAGTTGTACCATAAGAAAATGAAAGCAATTTTAGCAACAAAATAATATCAGGACAATGAGGCATTGTAATGGTTATGTCATTATGAACTAACAACTTTACATTAACTTTGTAAATTCAGAAATGTGTGATACTGCCTATATCTAAACAAAAATGTTGGTATTGATGTAAATTTGCTCTCAATTACTTTCATGTAGCTAAATATAAATTGAGTCTTTTAATTAATAAAATATGACTTCCTTAGTCATACTTATAACAGAAGTTTTGTTTTAAACCAACTTTAAATGATATATTGCTTTTACATTCTCTGAGAAATAATATCTCAGTAGAAGTATCAAAAATAAAACATTTTATAGTACTCACCATGTGCCAGGCATTGTTCCAAATAAGATATATTCATGGCATATATATATGTGTGTGTGTGTGTGTGTGTCTGTGTCTGTGTGTGTGTGCACATGCATTTTACCTTCAATTACCTTCATGTTTAAATGGGAATTTAGTGTTCTTATTATTACTTTTCAAATGAGACATGGAAGTTACATTTCAACTTTAGCAGTCTGATTCCAAAATTCATTCCTTTAAAAACCATGCAAAGATAACATATGCTTTACAGTAAAGCTATTTATATAAAATTGCTAAAGGTAATAATATGTGGTGCTGTTAAAAGGAACAAATATATGAGAGATGATTTCTTTGCAAAAAATGGTACACATTTACCTGTGATTTCAGAGTATTGTGCATTTTTGGAGTCTAAAAGAATTAAGATCAATATGAATTACATTTCTCTTAAATTTTTACTTCTTTGTTTTGTTTATATTTATTTGATTTGACTGTACTGAATGACATACTTTGATTTTCTCTTCTCCTGCTACTTTCTTCCCTAAGTGTCTTATGAACAGCATAAATCATGCCTTCTCACTGTGGAAATTCCTTCAAACTATTTCTAAATAAAGGGAAGTAGGAAATAAGAGACTCTTTCATTGCTCTTCCACTAAAAGAATAAAGCAATATTTATATTTGATAGAATTTATATTTTTATCATTATTAAAAATATATCTACTACTTATAATACAGTAAGATAATTTTAATCAGGAAATGTAATGAGGGTTTAAATATTTTGGTGAAAAACTCCCACTGAGTATTTATACAAAAAGATTTAATGAAAAGAATCTGGCAATAAAGAATAAGTAATTTTTAAAATCTGCCTTATTTTTTAAATTAGTTTTTTAAATGTTTGACAATAAATTAGAGCATAGAAAAAATAGCTTGGAACAATTTCCTTAGTAGACATACATTTGGCCAAAAACATGGCTTTAAAGTTAGCAAAGATCTCTAACAAATCCATTTGTTCTAATCTTTAAAGACTCAGACAAAAATAGAATTATTTCTTTATATTGTAAATGAGGCAACTGGCGTCAGATAGATTATCTGATAATGAAAAGATGACGCAGTGATTTCTGAAGGGCAAAGATCTGGGAGGATGAGGAGAAAAGTAACTGTAAACTTTATCTCTGATACAAAAATATTTCACTCTATGCCTTCTTTTAGTAGAATATGGATATTTTCCTGTTAGATTTGAATTCATATCTCCCAAAATAAATCAGAAAACTTGCTGTATTCATTTTATGTATTTAACTGTTAATGACATGGATTATATTTCAGACTTATTGTGGACAACTTCAATTTTGCTTTCTGACAAAATAATTTAGGATTGATCAGAGAATGCTGCTTTACATTCCAGACACAGAAAACCATTTTCATAACTTGTCTATTTTGGAAGAGCAGTAATACTTGGCATATTTCACTTCTTAGACCAACATAAATAAACATCAAAATTGATTTTTATAGTTTTTCCCTCACAGAAATTTAATTATTGCCACTGAAAGCAGGTCACATGCAGAGGTTAAATGAAACTACTTCTAACCTGAGGAAATGTGTTTGACAGAAAATACTTTGGTTCACCACAGTCTTTACTCCTCCTTTAAAACGTTGCCATAATGTGAACTTCATTTTTATTATAAAACCAAAATATCATAGCAAATGTATCATTAATAGGGACACCTCCTAATTCTATTTCATATTTAACCCTTGTACTCAAACCTGACTTGTTAATAAATTTAATCCAATGATTCCCCCCAAAAAGTTTACACAGTACATGTAATATATTATGCAAATATTATACTTCCTACCAATACTGGCATACTTAGAATTGAGGGGAAACATTAGATTGCTGAGTGCCCATACTAATGGATCTATACTTTTAAGGGAAAATTAAAAGCATTTACTTATTTATCCATACAAATTTTAAATAGTTACTGCAGAAATAAACTTGTTTAGGCACTGAATTTTGTTATCTGTGGGAGCAAACGGAAGAAGATGACCAGAGCAAACAAGGATAAAATGAAGAGTATAATAGGACTAGAAAAGAAATTACCTATTAGAATAAAAGCAGATTACTTTAGAAAGAGGGTATCAGGCAGAGAGAATGGAAAACAGAATGGAAAGGTGAAAATACTGCTTTTATAATGAATATGAATGTGATTATAAGAATGCTTTTAATAAATTAAGATCTGAGTCTGTGACTTCTGAGCTGTATAACTTCAGACAAGTAATTTAATATTTTAGTCCTTCTAAACTCTATACTAATTTCTAACTGATAGTCCATAATTCATTACCCAGAAAAGAAGTCACTATCAGTGTTACATTGAGGAATTAATACAATTAAGCTGCCAAAGGCGATAGTATAACTTGGAAGTCATAAGTCATGTGAATGAAGTGAGAATATAAGGAGTATGGAATGGTCTAGAGAAAAAACAAATATCCTGTACTCTGTTTTTGATACTTAGAATAGCAGTAAGAAGACATTGTAAAGTCGGAGACCCACCCTTTATGCTGCTTGCTTCTTCCATGCCACTTTCCTGAAGTAAGTATCGGTAATGGTTCTGAATTTTGGCTAATTCCCTATGAATCTACACTCAGCACAGCAGCAGGGCACTGCAGTCAATACAGTCAACACTAACAGCTTGAATGTGGAGAGTCAGAGAGGTTAACTACTGGGGAAAATCTATCAGCAGAAAATGTGACACTGTAGAGGCTGCCAGTTCCCACAGCACGGTAGTCGCTTTCTCCACCTGAAGCTTCAAGCTCCAGCTTCTTCCCAGCTGAAAGAAGAACTTTGGGAGGAGTCTACATCGTAGTGCAAAGAAACCCAATTATGGTATGAGTTTCCTTCATTAGCATAGAAAATTCATATTCGTTCCTGTTTCAAATTAATGCTCTGATTGAAAGAAAATGGCTTTGTATTATTCAAGACAAATATCTTATAGAGCAATGTTTGTATGATGTTATACTTTGCTCCAGAAGAAACAGTTAAAACAAATAAATATTAAAATGCTCTGTATATGTTTTGGAATTGACAACTTGATTAATGTACATCCATCACTGTGAATGGCAACATAAATGCCATGGCAGGAGTTCTGTAATTACCGTGATCCTTCATAGAAGAATTAGAATTAAAGAGGTTGACAGCTTTCCTCTCCGGAGAAATTCTAAAGTATAAGATACATCTTGCCAGACCTTAATTTTGATGGCACACTTCTCTATTTCATTAACAATGGATTTATACAATGTGGGTCACAAAACAGTAACAGAAAAAAGGCAAAAACAAAACTTAGCTTGGAGGGGAAATATGTTTCACTTGTATCACCTTCTAAGAATGTCTTAAATTCACATGGGCAATAAGAGAGTATTCCAAAAATAAATTTTATGTTATTAATATAACAGACAATTATTTCCTTTTTATTCTATACGCAATTTAAACTTGAGGAGACAGTAAGTTCAGATGTGAGTTCAAGCATGAGTGTAAAGTAAAGATTAGGAACACTAACATGATAAAATCAAAAATAGGATTTTTAATAGTATTAGCAGTATTAACTACTATCTACTGCTTTCCTGTCAGTTTGAAAACAGTACATAATAAGTCTAATTTTCAGTATAGATACCTTTTATATTGTTTCCTATGGACACTGCAATTCTAACAAATTTAGAGAATAATCAACAACTAAATGGTGGTAGTAGTGTTTAATTCATATCTTTCTAGCTTAAATGTCCACATTCTTCCCAAATAAGCAATGTGAATCTAATAAGATTTATAACTGAAAATTAGGTGTGGGATCTGAATATTTGTAATCTAAAGCACTTTAATTATAATTTCTGTAGTATAAATAATCTAAGGAACATAGGACCAGTTTAACTTGGTAGATTTTTTTTTCTGCTTTCCATACAAAATTAAGAAGGGTCTTTTCTAGGTCTCCAATCCTCCAAATAATAATAAAATTTTAGATCAGTGTATGTCCAGTATCCAAATCATTCATTGATACTTATCATCAATGATAAATTTGTGAGAGATTGTTAAAATAACCCAATGGAATTATGTTACTAAGTCTATACTAAATACCAAAGAAGAAATAGAGCCACAAAGTTAATAAGAAAACACAAACTTAAGTGGAGATGATAGAAAAGAGCTTTTGCCTCTGGATTATATACATTACAGAGATGCATGAGATTATCAGTGTGACTTAAAACTTTTGAGATGAGAGAAAAACTAACAACCCATTTCTACAAAACAAATTTAGCTGCACTAGAAGACCAGCTTTTTGGTTATAACTCAAGCACATTGGTGGTGAGGGTATTATGAGATCTGCATATGTTTAACTTTGGCTGTTTTGAAACTCAAATTGAAGTAAAAATGAAAGTAGGCATTTTAATACAGGTGAAAGGGCTCAAAAAATAAATTTGTACTCAGAGCCACAGACTTCTGAATCTTCTGCCAATGTGTAGTAATTGAGGTCGTGTGTGTGGGTAGAAGTGCTACTGAGTGAAAAGAAAGGAGATCCAGTACTGGGTCTTGATAATGGTCAGCATTAAATGGGTGGTGGAGGAGATTTACACTGTAAAAAGGACTGAGAAGGGGGAGTATCAATGGAAATAATTTGTTCAGTGAATACAAGGAAAGAAAAAGTTTCAGCAGTAGACTATGATCAATAATGTCAGATGCTGATAAGAACTAAGTTGAGGAATAAACAAGTGTTTGAGAACTTTGGTTAAGTCAATGTCATTAGTAAGAGGACTTTAAGTGGTGAAATGTGTGTAAGATCAAGAGTAAGTGTGCGATCTTAATGTAGGGAATTTTTTAACCTGGGTAATGGGAAATCAGAGCTCAAACAGGGTGATGCCAAAATCAAGATATTGTCAGCAGCAGCAGAAGCCACTACCATTCTTAGGCTACAGGAAAAAAAGGGAGGAGGGAGTTTCCCGAGATTCAGGAGGGCAGGTTCATATATGGACATCTGGTCCAATAGTGGGCTTTTCTGTTGAGAGAGCGACAGAGGAAACCCTGTCACTGCTAGAGGGCTAGTCTGAGGTTGAGAAATGGGGACTGTCGCTCTTCTCTGGCTGGGCATCCCTAACAGCTGCATGGGAAGAAGGTACACGCATGCTTGCAGATTGGCAACACCGGTGAATAGCGGTCAACGTCTAAGTGTCACAACCAGTAAACTTTAACAGTAGCAAAATGAGAGACACTCTAAAATTTTCAGAGGTCCCTGAAAAGTTAAATACTCATTGACTATAGCAGTTATCTTAATACTGGACATTTAGCTGGCTTTATTATTTTTTCCCTCTGTCTTACTCTCTTTGCTCCCTCACTTCTTCCTCCTGAGATAAACTCCTAAATATATATTTTGTTCCCAAATATACTGTCTGACCCATGAACCAGGCTTCTCTTTGGGGAGAAATCCTGATTAACAGTTTGTGCTAAAAGTAGTCTCAAAGAGCAGACTCACACTATAGAATTCTCTATCTGAGTCAATTACTGGTCAGATGGCAAGAAAAACCTGTTTGCTGCAGCAGGTGTTAATAACCCCTCTCCTGCTGTAGCATCATAATGATTAAGAGTTTACCTGTGGGGGTATGAAATAAGGTACAGATAAATGGGAAACATTGGCTTATGTGGCGCCATCCCCTAGTATTTTAAGGGTATGAAGGCAAACATGATAATAAGAATTGTGGTTTCTGCTAACTGCTGATAGCCTTGAAGAGTGGAATGCCAAGCTCAGGGTCATCAGTTGCCAATTCAGCAGAAACAATGAAATCCAGAAATCCTTCCAAGTTATTTAAATAAATCCTCACCTCCTACATCTGAATCAAAGATGGTGGAAAAAAAATCCAGAGGGCAAAGCAGGAAAGAAAACTAAATGCATAATCTTGATAGGTTTCCATTGCTAAGGTTAGAGACCTGACATGGGAAGTTTTAAGATCATTATTACTGGGCTGAAGGATAGATGAAAGCCTTAAATCCTCCAGATTACCATGAACTGTGTAGGAGAGCAGAATGAGCTCTAATCCATTTGATGGAGATTAGCTTCTTCTTATCTGAAGACTCAGGAAAAATCTAACTTGATGATCCTCATTCACCTACTGTTATTGCTTGCAGGTTAATAATTATGGACTAGTCTCAGCATAATGCAATGATAGAAAATACATGAGAAGAAAATATTCTACAATCAAAGGAAATACAGGACTTGCCTAATATTACTAGTAGAAGAAATAATCCACATAGCAGTGGACCTTCAAGCGTTAGACTGAGGGAAGAGTTGACTGAAACTGATAAACAGGAAGTATCAAGTAGACTTGGACCATAAATTAATTGTCCAAACATACAAAGTAAGAAAAAGGCAATAAAAAATTAAAATTATGCTATATTTGAAACATTAATTTATTAACTGATAAACTGGTTCTATTGCTGAGCCCATAAAGTAATTACATTGAACAACTATTAAAACATTTCAACAACTATTAAAACAATAAATTTCTATCTAAATAGAAAAAAATTAGAAAATTCAAACATGCACACTTAAATGAAGCAAAAAAATACTTTCTATGTTGCTAAAATACAAACGTGATATGTATCAATGAAATACAAATATTATATATAGAAATATAAAAAATTAAATATAAATAAGTAGAATATTAATTCTTGCTACACACTCACATACCATATCTATGCTACACTTTGACTGGTATTTTCTAAAATAAAAAAAGCTTTCTTTCAATATTACCATATATGTTAATTATTAAAATTAAAAGGCTCAACGATCTTGAATTTGCAACTTGAAATCTTTGCACGTTCGAATGACTCTTCTCTATAAGCATATTTTAAAATTAGGAATATAGTCTCCCTAGAGGACAAAGTTACCACAAAAACAGTAAATTCTGCTACATAGAGCATATTCTCTCATCCAACATTTTTCATATTAAAATTTGTAAATATTTCAGGTCAGATATTTTCATAGTACTTTTATTTACATTCATATACTTAAAACACATTTTAGAAAAACATTTTTTATGAGTTCCTTATGTTTTAATGGGACAGGGCACTTGGTAAAGCAATTTTGCACACACATCTCACTTGATAAGCTGGTGTGGTATTATAATAACCATTTTGCAGTTTTTAAAAAATGTACATTCAAGGAGAGTTCTACTCTTAGTGAAAAAGGACCAAAATCCAGGGCACTGGACTCCAGTTCCACATCACTTTGGGCCTTCCTGGCAGAGGTGAGAGATCCTGCCAGTCTACACCTCTCCTTCTGTGCCCAGTGGTTGGTGAGCCCAGACCTGGCAGGACAGGGTCAGGGTCAGGCCTTGGTGTATGTCTGTGAAAGTGAGATCTCCCTCCACCTACTGTCCAGGAGCAGGAGGAGTTAAGGACAGGCCCCAGTCTCACTGGGTTTTTTGTGTCCTCAACAACTCAGCTCCCTGTGCAGCTGGTCTATCTGGGGTCACCCAGCAAAGAGAAGTGGGAAAGTCAGAATCGAGTCCCCCCAGGAGACTTTGGGGACAAAGTTCAAATGTTACCAAGTAAAAATTTTACTCACTAATTCTTACAAAGGGTCCCACAAAGATTAGTCCCTTCAAAAAGAATCTCCCTTATCCCATAACCCTAAGGTAAAGACTATTGAAGTCGAGAATTTAAATATTAAAAAAAAAAGAGGGTCCCAGCGGGTCTGAAAGCCCTAACCCCTCTCTCCTGCCCTGCGGGCCACAGTGCTGCCCCACTCGCATGAGACTCAGGGTGTGCAGGGAGCTCTGTGGGTCCTCAAAGCTGCAGGGAGCCTTCCCAGGTGATGTTTGCGTTCTTTAATAGTTTAGCTGTCATCAGTAATGGAACCAGGATGGAGAATTTTGGCATCTAAATCTTTCCAGTTAAGGTTGAAATAACATTTTCATGTTCCACTCTCATTTTCAAAGGTTGGTAATTTTAGAAAACTATTATCATCTGGGCGGAGATTTTGTTCCCAGCCCAGGGGTGAAGTGTCCAGGAAAGTTTCGTTAGCAGTTTTGAGTGCGAGAATGTGCTCTCAAAGAGTCACATTCTACTTTTTTAATTGAAATAGAATTGATATAGCTTAATACTAGTTTTAGATGTACAACATAATAATTTGATATTTGTATATATTGTACAGTGATTACCAGAATAAGTCTAGTTAACATCCATCACCACACATTGTTATAATTTTTCCTTTGTGATAAAGAACTTTTAAGACCTACTATCTTAGCAACTATTTCTATAAGGAAGACTCCTTAAATAAGTTGACTATATTATTTGATTTTAGATTCTGTAAAATTACATGTATACTCTATTTCATTCAATTGGCATTAGAATAATTATATTCAATTTAAAAAGCTCATTCAAAAGATTCCTCTCACAAGTTGAGAGGACTTATAAATTTCAAAGCACTTATAAATTTAATAAAATTCTATACACTGTTTGAAGAGAGACATTTTCTTGTTTACTGTAAACCTATTTTAAGTTACTTCCCATTTGCAAGGTTTATTTTCAACAATTGTCACTATCTAAAAACTCCAACTTAAGGTTTAATGCAACATTTTCAATACTTTGATTTAAAATGTCTAATTGTTTTTTTGTAAATGAACCTTCTTCACAAAAGATTCAATTTAATAACCATCCAATGCCATTTTAGGATCTTAGGATGATTTGAAGATTTTTTTTGTTTTGTTTTTTAATTGCATGTGGGTAGCAAAGAAAGAAAATCATATTGTGCTGGTCTTTATCCCACACTGCATTATCACAATTTTTTTTGGTAAAAATTAATAAACAGGAACCTCCATTAAATAGATTTGGGAGACAAGAGAGGGACAGAACTCACACCCTGCGATGCCAGGTGAGCTCAACAGGAAGAACTTGCCAGTTCTTTCCTGGTAAAAACTCAGCCAATGAAGAGCCATGGACTCCGTTACTCTAGCCCTGCCAACTTCCTTTTCCTCCTTCTAAAGCCTTCTCCATTTCTTGCTGCGCAGGGACTTGCAACTGGCTTGCCATGGTGACAAACCCGGAATTGCAATTCTCTGCTGATACTGAATAAGTGCAGTATCCAGCCCAATTGCTGGAGAATTATCTGGCAGTTTATTTATTTCAGTTCAACAATTTTACGTTCACTCTCTGTAACGGTGCCTATGTAAGAATATGCTTTTGGTTTCACAACCATCAGTTTTATTTCAATAGGTAGAAAATCACAAGGGTTTTTTTTTTTGATGCAACTATAAATTGCATTATTTATATAACTATTAATTCAGAGTACACTTATGCGCCATAGTTTCTTTAACTTAATAAAAATACTTTTAAATATGACTCTGTGTTCCATTGAAATGCAAATTTTCATATTGATAGAAAATTTGCATTTATATTAACAAAATGCATTTGTTAACATTAGCTATTTAGACTGAATTTATAACAACATTTACCCAAATGTCAAATATTTTATCTTTGGCGGAAAGAATTCCCAAAAGTTGTAATTTGTTTGCTTTTGTTAGATGGAAAAAATAAAATCATTATATAATTTAATTTGCTTTCCTCAATGAGGTATCTAGTGACACTGATACAAAATTGGTGTGTGCTCTTAACTGTTCATGAACTATTTCTTGTGCTGGTGTACAAAAGCTTGTGCACATACCTAGATACTCTATTGATGGAGGACAATATTTGGATAAGTAATAAAATAAAAATGTATACAACTTATGTTACTATATATTATATTACCTTAATTTTCACAAAATCTGCTAATTGTATTATGGTAAAGTTTTCACATAGATTAAACTCATGTAACACCAAATTAAATATGCCTTGAGTCACTGTAGTTCCCAAAATTTTCTTAATAGTTTCAATTTGAAGAAATGTCATTTGCTGAGGATTACAATTAGATTTGTCAACAGAATTACCAAGAAATGTTGAGATTCAGAAATGAACCTTGAATCTTTATATAAATATGTCATTTCATTATTTTTTTTTATTTTGAATTTAACATATAGATCAAATTTTGTACTGGGACTCTCAGTGATGCTGAGATTACTTTCTAAGGTCTAGATCCATGCAAGATTAAGTTATTTTCCTTCAGAATTTCAATACTGGGATGTTACAAATAAAACTTTTTTTTTTTTTTTAAAGCAGTATGCTGCTCTATGTGTTCCCAACTCCTTACAGTTAAGACTGCAACTTGGTCTAAGATAGTCAGATCGTAATCTCATCTAATTAAACATTACTTTTGGAATTAGTTTATGTGAATTTTCTCTTTCATAGTCATGCAAATGTTTTATTTGTTCCAACTTGCTTATAATTTATTGGAAAGTCACTATCGACTATTTCATAGGCATTTTCTTTCTGTTTAAAGTAATTGTCTCTATGTTATAAAAAGATTTCAAACCTATTGAGGCAAACAATAAAACATATATTTGCCTATTTTTTGAGTGTCTATTCCAAACTCTCTGCAAAATTTTGCATTGTTGGTCTGTTTGATAGTAGTCACCCTAGAAGTGTGAAATCATAACCCATTATGGTTTAATTTTCATGTCCCTGTTAACTAATGATATTTGACAAAGGAGTAACTTCTTAAAATGTCCTGTACCTCTTTCAGAACAATGAATGTATCATTTAAGTTCTCAACTTATATTTTCAGTTTTACTTTGAGCAGGGGCTTTTCCTATTATTTCTTCTATGCAGTTTTGTCTTTCATATAAATCTGGAACACATATATTAACAATGTTAGGAGAGGTAGCCAAATGCTAAGCCAATTAAATGTTATATTTATAAGGAAGTGCCAACTAAAAATTGGCACTTGCCATCTGCCTCTACAAGGACTGAGTCACGTTGGCATCTACCTCTGCTTGGATAAAATTACGAGCCGCTGCAGCCGCTGAGCTCCAACACTCCCTGCAAGGAGTTCAGGGTGGAGAGCAGGAATGAGGTGCTCTGTGTTCTGGGAAAACTGGCAGAACAGGCCTTTAGATAGTTAGATATTTTCAGGAGAAGATTTAATGAGCCAAATTTCTTGCATCTCCTCATTTCTAGAAGGCACTAAAATCACTAGCAATGACATTGGCTCCTCATGACTAGCAGCCAGGCCTTGTCTAAACATGTGCTTGACTGCACGTACCCCCTTCACTGAAATCAGATATAATACTGAGTTTCCCCGTCTCTTCAGAGCAGTTCCACAGAGCTCTCTGAGATGCTGTCTCCCAGGCTATCGTCCTCATTTTGCCCCAAATGAATCTTAACCCGTAACTCTCATGTTGTGTGATTTCATTTCAGTCGACAGAACTTTCTCTAAAAAAAAATAATAATGTGAGGGAAAAATATCAAGTCATGGTAAAGAAGTCAAATATAAAGCTTGGCAGAAAACAATGTTTGGTTTTGTTGTTGTTACAAGTATTTGCATTTTTATCAACAGTAAAAAGGACTAATGTCGTTTTCTTAGTTCTAGTTTTTATTTCTGCACATTCATTTGGCTTTTTTATGTGAGAAACCTTACGTTGGTATTTACCAGTGAAGCATATGTATTTATTTTAGGGTATTTGTAATGTGTGAAATTGCTGAGAAGATTTTTCGAAGGTAAACTATTGGTATTTAAGGTATTTTTCTCTTATATTGAACACTTTCCTATCCTTAGTACACATGAAATTAAAGCTCTGATAGGGAAAAAAGAAGTGTGTATTTTAATTAAATTATTTATTTTTATTTCATTGTTTCAAACAGATATACCAAATGTTAATATCTTCCCAAACCTTCCCTCTGTCTCTATCTTTTCTTTTGACAAATCATTGAAGATGTCAGGACGTTCCATTCTTAAATCCTTTGCCATGTAGCTTTCAGAAAAAAGGACACTAGTTTCTAAGTAATCATAACCAAATGACTATAAATTACCTATGAAAATCAATAGTGATACAATACTATAATCAAACAAAATAGCCACTCTCAAAACTCTCAAGCTGGCTTCATAGTTTCCCTTTTATCTTTTAATTTTTCAGTGCTTCTATGAAGCCTCTTTTAACCCCTTCAGGCGAAACCATTCCCATCGCCCCTCTCTATTTTTCATGATGTTAAGCCTTTGAAAAGTCCAGACCTGTTACCCTGGAAAATGTCTTGAATTGTAACTGTATCTACGTTCTTTTGACTACATTCTGGTCAATAATTTCTGGAGAGAACATTAAATGGATAATGCTGTTTAATTCCTGCCCTATGACATTCATATCAAGTTATCCTGTTATTGGTGATTAAAAACTTGAGCATTTAGTTCAGAAGAACTGGATAGATTTCATTATTATAAGAGTATATTTTTCAATGTATAATTAAAAAGTAAAATACAAGGTGATTCTTTGAGACCATGTTAATAGTCTATTCCCCCAAAACACATTCATGCAATAAATTTTAGCATGTCTTGATTATGTTTACCTGAATCTTTGCTTGATAATCTTTGCTTTAAATTGTCTAAAAATTAGTGATTTTTTAAATGTTATAATTTGTTGTACATTGATTAACTTTCTCCACTCTTCTTTCTCTCTCCTTATGGATTCAAGTAATCTTTTAGTTAATTCAGTTTGTTGTAATTTATTACTGTTGTGATTCTTTTTTTATACTCAAATTGTCCTCAGCATAATTAGCGGCAGCCTCTTCAGTTTAGTCTTGTGTCCCACTTTTTTGGGAAATGTTACTGAGATATAAAATACATTGAGAAAAGTGCATAATTTTTTACAAAAGGAATGAACTGTTAATCAGGTTAAGAAAATAGATTTCATAATATCTCAGCAATTCTCAAGTTCCCTCGCAGTTGCAATCCTCCAGGCATCCACTGTCCTGTCATCTCAGCTTTTCAGGATGGACAGAAAAAGCCACCCCACTTCACAGTCTTGATAGTTCTTCTTCTTACATATCAGGCAAGTGTGACTGTCATCTGGCTATCAGGACTCTTGCTTCAGAAGCAATTCTTCATAACGCCCCTCCATGTCACTAATTGCTATTATCCCATTTGTCCTTGGCTATATGACTGACGTTAAATGCAAGGATACATACAAATGAATTCCTAAATCTCATTTTTAAGTGTCTTTTTGCTGGGACCACTCCTGAGACCATATGCTGAACCAGCCAGGTCCCATCAAAAAAGCAGAATCTAAACTAGGAATGTCAAAACTCAGAGGTTAATTTGAGGATGTAATATGGGCTGTTGGAGAAATAAATGTGAAACAAGGACGCAAGGGACACTAAAATAGTAACTACAGGAAGAAGTAACTGCAGGAAGAAGTAACTGCTTGGGGTGACAAAGGAAAAAGCTTTTGGTGATTACAATCTAAAAGCTGGAAGGATGGATTTTTAATTTTATGTGTCACCTTGACAGGATCACAGAATGGCCAGAAATTTGGCCAAATATTATTCCTGGTGTTTTGTGAGGATGTTTTTGGATGAGTTTAACATTTATGTCAATAGGCTGAGTTAAGCAATTGCCTTCCCTAGTGTGGATGGGCCTCATACAATCAATTGACTGTCTGAATAGAACAAAAAGGCTGAGCAAGAGGGAACTCCTCCTGTCTGACTGTCTTGTGCTGTGATGTTAGTCTTTTCCTGCCTTCGGACTTCAGCTCTCCCAGGTCTCAGGCCTTTGGACTAACACTGGAACTAAGCCACTGGCTTTCCTGGGTCTCCAGCTTGCTGAATGCAGATCTTGGGATTTATCAACCTCCATAATCTCTGAACCAACTTATTATAATAAACTTAATATATATATATATATATATTGGACAATCCTATTTCTGGGAGTGCCAGAAAAAAGCTGGAGGTGGTAGTTAACAGCCATTGCATGTGGCAAGTCTCTTAGGAAGTGAACAGAGAAGATGGGCAAATCCTACTTCTTCCTGATTTCCAATTTTCCTTCAGTGATTTCCTAGTACTAAAACTTAAGGAGTCAACTGGGGGAAAAAAAAAAGATTTGCAGAGATCCAACTCTAGTATCAGAGTAGTTTAGTAATCCTAATTTCTGACATTGTAGATTAGATTTATTGAAAATGAACTTGATATAAATGGAATCATGTAGAACATACAGTATGTACTACTTGGATATTATCTGTGTACTATTTGTATATAATTCCATCTTATTTAATTTTGGCAAATATCTATATTTCCTCAAACAATATTTACATTTATTTCTCTTAGGGTAAATTAACTTGTCTTTAATTTTCTATCTGCAATTTCCAAGACTCCAACTTCTGATATCTAACTTAATTCTATATTTAAAAGTTTGAATTCTCATTTCCTCTGGTTATGTTATACCTTTTTTTAATGAATAGATTTATACTTGAGAACTAAAATATTTACCTCAATCCTGGATTTTATTAAAGGAGTGAGATTTTAACATTTTAGAATTGCGCTACACTTATAAGAAAGTAAAAATCTCTGAAATAAATTTTGAATTAATGGACACATATTTCATGTGTCAATTTAAAGTTTTGATGGATAAATGAAAAAGTATTAGAAACTCATTTAAACACATTAAACACAGAAAAAGACACATACTTAAATCTTTTCTAGATTTAACTCCTTAAGATCTTTTATATTTCAAGATTGCTTTATATATAATTACAAATAAAAAGATAACACAGTTTGGTAGTTTTACATTGTCATCTTAAACAATGAGCCATTACAAAATATATTGCCTAATTTCAAGGCAAATCTGCACATCTGATTTTCATTACATGATCATTCACAGCATGTTTCTGATACAAATTAATTAAGGGTAGTTTAATTTTCAGAACTAAACAAGTAACATTAAATTAATATCTTAAACATATGTTTATATATTTTATATAATTATAAAATAAAATGGGATGCATATATTGTCTAATAATATTAAAAAGTCATTCAGAGGCTTTATTTAGAAAATACATGTAAAAGTCAAAGGTGATTTTTCTTTATTGTAAAATTGCAAGTATCCTTTATCAGTATTTTCATAGTTTCTCCCACATTCAAAATCAGTATATTAATAATCTGTTAATATGAACAACAAGCAATACATGTTTCTAAGGACACAAACCTTTTTTAAACTCTATCATTCATTCTTTACTCAATTTCACACTGCTTATTAGAGCTAAGAAATTTTTCATTAGAAATCAATACTGGCCACTTCAATTGCTAGTTTGAAAAACTTTTTTTATTATTACTTATTATCAGTAAAATAAAAGTTAAATTCTGATGATCCAAGAATTTTTGTATAAAAAATGATAAACTGTATTGGGTGTATGGGTTCTTATTTAGATTTGACATTTGAAAGATATTACTAGATTTATTCTACACTGTACTTGGTAGATACAATGATTATCCCCATTGTATAAATGAGGAAGGAAAGGATTAGAGAAGTTGAATGACTTTCCCAAAGACACATAGGTGCATCCAGGTATTCATCCATATTTTCCAAATCCAGATCCCCAGCTTGTCCATTTCCAGGATGGTTATATTCTAAGTTAATGTTCTTCCCCAAACAGTCAAGAGTATCTATTTATCTTTTATAATTTTATGCATATTCTCTCTGCTAAAAATGAAATCATAAATTTATTCCTGCACAGATGGCCCTAACTTTTTTTTCTACCTATCCAAAATGTTGGCTACTTAACAATTTAGATTTTATTTCTTTCTAAAACCTTTCCTAAAATACACTAGCCAAAAGGTTATTTTCTTTCATCTTAACTGCTGAAAATTTTGTATGCTCACATACTCAGGCTCAGAAGGTTTTCTTTGTTCGATCATGGCTGTAATTTTGATGGGAAATAATTTGAAATGTTAAGTGTGGTCCTCCTTGTCTGGATATATCTCATGGTCTTCCTTCTATTATTTTTTTTTCCCAGTGCTTGAGACAGAAGAGAAAGTTTTCTCCATTTTCAAAGTCCACAGACTCTTCTCTCCCCTTTTCTCTATTCAATCCAAGCAGAAGTCGATTTTCTCTCTGGGAAAGTGATTCTCCTGTTCAGCATTTGAGCAATACATTTTCTCTCTGTGAGTTCTCTCTCTTGCCATGTGGAAATGAAGTTCGATAAGGCTGTGTTTGGCATCAAAGTCCTATTTGCCTTCTGTCCATTTACTTTGTGAATTGTGCACACAGGAAACTAAATATTTCCATGAAAGAAGAAGAAGAGGGAGTCGATGGGAAACTACTAGAATTACAAAATATTATACCAGACACAGTCCTTCACCACAAACCCTTCTGTATAGTAAATCAAGCCTGCTGCTTATTACTCTATCTTGCTCCTGTGGAGAATCTTAATGTGCCCTTCCAGCCAGTAATGCTTATCTGCAAAGCAGCATGATGCTATAAAAGTGGTATTTTCCTGAGGGTCTCTAAGTGTTTGAAGAATGGACTTAGATATTGGCTGAATATGTACATCCTTCTATTATTTACTTTATTTTATTTCTCACTGTGATTACCCCTTGCACAGGTGGAATCATTCCCGAAACAAGATGAGCTCCACAGCAAGTGGCTAGAGGTGGAAAACAGGAAAATGCCAACTTGTTCAGTTTTTAGTTTTCACATATAACTATCCAATTCCCCATCCCATAACTCCAGCCATAAATAATTTCTCTTTTGATACATTATTTTTTATCCAGTCTCTAGACGTAGCAAGACATCCCCTGTTCACGTGTATTTCCACAAGGGGAAATAGATCAGGAAGAGCAGTACCTGCTTAGTATAATCACAAGATGGACTTTCTCATGTTTAATTCTCACTCCTCTGGACCACACATGCCAAACCGGGGAACAGAAATCAGCGCTGATTGATCATACACATATTTGCCTGGCTGGAGTGGCACCAAAATTCTTTTCTTTTCTGATTTCCAAGGCTTCTCAGCCTTACTTCTACTCGGATAAGTTTTCTCCAGCTTTGAGCATTGTAGACATGGAAATATTTTACCATGAAGTCTCAAAGAAAGAGTGAATTCTTTTTTCTAAACTCATAACAGATGTCTTAGAATTAAATCTACTACTTTTCCTACTAACCAAATGCAGGGCACACTTCTTTTTGAACTTTCTTACTCTTCTACGGAGTTTAGTCTTCTGCCTTTAGGTATCCACACTACAGATGATTAATGGACATATATTCTTGGTGAAATACCAGAGTCCATTTGTGCTGGATAATAGCTCTTTAGAAGCTAAAGAAAGGATGCGGCATATGTTATACAGTGTATATACTTAGCCAAAATACACAGAGAATCAGGCAGGATTTGTAAACTACATCTGCACTTGTCATGCCTGAGCTTGAGCTGTGCCTCACAGGCACAAAAATTGGGAGATTTTACTCAATTGAGAGATTCTGAATCCAATGTTGGGGCCACCTACTAATTCTATGCTTTCTCTATTCAATAATTTTCCAGAGTACCTTGAAATTTTATTTTTATTAGCAAATTCAAGCAATGTACTTTTTTTTTAACCAGACATACTATACTCACCAAGGGATTTTAAAAAGTGCATTAATTACATCACAGCATTGTCAACCAATCTGAAAGTGGTCTGTCGGTGTCCCTAAAATGGCTGTAACATTATAACTTTGTTTCTATACATCTATTATCAAAGAGGCTGCCCTTAATTATTATATCAAAAATAATTGGTTGCAATTCTAGATATTATTAATATGCTCTTTGTGCATATATGTGATCTTGGAAACTTTTAGCTATAACATGCCAAGTCCCCACAAGAACTGGAAGTGGATCTCAGCCTTCAAATTGAGGTTTGCAAGAAATAGACTTTTATATAATGCTTTCTCACTGAATCAGCATTTTGGTGGGAATGGCAGGAAAAAAAATAGCCCAGTCTTTTCTGTGCATCATCCTTTCCTGAGCCCAGGTAGGACCTCTGATGGGTAAGTTAGGAAGTGCCAAAACGATGAGTTGGCACTAGGACTTTTCCTAATATTTGTATTCCTACAAAACGTGTTGTTTAATGTCTCTTCAAACACTGATCTTTGAGAATTGTGCTATTTTCTATTTAAACTTTATTTTTAGAATATCTCAGTAAATTTTAGTTGAATGGATTGTATTCTTCATTATATACCTCTCATTTCTAAAAACGGGAGATGTAAAGATAACTCTATTTTGAAGCAATTTATAAAACTATGCAGTGCATTTATTCAAATAATAAATATGCAAAACCATTAAACAATGTAACTGTTGGTGGTTTTGTCTGAAACTATATAAAAATTATTCAATAATAATTACATAGAATTTATTTTCAAACAAATTTTGAGAATAAATTTTGATTAAATTTGTTCTCTTCTAGGAAGTTTGTTATCTCATTCTAACTTCACACACATATGCACACACGTTTTTGCCAACATAATTTCAGAGTATTGCTTGACGGATATCAGAGTTTATAAGTTAATGCCCAAAACTTTTTCCATGGGAAGTGTGTGTGTATGTGTGAATTTGTGTTTATGTATGTATGATTTTGTATTGGTATGGAAATTAAACAAAAATATTTAAAAGAAAACAAAGGACCATGCTAATTTCCTTAACTCTTGCAAACTAAAGTAACTATTTTATATGGTATAAAAACTCTGAAATTAGTTTGATCAATTGATTTATTATTTTATGCATGTAAGGATTTTTGTTAAAATAAAATTGTACATAACCCTTTTATAATCAATTATATTTCAAAATGTTTGTAAGTTTTATGATATCCAAATGAGTGTGTGTTAAACTGCTCATGTAGAAAAAGGAATATTGGCCCTGCTTTTTATAAAGATTAATAGAATAAAGTGAACTGAGTGAGGTATTACCAAATGTGTTTAAGAATGTTTTATGTATTTTGGAACTAAACTTAGGCTAATTACACGATACATAGTTAAAAATAGAAGGCAATAAATAAGAAAAGTGATTACTGTCTTATATTTATATATTTTACTTATAAGCCTTAACATTTTACCTTTTCAACAATTTCACATCAAGATGACTTTACTTAATATTGGTTTATACCTGAAGTAAGGCAGTAAGATAAAATTTTAAAATGTGCTAGGAGGTTTATAGCTTTACTTGGTATTTTCATACATAACAACCCTCATTCATTCAAATTAACAAATGCATATTCTTAGAAATTATATGAAAATAATTATAGTTAATGTCTCAAAAATTCCTACTGAATGGTATAACCTAGACTTTAAATGGCAAATAATATGACTTTAATCAATAATGAATCAATAGCTATATTTTATAATATAGCTGGAAATACTTTTCCACTGCACCATCAATGATAAAGATAAGACCATTTGCATCCTTAGTTAAGCTGAAAGCATGTCAAAGCTATCACAATCTTTTCAACATTTACATATTGCCTATTGACAGTTCACAACTAAAGAATCATGCACAAAGATAGTAACATCATGCTAATTAACTGTTTTTGCTGGAAGTCTCCTGTACTATCATTTCATAGCTGAATATTTTGAAGTATATTCTATACACTGTATTTCTTGTAGTTTCAATTAATCCATCATTTTTTTGCTTAGTATCATTATTAGATAAACAAGATGAGCCTCTAGAATCTTAGAATTCAAACATATATTTAGAGTATAAAATTAATGTCAAGCTGAATATATACATGACATTATTCAGATTAATCATTATTAATTAAAATCAACTATATACCTGTGTAGAGAGTAAGATATTCAAATTAGAATAGTCTCTGTGTTAGGAACATTATTTATTTTAAAAATGTTTGATTTATGTACCCAGAATTGACACCAAGCTGATAAATATAGTTTTTAAGCTCCCTACTTGACCATAATAGTGGAACTTTTTTCCTTTTTACATTAAAGACATTAATTTTTTTTAGGTTAAGGTATTGTAACCTATCTCTAAAAACCCTTTGTATAGAGTTTTAAACAACTGATGCAAATAAGTGTGTTGTCCCTCGTGTGTGTTGTGTCTGTGTGGTATAAACCGTATTTTTCCGCCACATATAGTTTGGTGAGAAAACCACAGTGGTGGGGCAAAAATGCTCTGTGATACTTTCAGCTCATCTTTCTTTTTCACTTTGTTGGTGTGTTGATCAGCTTATTATTCCACTAATAACCTCTTGGTTTCAGAGCAGATGCACTGATGATGACAAAATGTTAAAGTTCTCAACAGCAAATTGGAGTCCCCAAAGTAGAGAATTTTTTCAACTGCAGTAAATGTCATATACTTCTAAGCTACTCGTAAACCACCCAAATTAGGTAAACATAAGTTTGTTCCCCCAAATTGTCCTAGAGATAATTACCACAGCAGCCTGAGAAAGCCCATGAATGCCCTCTGAGTGACAGGAGGCGTAGGAATAAGATTTCCCATCCCATGTTACAAGACAACCTTTCCCCAACTGCCAGCATTACCTGAGAGCCTCATCGTCTTTTGTTACTTCCAGTATCCCACAGACACAAAATGTCAAGTGGTTAAATGAGCCTTCTTGCTGCTTAAATGCAGTGTTTAATTCTTAGCTATTGATACCAATTTATATTTAACAAAGGCTATTAAAAAAAGACTAAAATAAAACTTTGGTCATCTAGGAGTTTTAAAATAGAGAAAAATGCAGAAAATTAAACATATACTTCATATGACCCAGCAATTGCACTCATATATGCTTATCCAAAAGAAATGAAAACACATATGCACACAGTGACTCGTATGAAAGTTCACGACAGCATCATTCAGAGTGCCCAAAACCTAGGAATTACTCAAATGCCAAGCAATTGGTGAATGAATGAATTATAATATATCCAATACATTGGAATACCGTTTAGCAATAGAACATAGTGAACTGCTGATACATTCCAAAGCCTTTGGGACCATATCATGCTGGGTAGAACAAACCAGGCACAAAACTATGTACTGTTCACTGTCTGACTTACTTCACTTAATATGACAATCTGTAGGTCCATCCATGTTGCTGTAAATGGCATTATTTCATTACTTTTTATGGCTGAGTCATATAGCACAGGGAACTATATGAGATTTCTTGTAATAAGCTTTAATAGAAAAGAATCTGAAAACAAAAATATATATGTATGTATGTGTATAACTGAATCACTTTGTTGTACATATGAAACTAACATTGTAAATTGACTACACTTCTACAAAAAAAGACTTTAAAAATCTATGTACTATTCAATTCCATTTACATGAGACTACAGAAAAGGAAATTAACTTATGGTCTCAGAAAGCATATTAGTCGTTACCTGAGACTGGAGAAAAAAGTGTGAGGAAAGTTTTGAAGGTTATAAAGATGTTTTCTATCTTGATAGAAGTGGTACATGGGAATATAAGGAATACCACGGTATATGCTCTTCTCAAAACTTATTAAAAAGGTACACTTTAAATGGATGTCATTTCTAAAATGTAAATCAGACCTCAATAAAGTTGATTTAAAATTTTAAAAAGTACTAATATTTATTCATGGCTTACTATATATGCTTCACTATCTCATGGCTTTGCATATATTCTCTTACTTTCATTTGGCGATTCTGAGGGGTGTTAAAAGTTATTTTAATGTTGCAATTTTTTTAGCATCTTATTTTCAACATGAGTTTTGATTATCATAAAAATACATAAGAGTAAAAACGTTCAAGTGAATCCCATACCCCCATTTGTACACTAATAATAGAATATTAATTTGAAAACTAGCATTTTCTTAATAAAACAATCATTGTAGTAAAACCTACTGTTTTCTACTGCCACTATGTAGTACAGTCTTTCTGGTCTGTTTTATAGGTTACTTAATTTAACTGCCATAAATCTTTGATGAAAGCTCCTGCCTAGAAAGTGGAATTTCACCAATTCGAACATATTTAGAATTATTGCAATTAGAATGCTTTCAATATGTTTAGCAACTGTATCCTCATGAGAAACAGTATATTTTATTTTAGTCAGCAAGTCAACAAGTATTTATTGAGCTCTCACAGGATGTATTATGTAGCACTAAGCAAATTTATTATTTCCTTACAAGTGCCTATGAAATATGGGGATATTTTTCCAGTGTTGCTGTTTAACACATTTCATGATGTTAATTAAATAAGAATGAAACAAAAGAGAAGAAATTGGCTTTTCCATGAAATATTTTTTTCCTTTTTTAGGGGATAGTATATGCTTTCAGAGAAATGTCTCCCATTTGAGTATGTTAAGACATTGTATTGTGAACATTATTATATATATGTCAGAAATTGACATTAACTTTAAACATTAAACTTTTTGAGAAATACGTCTGCCGTCCTTGTGTATCTCTATGAACAAATGAAAGAAGTGGAAAAATGAGATGTTGACACAAATAACAATTCTCTTGGGCCTATTTTTATCATATAAAAAGCTTAAATGCAGGATCTTTTCTAATACTAAATTCTACATTATGACTTCCCAATTATGAACTCGAAACTTCTCTGGACCATGATCCTTTGGTTCATCCCCATTACTATAGTGAATTCCTCATTTACCTATCAGTCACTACTTATATGCCTACACCACAAATGGATTGTGGACTATGTCAGAGCATATATTCAATGTTAGCTACTTTACCAAAAAAAAAAAAAAATCAGTGTAATGAGTTACATAACAACATCCTTTCGAGCATCACATGATAGTCTGTGATGTAGAGGCACAGTCATTCAAACGTACACACATGTGCATACACAAAACTCAGTGAGAGTTCAGAAGTATTTTTTTCTTAAATCAGGAATCACTTACTTTCTGATATTCTAAGAACAGTATTATCCAAACTATAGCTCCTTAGTTTCCTAAGTTCTCAGTCAGAAAGTGATATGAATGTACATTTGAAACTGACCCCCCAAAAGTGTGACTGATACAGTTTTGTACATCTCTAAAGTATTTGTTCATTAAACTTTGAAAAATTATGCTAGTAAGAAGTAATGACTATCCAGTGGGTGTTATTTGAAAACAGAAACAAACTGCTTTGTATTTCTTTGGTGAATGTTCTAAATAAAAGGATTACAAATACCAGTTTTTCTGACCCATATCATACTTACTCTACATTTAGTACAAGTATAAAATAACAACAATTAAGCTGAAAACATTATACCTACTCTTTTTTTTTTTAACTTTACACTGGTTTAAGTGAAATAATACAGCAAAAAGAGATACTTAAGGGAAAACAATACACACACTATTTATATGCAATGTTCAGCCCCTTTAGCTCAAAAGAAAGACTAGAAGAATGTTATTATTCCTGTTAGAAGGAGGAATCCATTCATTTCTATGAGTGGTTGACTTCAGGGTAAGTTACAATTTAAAATTTCCCACTGGGTTAATAGCAGGTACCAAAAGTTCAGAAGAGCATTAGTAATTACTTCTCCCAAAAGCAGAGATTTATCAGAAATCTCACGCAGTTCAGCATTACGCATATCCTGTTCTCTTCATTGTGGCTTAAAATACATGCCATTTAATGTTTCTCTTCCTAAGACATTTAAAGACTGTGTCATAATCAGTTTGGTTTATTTGGCTATTTCAAGTTATATATTTGTTCTTATTATTGAGATTCCTTGTGAAATGCATAAAATAGTATCAGTAAAAATGGTGATCAATCAACAATTCTGATCTATGATGAGTAGGTCATACACGTAACAGATTTCTCTGGATTGAACTAGTCAGGGCGCGTGAAGGGTCACAGTATGGTGATTTGGATCTAAGGAATTGTGTAACCCTTTCACAGGCTATCATTCTAAGGTTTTAGGGACCATTGCTAAATATTTCCTACATACACCACCTAAACCTCTGGGATGATTTGTGGCTTCCATTCATTGACATCTCAGCAAATTCCATATTAGCTTTTTTTTTTTTCTTCTCTACTCCTGAGAGACTCTGCTTGGCTTGCTGCCGAGATCTCTGTCACTGACTTTGGGCTTCCTATTCCAGTGGGTTCTTTGTCTTCCTCACACCCCAGGCCTCTGCTTCCCTGAGGCAGCCGCATCCTCATTCTGTCCCCATCATCACTGGAGCAAACCCTTTCCTTCCTGGCTTTTATTTCACTCCGTTAACAATGGCAACAATTTGGAAATTGCCCTAAGTGGTTATTATCTCACAGGTATCTTAATGATCTATTTATTTATTTCTCATCACAGACTTCTCATACCTCATCCCAGGACTCTGGGGACAAGGCGTGAAAGAGAAGCCGGGAGAAAGAGTTACAGCACAATGAGACCCATGGCGCACGGAACACTAGGCCGTGTTTTACATGAAGCTTGGGTGCCTGAGTTTTCTCCCTGACGTGTTAATTCCTCACCTGGAGGTCCCTAGGCTTTCTGTGTGGGTAGAGGTAAGTGCCTTGCTGGCCTTCCACATGCACTGGGCAAGACGGCCTTCACGTTCCCCCAGGCTTGACTGAATTTTAGACAGGTTTCCTCCTGCTCATAGGCCTCTGACCTCCCTATTCTTAGAGCATATACTTTTGAAAACTCCCCAGTGGAAATTCTTTCTCTGCCCCTTTGAAAAGTAAATCTTTTCACAGCCTCTAGCCATTTTTACAACCCAGGACAACTGTTTTTCAAGGATCTAGAGGCCATCACTCTAAAATGTAATCATCAAGGAAGATAGAGACCACTACGTCCCCATCTCTGTGACGAGGTAGGAGCCTCACTCTGACAAGCGCCATTTAGCAAACGCAACGTGACCCAGGAGAGTCAATAATTGCTCACTAAATTCTTTTAGAGAGAGTCCCTATTTTTTTATATTAGAAATTTAGAAGTATATACATTATTATTATATATCATGATTTTAAATTTTTGTAATATATCTAATAATCATATATATATAATTGTATACTCAAAACTGAATACGCTATCCTTTTAATGTGGCAGACTGAGGTGGTAAAGAGCCAATGGGAAATCAGTCTTCACCACTGAAATAATACATTTGAAAGTTGGACAGGGTAAGGAACTTGCTAAAAAAGAACAGTGGAAATTCTGTAAAAGATTAAATCCTACCTACAGACTAGGGCTGCTTCAAGTGGATATCGTTCTTATTTAGAAGACACTTTAAAAAGTGGCTTGTCTCAATTCTCTCCCACATCCCATCTTCTATTCAAATTGCCAAGATGGAGTTTGTAGTAGTTTGATCTGAGTCAAAGAGAAGAGCAACACTGTAGAATCCCTTACAGGAAGAGTTAGTGTCAATATTTATGCGTTTATGGACAAAGCCCAATAAATACGCGTCTGTCTTAAGAGTTCATGTCAGTGAGTCCATGCGGGATTCGTATTAGAGTTAGGGATAAGCCTTTATTACAAGGCATGGACTCAGAGCAAGTGAGACTCATACAGCTGTCCCTGGTATCCAAGGGGGAGATCGGTTCCAGGATCCCCAAGGATACCAAAATCAAAAGATGCTCAAGTCTCTCATATAAAATGGCATAGTATTTACCTATAACCTCTGCACATTCTCCTGCATACTTTAAATCACCTGTAGATTATATTACCTAATACAATGAAAACACTCTGTAAATAGATCCCCCTGTGGGGTAAATTCAAGTTTTGCTTTTTGGAATTTTCTGAAATTATTTTTCCAAATATTTTTGACCCACAGCTTGTTGAATCCATGGATGTAGAATCTACAGTTATAAAGGGCTGACTGAATAACTCTAGGATTTTATCTGACTTTAGTGAATAATTATTGTACTTGGGAAAAGGTACACTTGGGACAGAGAAGAGAATAAAATGGAGACTTAAAGGAATAGAGTCTCATTTTTATACTTCCTAAGTGGTAAATTGGTATATGGGACAATGAAATAAAGATAATTTTGCAATAAGAATAGAAAGAGGCTTTATTACAGAGTTTCTTTTTTTGCAGATTCCTAATGTACTGAAGGAGGGAAATGACAATGTCGTTAAGAGCAATGGAGACCATGGGTCATACTCTGCTTCTGATTATGGCTCTTCTGTTTACCGCCTGTGAGGCTTTGACAAGTTACCTTAACATTCTTTCATCTCAATGTGCTTATTTGTAAAATGGGATAATAACAGTACCACCTCATCACATTGGTATAAATTTTAAATAAGTTGATATTAATACAGTTCTTAGAGAGAAAACAGCTTTGACACACAGCAAATATTGTTGAATGACATTTTAAATAAGATGAAATAAAAAAATAAAAATACCATAAAATCAGTTTGCCATGAGCAACTGCAGAAGAAATAGGGCTCATTCCTATGTAACATGATTTAAAAGTTGATCAGAAGACAGAAGATGGCACAGAGCAGAAGCATCACACTTAGGCTGCTAAGAACTGCTCCGTCCCGGACAGAAGCGTGCACCTCAGACAATCCTGAAATTAATCTCGAATCTGGTGAAAAACATACAGAGTGGTAAACTGTGTATTTTCTCTTTCTTTCCTGGAGAGTACAGAAGGTCACTGGGGTACAACTGATAAAACTGGAAGGGGAACAAGATGGAAAACACTAGTGGGAACACGAAAGGCCTCCAGAGAGGCATGTGATGTTAAGGGACAGGTGCAAAATGGACAAGAGACATGCTTTCAGATGAAACAGGGCCTTGAATTCGGAAGGAGCATGCACACTTAAAAGAGAAAACCTCCCAGCTGGAACACATACAATAAATTCAGATTCCCTCAACTATATCCTCAAGTGGGCACCCTAAAGAGAGAGAAATGGAAAAAGAATCACTTTCAGATACAGGGGAAAGAGAATCAGGAAGTCTCGCACTCTTGAAAATGTATTATATCAATCAAGGTTCTTGTTTACTAAATAACACAAAGCATGCAATCTACTTTAAGTGGAAAAGGAAATCATTAATGATTATTAGGAGACTTGCAGATTAATTCAGAGGAACGGAAAGATTGTATACAAGCTTTTCTTCCAGGTGCCTCATCAGAACTAAGAATTCAGCTGGAGATAAAATGTCATCTCTGCTACCATGGAACGCAAAACAAGTATGCTGACTAAACTGCAGTAACTACTGTCACCAGACAGATACCATTCTGCAACCTGGCAACCAACAGAAACCCGTGCTGCTGCTAAAGGCAAAACCTGACACCATTTCACTGCTCACATCTGCACAAAAGGGAAGTTCTAGACTGAGTTTCTTCACTCCTCCATTCCCTTCTGAAAAGAAGTTTCATGTGGAAGCTGCAAATGGAGCTGGGAATATGTCTTGATGCCTTTGCCAAGATAAGAGAGTTCACAGCATAAAGGTTTCCTCATATATATAAAGGATATTCAAAGACGCCATTAGCGAGCCCTTCTTTTATATTAAATTTCCATTAACTAACATAAATCAACAACAAAATAATAAAACTTCATCTCACACAAACAAAAAAATACTTATTCCTCTGGGGATAAGTTGATAAATACTTTCACCTTTAAAAAATGTTACTGCATCAGTCAATAAAAACAAAATCATATACTCCTTAACTGCCTTACTTTTTATTTCTCAATTTTCACTTTAAAAAATATGATACAATTTACTTATTAATTATGCTTATTTTTTATGGCCAATTTCTCCTGATGAAATTTTAGGACTAAGGACAAAAGTCTTTGTCTATTTTGTACAAGGATACTTGCCAAGAGTTTATATAAGTATGTAACAGTAAGACCCCAATAAATATGTATTGAATGAATGAATTAATTTTTTTTAATTGGCAAGGGAGTTGGAATGAAAGCCCTCTTCCCCATTCTCCAATGCAGATTTAATAGTTTGAATTAAATAATTGATTGCTACATTTTTTTTTCTATTTTGTAGTTTTGGAAATAATTCATATCCATGTCTAAGTTATAGCTGCAAGTTTCATTTTATTTTGTTAATGTACATACATTATATATTCCAGACTATATATGAAATACTTTAAGATATTGGAGTACACAGTATTTTTTTTTTTTTAATGGAGGTACTGGGGATTGAACCCAGGACTTCGTGCATGCAAAGCACACACTCAACCACTGAGCTATACCACCCCCCTGCCATAGTCTTTTAATTTGTGGACCTTTTCTCTATGATTCTAATTCCAATTTTTAACTTATTCTGTTATAAATACAATAACAACTTGTAAAGTATCCAGGGCACATTGAAAGCTTAACCTAAGATAGAAATAGGCAAACAAACGAACAAATTATGGACAGCAGAATTATTAAATGAAATTACTTTCATTGTGACTGCATAGGTTTAGATATTTTTGCTTGAAATTTTTCTTAATTCTGAAATAAATTATTTAAGATAATATATATATTTAAAACTGGTAACTTCTAGCAGTGATCTGTGATGATTATTTTTATAAATTTATGGGGATTATAGGACTGAATATTTATTCAGAGACATACAACTATTAAGTGGAAAATAAACAGGGTTTCCATAGAATTTCTCAAATGTTGTTTTTCACAAATACTAATTTGAAGTACAGAGTTTTGTTTCTGTATTTCTAGTTATATCTGTTCTCAGGGGTTTGTCCCATTATAAAAAATAGAGTATAATAGAGCTTAAAATTGAAGGAGGCTTTGACCATTTGGTAGATCTGATATTTTTCATGCTCCTTATTTCTGGAAAAAAAAATATACTTTTGGAGTAACGTGTAATAGGTGAATGTAAGATGAACAGCTTGTGTCCTAAAATCAAAGGTAGAATTCAATTTGAAATCCTTCCCATCATTCATGCTCAAATTTTTTAGGATATTTTATTAAATCTCAAGCTTAATCTTAGAATATTTTAGATTATCAATCTAATCTAATATTTTAGAATAGCAATCTCAACCTTTACTACATTTTTTAAACTTAACTTTATCATTTTTATTTTGTCTACTCAATATAGTACTAGGCACAGTGGGGACACAGGAGCAAAGGGATCAAACATTTTGGGGCATGTGTTATGTATCTGAACAATCATCTTATTTTGTATTATCTCTTTATCTTCACAGTTAATGAAATTGATGTTACCATTCTTTTCTTACAGATAGAAATGCAGAAACTGATTAATTTATTCAAGGGCAAACCATTCTTACTAATTCACCATTCTCAAAAGACCAGCCAGAACTTGTTGATCTAAGAATCTAGACTTTTAGACATACTATTTCTTAAAAGCACTCTGGAATCCACCCAACTCCTTTTCTTTTTATTCAAAAGAACTTAATAAAATGCCAGTTTCAGGATGTCTCTATTACTGGTCCCTCAACTCCCATTAAATGTTGACTTGTCAGTTTCCTTTAATCCTAGATCTTAGAGGACAACACGGCTTTCTCTCAGAAGTCTTTACTACATACAGGCAGATGATTGATTTAAAAATAAAATTAACAATGCAATCATGTTGAGCAGTTCTTTATTCTGGCTTCTTAGGGTCTCAGCAACGGTCAGTCGTGTTTCTCACATCACATCACCTAACTATGACATTAACTCTTCTTTTGTCTCTCAATTCCATCTTTTAAAGGCTTTTGTGATTATATTGGGCCAGTCTGGATAATCCAGGATAACCTTTCTATCTTGAAATCCTTATCATAATCACATTTGTTAAAATTTCTCTTACACTGTAAGGCAGTAATCATAAATTTCAGGTGTTAAGATGCAGACATTTTATTAGGGCAGTATTTTGTATGTGTGTGTGTATATATATGTACATATATATATAAAAATATATTTTTAGAACATAAATCTTCAAACTGGAGGTATTTAATGGGCTGCAGTCTTTGTGTGGAGAATCTAATTCATGTCTGAAAGTGAAACATTTGACGAAGTGTGTTTTATTTTAAAGTCCAAAGAGTGCTATTTAATAAATGACTGATCCTGTGAACTGGAAAGTCCACCCTGAAATAAGCATTAGTCCTTTTGTATTATTAGAATGTTGGAAGAGAAATTACAAAGCAAATGTGCTCCAGGGTTGGATATTAGAATAAAATAGGTGAAAATAGATTGCAGTATAAATACTGACTCTAAGGAAAATGTTATACATAAACAAATATTTCATTTACAAAAATATATGTCTATCACATTTTAAAATAAAGAAATAATCAGGTCATTCTTCAAATTGCTAAATAAAACAAAGGCATTCTATATAGTGTGTGTCTATGCATGTGTACATATATATTTTTTCAAAGAAATACTTAAAAGAGGAAGTGTACAGTATCCTCCTTTAAAAAATTTTTCACTTGTCTGTGTATTAAAACAAATTCATACAATTTTCCCAGTGCTTAATAATCCATAATTTCTTGGACAAAATTATACATGAAAAATTTTTAATTAAGCCCATTTTTGTTCCATAAAAGCTATTAAAACTGTCATGGTTATATACGACCCACCTATAATAGATATATATTGAATTAAGATCAGTTCTTAACTCCCCAGGACAGTTATAGGTAAATAACTTTACAACAACTCAAATGGTAAAAAATATAGCAACCTAAAACTTTACAGACAAAGGATGTAATTTAGCTAGCTTTCAAATTAAACAATAGCAAATTACAGATTACATGCAAAATTACCCATTTTGCATATGCAATTACATGTTTTTTTCATCATTAGATATAACTTTGGAAATTTAACTCCCAGACTTCCTTTTTATTTTGATCAGAATTATATAAATATATGAAAGAATTGTACTTAATACTGTCATGCCTCAACTTTCCATCAAAGTACACTGCTTCTTGACTATTATTTTCCTTTCAATTAAAAGCAATGGATTCATCTTATTTTCTCTCATTTTGAAATTTATTCTGCCTTTTCCCACCGAATGTCTTTTCCTCTATTGTGAACTATAGAAGTTTTTTCTGTTGTTCTTGACTCTATCAAGGGTGGTTAATGCTTAATTGTTAAATAGTTATAACCAGGGAACATTACAGGCTATTGCAAAGAAGCAACAATACCCATTTGCCTTGTATTAAATCAGCAATTTTCAGTTCTACTTGCAATTTATAATCACTTGAGAAGTTTTAGGTGGATACCAATGCTTGGGTCCTTCTCACAGAGATTCTAATTTAATTAGTCTTGGAAATGGCATGAACATTTCAACATTTTGAAAGTTCTCCAGGTACTTCTAGTATGCTGCCCAGGTATAAAAACATCAAAGGAAGCTCTGAATATCTCAAGACCTAGAAATGTAAAAAATTCCCTTCTGTACATTGTCACTTGTTTGAAGTAAGTTATCTCCGAGTCTCAAAATGGCTCAATAAGTTAGGCATTATTATCTCCTACTTTACAGGTAAAACACAGATTTTAAGAGAATGTAAGTAACTTGTTCAAAGTCACACATCTAATAATGTTAAAAGCCAAGATTAAAAAGAAAGATGTATCAGGTGATAGAACTCATCCACTACGATTTTCTATTCTCTAGGGGCCAGTAGAGTCTCAGAGATTTAAAAGCCACTAAAACGCATGTTGAATTTTTGCCCCAATACGTCTATGCTAATATTTTTAAGTAGAGGCAATACATACTTGCCACCAAATTCTATGCAAAATGAAAATAATCAAATATAGACTACCACTAAAAATTTAGAATAAATTAGCTAGTTTGCATATATTCAAGTCACATATATATATTTAAAGAAATCTACAACAAAACATTGCTCCAAGAATAAGGACATTACAGAGTGTTGATTTCTGCTCTTCAGGTAGGCTTCCTACCTGATACATTGTCTCATGGAATCTATACCACACAATATTCATTTAAGAGATATGCATTCCACCACTTCTAATATGCTGTATGTTTATAATGTTCAACATAAAAATATAACTCCAAAATTATCTCCAGTGTTTATTTGAATACAAAGTTAAAATCTGACTGACTTTTCTTTTTTAAAAAATTATTTGAAGTGTTCTTGAAAACAAGTATTTTTCTGAATAATAATTATTAGTGTTTTTCTTGGTTATGGATTGAACTAAAATCAGGTGATATGAACTTGAAAATGTTTGGTAAGTTTATTTATCATGTTGTATTTATTTCATGAAAAGCCAAGGAATATCTGCCTAAAAATTTTGCAGTGGTGCCTTCTAAAATAAACCACAATCATTGAGACATCCCCGTGAAGGAGCAAGATTAGTAGCCTGGGATAGTAGCAAGTTTTTAAATCTGACACTGACAATGTGTTTACGACATCCATGATGTCTTTTCATCCTTCAATTCTGCCTTCTTTTTTCCCCAAAGCATATGATTCTTTCATAGCTGTGTAGACAGAAACTTCTATTGTTTTATTTGTCATCTCTAAATAAAATATTTGGAATAATTAATGGAAAATTTATTTAAACTGAACTATAGCAACCTCTATTTCAGTAGTGAGTAAATGTTGCATGTTCTTTTGTAAAATGGGGTACCCCACTGTACACACAATTTTTCTTTTTTTCAGTCTTTGTACAAGAAATTGGGTCTACATTTTAAAGAAGTGTGATTTTTTTTCTAATTCAGAAACTAGTAATGAGTATTGATTAAAAAAAAAAGAGGGCCTAAGGAGTTGAAGAAAATTAGGTAATTATCAAAAATAGTAGCAAAAGAATAATAAAATGAAAAACTTGTCTGATTATAGGAGTGAATTAAAGTTAGTAGCAGTTCAGCTTTTCCTAAGATCTAATTTTAAAAGAAGACTAAATAGGCATTTTTACTACATGTGGTTTTAATCAGTGTGATATAATTTTCAGTTCCTTTGATTAATGAGTACATTCTCAGCTTTTAGGTGTTACCTATTTGTTCAGAAGCCATAGAAACACTCCGACTTAACTGGCTTAAGCACAATTTTTGACTTACTTAATTAGATTCTCTAGAGTTGCTAATAACCGTACAGCCTTGACCGTGAACCATGTAATTATTTTGACATTAATTCTCTCCCTGTGATACCTTCCTCTTGATGTCATCATTTTTCCACTTCAATTTCTGGCTAGTAATTTTACAGCTGTAATGAAACTACCACTGGAAGACATGTATGAATATTATACTTTAAAAATTTGTGGGATAAATTGATGTCAACTTTTATTCTCACTCTAATAGCAACTATATGCTCTATAATATCTGATAAGTTACCAAAAGTTGAAGAAAGATGAGTCAATTGTTAATCCTATCAAACCATACATGATTTTTTTTAATTTAGCTCAGTTCTTTACATTAAATTACAAAGAAGTTTAAACAGCAAAGCCATAGTTTATACATTATATTAACCAACATAAAAATTCCCATTATTTCCAAATATATATGTATGTTTGAGAGAAAAAACGGGAAAGAGAGACTGAATGGTGAAACAAAAAAATAGTACAATTTTGGGTTAATATGGCAGATTGATACTGCATCACAGATTTTGCTTATTCTAAAACATTAAAATATATTTATTTTAAATTCACTGTAAGTAAAAATGTATTAACACCAACCATGCACACAAAGAAATGAAGCTAGCCAAATGCTGATGAGAGTAGAAAGACCCATGGATTCTGAAGTAAAAGTGTTTAGCCAGGGTGGAGCTATAACCCTAGTCCCACCCTCAGAAATCACAGTAGTCAATAATAATTCTTTCAATTTTCATTAAGCATTACAAATCCAAAGGAAGGTTCTGGCAGTCTGTTGTTGGTCCTTCCCTTGCTGGGACCAAGTCCAATCCTTCTCAGGTCTTCTACCTCCAGGTTGTGTGAGCTCAGCCCATAGCAAACACTACTGACAAGGCTTCTGCCCACTCCTGGTAAATCTGTTCTCCCCTGATGGTTGTCAAAAATAACCACTTTAGTCAGGGCAAAACCACACCTCACGTAGATTTTTTGCCTTCATTTGTAGGTGTTCAAGTCCTCTGAATGGGATTAGGTCAAGCATGAGCTACAGATATCTCACTCTCCTTTCTCCCTGGCAGTCACACACCATCTGCTCTGACTACACCATACCTGATCTTCCTTTCTTCCCTCTTTGCCTTGGTCACCAAAAGGAGCCCTTGTTTCCAACTCTTTGCCAACTCTAGTACCACAGTCCCCAGGTACTTTTCTACTGTGGAAAACAGTATGGATTCTCCTTGGAAAACTTAGAACTACCATGTGATCTAGCAATTCCATTCCTGGGTGTATATCTGAAGAAAACAAAAACACTAATTTGAAAGGATACATGCACCTCAATGTTCATGGCAGCATTATTTACAATAGCCAAAATATGGAAGCAATCTAAATGTCCATAAACAGATGTATGGATAAAGAAGATGTGGACTATAAAATATACAATGGAATATTACCTAGCCATAAAAAGGAATAAAATTCTGCCATTTGCAACATGGATGAACCTAGAAGTTATTATGCTTAATAAAATAAGTCAGACAATGAAAGAAAAAATACTGTATGTTATCACTTAATGTGGAATCTAAAAAATAAAACAAACCAATGTATATACCAAAACAGAAACAGACTCACAGATATGGATTACCAATGGAGAGAGAGAAGGAGGGGCAGGGCAAAATAGCAGCAGGGGATTAAGAGACACAAACTACTATGTATGAAATAAATAAGCAACAAAGGTATATTGTACAGCACAGGGAAATATAGCTATTATTTTGTAGTATCCTTAAATGGAGTATAATCTATAAAAATATTGAATCATTAGGTTGTACACCTGAAACTAATATAATATTGTAAGCCAACTATATTTCATTAAAAATAACTGAATTTTTGACTGACTATATTTTCAATTTACAATGAGATAATTGAGACATAACCCCATTGTAGTAAGTTGAGAAAGATTTGTATATACAATGTCTCCAATTTCCCATCTCCTTTTATCTTTTTAAACATTTTTTCTTTCACCAAGCAATCTAACCTGCTTTATCAAGGTCATCAAAATTACTTCTATGTTGCTATCTCCAAGAATCAGTTCTTAGTTCTCAGTTCACCTAACATAATAGCAATAGTTGTCAGAGTTAACCACACAGTCTTTAATAAAATTTAATCACTAGGGTAATAGATCATATGTATTTTTCTCCCACTTCACTGACTGTTTCCTCAAAGTCTGCTTTATTGGTTATTCATCTTCTTCCAGATACCTTTATGTTTGGAGAATCCTATGACTTTGTGATATTTTTTTCTTATCTATCTACACTCAGTCCACAGCTGATTGTTGGACTGATATGCTCTCACATCTTGAACATCTTTTTTATACAAAAACAACTTCTAATCTTATATCTTTAGCACAAACCTCTCTCCCAAACTCAAACACATATATCCAACTTCTTACCTGAATTATCCTCTTACATTTCTAATTTAACATGTTCAAGATGGAACTTTGATTTTCTGCACCAAATCTTATCCAACTACAGCCTTTCTTATCACATTTGATGGCAACTCTATTTTTTTTCCCGGTTAGAACTATCCTCGAATCCGTTCTTACACATCCAATTCATTTCTTAAAACCTAGAATTCAGCCACTTCTCACCATGTCTCCTACTACCTTCCCTATCACCATAATCTCTCAGAGATACAGCTACAGTTGTCTTCCAGCTCTTCTTTCTGTTTTCATTCTTGCCCAATTCCCAGAATCTGTTTGAAGAAAATATCGAGTGGTTCTTCTTAAAGCTAAGTCGGATAATGTTTATGCCTCTATTTAGAATCCTCCCTAAACTCCCCATTTCACTAAGAATGAAAGTACAAATATTTACAGTCACCTAAAAAAGGACTTTAAAAAAGCATGATTATTTTGGAAATCTTATCCGGCATTATTTGCTCTAAATATACTGGACTTTCGTTCTTCAACTATGCCTGGTAAACTCCTATTGTAAGCCTTTGCACTGCCTATTTCTTTGGCTAGGGATAATCTTCACCTAGACAGCTGCAAAGATATCTCCCTCACTTCCTTTATGTCTTCACTCAATGTCACTTTCTCCAAGAAGAGTACCCTGAACTCTGCCTTTCCCCTGACACTTATAATCCAGTCTACCTTCCCCAGTCCCTGTCCCCAGAGGACTAATCACTTTCCGTAACACTTTGATATACTTACTATCTCTGTGATTTATACTCCATTTCTTTCCCTTATAATAAAAGATTGGCAGGGAGCAACCATCTCTGCTCTTCTGATCAGTTACATGTCCTATGCATGGGTGCCTGACATTGTAAGATTCATTATTTGTTAAGTAACAAGAAAAACTGATTCTTATTTGTTGTATGTAACTCACTCTGTCTCTATTTACTCATTGAATTTTCTGTTTATTCTTAATATATTGAATTTTCATTATAATACATGATTTTTGTTGCTGGAATTTGTACGTAATGCACGTTGTTGTTGCTGTTGTCATTTACAAGGGTACATAACAGACTCTTTAATTCTGAAGACTCATCACTTTTATTATTTAAAACTTGAGGCCTTTATATCGTTATGGATTCCTTGTCTTCCTCACTCACTCTTCTTTCTTTTAGAACTCTGATTAGAAGTCTTTAGAAGTTTTGTGTTGACACTATTACTCTAAAGTTTTTTTCATATTCCTCTTCTTTATTTCTTTTGGGCTTCACTGTGATACAGTCTAACATATGGTTCTGTCTACTGTGTCCTCTCTAGCTTAATGATTTGTTGCTGTTTTGGTCATCTCAATATTCATTATTTTAACTTCCCAGATTTCTGTCTTCTTTCTGTTTATGACAAACTTACATTTTGCACAGTCTCATATTCTTCTACATGACTCCGTTCCATCTCAAATTTGTCTACATGTAAGTATATGAGTTTTACAGTTTCCTTTTAAATCTCTTTTTTGCAGGTATTACATTTTTCATTTGTTTGTATCTAGAATTAGAACTTCCTTAGATGAATGTTAATTATTCATTGAGTTCATGTATTTTTTAGAAAATGGAAAGGAGTTTCCCCTGCATCAGTTCTGGATTGTGTGTTTCCCTCCCAGGAATCAAAAAGAACTAAATCACAGGGTAACTCTATTTTTAGTTTTTTGAGGAATCTCCATACTGTTCTCCATAGTGGCTATGCCAATTTACATTCTCACTAACAGTGTAGGAGGGTTCCCATTTCTCTACACCCTCTCCGTTATTTATCATTTGTGAACTTTTGAATGATAGCCATTCTGACTGGTATGAGATGATACCTCATTGTAGTTTTGATTTGCATTTCTCTGATAATTAGCAATTTCGAGCATTTTTTTCATATGCCTATTGGCCATTTGTATGTCCTCACTGGAGAATTGCTTGTTTAGGTCTTCTGCCCATTTTTGGATTGGGTTGTTTGTTTTTCTGTTATTAAGTTGTATGAGCTGTTTATGTATTCTGGAAATTAAACCTTTGTCAGTCTCACCTTTTGTATATATTTTCTCCCATTCCATAGGCTGTCATTTTGTTTTGCTTATGTTTACCTTTGCTGTGCAAAAGCTTATCCAGCAATCCCACTCCTGGACATATATCCGGAGGGAACTTTAATTCAAAAAGATACATGTTCATATTAGCACTATATACAATAGCCAAGACATGAAAGCAACCTAAATGTCCAACAACAGATGACAGGATAAAGAAGTTGTGGTATATTTATACAATGGAATACTACTCAGCCATAAAAAAGAATAAAATAATGCCATTTGAAAAAACATGGATGTACCTGGAGATCATTCTAAGTGAAGTAAGCCAGAAAGAGAAAGAAAATTACAATATGATATCATTCATATGTGTAATATAAAAAAAGAGAAAAGAAGACAACACTGAACTCATGTACAACACAGAAAAAGACTTACAGACATAGTAAACAATCTTATGGGTACCAGGGGAAAGGAAGTGGAAAGAGATAAATTTGGGAGTTCAAGATTTGAAAATATTAATTACTATATATAAAAATAGATAAAAAATAAATTTCTTCTGTATAACAAAGGGAACTATATTTGATATCTTGTAATAACCTTTAATGAAAAAGAATATGAAAACAAATATATGTATATATATGTATGACTGGGACATTATGCTGTACACTAGAAATTGACACATTGTAACTCACTGTACTTCAATAAAAAAAGAGTAGGAAAACTCTAAAAAAAAAGAACTAAATCAAATTCTAGTACAGAGATTTATATTCTGTGCTACCTTGAGGAACCTAAAGCTCACTTCTTTGACATTTTTCTTCTATATTTTAAAGGGTACTTAAATATCATGGTTGAGAGTATTGGTAATGAGTTGTCAACTCTGTGTATTAGAATCACAAGAGAAGACACAGAAACTATGAAACCCTAGTCCTCATCTGTAGAGTTTTTGATTTAGTTGTTTTAAGGTGTATCTTGTTCATTCCATGCCATTCTAGTGGAATTTTTTTTTAAAAACAGCAGTAAAAATATAGGATTAATAATTAAAACAAGAGAAATACAAAAAAACCTACATATTGACTCTTAATAAACATGACTTGTATTTATCTCTGATTATCTCACAGATACATTAGCATAACATGGACAATATTTCATTGACAATAAAACCTAAAGGAATTAGATTTTATTTACAGTAATAGTTCATCAAATATACAGCAAATTGTTGTCAAACTGAGATGAAGAAATAAACAATAGTGCTATGGTAATTATGTTGCAGATTTCAGTTGGAAAAATCATCCTGACGATAATATTTAAAACTAGCATGCTGATAGTTTATTCTGAAAAATTATGTAAACCTGCATCCAGAACTTTTGATGATCATTTGAATTAATTTATTAATTTAGATAATTCAACTTTATTTAAATTTTTACTTAAAACTTTTTTTAACATTTTTTATTGATTTATAATCATTTTACAATGTTGTGTCAAATTCCAGTGTAGAGCCCAATTTTTCAGTCATACATGAGCATATATATATTCATTGTCACATTTTTTTCTCTGTGAGCTACCATAAGATCTTGTGTATATTTCCCTGTTGCTATACAGTATAATCTTGTTTCAAACCTTTTTTTTTTTTTTTTTTTTGACAATTGATGTACGACAGGCACTGTTCTATTATGTACTGGTGACACATAACTAAGACTGACACGTCCTCATACACCTTTTATTCTAAGAGATCAATGACAAACTTTCCACACAACTACAAAAAGTGTTACTAATTCCAGGGTTTATGTTTCAGTGTTGTTTTATCAGATGTTGAGTCTGATAACTGTTTGAAAGAGATCATAATAAGAGTTATGATAATTACTTGAAAGAAGAGAGAAATGATGACAAACTAATTTTCCCTTAATAACAGAATCATCTTTTAGCACAGATGAAATTAAGACAACACAGTGAGTTTATTGTTTATGTCCAACACAGTACATAATTATATATTGATTTTTACAATAGAATAAATTGTGTACAACTCAGAAAAAAGAGAATTCTGTGAGATTACTCCTACAGTTTCGAATGATACATCTTAATCTTAAATATGCAGCAAAAAAAAAAAAAAAAAGCCAACCAATTTGGATATCATGATAGCATTCTTGAAGAAAGAGAGTGATACTTAAAACAAAATGAACCTATGGAGACAGGAGTAATTCTATTTTAATGTAGTTGTATAAGCAACTAAATTGAATATTCTAGTGCCTGTTCACCTGAATATTTTTTCAGATATTAAGAACAACTTGGATATGGTCCCACATCATCACATAGTATTTTTTAAAAAATGTTCTCTGGTGTCATAGACTTGGGTGCTGGGGATTCTAAGGCAGAATTCTAAGAATAACTCCAAATGACCCTTCCGTTGTATAATCTCCCCTTTAAGTGTGAGTAGAATTTGTAAATATGACTAGATATTACTCCATGATTATGTTACATTAAATAGCAAAAGTAATTTTTCAGATTTAATTTGTTAGAGCAGGCAGATAGCTAGATTTGAGCAGAGAAAGACGTACATGGGCCAAATGGCAGGATGCATCTTGTGAACAATGGGGGTCCTTGGGCACACAAAGAAAGGCAGGAACCTCCAGATGAAAAAGAAATCACACATTTTGGGGTGACAACTGTACTGGAGGCACACAAAGAAAGATGGGAAAAGGTGGGACTCTCCTGCATCTGGATGTAATCTTTTGCTCCTTATGCCCCCATTACAATAAAATTAGCTTTGCAGATAAGAAGTACCTATCATGCACTGATGCCTTGACACTTCTGATCAACACTAAATAATGACCCCCAAATCCCTCCTCCCCTCAGGAAGGTGAAGCTGGGATGAAAATCGGGAATACGACTCAAAACCCCTCTCCCCCAATGAATATTCCACCTATTCATTTTTACACCCCATATAATCAGCTTGCCAAAGAAACTCAGGGCAGCTACTCATCTGATCCTGCCCGTTCCCCCACTGAGAGCATACTATCACCTAATAATAAATGTTTGCTTTGCTTTCTTTTCCTTGTGTCTCATCTCTGAATTCTTTCTGCGACAAGATAAGAACCTACTCTCCAGCAACAAATTAACCTTAAAAAAGTTAGATTGTTTGGGTGGGCCAAACCTAATCATAAAGCCCTTTAAAAGGAGAGACCATTTTGTCTGGCTGGTGGCAGAAGAGAAATCAGACAGATAGTAAGTGTGAGAAGGATACCCCGTTGCTGACTTTGAAGGTGGAGAGGGCCACGTGGGGAGGAAGACAGGCAGTCCCTAGGAGTGAAGAATGGCCTCCAGCTGACAGCTGGCCAAAAAAAATGGGTACCTCAGATGTATGACCACAAACAACTGGATTTGTCTAATGACCTTAAGGACCTTGGAAATGGGAACTCTCCTATACTGTTGGAAACATATTCTTCTCTAAGCCTCTAGGGAAGTGCCTGGCCCTGCCAATACTTTGATTTCAGCCTGCAAGACCCTAAGAGAACTCAGTCCACTTGATCCAATCTTGACTTCACTGTAAGACATGAAAGATGTTATGTTTTAGTCCTTTAAGTTTGTGGGAACTGGTTATGCAACAATAGAAAACTGATACAGATGTGAATCCAGCTTCTGCCACTTTCTTACAATGTACAAACAGGGCAACTTATGAAGAATTCATAATTTCTATCTAACATATTTTGAGGGATGTAGAAGACAGGATAATATGGTTAAAATGTACAGTGTAATGTCTGAAACATCACACAATACATAAAATGAGTGAAGAAGAAAAATACAGACCTTTTTTTACTTTGGATGAATCATTTTTATACATAAGAAAAAAAAGACTCTTTAAAATCGTTTTAATGCTAAATGTTTCCTATTCCATTGGTAAATGGATATAACATACATTTAATTACTTTTATTAAATCAGTAATATTTAGTGCTAATCACAACTGCATCTAAATCATGGAAGAGACCTCTATTATATCATAAGATACACAGTAATGATACAAATAATACCAACATTAGAAAAGCAACAAAAGAAATATATCAATGCATACACCAGCATGGAGAGCTTCATATATATTAATTCATTTAATTGTCACAATCCATTTATTTGTACTTTATGCGTATTAGTTCCTAAAAGCCTTATATGGTGTTAAAAGATAAACTGAGGCATACTAAATCTTAAAGAGTTTGTTTGAACATCTATCAGCTATGGTGAGGCAGCACCAAACCAGAAGTGGTTAGGAGCACTCCACCAGCAGTAGCGGAAGAGAAAGTTCTACAGAGAAAAGGCAGAAGTAGAGGAAGGATATTATTGCTGTCCATGACTTAAAGCCTAGTTGGCTGTTTGTGATTGGTTGTCCTTAGGTTTCAATTTTTTTTTCTATTTTTACATTTTTTTATTGAGTAATAGTTATTTTACAATGTTGTGTCAAATTCTAGTGTAGAGCACAATTTTTCAGTCATACATGAACATGTATATATTCATTGTCACATTTTTTTCACTATGAGCTACCACAAGATCTTGTATATTTTTCCCTGCGCTATACAGTATAATCTTGTTTATCTATTCTGCATTTTAAAATCCCAGTCTGTCCCTTCCCACCCCCCGCCCCCTTGGCAACCACAAGTTTGTATTCCATGTCTATGAGTCTGTTTCTGTTTTGTATTTATGTTTTGTTTGTTTCAATTTTGTAACCTTGAGGCATTTCCAGGTTTAGATTTTGGTTTTCTCGTGACAGCTGCCAAAGGCATTAGAGCCATCCCTGTCTAATGAGCTAATGACCTCCTTGCTTGATTAATTTAAGGGTAGTAAGTACTCTTGGGAATATTTTAAAATGAAGAAGGTGAGGAGCAGAAAGACTTAATAACTTGCACAACACTGCAGAGCTGAGTTTTGAACTCATGTAATTCAGGTTTAGAGACCGTGTTTACAAGCAGTATGATATACTCATGTCCACGTTGGTTAACCTTTCTCAGTCTCCATCACCTCATCTTAAATTGGAGACATCAAGAATTTGCAGACATGTTGTGAGGATTAGCAATATATGTGTGATGTTGTGATTTATAATAAGAAATGTATATCTGCTCTTCATCCTATTCCTGGCACCAAGCCCCTAAAGCACTTAGAATTTCCTGAGAGTAGTGATAAAGGTGTCTTTTGTTAACTTGAACAAGCCCCTTTCAGTTTATGTTAATACACTGACTTCTGGCAGGCCCCTAAGGCTGAATCCTGGTTGCCAGGGACACCAGTCTGTTGTTAGAGGGTTGGAGCTTTCAGTCCCATACCTCAAACCTTCAGGCGAGGGAGAGAGGCTACAAGTTGATTAAACTACCAAAGGCCTATGGATTTAATTGCTCCTACCTACTGAAGCCTCCAGCTGGAGGCAGGGGGAGAGCTGTAGGACCAGAGAGGGCATGGAAGCTCAGCATCCCTTCCCACATGCTGCGCCCTATGTGCATCTAGTCCACGTGACTGTTGAGTTACATCCTTTCGTAACAAACCGGTAATCTAGTAAGCAAAATGTTTTCCTGAGTTCTGTGAGCTGCTCTAAGCAAAGGAGGGGGTTGTGGGAACCCCTGACTTAGAACTTTTTGGTCAGAAGCACAGATAACAACCTGGGCTTGCTATTGGCATCTGAAGTTGGGGGGCAGCCTTGTAAGATTGAGGCCTTAACCCATGGGATCTTACACTATCTCAGGTAGCTAGTATCAGAACTGAGTTAAACTGTAGGACAACCAGCTGGTGGTGCAGGATTGCTCGGTACAAAAAAGACTTCCACAACTTTGTTGACCAGAGAACACACGTGTTGAGTGTTGTAGTAGAGTAGAGGCCAGACACAGAAGGGTGTTTTTCCGTTACAATACATTTAACAATTGCCAGAGAGCCTAGCAAAATGTTGGTGCTTTTATAAGTATCTGTAAATCATTGAAGAATAAATTTTAAGCTATTAAGTTGATGACATGATAATCATTATAAAACCAGTGCTAATACATTGGTAGACACTTGAAAAAACATATATATTAAATAACAAAATACATTTTCTTATATATATATATGTTCATATATATAAAACCTCCTTGTATCAAACATGACATGACCTATCAATTAGGTCAATTGATATAAACAATTAAAAGTTTATATTTAAATACAAAAGCACATAAAACAAAAAGTTAATAAAATAGTTACATACCTACCTCTGAGTCCCAGTTTGGCACTATTTTCACTCCTGAACTCCAAAACACTATATTCCCTGAGTCATTTTTCAAGACTAACTTTAAGACATAATACAAAGGAATATGCTAATAAGAAAGATATTTTCTAGGGGAAAATATATTTTTAGCCAACACAGATACAGACAGTTTGTAACCACAGTGCCTATTCTAGCTTGAGAGAGAACCCACTAAAATGTTTTGGGCAACTGCATCATGTACATTAGCAAACATGTACAGCCTGGCACCTCAACTAGATAAATTGCTGATCCTACCTGAGATCTCAAGTTGTATTACAGCATAAGATAATCACAGGTTTTGTAATCAACCTAATTTTTAAACTGAATCATTTCAAGACAAGATTTGCAGTTTTAATTTTTTTTGCTATATTTTTGCATAAATGCTGTTATTGATCCAAAAAGTTACTTTTTGAGAAAATATCCAATAAGCCACTTATTTGATATTTTTCATTTATAAAGCATTATGCTTTCCAGATTTGTGATTATATACTCAGCATGTTTCAGAAATGAATTTTGGTATACATTTATGCCAAGTCTTAAAGTTCTTCCAAAGCATTTTTATTTTTTCTATATACAGGTTGGAAATCTCTTCATTAATGTTTCCAGTTGCTAAGCAACACCCCCTCTTTGCTTGTTGCCATGGTTGCCCTTGAATCAGGGAGGACACAAAACCATCTGTTGAAACCAAACCCCTCCCTTCTCTGAAGTATGACCTGCTCTGTACATCCAGCAGCAAGGTGGATTAAGTTAAATGTGACATACGGTCTAGGTAGTTATAAGGGTAAAACTCCAAAGTAAATTTTTTTCTTTTTTTATTTGTTTGAAAAGTAACCATTTTTAATAGAACATAATATTACTATGCTGCCAGAGTGCTGTATTCACAATAGATTGAAAGTACACTCTGGAATGATAAAGAAGAAACAAACAGTAAAACAACACCAAACAAAATAGCTTCAGGTATTTTAAAATACTGGTTTTATTTCCTTTAATTTAGTGGTTTCCCATGTCTATAAATGCACTTCCTAAAATAGCATTTAAAAAATTTTGAATATGTAACTAGAACAGCCAATTTGTTTAGTCCCATGGAATCTTTGGAATAGAATTGAACAAGTTGGTGCTAGCATTATCCTGAAGATAAATTAGAAATTGTATGCCTTTGTTTTCCCAAAGCCAAACTCATACTATTTCCTGGGCTCCTAATTAGGTGGTTTCAGAATGTGCCTGGAGATATGGCTTCATGGAGGTTGAAAATTTCACCAAGTACCCTTTATAGTTATCTAAACATTTATAAAGAGACTTCTATTCTCAATAACTCAGAGTTAGAATCTCATAAACTAAACAGAGGAAGTAAAGTTTCACTTACTTGGGATGTTGGGAGTTTGGGAGTTTACCACAGTATGTTCAGCATAGTAAATGTGAACAATGCCCTTCATTTGTGATATTCCTTCTATTAAAATATTGTCATAATTATTATACCTTTGATTTTTAGCTTTGTGCTACTGCCTATCATTTCAAGATTTCATTTTTTGAAACAGATTATTGAAATCTTGAGTTCTGGTGATTTCCTTTTGCATACTTCACTTCTGACCACTTGCCAAAATAAGTCAGAAACTCCACTGACCTGTTTCTTGTGCTACATCTGAAAATGCTTTTCCTCTCTCTAAAAATAATATAATGCTCAGGAACCAAGGACTTTCTGGTTCCTGAATCCTAACTGGATTATATGTGCAGGTTTAGGTGTTTGCAGAGTAATAATATCTACTTTTACTTGAGTATCAATTAGAATATGTGCCAGTTACTATACTGCCTTCTGGATTATGAAATAAAATGATAAAGTCAACATTGTAATGTTTTGTTTTTATGACATATAGATGTCTTTAACTCAATATGCATTTATCATGGAAAAGAAAGGCATATATTTCAAGTAAAACTGGATAACAACTAAATCTGCATGATCATTCTCTTAACACCTTAAGACTTTTATCAGATATTTAGTAATGCTTTCATGTACCAATTCCCTCAGTTTAATTTCATTTGTATGTAAAATAAAACAAAATACATTCTACTATAAGATCATTTTAATTACACACAATGCTTATTCTTCTGATCAATTTTCAGTGTTTTAGTGGATATTTTAGTTTAATGTGCTGGCCCTTTGAGTTATTATATACCATTAATATCATTATTTATAGAACACAAAAATCCCAGTATCTTGAAAACATTATTTTTGACTGAACTTGAAAGATATTCCAATTTAATGTAAATTTTTGTGGTAATAGAGGACAATGCACAATATATACCTTTTTAAATTCAGAAATTGTGTTTCACTTAGTGTTCTACCACTGTTTTGGGGTGAATTTAGTGTGTGGTTTGTTTATTCTTTGTGTGTAATTAAATATTTTCTTTAGCCTTTGCATCTTCAATATCGAGTTTTTTGAGAACTCTTCACAAATGAGAAAAATATTTTGGTTTACTAATAACAATATTTTATATCCAAAGGAAATTTGTAATTAACATGTTATTACCTTCATTCCTCATATAAAAATGTATCTTAATTTAGAATAGTACACATGGTATTTCTTCAAAATTTGAGGTGAAATGTTTTGACATATGTACATACTTATGAAACCATTACCAAAATAAAAATAATAAACATATCCATTAGCTCCCAAAAGCTTCCTGACACACCTTTGTTTTCGCTCTCTTCCTCCTCTCTGTTCCCTGGTCTGCCCTTCTCCCCAGCACTGATCTGCTTTCTGTCATTAGACATTAGTTTGTATTCCCTATAATTTAGATCCAAGGAATTATACAGAATGTATTCCTTCTGTTTGGCTTCTGTAACTCAGAATAATTATTTTGAGATTCATCCATGTTTCTATACCCTATTTCATTCATTTGTATGACTGAGCAGTGCTCCGTTGTGTAGCATATTCCCTTTACTCATTCACTTGTTGATGAACATTTGGTTTATTTCCAGTTGTGTGCTGTTATAAGTAGAGCTAGCTGCTATGAACAGTTGTCTACAAGTCTTTGTTCACATATGCTTTCATTTTCCTTGAATTTTCCACATAGGAGTGGATATGGCTATGTTATATGGCATGTGCATGCTTACTCCTTTTTTCAGAACGTAACAAAATGCTTTCCAAAGTGATTGTGCCATTTGCATTCCCACCCCCACCAGAATTATATGAGTTTTAATTCTTATACATCCTCATCAACATTAGAATTGTCAGTCTTTTTAGTTTTAACCATTCTAACAACCGTGGAGGGGATTTCGATTTAGTTTTCATTTTTATGTCCTTAATGACTAATGATGTGGAGCAACTTTTCATGGATTCACTTGTCATCTATATATTTCTTTGTTAATTATGTCTAAAAATATACATTGTCTATTTTTCACTTAGTTATTTTCTCATTGTTGAGTTTTGAGAATTTTTTTATATAGTGTAGATACAAATCTTTTATCATACATGATTTGCAAATGTTTTCCTCAAGTCTGTGGCTTTGGTTTCATTTTATTTTTAATTTTGAGAAGTCCAATAATCAAATTATTTTTTTGGGGGTGGGGTCATGTTTTTGCTGTCTCATCTAAGAAATCATTGCTTAACAAAAAAATGCAGAAGTTTTCTCCAAGGATATCTTCTAGAAGTATTACAGTTTTGGTTTCACTTTTAGGTCTATGACACATTTGAGTTAAATTTTGAATATGATGTTAGGCTAAGTATAAAGCAAAGTTAATTTTATTAGACATTTGAAAGTTGTAATTCTGATTAATTAAAATATATTCTATCCATTCTCCATGGAATTGGCTTTGTGTATTAGTCAAAAATCAATTCTTTATATATTCTTCTTTTCTGAAATCTGTATTTCATTTATTGACCAATTAGGGTATGTTTACTCCAGTATCACAGTCTTAAATGGTTCTGCTTTATAATATCTTAAGATCAGGTAGTGTTAGTTCACCTTTCTGAGTGCTCTGTCCCATTAACATAGTACACATTTCCATTTAAAGCTCCTTTAACAGTATTTTGTGGTTTATAGTGAGAGACTTTGAGAAAAAGCCTTTCACATTTTTGTCAGATATATCCCTAAGAATTTTGTTTCATGTATTTTAATGTTATTGTGGAGTATTATTTTTAAAATGTAATTTCTAATTTTTTTCTAATATATAGAAATATGAATTGATCTGTATATATTGATCTTATTTTCTGCAACCTTACTAAACTCATGTATTAGTTCTAGTGAAGTTTTGTCAATTTTATCAGGTTTTCTATGTCTTCTGTAAATAAATAGTTTTTCTCCTTTCTTTTAAAAGGAAGATCAAAATGAAGTCTGCGTTGCTAAGGGAGCTCTTTAAAATGGAGCCAGGAGGCCATTAAGGAAGTGTGGCTTATATGCATCTCAGCCTGGGTGAAATCTGCTCTTTTCACAACTTGTTGTCCTAATGAAGTCATCAAGAAGTTCTGCCAAAAACTCAAGAAACTTATTGGACCCTAACCCTTAAATAATGTGTGACCTCTTAAGAACAAATATTTCCTGACTTGTGTCACAATCACAATTCTCGACAGGCAGCTTTTAACAGCCTTGTGGCGTTTTGTCTTTATAAGCCCCTGACTATTTCTCTTTCCTGGAATACTCTAAACTTCTAACCTGTCCCTTCCCCAGCCCTTCTTGACTAACGTACCTACAAGAGCCCATTGGGTGCTATTGTCTCTGCCATGGTTGCACATGGTGGTGGTGAGTCCTCCTGCACACAAATCTCCCACATTGGTAGACATTCTAGTTTATTTGGGTGTCATCTTTTGCTGGCTTCTGTCCTCTAGGCTTTTGCTTCCAGTTTTATTTAAGTACACTGTGGGATTTCATTTCCCATTTTATGAGTCCTCTGAGATTTCAGTTCCTGGTTTGTTTGGGTTGCTGACATTTGTCCTTGGGACTTTATTTCCCATTTTGTTCTGGTGGGTCTTGAATTATGAGAAGCTTACTCTCTAAGGGCAAGACCGCATAGCAGACTCTTTCTGGAAATTCTGCTGCTTTTATGTATAAGAACTATGGGTCTTAGGCCCGCAACAGGGTTGATTTACAATTAAATTGGCTGATCTGGGGCTTCTTTGAAGTTTCTAAATTAGTTTATCTGTGCAGTCAATTAGGAAAAGGATGTAAGACAAGAATGGAAGCATATTTTAATTGACATGTTGAGGCCTCCAAAAATGTAATAATGAATCCACTATTGTTTCTCTAAGAAAAACTAACTCACAATCATCTCAAAGGATGTTAAATTGGAAAAACATTCTGAGGCTTTGGAGCCCCCCCCCCCTTTCTCTCACTGCCTTGCTCTCCCTCAGCCCCCCTGCTCCTCCCTGTTCCTCTGAATGTCCATGGCAATGTTCTCCTCCTTGTCATCCACCTTTAGCTGAACTTCCTATTTATAACCTTCCTATTTGATTCCCTGCAGAAGGCAATAATGCATCCAACGGCCTGATGAAGGTACCATGGGAACAGAGGAACATGACACAAAATTCCAATTCCACATAATGCAAAGTCTAGGAGGATGGTTTTTATCAAAAACAGAATGGAAAATTAAATTTATATATTTTACATATGTTATGTGTCAATACATAGAAAAGATGTTGCTGAGATCTGTCTATGTTGCTCTGTAGGAAATACATATAAAGATCTCTTAGTAATGGAATCTGGGCAATTTCATCAGGGGATTTCACAACTTTATAAAAATATAATGTACTATTTATATAGTACATTTTAATTTTTTGGATGTATCTTCTTTAGTCTCTAAGTGGAGTTAATTAATTGAAAATTAATTTGCTATAACATTCTAGAAAATTCGGAAACTTGAAAAAAATAGGATATTCAACCAAAAATGTTCTTATTCTTAAAATTTACTGTTACTTGAGTTAGCTCTATTTTACTTAAATTATACTAATAATAATTATTTAATTTTGCCCTAAGATTCCACAAAAGTTGAATATTAAAATAAAATGTGAGAATCTAGAATGCATCCCCCAAGCCCTTATTACAGTTCAGTCTCTTTCTGAGGGAAGGTGGCTAGAAGGATAATTTTGATAAGTCATTTAATTCAAAATTCTTTAAAGTGTGTTAATGTAGTAAAAATGATTTTGAAATAGAAAATAAATCCAAACCAAACCAAATGAATAGGCAAACAAACAAACTCACAAGGTAAAATAACTTGACCTCTCCATTCATTCCACAAATATTTATTGTACTTTTACTGTGTGAGAACCACTGCATATGAGAAATATGCTCCTTGCAATGACTGAACACACACCTAAACATGTAGCTATAACGGATTACATAAGTAATTCCACAGTTTTAAAGAAAAATTATAAAGTGCTTTTAGAAAACTTATGAATGAATTCTAACCTTGAATGGGAGGACAGTGTTGGCCTTTTTGAGAAAATTGCACTTCAACATAGCAGTTAGGTGGAGAAGAAAAAGAAAGAAATTTGTATAAATCGAACTACATAAGTGAAAGCCGTAGTCAGAGAGACGAAAGGAGATTAAAGGAAAAGAGAAGACCAGTGTAAATGAGTCACAGTGAGCTGCAGGGAGGGCAGCAAAAGCCTCTGCTGTATTAGAATTATTAAGAGCCAGGAAGATCTAATACTTTGAGCTTTATCCTAAGAACAATGTGAAGCCGTTGGTGGTTTTTAAGGATGATCAAATTTACATTTCAAGAATAGATCAGTGGAAATTCTGCCCCCAGTGAGAGCTGAGTAAGGTCTTATCAGGCAGACCTTCCTGCAGATAACAACTATAAATTCCGAACATAACATAAAAAGCAGCTCCCTGAAGGGACTAGACAGTGAATAAACACAGATTCCGTTGGGGAGTACATGCTCCAGGGAGATGAGCTGTATATGGTGAATTGCTGTTTTTATTGATTTTATTCCAAATAGCTACTCATAACATACCGTGATTGCTGAATACGATAACATAGGTAAAATTGTCTTGTATAGATATTCTAATAACTATTAATTCTTAAGGTTATTCAGATAGAGTTTCTTTATCCAAACCAAATACTTTAGTTTTTATAAGGGTTCAATCTTCAAGTCACCTCTATACATTTACTACAGATTATTAATTTTGATAATTGTTTATAACACCACAGTTTATGTTATGTCAGGCATTATAATATTCATTTCATATAGATTACTGCTACTCTTCACAATCCCTCTAAAATTTATCCCTTCTTTTTCTGACTTTGGAGATAAAAGCTAGTCTCAGTAGGGTAAGTTGTTTAATGTAATTTAATGTCAGACATGCAGCAGAGCCGTGGTTTAAACACATTTTCATACTTCAAAGTCCATACTCTTCATACTCTTTCAAAGGAGGACTTACTGTGGAGAAATAGCTAAAGTGTCTAAACATACTGCTTTATGACAGAGATTTGCTCATATGATCAATATGAAGTTCAGCAAATTCAATTCGAAATCGCTTTTTAAAAATAACTTTTGTGTTGATAAGAAAAATCACAAGATTCTACAAAACTAAAATCATATGGGAAAGATGATCGGAGATATGTTGGGCCAAGAGCCTCAAGTATAAGTGAGAACACAGAGCATTCCTATTTCAGAAATTAGCTTCAGCTACTTCTAGGAAACAGATGTCCTGATTTACAGTTTGGTTTTTGTTCTATAACTTTAGCTAGATCAGGATTGGCCTAATTTCTACCCTGCTGTTCCTTTCTGAAATATGCTTTAATTGGTATTTCCGTAAGAGATATATTTTAGCACGTATGAAATTCAAGATGAATACCTATGTTTAGTGGCATCAGAGACCACTAACTCTCTGCTAAAACCATACTCAGTAAATACAAAAATTTCAATAAGTAACTTTCTACATTAGTTCTGGGCTAGGCGTGGGCAACTTATTATATTACTATTATTGGGAAAAAAACACTTAACATGAGATCTACTCTTGACATTTTTAAATTTTTAATAGAAACTGTTAATTGCAGACATCTAGAATTTATTCACCTTGCATAACTGTACCTGCATACCCAATGAACAGCAACTCCCCTTATCTTTCTTTCCCCATTCCTGGTGTACCACCATTCAACTATGTTTCTGAGTTTGACTGTTTTAAATTCCTCATATAAGGGCAATTATTCAGCATTTTTCCTTTTGTAACAGTCTTATTTCACTTAGCATAATATCCTTCAGATTCATGCATGTTATCACATATGGCAGGATTTTCTTTAAGAATAAATTATGTTACATTGTATGTGTGTACCCCATAGACTTTATCCATTCATCATTAATGACATCTAGTTTATTTTCATGTCTTAGCTATTGTGAATAATGCTGCAATGAACATGGGAGTGCAGACAAGGCTTAGAGATTCTGATTTCAATTCTTTTGGATATACACCCAGAAATGCGATTTCTGGATCATATGGTAGTTCTACTTTTAATTTTTGAGGAAACTCTATACTCTTTTCCATAGCAACTGTGTCATTTCATGTTTCCACCAATAGCATACAAACATTCCAGTATCTCTGCATTCTCACCAACACTTTTTATTTTTTATTCTTTTGCTTGATAATAGCTGTTTGGCAGTCATAATGACTAGTCATGTTTGGTGCAGCTTCATGTATCTGGGGTCATTTGTATGTATTCTTTGGAGAAGTGTCTATTCAAATCTTTTCCCTGTTGTTTAAACGGGGTCGTTGGTTCTTCTGCTATTCAATTGTAGGAGTTAACTTATGCATTTTAGAGATTAATTCCATACAAGGTATGCAAATATTTTCTTCCATTTCATAGGGTTTTATTTACTCTGTTGATTGATTCTTTTGCTGTGCAAAAGCTTTTAAGTATATTGTCCCAATTGTCTTTTTTTTTTGCTTTTGTTGCTTATGTTTTGGTGTCATCTAAGAAACTGTTGTCAATAACGTCATGAAGCTTTTCCCCCAATGTTTTCTTCTAGGAATATTTTACTTTCATGTCTTACATTTAAGTCTTTAATTCATCTTGAGTTGATCTTAGTTTTTGATATAAAGTAAGCATCCAGTTTCATTCTTTTGTATGTGGATATCCAGTCTTCCCTCTGCTATTGAAAAGAATAGCCTTTCTACATTGTGTATTCTCAGCACTCTTCTTAAAGATCAATTGGCCATATTCATGGGTTTACTTCTGCACTCTCTGTTTTACTGAGTAATTTTGTTTGTTTTTACCTCAATAACACATTGCTTTAATTATTCTAGCTTTGTAGTATATTTTGAAATCAGGAAATGTGATGACTCTAGCTCTGTTCTTCTTTCTCAAGAATGTTCTGGCTATTTGGAGTCTTCTGTGGTTCTAAATTAGCAAATCAAATACAACAGCACATTAAAAGAATTGTACATCATGATGAAGTGGGATTTATCACTGGGATAAAAGGATGGTCCAACATAGGCAAATTGAATAATATGACTTACCACATTAACAGAATGAAGGATAAAAATCATATGATCATCTTGATAGAGTCAGAGAATGCATTTGACAAAAGTCAAGACTTTTAAGAAAAACTGTCAACATGTCATATATGAAAAGTTCATAGCTAACATCATACTTAATGGTGAAAAACTGAAAACATGCCCTCTAAGATCACGAACGAGGCAACTTCTAATCTCTCACCACTTCTAATCAATATAGTACTGAACGTCCTAGCCAGAGGAATTAGGTAAAAAAAAAGAAATAAAAGACATCCAAATTGGGAAGGAAGAAGTAAAATTATACGTTTGCGGATGTTTTTTCTTACATGTACAAAACCCACAAAAATACTATTTTATTTGATCAATGAATTCAGTCAAGTTGCAAGATACAAAATCTTGCTCATTTTTAGAAATCAGTTGTGTTTCTGTGGACTAACAATAAACTACCTAAAAGGAAATCAAGAAAACAACCTCATTTGTAATGGAATCAAAAAGAATATGATCCTTAGGAATTAACTTAACCAAGAAGTGAAAGACTTGTTCACTCAAAACTACAAAATATAGATGAAAGAAACTGAAGAAGACATAAATAAATAGGAAGACATCACTTGATTGGAGAACTTAGTATTGTTTAAATCTCCACACTATCCAAATCGATCAACAGATTAAATGCTATTCATATCCAAATCTCAATACCATTTTTCACAGAAATAAAAAAAATCCTAGGCATGGGTAATAATGAACATGATAAATTTCCTTAATACAATGAAATAAAAGCTGAAATTGTAAACAAATATAGACTAAACACACATAAAATAATTCACTCGTAATGTGTTGATGTGCCTCAGACAAGACTTTAAAGTATAACTATTCCACTTGCAAATATATGCGGTTCTGAATAATGCTAGATGGTTATTTACTGAATAATTACTCAGAGATAATAGTTACTCAGAGAACATTACTATTCAAAAATTAATTATGCCATCATTTCCTTGCAAAAATAGATGCATACATGTTCAAAGCCACAGGAACTGAGAGCAAAAGATGAACATTAGACAGGAATATCATTCTAGAAAATCTGTATTTCTCACATATAATGGCAAGTGAAGGATAACTGAGAGAAACTAGAGGAAATAACTCCAATGTAACATCTGCCTGATCGACATCGTCAAATAATGAATCATCTCTCGTGGGAAATTTACAGAATCTATCTTTATGCGCTTTTGGCATTACACTAACTCATCTATTTCTAGACTCCAATTTGAGTCTTGGAATATTTTTTTAGAGCACATATTTGCACTAAAGTTGAAGGATTTTATTACCTTGTTATTCATAAGATTCTGTAATCATTGAGGAAGTTTTGACCAGATCTAGTGCTGTTACATCCTAAAATAATTAGCACCTTATCTAGTTATAAAACTAGACACTATAATAAAGTTACAGGCTTCAGTGGTTTGATTTTATAATTAGCATGAATTATCTTCTAATTATTTCCAAAGTGATATCTCTTAATTACTTAGATTGAAATTTAACCCAGTTAAACTTTCATATTGACAAAGATTATCAAAAATAGTTATCATTTGAAAGAAAACAGAGAAGCAATCATTCATACTTGCTCTCTTGATGTAAAGATTTAGCTAAATAAGTGACTAAAGGATTCAAAGATGTGCATGTGAGTTAATACATTGGATAGATTTACACACATTACAGAGGTAGAGGATGGTCTGAAGATAAGTATGTGTTTTGAACTTTTAAATAACTAAGGTTGCCCTTTTTCACTTTTGCAGAATAAGGTTAACAATAATATTTCTTTTTTTAAAATAGTATTTATTTCTGTGGAGATTAAATATATGATAATGTGAAAGAAGGTTGAAATCTGTAAGGTAAGAATGCATTACCTTTGGATTATATTTATAGAAATATTTCCCCTACTGCTCAGCTACTATGCATGTCACTGTGGGAACAGTAAGTAGAATCTAAGAGGTTTATTGAAGGTTTATTATGTGTAAATGTGGAGAAAATTAAATGGCATGTTGGGAGTTGGGGACACCATTAGCAAGGAATAGAGATTTAGCTCTTGAGGAAAGAGGAATAATTAACTCAAAATGTTAATCATGCCAACTAAAATGCATAAGCTACTTAGTCATTCAAGCAACATTTGTTTAGTATAAGGAAATAAGCTAGGTTGTCCTAAATATATAAAGATTTTACCAACTAAGAAGGGCATATAACATAATCTAAAATTAATAGTAGGGAGTATAAAGATAAATAAAGATGTAAGGATAATCTGGAGAAGCCTCAGTAAAGAAAACATTGTTTGGTTTCTTAGGAAGTGAAGAAATTGGTAAGCAATATGGACTCTGAATGAAGTTGTAGACATGGAAATAATGACAGCTACCAAATATTTAGTACTGACATTTACAGGCAGGATCAGTACTACAGACACCCCTTGTGATTTTAATTTGTATTTTTTGATTATTAATAAAGTTAAACATCCTTTTATATGCTAAATGATCATTTAAAACCTATATTAACTCTTTTAACACCAAATTGGTAAAATTATTTTGTTGCAGACCATTAGCCTTCTCCCTCTTGGAAATAAGAAAAAAATGCAGTAACAACTTTTGTGTACCCAAAGTTTAGACTATTAAAAATGTTAAATATTCTTACAGATTTTATTTTGAAATAATTCTAGCTTTTTGGGGTTAATGAACTATAAACCATTCTTTATTTATGGAAATGAAATACTTGAACTTTTAAATATATAGGGATGAAAGAAAATTCTTCGGGAATTGTGGTATGCAAACAGATGTTTTCACCATAATATTCTTTTCCATATTTTATTTTATGCATACTAATAATAATGCTTAAGTTGATTCTTAACAACTTAGAAAACAGAAAGTGTAAGAGGAAGACAAAGAAATTAAAGATGAATATGCAGATACAACAAAGGAAAATGAAAAAAACTCAGTCTATACAAAGACCTAGTACTAGCCACGCCTAGAGGAAGTCAGCAAAGTGAAGAATACAATAAGCAGTAAGAGCATCACAAGGAAGTAATAAAGACAGCGTGGGACAAAGACACGGGAAAAAGTAAAGTTAACGTTGTTCTACTGTTTACTCCCTTATATAGTCTCTTTCCATCCATCAGTATCCTTCGTCTTCTGCATCACTGTATTATAACTATACATCTTATAAAATAAGGCTCTCCACATAGGAATTAGCATAGTATTTCAGCTACTTTCCAGTTTTACATTATGTACTTTACATTTGCTGTCCCCTCCCTCCACTCTCCTATCCATCTTTGGTAGCTTGGTCACATTTTCACAATATGAAAGAATAGAAACTGGCTATTTATATTTATAGATGATAAAGCTATGATTCATTGGTATTAAAAGCTTGCCTAAAGTCCTACAGTGAGTTGCTATGCTGAAATTCAAATCCAGGGCAATGTTAATACTGAAGGTAGCAATTTAGAACTTGGTGATAAAAGGGTGCAATGACTTTATCTAGAGCAATATAACTGAGGCAGAACATTCTTTCATTCAACAAATAGTTACCAAATGTTTAATATCTGCCAAATGTACTTTATACAGATAATGCAAGAATGAATAGAATTCATTTTTCATACCACCCCAGTCTAGTGACAGAAATGGGCAAAAAAATTAAGGAATCTATTCAATATTTTATTAATGTTATGATATAAGTATGGTGAGGGCAATATAAACTGTACATAAGAGGGACATGTAAGAAAAATTTATGAACTTAAATTGGAGAGAACCGTGTAGTCAAAGAAGGCAACTGGAGAATATGAGACCCATATATTAAATGAGTAGTAGAAGTTATCCTATTAAAGCACAGTCAACAAGCAGAAACAGATAAAACATGCATCGTAGGTGAACTCAATGACTAGGAAAATGAGCTAATTTCAATGTAGGTAGGATTTGTGTTAGTGAAAAGGGACAGATAGTGAGTGAGCATCTCTGTGGGGATGTAGTATCAGAGAGGTAAGTACTGTGGTGCTCCTAATTTGTTTTATGGAGTACATATATTATCTTAACAGTAATAAGGTGACAATGAAAAATATCACTGTAGTCAGGAATCATTTGGTTGTAAGAAAACAAATTTTTTAAAAAGTTAAATAAGAGAGTATCTTTGTTAGGCTTATGATCTCTGATCATCAAGACTTACTCACTTTTTACCAAGATGTATTTAATTTCATAGGTTTACTATCCCTTGTGTTTATCCCCCAAATCGTTAAGTGTCTCTATGTCTCAACACCGTAACTCTCTAATATTCTCTTATGGCTAATTAGTTACATTTAAATGTTTGCACCTGAAAAGAGGAGGCAGGTTGCCAAGGAATAGAATATTTTAAGAGGGAAATATAACTCAAGGCTTGGAGTTTATGGCATGAGGCTGGCTGATTAGGTAGCACACTGTGAGACATAAATCAAAGTTGGCTGCAAAATAATGTACTCTTAAATGAGTGGACATTCAAATGCCCTAAAGTCAAAAAGCTGTTCAACTCATATCCCATCATTGGCTGTAATAGTGCAGGTGCACTGCATTAGGGAAACAACAATGTATGAGAAACTGGAAATACCTTGCATCTCCTATTTTGGATAAATGGACAATGGACTCATCTGTGAAAGGGGATTCTGAAATCTCACCAAAAAATAAAGGAAACAAGTTAATCTAGACTCAACGAGAGACTGGGACATGAACTGGAAAGCAACCAGAAACTAAAGAACCAGCTACAGTTTTCCACCTGCTTAACAACACTGTCACTTTTTCTTCTCTCTTAGTCATTACTTCATTCTTACCTCTGCTGAAAGAGTGGATGTCCACACTGGATTAAAAAGAGAGAAACTATTTTGAGGGCACCATTGTATTAAATATCATTTAAAGTGTTTGGCACATACTGTCAGCTCAATAAATATTACTTAATGGTTCAATGTTTCTCTACATAAACAATGGAAAATGCCTACTCCAGTTTTCTATATGCCTTCTGAGGTTGAATATTCATGACACTGGCTCAAAATACTGTGACCAAAATACAAATTCCTGGTAGAGAAGCACCAGCCCTGTAGGAATCCCTTTGTTCCGTGTCCACTCAATAACATATGTGAGAGTCGATTCTTGAGAAGCGGATTTGACTGAAGGGAGTATGGAGGCATAGAAAATACAAAGCATACATTTTATGGTGAGAAGAGTAGGATTTTTTTTCTTTAATAGAGTATAAAAAGCCCACTAAATATTTCTGAGAGGTGAAATTGTGGACACAATCATTTGTGTCCTTAGAAATGATCACTGGAGGTAATAGAATTTGTTGGTGTTAGGGAAGACGGAACCCTGAGAAATCAGGAGGAGAGTGAGGGCATAAGGTAAAACAAAATAAAGGGGGCATTAGAAATGGAAGGGAAATAAGGCATGAGTAATACAGTTTATACTCATCAGGGTGAGATATATCATGTAATTTAAAGCTATGTCAATATATTAATGGACTAGAAAAATGATACTGTAAGAGGTTTGATATAGAAATAAGAAAAAAATCAATGCTTATAAAGTTCAAATAGACATGCTTCTGTGGATCAGGGATGTCTTCATCACATGTGCTCTTCTACATCACTACCGGAGTAACTGTGAACGTGAATGAGGGCTCTTAAATCCACATCTCTGAAAAATGCTGATTCTTAGACTAGGTGATCTCATTCATGTCACCAGGGGATTATACAGTAAAGAAGGCCTTTGGGACATGTGTGGATTTCAGATACCTAATGGACTCGTTTAAACAGAAGAACTTCAGAAGATTATGGTGATGATAATGAAAGCTTGTTAGTTTAAACTACATTTTTTCCTGTTGATGATTTAAACTTTGTAATTAAATAATTTGGCCTTATTTTTGATAAACTAAATAACTTGTGTACCCCATTATGAATACAACTTTACAGTTTAAATTTGGGCAAAAAATATAAGATCTACTCAAAAGTCTATTTTCTTCCTAGTAATTTTATTTGAGACTATTTTTAGAGACAGACATATTGGAAAGCAGAAGCAGACCCACCAAATGAGTGTCAACCAAGAATCAGGGGGAAAAGGTAGCTAGATGGGAGTATACCCTATTTAATATCAACAGCACACACAACATTCTCATTGAATGTTACCATTTTATGCAAATCTAGTAAGCCAATTTTTTCCTAAAAATACTAATCTGAGTGGTTTCTTCTGCTTCTACCAATCAAAGTAGAAAGAACACCTCCATGGAATATCACAATGAATGAATCCCTTTTTGTCTGCCACTCTTAACAGAAGGGATTGTCATGGCTCAGATACGTGAAACAACTAAAGGAAAGAAAAACAGCGTAAGTCTGAGCCAGCACTATCTTAAGTGAAATGACAAAAGGGAAAAGAATTTTTTATACAAATCATATGAATTGTGTCTGTCTGACTGAGGTTCAAATCCTTCAATCATAAAATGAATCGTTCTATTTATTGTCTGGCATGGAGAAAGGACTCTCTCCTACTATTTAGGCAAGAGCTTCCACAAACATTCTAGCATAGTCAGCATTATAAGGTTATGAGTAGATTCAGTACTCCGATAGGCTATTAGGTAAAAATGTGAGGCTTCTCCTTCTGTGAATAGATAATTATTTTGTTGAAACATGGTGGGAAAACATTGTTCCCATTCCTGCTTTCTCTTTTTATACTTGCTGACCTGTATGGAATTTTAAAATATGCTGTAATTTGTCACGGCACACCGAAATTTTAGGGAAAAATTTTTTTTCATTCTACATGGAATGAGCCAAGAGTCTTTCCATATAGTGAATGACTAAAATAAAATTCTACTTCCATCTAGATGATAACCATTGTACCAGGTAATAAAATCTGATACTTGGCAAGGTGTATATAGTTTATAGTTCCTAACTTAAATTTTATAAGCATAATGTTAACTCTAAGGAGGGCAATAAGTCAAATTCATCATAAGCAAATAGACATCACAGCATATGGTTGATTGTTGGCCACAGCTTTTAAAACTGTCCTAAATTAGTAACTACCTTTCTTTTCGTTTTAGAAAAAGTTCCATATGAATTTTAAGAAATAATCACTCAATAACCATTAAAAATTTAAAAAGAAATATCTCTAGACATCTTTGAAAATATTAGCTTTTAGAATCTTATTGTCTCAAAGCTATCTTATACATATACAAAATATATAAATAATTTATTATATTTATAAACATGAATTTAGTATATACTAGTTTTCATATTCTATAAAATAGAGAAAAAATCTAAAGATCAAAAATTTGATATAAAGAGATTATTAGCTTTCAATACAAGATGCCAGATAAAGTTAAAATACCAGATAAATCTGATATAAAGAGATGTACTGAAAAATGCAAGAAGCCATATAAAGTAACCAGATAGCATAGGGACGAGAAGGCTACAATTCTCCAATCTGAAGTTTTGCCTTTACTCTTCTCTAGACATCAGCTCTAAAGACAGAATGATTTGTAACGCCTCTGAAAATGATCTCTGACTGTTACTCTAATTACCAAAGAGCTAATTAAAAGACAAATTGGAAAAGCTTCAATTGTAACTCACCTGTAAGACCACAATTTATCTGTGACACACAGACAAGATTCTGGAGAACTTACATAATTTTAGACATTAAGATTGTGGGATAAACATGAAAAATAAAGCCAACTTAGAAAAGATTGATTTGAAGTGATAAAAAGAGCACTGCCCATGTGTCAGTCCAAATGGGAGCTTCTGGAGTTCTTTCTCTAAAACTGAATGTGGAACCGTCTGGTGGAATTTCATGCTCCGATACTAGACTTCTAGGAAAGGGAGGTGTCCTATAACATCTCTACCTCCCTGCCTTCTGCTATTTACCTGCTTTTAACCAACTATTTACTTAATTATTTCTTATTTTTCTTTTGATATATATGTTATCCATGGAATCTCTCCAATAGTCAATTTGGATTTTACTCTTTTTTATATTCCTCAATAAAAACATGAATAATCCTCTTTCCTCCATTCTCCCAATATAATTTTATAATTATAACAGCTTTTGATTATATTAATCTTTATTATTCAATTGTAATTTTAAATGATACTTATTGCTAAATGAAGTAATATCACATTCATTTTCTTATACAATTTTGCAGTGAATCATTGCCCTATGTGGTCATGTACTTAATATAGTATATGTTTATTCCTAATTTATCTTTGATTCTTTGATAGAATTCTGAAGATTTGTAAAAATAGTCTATCAGTTATTCTATTCTATTTTTGTTGGTCTTTTCTTCTATATTACTATGTCTTTCTGTTGTCTTCACGGGTTGATCTCTTATGTGTTTCTCTGTGTGGCCTTACATTTTTTATGAATCTTCCCTTTATTTCTCTTCCAGATTCATTACATTTTTACTGGGTATCATATCTTCATCTTTATTGTTGTTTTCTTTCCCCCTATTTTGTATAGCATATAAGTACATGGAATGTAAAGGTTTTTAAGAACATTCACAGCTAAAGGCAAAATGTTTAAAACAAATGAGCATATAATGAACTAAAATTTTTTCACATTATGGAATATCTACAGTCAATTTTGATTGACAGTCATCCAATTGGAAGAACACTGGCAAATTATTCTAAATTATTTTACCTACATGATTAGTTTATCCTTCTCTTTAAGGAGAAACAAGCTGTTCTCTGTTTATAGCCTAAATCTAGTTTAAATTTTCCTGGCAGCTTTAAAAACAGATGTTAGCATCTGTTTAAAGTTGATATGGTTATTAAAATACAGAAGTACCTAATCACTAGAATTTTAATTCATTTGATATCAACCTTTCATGTATCCAAAAAACTCCACAAAGGCTTGAAAGTTATTTCTATGCTAGGAAAATGTAAATAATACAGAAGTATAAAAAAAAAGGAAGATAGATAAAAGTTGATCATGCATACTTTGTCTAAGATCAAATTTTGTTGGCACAGTTTGATTCCCTAATATGGGCATATTCCCTCTCATATTTCTAACAATTCTTCCTTCCTGGTAATTTCTGAATTTTTTCCCTTTTTCTTTTCTTTTTCAACAGACATGCTTGCCATTCGTGCCTTCTGTTGCTCTCTGACTTATTTTGAGCATATACAACCAAAGGCACTATCAACTCTAACTGGGTCATCTGTAAGTTTATGAATCCCCATGAAACTCTGCCTACTAAAGGTCTAAGGAAGAAAATCAGGAATGTATTAGTCCACCTTACTTTATTATTAGGGATATGTGATAATTAATTGTATGTGTCAACTTGCTGAGCCTTGGTACACAGACATTTGGTCAGACACCAGTCTGGATGTTATTCTGAAGGAATTTTTAAGATGAGATTAACTTTTATATCAGGCAACTTTAAGTAAAACAGATTCCCCTCCATAATGTGAGTGGGCTTCCTCCAATCAGTTGAAACCCTTAACAGAAAACAGACTGAGATCCTTCAAGGAAGAGGGAATTCTGCCTCCAGACTGCCTTTGGACTCAAGCTGTAACATTAACTCTTCCTTGGATCTCCAGCCTGCTGGCCCACGTGACAGATTTTGGACTTGATAGCCTTCCCAATCATATGAGCAATTTCTTAAATTTCTCTTTCTCTATATGTACACAACCTATTGGTTCTGTTTCTCTGGAGAACCATTAATGACACAGTACAATAAAAATCATGCTGCTAGTCTAAAAGACAAAATTTAGAGATGTAGAAAATTGTTCCAAAGAAGGGTAAATGTTAGAGTCACAGTTTGAACTTGGGTTTATTTTCAATATTATCTCTGGAAGATAGTGATACAGATTTTCCTACATATGAATAGGACTTAGTTCTTAGGCTCTTGGCCTCTAAATTACATGTTTTATTGTATGACATTTATAACTAACATGAATAAGTTACAATATCTTATCAAAAGCACTGCCTTTATGCAACAGAAATAGCTAGCATAAATATACCTTCACTCATTTAAATGGTTCAAAAAGCAAAAGAATTTAGACTCATTGCATTACAATGCTGTTTCCCGATTCATTGAACAGAAATAAAGTGAAAAATTGGAGACCCTGTGAATAATCAGGCCTCAGAGCTTAAGCTGATAATATGGAAGTGCATTCAATTATAATCTGTACTTAAAAAGTACAGTAATTTAATTCATTCTTTTTATTTTAAATGTACCTTCTCAGTGTCTATAATCCTTTACTGAATTGTGGATATTTATAGAGCATAAAGGCAATTCAAACTCAATAAAATTTCTGAAGTTAAAAAATAATAAACATTTTGATGTATTCTTAAAATACATAGTTATTTTAATACAATAATAATAAACCAAGTTCACATACTGCGATGAATATTTGGAAAAAATATAATTTTTGGCAGAACCAACCATCTGTTTGTCTACCAACAAAATTTTCAATTCCCCACTTACAAATCCTGCCTAGACACAACTTCCCATGGCACCAAAATAAAGTTTTCTTTGTTCTGAACATTTCTTATCTCAGATTGCTTGGTGCTTAATCCCAAACAAGTGTCTCCCCATAACCCAACCACCACCTCTCAAGAACGCTTTATAAAATGAAAGAGTCACAGAGGGATGGCTCTCTATTGGACTCCAGATCCACAGTGTACACAGATGTGTCCCAGTCCAAGCATATTTCTCAACAGGATGTTGAGAGAATGGTGTCAATTTACCTGCTGATTCTTTGCTGATGAGTAACAGCCTGGTTACCCCTTATGATACCTGCTGATGACATTCATAGGACACACAGAGTGGCTGCTCATGTGGCGTGGTTTTCTATGCCATTGCATGGCTGAAGGAATTGAATGGGCCACCATGACAATGGAAGATTGGGTTCAAAAGAATCAATAAATAGATGGGTACATTGTCAGTGGGTGACTAATGACCACGAGAGGACGAGTTAGTGAAATCTAAGGGCTCCTGTGGTTAAGTGGCTGGATTATGCAGACTGTAGGTTTCCTTGAGCAAATGTACAGACCACAGATATGAGTCATAAATTCCAAGATTAGACAGGTAATTTGTCAACAGGTGATTGTGGAGTCATGGAGCACTGAAACTTGAAAATCTGTGAACTGAATAGAAAGAGAGTGAGGACTGATAATGATTGTTTTAATTAAATGAGTAGGAGGGTGAAAGGTGCAGACACACCACTGCTATTTTCCTTTATATTTATTGTAGCCATTCTAGTGAGCCTGAAGTGGTATCTCATTTTTGATTTGTATTTCATTAATAGCCAAAAATGCTGAACATCTTTGCATATACTTGTTGGTCTTTTGTATATCTTCTTTGAGAAATGTCTATTCAAGTCTTTTGTAACTTTTTAATTGGGTTATTTGTCTTTTTGTTGATGACTTGTAATACTTTATATTAAACTTTCATCAGATATTTAATTTGTAAATGTTTTCCTATTCTGTAAGTTGTCTTTTTAGTTTCTTGATAATATTTTGTGATGCACAAAAGTTTTAAATTTTTATGGAGTCCATGATGTCACTCCATTGTTTATAATTTATATCTGTTTCATAGTATAATTTTTCTGAGTTTTAAATTTTATCTGTTTTTACTATTTTTGTTTGTGTCCAAGATTTCCACATAAATACTTCCTTCCTGTGTAATCTGCCTGTTCCTGGGACTTTATTTCACATTACTTAACATTTCTTCTTCATATATAACCTCTTGTCAGAATTCTGTTTCCCTGCCTCATAGGAGACATAGGTTTCTTTTCTGTTTTTTTCTTTTATCCCTTTTATTATTATCTAGGGGGAATGAGCAGAGATATTTATTTATTTCTATGTTAATTGCAATTCCAAACCATGATCTTCAATACTGTGAATTTTATTTCTACCTTTAGCATATTTTAATGGCAGAAACATTATTTTTAGGAACTAAAAATATGCCATACATTTGACTTTAATATAATATTTGGTGTTTCTAAATATATGTAAATCATCATCTATTCATAGTAATGGCAATTTATCCAGTGAATAATACTTTCCCTATATGCATATCATAACATAGATAAGCAAAACAAGTCATTATGGTAATTTCTTTTCAAATACGCACTTTAAGAAAGGAATTGCATTTTCAAGTATTTCATTATGATATAGTTGTACAAATTATCATGTAATATTTTCATTATTTATATAATTTATTTTGTTCATTTTAAGTAAGACAAGGACCTACTGAAATTCTCAGACTTGATGAAAACACAACTTTATAATAAACACCACAGAGCTTTTCTGTGGGCACTCGTAATTTATCTGCTAAATTTATGTTAAAATTAATTCATGTTCTCTTTGAAGATCAGAGAAAATACCATCTTCAACTTTAGTTTATATTTAGTTAATCCAAAATTGATTTTGAACAAATTTATTATAGCTTCGTTACCTTAAAATTAGCATTTCTTGAATTCATGTGCTACCATAAGTAGATTTTTTTTAAAACTTAAATTACTAATGTTACAATTATGTATCTTAATCTTTCTTCTCCAGTTCTAAATCACCATGGCATATATTGATATTTGGTCCTTAAGATAGTAAGACATATTCTACAACAAATTTTAAAATGTCTTGAATAGATATGTCTATATAGTTAGAGGACTTTGTAAAAATTTTTTAAAAAAGATTACTTTTCTTTAGGAATTCAGACAAAATCTGTGAAATAGACCAAATCATCACGCTAAAATACCTTGAATACTCTTGAGGAGAATTATAAGTTCCTGCTTCCTTTATTAGCATAATTTCTTGATTTTAGATAAAGCAATAGTAAAATAGTATTACTTACTATGGAAAGCTGTGCTCTACTGAGTATTTTTTTGAAAAATAGATGTTGACTATAACCTAATTTTTAAAATAATTTAACTGGTTTAAAGAGGGATAGGTAATTTTAATAATATATCATAAAGTATAAGATAAAGTCTTTGTGAACTTACAGAAAAATATATTTTCAGCACATAATCAAATGCAGGTGTTTCAGATGAGTGCTGCCAAAGATCTTTCTTAAATTCCACAAGAGTAAAAATCCCTTTATGGTGTTAATAGATGATATTTTCTACCACCTATAAGCAGATAGTGATTGAGGTCAGTGCCCCCTTCAATTCAGAGGGTTTAGATTATCAGTAGAATTATTAATGATGATTTCTCATTTGTTCAGCAAATAAATCTTTAAATTAAAAGAGGTGGATATCATTTGTGGGAATTAAAAAATAATGTTTTTGATAACATATTGCATACTGCCCATTGTTCAAGGGCATGGAATTAGTTTTGTACATTACATACCAAAATTTTATAAAAATAATGATAACTTTCTAATTCAAACAAGAAATATTATCATCATCAGCTATAAGCCATACATTTATTTGTCCCCAATTTCTATTATCTAGTTTTTATCACATAAAATTTTATAAAATAAACTTAATAAACCCATGCATATACTGCCAATTCTTATTTGTCAAGGGAGTCAAGAATACTCAACAACAAAAAGATAGTCTCTCTAATAAATGGTGCTGGGGAAATGGGAAATTAGATATTCACATTTAAAAGAAATGAAACTACACTCCTATCTTGCAGCACTCATTAAAGTTAGCTCAAAATATATGAAAGACTTAAATGTGAGACCTGAAACTATCTAAATCCTAGAAGAAAACATAGGGAAAAAGCTTATTGATGTGGGTCTTGGCGATGATTTTTTTGGATATGACACTTAAACCACAAGAAACTAAATAAAAAATCAACAAATGGGATTACATCAAACTGAAAAACTTCTGCACAGCAAAAGAAATAATCAACAAAGTGAGAAAGCAACCTATGGAATAGAAGAAAATATTTGCAAATCCTATATCCACTAAAGGATTAATATCCAAAATATATAAAGAATTCATACAACTCAATCGCAAACAAACTCCAAACAAACAAAAAACAAATAACCCAATTTAAAAATGGGCAAAGGACCTGAATAGACATTTTTCCAAAAAGATTCAAATGGCCAACAGGCCCATGAAGAGGTACTTGTCATCACTATAATTTGGGGAAATACAAAGCAAAAACACAATGAGATATTACTTCACACCTGTTAGAATGGCTATCATCAAAAAGAAATAACAAACACTGATGACAATGTGGAGAGAAGGGAACCCTTATGCACTGTTTATGGGGATGTCAATTGGTATAGCCACAGTGGAAAACAGTGTGGAAGGTCTTCAAAAAATTAAAAATAGAACTACCATACAATCCAGCAATTCTACTTCTGGGTTTCCAAAGCAAATGAAATCACTATGCCAAAGAGATATCTGCATGCCCATGTTCCTTGCAGCATTGTTGACAATAACAAAGGCATGGAAGCATCCTAAGGGTGTGTCTGTGCATGTGTGAATGTGTGTGTGTAACTGACCCTAGCATACATTTTTAGTTTTATCTCCTACTCCCAACCCCCCTGAACCCCAACCACTGAAAAACTAAAAATTTGTTTTCAAGACTAAGTTTGTTGATCATTTCATTCAGGGAGACTTTTGTAACTATTGTTGATATCTGGAGACAGAGAGAGAGAGAGATGCAACTACTTCTAGATGTTAACGATGCATTTCTTAGGCTATACTGCTAATTAATCTTCTTTCTGCATTTGTTGTAACTTCTGTACCAGAAGTTCATTGACTAGAAAGACAATGTGTTATCTCATCATCATTATCATCATCATTGCTATAATTGTAAGCTACCACATGCATCATCTCCATCAGTTTCCAAAAAATAATAGATAAATCATTAAATATTAAGATAGGATCAGTGAATGCATGCAGTCATTTTAAAAACAGCATCAGCATCAGCAAAAACAAAAACACATGTGCCAAAACCATATATATGTTGTTAAAGTCTAATTCCGTAGTAGTGAACACATGTATTTATTTATTCATTCACTTTCCCCTTAGTGTATAAACATACATTTGACAAATGCTTAAAAATTATCAGAAACTATGTTTGGTAAAAGAAAAACAAATACAACTATTAACAGATTTTTTATGTTATTAAAGGAATTATCTCTGCTAGAAGGAGAGACATCCATTTTGACTATTTCATAGCCTGTGTTCTTTCTACTGGTCCATATACATTCACACAACTCTCCTGTAATTACTAGATGTCTGCTGAGAGCTCATGAGGGTAGAAAATACATTATGATAAAGAACAAGAATCAAGTAGCATCCAAAGCTTTGTAGGATATCATTAAATAGACTCATCAGCCATAAATATACACATATACAAATATATATATACAGATACATATTTGTATAGATATATCTGTTATAATTTATATATATAATCTTCCACTTACTGTTTTTACAACCCAACCTACTTTTGTTATTGATTTTTTTTTTGTTTTGGCAATTAAAAAAATATAAAGATATACCTTGGGATTTATCAAAATGTAACTATGCAGAAACCCTCACAGAAACAACAAAATCCGTATTTAAAATGAAGTTCAAATAATGTTGTCATCAATGGACTTATGTAAATTAAGAGATCAAACAGTTATATTAGAACTTAGCTCTTATATTAAAATAGCATATGAACATAACTGTATTAAAATATCTGCTCATCAGTGCTGTTTTCCCATTTGATATGATCTTAGTATTCAGGAGAGGGGCACAGAGTTACTTTTGTAGTTACAGCATTTATTCTCTTAATTTAGCTATGTTTGATAACTGTTTTAAACATGTATATTAAGAATGGTAACTACCTTCAATATGTAATATAAAATTAAAACATTATCTGTTGTCATTATATAGAAATAGGCAGAATGTTTGTAATTACTTCATTTTGAAAAGAATAAATTTTGTCTCTAGATTAGATTTTTTTCCTATTTTGAAACAGTTTTAGAATAAAAGAGTTTGGTAATATTTTAATACTATGTATCATAAACACACTTGATAAAATACATTTGAAATAATATCTCTTAGATGGTATAAATCATATATCTTGATGAATTTAGTCAAGATAGTGTGAACTTTTCTATAAGTAGTAAAATATATTTTATATTTCACTACAAAGTGAGTAAAGCTAGAGTAATTTTGAATGATAATTGTTGAACTTAGTCAATTCTATATAGCTGAATTCAAACTTTTGAAGTAATATATTAATATTTGGAAAAACATTTTTTGCCATGAAGATATTATTTGTTATTTTCTTCTGTATCTTAACTGATTCTGGTTCTTGAAAAGAGTGCCCTTTTACATACAATGACAAAGCTGTGTTTCTCAAGTTGGTGTCATTTATTTAAGCCATATTAGTCGTTCTGTACTATAACTTTGAGGATTAATTTTCCTTGTAAAACAGAAAATACAGTTTAATATAGGGCATAAGTCTTTCAGAATATAGCACTTTCCTTATAAAGCAATAAAAAAGTAATTGGAGGCTGAGCAGCTTGTAGATGTTCATATAAATGTATTAAAGTGAATACGCGTCAGCTATGAACTTTTGCATTTCTTAATATAGAAACAGAAGTTACACTTAGCCATGAGGAAGGGTGGTTTCTTTTTCCTTCCAGAAATGCTATCACATTGTTTATATCTCTTTCACTTCCATTTCAAAAGAAATTTCATTCATAAAGACACGATTGAGAAAAACATCTCAAAAAATTTCTGATGGAAAATGTTTATTTAATGTTTTGTTCTGCTTTTACAAGGTATGTTTATTATTATTTTTCTTCTCAATAAATGTGTATTTAAAGTGTAGCACAATCAATTATGCCCTGTACTCTTAAACTGATAGAGTCTTTAAAAATGTTTAGAGCCACTTAGATTTCCATATCTGTGTGTGACAGTTTTTATAATTTTGAGAAATAAATTTCCATTTACTCAAAATGATAAAATGTATTGAACCTTAATTATTTAAATATTCTCTTATTAAATGTTTTAGGGATGTTTCCTTTTTCATCACTGAAATAGAAAATATTTTTGTGTTTTTTAATTAACTTTCTTCATCATTGTTTTGGGGGAATTATCTAAATTAATTTGTTTCAATTTTATTATAGCATGCATTTAACTTCTGTTTTATTAATGTATGTTCTTTTTTTTATTATTTCCTTATTCTGTGTTTTTACACTTGATTTTATTTTTTCCTGGCATTTTGAGATGGAATATTTTGTCAATGATTTTTCTACTTGTTTCAATATAAATATATGCACTTAAGGCAAAAATTATTCTCTGACAAAAGTGTAGCTGATCCCCACAATATTTATATGTTGTTTCTTTATCATCCTTTATTAAGTTTTAAAATATTTCTTATAATGAAAACAATGGAAATTCTTATTCTTTGCTACCTACTATATCTAAATTAAATAATTTTTACTATGCTGCTTAGATATTTTATGTTCTTACTTTTTTTTAGCTATCTTATCTTCTGAGAATATGCTAGTCTCACAGTATGAATACAGAGTAGTCTTGGTATCTAATCGGTTCTGTTAAAATTGGGGGAAATAATTTTTCAAATTGAGGAAAATTAGATTTAATAAAGATAAAATATTTTGCAATACATCAGGAAAATCTACAAATTAATTATTCTAGACAAAGCTGTTAATTAGAATATAAACTTTGGAATATAATGTATCATTCCATAATAGAACTGAAGGTATTTTAACTCACATCTTTTTTTTTACTTTAATAAGCATTTATTACTTATTGACTCAGATACTATTATTCATATATTCATTGTTCATTAACTTGGTGAACACATATGTATCACATGCCTATGACATGCTAAGTACTCAGGCACTCTTCTATGAGACTGACATGGGAGGGTCAAAAATAAAGGACATTTCTTCACTCGGTTTTTATTCACATAACTGACAGATATTAAAACATATTGACTAAAATATATAGGATGTGGTTGTGAATGGTGATTAATGGAGGAAAAAAATTAACAAGGAAAGAGAGTATAGGAAGTGGTAATGCTTTTTTTTTTCTTTCTTCTTTTTTTCTGTTTTCTTGTGCTTTGATGACTAGAGAAGTTCCTTTAACATTTGTCATAAAGCTGGTTTGGAGGTGCTGAATTTTTCTAGCTTTTGTTTATCTGTGAAGCTTTTGATTTCTCCATCAAGTCTGAATGCGAGTCTTGCTGGATAGAGTATTCTTGGCTGTAAGTTTTTCCCTTTCATCACTTTAAATATATCATGCCACTCGCTTCTGGCCTGAAGGGTTTCTGCTGAAAAATCAGCTGATAACCTTACTGGAGTTCCCTTATATGTTATTTGTTGTTTTTCTCTTGCTGATTTTAATATACTCTCCTTGTCCTTTATTTTTGTCAATTTGGTTACTATGTGTCTTGGTGTGTTCCTCTTTGGGTTGTTCCTGTGTGGGACTCTCTGAGCTTTCTGGGTTTGGGTGACTGTTAACTCACATCTTTACAACTAAATATTTAAGTAATTCCTTAGAACATATTTCAGTGATATCTTTAAAAGTTGATCTTAAAGTCGTTTCTTTGAGATAAATTGTTAGAATGCAACTTAATTAGGTTTTGATAAAATAATATTTTTTAATATATGGCTAGTCATATAAAATAAAACAAAAATATTTATCTCATATAATAATTTGATACATCAACAACTGAACTAGGTGAGTTAATATCTTTGATTACATATTATTTAATATTATAAGCCATAAATACAAAAAAGTCAATTACTTAAGGGAAGAAAATGGAGGTTATCCTAAAGACTATTACCATTGACTACTCTACCACAGATGTCTCAGAAGAAATAATCTAAGTCTAATCTTCTTGGAGAAAAAAATACAACATATCAGAATTCCTGATAAACATTCTAATGATACTTACTACTGGAATATTAATGGAGGGCCTTGATTTATAAAACGTGGTCTATCAACATAGCCTATTATACATAGATTTGTCCTTCTTGGTCTATGGTGTTCCTGACTATTTAAAGAATGTGGAATGGTCAAAAATCCTCTTAACTAATTCTATTAATCAATGGCTAAAAAGTGGTGATCAAAATAGCTTCCCTTTGTGTAGCAATGGCAACACTTATATTGCCCAGAACAAATATCTTCTGTTAAGTCTCAAAAAACATGGGCCTAAAATTAGGAGAAAAGATGCATTATGGTGGAGTTGTCACGGACTGTGACAAAAAGTATTGAATGATAATCATCTCTGTGATCATCATAAGTTAACCTAAGCATTCATAGCTTCCTACTGCAACTCCTCACTATTCAACATGCCCTTCACTAAGAACCTAATCCCAGCCAGCACTTGACTAGCATTTCTAATTCCATGTGAGAATCACTATCGTCTCTTCTCTACAGAGTATTATGGGTAAATTTTCACTAATGCATAATAATCAAAGTTAAAAATGCCTGTTTTTTTACATGAATATTTGAATGAACCTCATAGTTTGAAAGCCTTTTCACAAACATGGCCTAGGTCAAGAAATAGAGTATTACCCACACTGCAGAAGCCACCCTAGTTTTACGTTCCAATAACTACAAAATCCCTACTCCATGATGGTAACCACAGTCTTGCCATCTTACACTATGCATTAGTTTTGTCTAGCTTAAAATATAAATATAAAATGAATTATAAAATATGCACACTTTCTTTGTGTAGCTTATTTCCTCAGCATGATCTCATGAGAGTTATACTTGTTGACTGTAAAGATATTTCAGTAATTCTCCATCCTTACATTGTTAGTGAAGATTTTGTCTTTTTGCAGTTATTTGTCATTATAAATAATGTTGCTCTGAACATTCCTGTGATATTTCAGTATTCATGAATATTCATGTATATCTATGAGTAGAATTATCAATCTTGAGTATATGTATTATTACAGTTACTAAAAAATGCTAAATGGTTTTCTGACTTGCTCTACTGATTTATAATCCCACAAGCAGTATTTGAGAGTTCCAGTTGCCTTATATCCAATATTTGTTTTTTCAGGCCCTTAAGTTTTGTTCATTATGAGATATTTAGCAGAACCTCATATTTAATTTGCATTAATGAAATCATGGGTTTCCATTGATTTGTTTTTAATTTACATTAATACATTTGATAATAAAATGAGGCATCTTTTCAAATGTTTATTAGTCATTTGGATATGCTGTTTCATGAAGTGCCTGTGAAAATTTCTTGCACATTTTTCTATTTTAATGTGTTTTTTTCTTTATTGATTTGTAAAAGTTTTTCATGTTGTCTGGAAAAAAGTCTCCTTTAAATGCTACTCTCATAATGAAGATTTTTGATGACAAAAGTTATTAATTTTAATATAGTTCAATTTATCAATATTTTCTTTATGTTGAGTGTTGATTTCTGTTTAAAAAATAAAGTTTTCTTTCCCAAATTCATAAGTTAGCTATTCTCAAAGTAATGCTCACTATTAAGCCACCTCAGTGTTCAGTGGTTTGTTAACAAGTATGCAGGAGGGTTAGTGTTGGCAGGGTGACACTGCTTCTTACTGCACTTGTGTGGTACAGCTGTGTTGCCCCTGCTTCAGCCTTCAGCTCAGTTGGGATGGCCTTCCAAGTGCCTCTTATCTTACTGTTAGAACCAGAGGGCTTGCTGCTGCATCTTCTCTAGACGAGAGCACAGTGGAAAATGAAATAGTTAAGCCTGCTAAGTCCCAAGCTTGCAAATGGCATTGCCACTTCTGGATCATTTAATTGACAAAGCAAGTCAAATGGTCACATCCAAAGTCAAGAGAGGACAAGGGATAAATGTACTTCATCTCTTTAGAAGGAGAAATGGCAAAATCATATGCCAAAAACTTGAGTTAATAATGAAATCTATTTCTTCAAATTGGTGAAAGTATTCTCATGTGACATCTAATGTAATCTTTATTTTTTAATAATCTCTTAGATATAAATTCTACCTAAATCTTATTCCTGTGAAAGATTGAGGTGCATATCAAGTTTTATTTATTTATATTTTTATATGTATATTCCAATTTGATAATTACTATTTACTGAAAAGACTGGCTTTCTTATGCTGCTCTGAAATGCCATTTTTATAAGTATTTGTCTGTTTTTGGTCTCTTTATAATACATCTTGGGCTATATGTGTATATTTGGGACAAACTCACATTATTTCATTGTTACAGCTTTAACAATATCTATCTAGTAGAGAAAATCTTTTTTTTTCCTTTTTCAAGAATATTTTGACTCTTCTTGGAGCAACATACTCCATATAAAATTTAGAATCAGATATTCAAACTCTAACAAAAATTTTGATAGGGTTTTGATTGGGAGTGCATTGAATCAGTAGATGAATCTGAGGAAAATTTAAATCTTCACAATGATGAGATTTACAATACTTTAAGCGACTTCATTAATGTCTTGCAGTAATGTTTTATAATTTTCTTTGCAGAATCTGGCATGTCTTTTGTTAGATTTTTTAACCTAAGTATTTGATATTTCTCATTAAGTTGTATTTTATCATTTTCAAAAATTGTGTTTTGTGTCACTGACACATAGAAATACATTGATTACAGTCAGTAGCCTTGCAACAATAAATTTTTTATATTCACTTAAATCAAATAAAAATGACTTGACATTACAGTTTCCAAAGAATAGATCAAGCTACCTGTATTCGAGTAATAACAATTCTTCTTAAATTTCTTAACCTTCTTTTTCCTTTTTTTCTTCATCTATTGCACTGGCTAAAGCCACTAGTACAATGCTGAATATTACCAGTCTCAGAGGGAAATCTGGCTATTTTGTAAAGTATAAATGAATTCAATTTACTTTCCTGCTCCAAATACCTTAATATCTTCGCATAACAGTTAAAATAAAATTTGAATAGTAATGGGACTCTGGCTACCTCTAACCTTTACTTCTACAAAAATCCCATGGTTATTCTACTTTAATTATATTTGAAGATTTATTTTTTAATTACTTTTATTTATTTTCCAAATGTGCATGGTACTCTTTGTGGGCAGTAAAAATTTAATAAGTTCCTCTAATATGCTATGTTTTTTTCACACCTAGATGTCTAACTGTTGCACTTTTTCTAGTATTTTGTTTTAATGCTGAAATAGTTTGACTTTTTTTCAGAAGATCTTGCGAAACTAGCATAAAAAGTTGATGTGTATCCAAGGATAATATCTTATATAACCATAAGACATTGCAAACACCAGGGAATTGATGTTAGTGTATTACTATTATTTTGGCTACATAAATTATATGGATTTCAGCAGGTTTTACCCGCACTATTTTGGGGAGTGGGACAGATTTGGCTGGTATATATTCTATAAAGTTTTATCACATGACTAGAATTGGTTTGAATAACTGTCACCACAATCAGTATGCAGAACTGTTCCATCACCACAAAGAAACTCCCTCACATAAGCCTTAATTGTCAAACCCTATCACCAACCCTAAACCCTGGTAAACACTTATCCGTGACAGTCATTATAATTTTCTGTTTTTGAAAATGTCAGGTAAAAGGGATAATTCAGCATATAACCCTTTGAGACTGACTTTTTCATTCAGCCTAAAGCCCTTGAAATCCATTTCAGTTCTTGTGTGTTATCAATAGTTTGTTCCTTTTTTGTTCTTGAGTAGTATTCAATTGTATGGCTGTACCAGAGTTAGTCTGTCCACTCATTGTTAAAGGACATTTGGGTTGTTTTCAGTTTTAGGCTATTACACATGAAGCTGCTATGAACACACATGTACTGGCTTTAGTATGAAACTTCTCCCAGTAATTTCACTTGTTTCTCAGTCTAACTTCATTGTTTCAGATCTGTAATAAAATGAACACTCCTTAACCAGACATCCACTAATTTCATTTTTTACATTAACATTTCCACCCCAGTAATTCTCTACCACTTTCCTGCTTTTGTACATTTTTCATGTTGTATCATTGCCTGCATATATACACACAATAATTTCTAACTCCTCCATTATAATGTAAGTTCTATTTGGGAAAGGACTTGTCTAATTTATCTCTAATATCCTGACACCTAGGAGAATTCTTCATTTATGTTATTTCTACAAATGTTTAAGTGTTAAGTGTTTTTTAAAGAACTACTTACTACTTTTTATTATTTTATAACACATTTGTACTTTAACTCCTCATGTTTCAATATTAGCTTCCAGTTCCCACTGAGCCCTTTATCCGGATAAAACCAATTTAAAACCAAAATGTTTGCTCTATATGATTACAGATACCAAGACTTATTCTGACACTGTCTTCATATGCAAAGCATATGCCTCTTGAATATCTGCTATAATTCAAAACTCCAACTTTTAAATAAATATCATCAATGCATTTGATGTGTGACACTGTTGTCTTCAACTCCTCACTGTATAATGCAATTTCAGTGAAATGTTTTCTTGTCAAAACGTTAGACCATTGCTTATGCAGCCTGCTGTTTTTATTTTTCTTTTGAAAAGCGTTATGCATAAATAATAGCAGCAATGTAGACATTCAGAAGTACATGCACGAAAAAACTGTGGCATAACATAAAGTATATCCATAACATAAAGCATATGCATAAGACTACAACTTTAATCATATTATTTTATAGAAGGCAGGCAGTAAGTGATAGATGATAGTCTAGATGCGAGTAAGACTTCATTCATTCTGAAATAGCTGTCACTAGTTTCAGTTCAACAACGGATGTGCTAATTGTGAGGAAGTACCACAAACATGTAACATGATGCTAATGTCTCAGTTTCCATATTTTCTGTGTGAGAATAAGAACAGAATATTTTGGGTCAGTAAGCTCAGTAAGTAGGCTAAAGCATGGTTCTAATAACTAACAGGATGGTTTTTCTTTTAACCATTTAAAGACACTTGTGATTCTGTGATGTAGGTAGACAAAAACTGCATCTAAGACCATGCCTAAGCATTTCCACCTTTAATACTACAAAATCTCGATAACTGAAACTTGTCAGAAACACACACACACACTCACACACACATACACACTTAATGCTATGGGGAATGGTTGCTAAATTCTGAGAGGAAATGTACAAACTTCTCCCTCTGATTATTTCCTATGTAATGCTTTTTTCTCCCAAAATTTGCATTTTTTTTACTTTCACTTTGATGTTCCATAACTATCTTATGGTCAGAAAATTAAGATAATTATATATTTTAAGTACTTCCTTTAATAGATAGTCAATGTAATCTTCATAACAATTCTTCAATATAGATGACATCCCTTCCTTTACTACATCTGTGAATGTAAGTTTAGAGAGTGACATCTCTAAAATTATTCCATGAGGAAAATTTGTAACCTTAATATCTTAATTTATATTGTTATTTGTTATTCAATAAGCATTTATTGAGCAGTATATATAGGCTACACATACTTGTTGTTTACAGTTAAGAACAGAAGGGAAAATCCCTAAAAATTCATCACACACATACACACACACAGTGTAGAGTGATCAAAAGAGAATGAGAAAAAGTTCCAGTGCAAGAGAACCATGTTGAGATAATTCAAACATGAAAACTAATATATATCCATTAAATTTAGTAATATGAAAGTTCATGGTAACGTTATGGATAAAAATTTAGGTTTGGTGTGTCTTGTGATACGTCAATAAGAGTTGTAAAAGAGAAATCATGAGTATAGAACTTTAAAGAAAAGAAATGGGCTAGTAGCAGAGTAGAGGAGTATGAGAAAAAGAGATACTTTAGTTATTGTTCTGTGTGTGTGTGTGTCTGTGTGTTTGTTGGGAAAAACTAGAGTCCACTTTAACATGTGGATGCAGTTGAACTGTTAAAAGCGAGATGTTGAGAATACATTTAAGGGATGACACAGGCATACCTCAGAAATATTGTGGGTTTGGTTCCAGACGACCATGATAAAGCAAATAGCACAAGAGAGTGAGTCACATGAATTTTTTCATTTCCAGGAGTATATAAAAGTTAGGTATATACTACAGTGTACTCTAGTAAGTGTTCAATAGCACCATGTCCAAAAAATGTACATACCTTAATTTAAAAACACTTTATTGTTAAAATATGCTAACCATCATCTGGACCTTCAGCAAGTTGTAAATCTTTTTGCAGGTGGAAAGTGTTGCTTCAATGTTGATGGCTGGCTGACTGTTCATAATGATGGTTGTTAAAGGTTGGGTGGCTATGGCAATTTCTTAAAATAAGATAACAATGAAGTTTGCTACAACCATTGGCTCTTCCTTTCAGAAATGATTTCTCTGCAGCAGACAACGCTGGTTGATAGAACCTCGTTCAAAATTGGAGTCAGTTCTCTCAAAACCTCCCACTGCTTTATCAATTAAGTTTATGTAATATTCTAAATATTTGTTGTCATCTTAACAATCTGCATGGCATCTTCATCATAAGTAGGTTTTTATCTCAAGAAACCACTTTCTTTGCTCATCCATAGAAGTGGTGACTCATCCCTAAAGTTCTCTCATGAGACTGTAGCAATTCAGTCACATCACCAGGCTCCACTTACAGTTCTAGTTTTTTTGCTGTTTCCACCACATCTGCAGTTACTTCCTCTACTGAAGTACTAAATACTTCAAAGTCAATCATGAGGTTTAGAATAAACTGTTAATACTGATATTTTGACCTTTTCCCATGAATCACAAATCTTCTTAATTGCATCTAGAATGGTGAATCCTTTCCACAAGGTTTTCAATTGCCTTTGCCCAGATCCATCAGAGGAATCATTATCTATGGCAGCCTTAGTCAAATTTACTCCTTGATCCATGGGCTGCAAAATGGATGTTGTGTTAGCAGGTATGGAAACAATGTTAATCTCATTGTACACCTCCAGCAGAGCTCAAGTGACCAGGTGCATTGTCAATAAGCACTAATAGTTTACAAGAAATTATTTTTTTCTGAGTAGTAGGTCTCAACAGTGCACTTAAAATATTCAGGAAATCATGTTATAAACAAATGAACTGTTATTCAGGCTTTGTTGTTCCATTTATAGTCCACAAGCAGAGTAGACTCCATATAATTCTTAGGGTCCTAGGATTTCTGTAATGATACATGAGCATTGGCTTCCATTTTAGGACACCAGCTGCATTAACTCCTAACAAGAGGGTCAGTCTGTCCTTTGAAGCTTTGAAGTTGGGCACTGACTTCTCTTCTGCTATGAGAATCCTACATGACATCTTTTTCCAGCAAAAGACTGTTTTGTCTATATTGCAAAGCTTTTGCTTAGGATAGCCATCTTCATTATCTTATCTAGGTCTTTTAGATAATTTTCTGCAACTTCTACATCAGCAATTTCTACTTCACCTTGCTCTCTGATGTTACAGAGATGGCTTCTTTTCTTAAACCTCATGAACCAACCTCTTCTAGCTTCAAACTTTTGTTCAACAGTTGCATCACCTCTCAGCCTTCATAGAATTGAGGAGAGTTAGGGCTATGCTCTGGATCAATCTTTGCCTTAAAGAACTGTGGTAGCTGTTTTGATCTGCTATCCAAACCACTGAGATATTCTCCATATCAGCAATAAGGCTATTTCACTTTCCCATCATTTGCACCACCCCTGGAGTAGCAGAATTAATTTCCTTTAAGAATTTTGCTTTGCATTCACAACTAGGCCAATTGCTTGGCATGAGAAATCTAGCCTATCTCAGCTTTTCACACACCATCCTCACTAAGACTAATCATTTCTAGCTTTTGATTTAAAGTGCAAGATGTGCAACACTTCTTTTCAGTTGAACACTTAGAGTCCATTGTAGAGTTGTTAACTGGCCCAATTTCAGTATCATTATGTCTCGGGGAATAATGAGGTCAAAAGAGGCTAACAGCCAGTTGGTGGAACAGTCAGAACACACATAATATTTATCAATTAAATTCTTCTCCTTACATGGGCATGGTTTGTGGTGCCCAAAAACAATTATAACAGTAACCTCAAAGATCACTGATTACAGATGACCATAACAGATAAAACAATTACAAAAAAGTTCAAAATATTGTGAGAATTACCAAAATCTGACACAGAGACATGAGCCAAGAAAATGCTGTTGGAAATAAAGGTGCCAGAAGGCTTGCTGAACCCAGGGTTGTCACAAACCTTCAAACTGTAAAACATGCATTATCTGTGAAGCACAATAAAGTGAAGCATAATAAAATGAAATATGCTCGTAATAAATATGGCTGACTCCAAACACGCTCATTCTACTGAAATTCTGAGTCTCTCATATAGTTGGTACAATGAGAAAAAGATTACAGAATTATTTCCTTTTTCTGTACAGAGATTGTTCTTCCACTCTTGATTCTATTTTCATAAAATTATTACCATTATAGAATTTTCCCAAAGTAGGAAACACTAGATTTTTATAAGCAGGAATAATGCACTTTAAACTTCACATTTTAAAATAAATTATAACCATGTCTTTCTGTACATGAAAAGCAATGTGGTGAAAATATGAAGTTTACTAATGCTAAATTCATCACGGCTTCATGATTGGCAACTGTGTGTGCTACAGTTTAAAAGTTTAGAACTCTTAAAAAGCACACAAAGTCCTAAAGAAGAAATATTTGCTGTGGAGTGGTGCAAGCATGAGAGGAAAATGGAATTTAAAGTCATGAAGCAAAGGAAAATTAATCCCAGAAACTAGCAAAATAAGATGTGCCACAGCCCTGAAGGTAAAGAGCTAAGTATCAGGATTATAGAAGGAAAATGGGGATTAAACTCTCAAAACCTGGTTATTGTCTTATTCTCAAGTTACAGAATTTAATGGGACTAAATCTTTGATTGATTACACTACTTCAGTGTCTACTCCAAATGATGAAGTGTGTACCCCCCCTCAGCCTCAATGTACTTTATTACTTTATCAATTTATTTCACAAATTTACTAGGAGCTGAACTACCATCAAGAACTGTGCAAATACTATAGATAAAGATGGCCGTTTTGTAAGGGGTTTCAACAGTTAGTGAGGAGCACCCGTATTAAGTGCTAAGCTGCAATGAAATTTGCTGAGTGTAATTGCAGACTTTACGAAACGTGCAACAGGAACACAGAAGACTGTGCAGTTATACCTCGGAAACAGGGGAACGCTTTATTGAGAAGGCAATATGTAGATGTCCCCTGAGGAATCAGTAAGAAAATTTCCACAGCCATTAAGAATGAGGAAGATGAATTTTCTAGGGAGAAGAGACAGTTAATTCAGTGGCATGGAATAGCAACTGGACAAGAAGCAGCAAGGATAGGAAATTATCTTCTGTTGTACAACTTTAAAGTTCTCATCAGAGGCATTGGCATGTAGCAAAATGAACTGTAACATGGTAAAACATGAGGGAGAGGATATTGTCCTAACTTCTGTCTTTTTTATTAGGTATCAATACCATCATTTATCTGTCCTTCTGAGGATATCTTAACCAAAATATTATAGCTGGTCTTAATAAAGAGACCACAAAGCCTTCATATAACATTGTTATGAGTCTTATTGGTTAAAATTTTATATATATATATAGAGAGAGAGAGATAGAGAGAGAGAGACAGACAGACAGACAGAAAGACAGTGAGAGACAGAGAGAGCACCCAGACAGTGAATCTAGACTGTATTTTTATTTGAAATGGGTAACTCAATAATGCCATTCACTCACTGATTCATTCACTCATATTTATTCCTTTTTTAAAAATTTAGTCACTACTTTAATACATTTTTCTTTTCATTTACAATTTCCCAACGTATTATGCTAGGTCTGTGGATAAAGAAAACAACAAAACAGACTTGGTCCCTACCTTACAAAATATACGTTTGGGAGGTCATAGTGGGGTGTGCATTAAATCGACCTTGACAAAGTTAATTGTTCAATTAAAATCGTGTTGAGTGCTACAAAGGAGATGTACATGTTGTTTTAGGAAAGCATAAGTGGAGCTAAACTTTCTAAACAGGGAATATATCCCAGAGGAAGACAAAATAAAGACTGATATTATCGTAAGAGAAAATGGTTCCTCCTGCAGCTGCCGCCATTAATATTTAGTTCAAACTAATTATCAGAGCATTTTATCTTCCATATGCCTAATCGCTATTCAGTTTGGCTGCATTTAGTCATCAATATTAACACTTTCAAAAGTTAACTGTGTTCTTAGTTTTAGATTCACTACCACTCTCTCCTCTTGCCTGACATCTAGTGGAAGAGATAATCAGTGGGAAATTCACCAGAGGGAAAATAAATGAAAAGGCCAAATCACACAAAGGGAACAGCACAGGAACCGCCTTTCTGTATCACTGTACTTTATAGAATGAGTAAGACTGTCCACATCTGATCACCACAGGACAGTTATCTGTGCTTCAACTCTAAATTTCATTGTAATTTTAATGTATTTCCTTATAAAATTCCCTAGTCGTTAGCTATCAATATTCTTCACTTGTGTTGCATCATTGGCAGAAAAGTAGCTTTCTTCTAATTATGGCTTTCCTCTCTTATTAATCCTGAAATACAACAGACATATATAATTTAACATAATCTTAAATTAGCTTATTCAAGCTTTTTCTAGACTATGAGGACACTCTGTAATCGAGTTTAATTTTTGTAACAAATTTAATTTTAAGAGCCATATAAATGAGGATAACAGCATATAGACATTAAGGTTAAGAAATTGATTCAAATATAATAAAAAATACACACCTCTTACATCAGAATTAACTAATGTATCACTGTAGAAAAAGTATATGAATAAATGTCTTACATAACACATTAAAAGATACTCACTAGATGTAAGATTTAATTTTAGGAAAGTAGAAGTAGCTGTTGACTTTCATAGTTCCGTTACCAATAGTTCTTTACTGAGAATATGAGAGAAAACATGTATTTAGGGTTTGCTCTGGTATTTTTAGGTCCATCACTGTGTGTGTATGTATTTATGTGTCTACGTGTGTGTATGCAAATATGTCTGCGTACCTTTTAGATGGTTTTAAAGGGTTTTTTTGTACATAACTAATTCTTTAGGTAGTTTTTATATTTACAATTAATGAGATTAAAAACTAAATTTTCAAATAGCTTCAGATATGAACATATTAGTCTGTTCTATAAGCAGGTTCAAGATGATTAATAAACGCAAATATGATGTATTGATATTTTTTCTCTTTGGAAGCTTAAAAGCACCTTTTCATCTTTAATCTCCATATATTCTTTTTTAGATTCTATTTTCTCTGAATCTGCTTTTAAAACTTGAGTGTTTTTAGAATATTTCATTATTTCACTTGGCCCATGTTTGACGTTATTGTTTGTTGTCATTGTTCTTTTGTTGTTTGGTGAGGAAAAAACTCTGTAAATGTTCTATACTACAGTGTATAACGATCACAAGAAAACAGCAGTCCAAAACCCATGTGAAAAACGACAATGGGTCAAGTAGGTTCTATTGGGTTAAGAGAGTCTCTATAATTGGCAATTTTCTTTAACTTAAAAAAAAGTATTTTCAAAAACTGATGAGGCATTTGAAAGGAAAAACATAAGGCTAATAACACAGGTACTAAGAGAAAATGAACAAAAGAGAAATGAAAAAAAATTAAGAGAGTTGAAGGTTACCAGAAACAAATTTAACTGAACGCCAATTACAATAGCAGACTGTATCTTTAGGCTAAATAAGCAAAGCTATTGTGAAAAATAACATAAAAGCTCATACAATCTTAACATTGGAGATAGGTAACATACTCACCAAAATTTGATTACCCCACTGGGGAATAATAAAGACTGATTGTCATCAACACAGAAGAAACTAGCAAATCATGTAAAAATGCCTGTGAATCCATACATTACTTTGGGGAAAAAGAAAATGACTGAATCTTTGAAAAATATATATCCTTTAAAAATATTCTTTAACTTAAAAAAAAAAAAAGATGTTGAAACAATCAGCAGGAAGCAAAAAGATACCAGTCCTTTTGAAACCCAGAGGTATATGGTAATTTTCTAAAAATAACTTCAGCCACGTAATACTTAAAAAATAATCCCCCTATTGAACTCATAAACTGCTCTGAGGGCCTTGATCCTTTCTAATTGGCCTGTGAGCATGGAACTGTAGTGTATTAGAAGCTGAGAAAGCTTCTAAACATATATAACTTTTAAAAATGTACTAAATTGATGCAAATTCCATGAAAAGATGATAAAATATTAGTTCAATACACTTGTTGTATATTTGTCTACATATGTGTAATATAATCCAGACTTGTGAATGCTAATTTATTGTTAACAGAAGTTTCAACTTCTCTCCTAATATAAGAAAACAGGTGACCTGGCTTCAACTGGTCTGACATTTAACAAGGAAACTCTTGAGCACACCTGTGGACTTAAGTTTCTTAGGCATTATTTGTGGAGCCCTTAAAAGGAACACATTTAGGTGAAGATGAGGAGAAACAGGAAATTCTTGAAGGTATAGGGTGTTGTAGATATGCTGCTCTATTGTCCCCAAGCTGTTATCTCAGATACCTCATGGATCAGTCCTGATACATATGATGTGAGGAGGTGAGGAGTTTCAGAGGAATTATTCTGGTGAACATGTTTCATGCTCTTATCTAAGTGTTTTAAATTTGATTGCATGCTCCTGTTACTTATAATGGTAAATATGAGATCTATCCAGACTTTGGAAAAATTATTAAAAATCTTTAATTTTTAAATATGACATATCTGTTAACTTTTCAATTTGTTAGTTTCTTCATTCATGATCCACGGCTAATTCTCTGCCATTCCCTGAGAATATTTATATTTAGCTATTTATCCTTTTGAAAAAAGAACAAACATCACTTTGTCTTATGTATTGCAATATGTAAGTGTTTTTTAATTGTCTGACAGAATAATGGCCAATTTCTAGATCATATTAATAAATCACAATTAGAACTGTATGGTTGATAATGTCATAATTGATCATTCCATTTTGCAAAACACCCACCCTTGAAGAAAGGGAAGGCTTTAGAAATTACCTCTATGTTTAGTTCAAATATTAAGAATAGAGTACTAGAAGAATTTTTCTCAGATAATGTAACTCATTAACATATACTTGATGTTTAACTAAATATGAACTAAATAATATTTTAAAAATAATAATAAAGGTGAAAAAAGGACTTTTTGATTGATTTTACAGACCAACTCAATTACTAATTACCAGGAGAAATTAATAGCATGTAATAGAATCTAATTATAATCCAGCCAGACTTCCTACAAATAAAGAATAATCATTGCTATTAGGAGAGTTCTACTCTGCTACGTTATCAAATGTTTCTAGGGCCATTAGTGCTTTTCATTAATTTTTAGTATTAGTCTTATTAAAATGATAAAGGCTTAACTACCAAAGCCAAAAGTCATTAAAGCATAAGATTTATATATTCAAAAACAGTTATGGCTTCACTATTATTTCCGTAGTTTATAAGAAACTGACCTCTCCCCCTACACATTTAAGCAATAGGCTATTAACAAAAGGGATCAGAGCTGGTAGAGGAATTGATCCTGTGTTTATTTTTAATATCATCTGAAATTATCCTAACACAATCAGTGTCAAGGTCAGCAATTAGTAGGAAAGCACAGCAGGTTAATGAACATTTACACACATGTAGAGAACAAGAGGGAGCACGGGTTCACAAACGCTGAAGCAAGCCAAGTTTCTGAGCATCAAATAGCAAAGGATGTTGGCGATATGCAGGTTGTGGTGTGTGTGTGTGTGTGTGTTTCTGGGTGTGTGTTATTGGAGTTTGGTCTCATCAGCCCTTCTATTCCCGACAAAAACTTCCAATCAGTTATCTTCCGTCTTCCACTGACACCCCTAGGCAGACATCAGTTAAACTACACTAGCTGCCAAGTCGTTTTCCTTTTGTTTTTCGTGATCAGCAAAATATGATTGCCCTTGCTGCATGTTTGTTGCTTCAGAATGAGCCCATCTCATCTGTACACAATCTTTTCCTATATTTCCCATCATGTCAGTTCTTAATCTGTTGTGTTTATCTGTACACCTGCAGAAAAGACTTCACTTATCCTTAGGTTATCTGAGGATTTTTCTCCAATGCTCCTCTTTTCTACCGTGAAATACCTATATGTTTTAATCCATATTGAATCCTTTTTCTTTTCACTCACATTCCTTTCTAGCTTTTATAAATATTTTGATTACCAATTAATCTCTTGATACCTGGCTGTTGGTCTATCAAATTTTCAACCGTAGTGTATCAGTCTCTTCCTCAGTCAAATATGTTTAATATGCTTTTATCTATGATGATATTGCTAATTAACATTCTCTCTTCTTCCCAATGAACTACAGTTATTGAGCAAAAAGCACTGATTCAAGTTAACCACTTACCCAATCACATACTTTCCTTGGAATGTGTCTCATTGGCTATCACTATATTAAAATTGTTGTAAATATTACTATTACAGAGATGAAAACCCAAATCCATTCATGCATTAGTTAACTGTACTGGTGAAACAGAGCTAGATTGTGCGTTAAGTTGGGAAAATGAATGGACACCACTCTTGCAATTAAGAGAAGCTTTTCAATAAGAAAAACTCTTGAGAGCTCTGTCATGTTACTTCAAACATGTGAGATTAAGTACCAGCGTCATTGGAAAGGGAAACACTCGAGGTTTTAGAGGCTTTACTCAATTACAGAGTTGAACCCAGTTCCAGGGCAAGGAGAAAAACTGTCAGGAGTAAAAACAGAGTGAGTGTACAGGAAATACTTTTGTCAGTACCTCGCTCATGACTGTGAGTCCTGAGAAAATATTTTTAAGCTGTGTTTATAAACTGATGTTATAAATATTCTTAAATATTAATGAACAGATACAGATCAGTTAATAAATGTTATTAAAAGTTAGAATAATATTCAGTTTAGAAAACTCAAAATCCTTACAGGAGCCTTTAAAATATGGAGGAGGCTTTACTTTTTTTTTTTAATTTAACACCTTTATTATGGTGTGGTTCCTGTACAGTAAACTACACATATTTCAGATGTTCACTGGCTTCATTATAGCATAATTTTGTGAGAAACCTGTCCCTTCAGTTAAAAATGAGTGACTGCATCACTCCATACTATGATCTGTTCCAGGAAAGGATATAAATCTGACTTTTTATTTCAATTGCTGCACAGTACCCACAATATGTATCCTAATAATGGGTTTTATCTATTTTCCTCATTTAAAAATTTTTTCCTTTGCAAACAATGTTGGAATTAATTTCCTTGTGTTTATTCCTTTTCTGCACTTGTCCAATCCTGCATTTAGAATAGACAGAGAATAGTGGCTCACCTAAGATTACTATTTAAAAAAATCTATACAAATACCAACTTTTTGATTTCTATTTTTTTAACTCAAGAATGTATTCTCTTTCTGAGCATTATTTATATAAAAAAGTTTTCCTATTTTTTTCTTCTAGTATTTTTATAAGGCTAAAATGTTTAATGAAGGATGCATGGAGGTAGAATGAGCTGAGCTAGTCAGCATATCTTAATTATGTTTGTCCTCTCAGTCACCCTGTCAACACTATCTATATTAATATGTAAGCACGCATACCTTAATTTTATTAAATTGAATGGGCTAGTTTGACCCCAAACCAAGCCTTTACCCTGGCTCTCTCGGTTGTGATTTGGTCCTCCTTACTGCTTTAGGCTTCCTAAAGAGAAAATAGGTCATCGGAAAAAAAAAAGGACTCCAGTAGAATTCTGTCTCCTTCCTGGCCTCTGTGTGGTGTGTAACAGGTCTCCCCTGGGCCAGGCCCCTTCTCCCATGGCCTGTTCCTATCCCCATATCTCCTTGCCTTGTGTATAAGAGGTTTACTTGTGGTTTCTACTGCCAGTCTGAGAATTATGAAAAATATTTCCTTAATATGATTCCAGGTGCCATAGTGTTTGGGAGAGATTTCTGTCTTCTATAGTTTGGTTTGTGACCATTTTATTGTATTGTTTCATGAAAGATGCATTTTCCCCACCTGCTTTGTTCTTTCTTGTTTTATTTAGCAATTGAAATTGGTTTATCATATTAGTGTATGTTTTCTATACACCACGTTTTCTTGATTGCATTTTCTGATTTCCTTTGGATTGTTAGCATATCCCCCTCTCATAGTTTGGGGAGTTCACATTTTATTTCTATCACTTACGTAATTTCTTTTTAAAGTTTTTATAAATCATTTTAAGTTTATATGTTTTTATCAACATCAGAAATCAGTTTAAATCTCCATCAAAATAAGAAACTTTCAATGACAAATCCCCTCTCTACCTACCACATTCCCGTATTTTATTAGGTGATATTTTAAATGTTTTTTTATATGTACTGATTGGTGTTCTGGCTTTATACATATGTGTATCAATGTACATTTTGCTATTGTACATTCTCAAGAAATTATAAGACAGCAGCTGATTTCCAAAATTCTTTATACTGTAGCTTTTTATTTCCTTCTCTTCTGTATTCTGTTTCTCATTTACTGAGTCTCTATCCCTTTTTCACTGCATTTTACATTTTTCTAACCTTTCTTGCAGCTCTAAAATTTTACCATGATGTTTCTAAATATGAGTATATTTATTATATATACATCCATCAATACTACATGAAATCTTTCAGTCTGAAGCCTCATGCCTTTTCTAGCTAGGAAACTTTAACTAAGAGAACTCTTATTGTAGTGGATTGTTTCTGTCCTTTGCTTCTGAATTTCTTTTAGAGAGAAATCTCACATTGAAGTCTTTTTTAATTTTAGTTTTGTGTATTTGATAATTTTTGAGATATAAATGTGAAATGATCCCCGTAATCAGTCTAGTTGACATCATCATCACACATAGTTACAATTTTTTTCTTGTGACAAGACCTTTAATGGTCTACACTTTTAACAACATTTAAATACAAAATACAGTATTATTAACTATGTCACCATTCTTCCTTACCTCCCCAAGACTTACTCATTTTATTAATGGAAGTTTGTACCTTTTGACCCCCTTCACCCATTTCATCTTCCCCCTAAACCCTGCCTCTGGCAACCACCAATCTCTTCTTCTCTGTATTGAAGAGTTCAATTTTTTGCTTTTTGTTTTTGTTAATATTTAACATATAAATGAGATCATATGGTATTTATCTTTCTCTGACTTATTTCACTTTTAATTTTTATAGTGCCTTCAAGTTCTATGCATGTTGTTTTATGGCAAGATTTCCTTTTTTCAGCTGAATGATATCCCATTTGGGGTGTGTGTGTGTGTGTGTTTCTGTGTGTGTGTGTGTGATCATGGTTTTTTTTTTATCTATTATCCATCAATGGGCACTTAAGTTGCTTCCATGTCTTGGCTATTGTAAATATTGCTGCAATGAACATGAAGGTGCATACGTATTCCTGAGTTAGTAACTTTATTTCCTTTGGCTAAATACCGAGAAATGGAATTGGTGGATCATCTGAGAGTTCTCTTTTTAATTTTTTGAGAAAGTCTCATACAGTTTTCCATATTGGCTGTACAGAGTTACATTCCCACCAAAAGTGTTTAAGTATTCGCCTTTCTCCACATTCTCACCAGCATTTGTTATCTCTTGTCTTTTCAATAATAACCATGCTAACAGGTGTGAGATGATACCTCACTGTGATTTTGATTTACATTCCCTAATGATAGTGATATTGACTACCTCCTTATGTATCTGCTGACCATTTAAATACCTTCTTTGGAAAAATGTTTGTTCAGGTCCTTTGCCCATTTTTAAGTGGATTATTTGTGTGCATTTCTTTGTTTGTTTACTACTGAGTTGTATGAGTTCTTTATACATTTAAGATATTAACCGCTTATCAGATTTGTGGTTTGCAAATATTTTCTCCCATTCTGTAGTTGCCTTTTCATTTTATTGACAGTTTCCTTGGCTGTGGAGAAGTTTTTTAGTGTGGTGTAGTCTTACTTATCTAGGTTTTCATTTTGTTGCCTATTCTTAGACGTCATATCCAAAATATCATTGCAAAGGCCCATATGAAAAAGCTTTTTCCCTATGTTTTCTTTTAGGGGCTGTATGGTTTCAGGTCTTACATTTGAGTTATTAAACCATTCTGAGTTTTTTGTTTTGTTTTGTTTTTGTTTTTTGAGTAGTGTAAGATAAAAGTCTAGTTCTATTCTATTGCATGTGAATATTCAATTTCACCAGCACCACATTAAAGAGACTGTCTTTTCTCCATTGAGCATTCTTGTCAAATATTAGTTGACTGTATATGCATTGTTTTATTTCTGGGCTCTCTATTCTGCTCCATCAATCTGTGTGTCATACTATTTTGATTACTACAGCCTTGTAATATAGTCTGAAATCAGGAAGTGTGATGCCTTCAGCTTGTTCTTCCTCAGGGTAGGGTCTTTTGTGGTTCTATATAAAATTTAAGATTATTTTTTGCTATTTCTATAAAAAAAATGCCATTGGAACCTTAATAGGGATTGCATTGAATCTATGAATGGCCTTGGCCAGTGTGAATAGTTTAACAACATGAAATCTTTTGATTCATGAACATGCATGTCTTTCCATTTATTTGTGTCAACTCCAATTTCTTTTATCAGTGCCTTACAGTTTTCAATGTAGAGATCTCTCACCTCACTGGATAAATATAATCTTAAGTATTTTATTATTTTTGATATTATTGTAAAAAAGATTCAATTTCTTACTTCTTTTTTCAGATAATACTAGCTTTCAGAATAACACCTGTGGGTCACAAATACGTCTATCCTGAGATTTACCTCTCTTAAAAATTCCAACACAATTATATTCTCATAAAGCTGTCCAGATAAAAGGGTTATTATAAAACCAATGTCAATTTACTATGAGAAATTTAATTGTGGGAGGAATTAGCACACAAAAATATTTGCCCATAAAACAAACATAGATTTCATCTGAATATTTCAAATGGACTAACAAAAATTTTTAAATTCCATTTTATATTTGAGAGAAAGATAAATCAAAATTAGTAATTCTTAGAAGTTAAGTGACTAAGCTCATGAATAAGAAATCTATGAGTAAAGAAAAGCACCAATTTAGAAAGTAAGACTAAAACTGAAAGAAAACTGAAAGGGTCAAGGAAAACTGAAAGCAAAAGAAGAAAAATGTGTTAATAAAAATGAAATAGAGGAAGATGTAATCTTGTTCTAGGAGAAGAGGACACATTTGCATATAATTAAAGATGCAATTAATGAATATGAGTCTCTGAAGAGAAAACCAAAGCCAATAAAAAATACTATACAAATATTGTATTTAGAAAAATATTAAAAGCTAAAATCAATTAACGAGTTCTTTAATAACTGTAAAGCTAAAGTTTGAAAGGGCACACCAAGTACTCTTTGCAAGTAGGTGGAAAGATTAAGCCAATTATGAAATAAAAATGAAAACAAACAAATTAAAAATTTAGCAGGCCATCATATTTTTCAACAGTAGCACTTCATGTTGGAGAACAAAAAAGTAACATTTATGAGATTAAGAGAAAGGAATTGTGAAACAAGAGTATATCTGAACACACTCACTTTCAAATTTAATGGCCACAGGTATGCTTATAACAACATAAAGGGCTCATAGAATATTTTATTTTTGAAACTTCCTAAAGAATTAACTATCAAAAGATCTTCAAACAACCAAAATGACTACGAAAAATGTTAGCATGAAGACTTATGGTGATCTCTACATATATATTTCTTTTTAAAACATTTAAAAATAGAAAAAAAATCTACAAACACATAGAAAAATAAGTGAGGCTATCTATGTGTCATGTCTTGGTAGTGGTAAGAGCGGTGTGTTGAGAGAATGATTTTCTATCGTGTAGCTACAGCACAGTTATGGGGTTTCTCTGCACACCTAATAGAGTGTGCCAGCTTTCAAACTGAACCTAGCCTGCAGTGGGCCTGACGGCAGCAAGGAAAGCTGCTTGTCCACACTTTTGCAATGACTCTGCTGCCTGTAATTACTGTGTGGGTGGTTCCTCAGAGGAAGAAATCTAGCAGGAATTGGAAGTGAGTTCTTCTAACAATTACAATAACTTTCACTTTTTAAGATTCAGATTCATAAAACTTCCTGATAAATGCCTTGCCCTGATGATGTTTCAAAGACCTGCGGACAGGAGATGGTGTGCTTATCATCTACAGATTGCCATATATCTCAGCAACAACCTACAATTAAATAAATAACAACATCTAAATCAAATAAGCTATTGGTCTCTGGTGCTATTTAAAGTAACGATTATTATTTTAGAGCTTGCTTACTTATATTACTGGATATAATAAGGGAAAGTAGTCTATCTATGCATCTAATTTCTAAACAGCTAATTTTCATAGTTTCTTTTCACCATAACAAAGTATAGGAAGAGGGAGTTAGATAGAATATACCCTGTCAAAAGTAGAAGTGCCTTTGAAATGTTGCTTTAAAAGATGTGCACACAACTGTATTGCATTTTAAGAATTAAATGGGAAAATAAGAAGACAGGTATAAAACATGTAGATCTTATTTATACACATGAATTAATATTACATACAAAATCTTCTGTATGTTACAAAGGTACATATTGTCTTATTCAAAAAAATGTAATGATGTGTATGAATGGGTATGAATACAAATACAGTTATAGTTATTTAAAATAAGACCTTAAAATTATACAGTCCAATATTTTTAAAAGATAGAATATAGTTATTTTTATTCTACTTTTCCTGCACTTTTCTAAAGAGATAATACAAAATTAGAAAAAATCCATATTATATTAAATTATAAATGATGCAAGTATAATGAATAAAAGTTAACAATACTTAACAAATAATTAAATTTTGGATAAAATTAGAATAAAGGTAAGTGAAATGGTTCTGAAAAGGAAAACAAAAGAAGGCTGATGATGCTTTATAGGTCTACAGATGCGCATGGGGCACGGTAAAGAGGAGGAACTCTCCTAGTTTGATACAGCACCACATCACAGGCAATGGTAACCAAGAAAAATGGCCTGGAGGTGAGATCACAGGAGAAAAGAGATCAAGTGTCAGGACCTTTAATTGCTTTCCAAAGTCAGCTGAAGAGTAGTGAAGGCATTGTAAGTCACCAGCACTCTGACCACAGTTTGTCATTGTGATAATCTCTCACCTAGAGTATATGCTTACCCCAAAAGGAGTCCCTAAAACACAGGGAGACAGACAGACTCACTGAAAGAAGACCTCCTTATGAGAGGTAATCTATTCTAAAAGTATATAAAAAATTAAACTTACGGCTACCTCCCCTTCTTCTCCACAAGGCTACTCCTCAAACAAGAGAGATACAGAGATCTGTTCCTACTCCAATACTGCTATAGAGCAGGAAGCACCTCCATGCATAAATATTACAAAGAAAATTAAATAAATGGAAGAAAATCAAGGAAAATGCTAGATGAAGAATATATAAGAGGAAAAAATTTTCATCATTCAACAAAATTTCAAGCAGGTAATCACAACTCATTATAAAGAAACTGGGATAATTTTAGAAGTATCTAAATAAAATATAAAAGAAACGGGGACTGATTATTAAAGACAATAAATTAGATGAAAATATACTGAAAAGATTCAACAAATAAAAGGTACTCTTATTTTAATTATTTAATTTAACAAAATTAAAGCCACATATTACAGAAAGAAACAGAACAGACTTGGCTAAAAATAAATTCAAGGGAATAAAAAATAAGTTTCAGGACTTGACACAAAATGAAAAGAAAACAGATAAAAATAATTAGAAAAAATGATAACTATTGATATAAATGGAAATTCTTCATAAACATAATTGATATTACTTAAAAATATAACATTATATAACATACAAAATGCTTTAAGATGTAATTTTTAAAATGCTTCCTTAAGCAAATGAATATAATGTGCAACATTATATTCCAAAAAATGAAACATTTAAAATCAATTATAAAAATATAAGTATCCTTAACAAATGTTAAAATTAAGAAAATGGTTTCACAAAACAGGTAATTCTCTAAAAAGACAGAATGTGTTCTGTTGGCCTCATATGTCCTGACAGCAACATTTAAGTTTAGGAAATGAGAAAGAATTTTAACAGCATTTGAAGAAAAGAACAAATATTGGATACTACGGTGTTTTTTGCGATTAAACAGTAAGGAAAAGAAATAATTTTAATTCCTTCTTTGAAATTAGCATAATAACTCTATAAAGATCAGTCAAAGTGAAACATGTTAATGCCTGTGCGTGTAGAGCACACACACAGTCTGGTTAATTCTCTAAAATTCTAAACTATTAAATTTATAAATAAATGAGGAAAACTATGTGAAGTATTTAACTCTCCTCCCTTGGCAAAGTATATACTCATTCTTTGTTGATTAATAATAATAATAATAATAATAATATTATTATTATTATTATTATTATTATTATTATTATTATTATTATTATTATTATTATTATTATTTTATGACATAGTGTTATGGGGTTAATTTTGCACCCTTCCTTCCACCCAGATTCACATATTGACGTCTCCACTACTTCAGAATGTGACTGTATTCCAAAATAAGGTCTTTAAAGAGATAGTTAAGGTTAAATGTGATCATTAGGGTGGGATAAGATCCAAAACAATTGGTGTCCCAAAATTTCTCAAATTATCTTGCTTGCTGACATCACATTTTTCTGTATTCAGTATATTATACACTTATATATATTTAGAATTGAATTTTGAGGGCACAGGGAATTGTATGTCCATCAGGCAATCTTCTTGAACAGTAAATTCTGAAAAAGTTTTTCTTCTTGTTTTAACACATTTCAGGACCTGAGAATGGCTAAGGAAGGACCCATGACAACACAGACAGCTCTGGAACCACAGATATTATGGATAAATATTTCAAAGTAAGGAGTACTAACTTACTCTCATCATTGTGGTTTGTTTTACATTAGAATTCTCTTAACCAAATTCTATTTATCCATCTTGCCAGGCTAACTGATGTTTTCCACTTTTTTTATGACTTTGGAGAGATGGAGTCAGTTATGTTTGCAGTCACTTATGCTGTATTATAATAGATATGTTCCTAAATGCCACTTCACTATGTCTAATTGGACGTAGGGAAAAATAGGGTTAGGGGTAAAACCACCAGAAACATTTTCAGTGACACACACACACAATTGACAGTAATCTAATAAGACGATAGAACAGATTTAGACATGTTAATGGTTAAATGCATAATTATGATAAATCTAGTACTTCACCTTGAAAAGGCTCTGAAATTTGTTTGTGATTATCACAAGAATTGTAGCTTATTAGTTATTACGAAGATGTGGTGGAAGGGTTATCAGAAATCAGAAGGAGAGCTGTAATACCTGATGTGAATGGATATGTTTAATATCACATATGGTGGCATAAGGTGTCTAGTAGATGTTTGATGCTGCGTGTGTGTGCATGTGTGTGTGTGTATGTGTGTGTGCATGTTTGCTTTGGTGTACTCCTAGAAGGCTCTATTCTGCTGGGTGGAATTTTTCTATAATCACCTAGTAATTTTTGCTAGATGAAATCACACATAAGCAAATGTGAACTTAGCCTTAAGCTCAAAATATTCCTTAACATATCAATCATGTTGGGACAAATTCCTGTTTAAAAAAAGCACTGTAGTAAAATCAACTGCATATAGAAAATTCCTCATTCCTAAACATTAGGTAAAATAATGAAATGTATGTGAAAAAATTGTATTTATTTCAAATATCTATGAAAACAAGATGCTAAAACAATTGTATCTATTTAGGTTAAAAAAAAAAAAAAGGAAACAGTTCGTATAGACCTGCCTACGTACTCAGTGTTTCCTTTGTATTTTTGACTTCTTGTTTCCCTTTATAGATATCAAATTTTAAGTGCCAATGTTATGCTATCAATGTAATTTATGCAGGGAAAAAGAAAGGGAATTCTAACTAGAACATCCATTTTCCAAGAAAAGAAGTTGGATCTATACCTTTCAAAAAAAAAGATGCATTTATGTTCTAGTTAATGTAAAACAATGTAAACTTAAACATTTTGGGGGGATACTGGTCAATATTTCTGGGTAACAACATGTTAGGTTAGATGGCTCAGTATTGTGTAGCATAATTAGTAGTAGCTCTTTGTAGCAAATAACCCCCATCCAACCTTAGTAACATTATTTCAACAAAATCTTATTTCTCCTTCACATTCTTTTAGAGAGCAAGTTGGTCGTACTCTTCCACTTAGTGTATTTAGGTTTTCTGAAACTAGATAATTGTGGCCTCTTCCATCGTGTGATACATAGCTACCAAGGTCACTGAAGAACCAGGAAAGGGAGTGTGGATTAGTAAAGTGATTTCATGGCCTGGAAGTGATAGACATCTTTTCCACCTTCATCCCTTTAGCTAGAATTCAATCAAAAGATTCTAATCTGACAAAAATGGGGCTGGGAATTATCAGCCTCCCCTATGCCTAACCAATGTCTCTATCACAAGCTCCTAGATAATTCATTATGTTTTAGTTTGTGTGTTTCCAAGTTTTGTCTTGGCAAAAAGAGCCAATTCCTTCTAAAGGGAAGTATAGTATTTTTTTTTTTTTGACAGACACTGTCAGTTTATCAATCCTTCAAATAGTTTTTCAAGCATACTCATTTCCTTCCTGTACTAATCTAAAGGATTTAGAAATAAAGTTGCATTCTACTTCAAAACAGTCACTAAGAATTAAGACAAGGGAGTAAGATAATACAGTTGTCATTGTTCACAATGACTAGGAATGGTAGTAGACTATAACATGTTTCATCCGCATGGTATAGTATTATCAAATGCTAGTTTAACAAATTATCAAATAATAGCTTAACAACAATTACTGTTGTTGAGCATGAGGGGAAAAAAACACTTGGATAGTCAGTAGCCAAAGAAATAATGTGGAACAGGGGTGGGGTGGAAGGAATAGATCTAAGTGCAAGCAAGTGATTTACTGACATTTAAAACATTTTAAGGTGTTCCTAATCTCCTTCACTAATAATTTTGTTGGTCCTTATGCCATTAACATCATTGTTTAACCATACTAATACATTTTAAGTCCAGTACCTACTTGCATATTTTTTTATTTTTATTTACTCAAAAATGGTCTGTACTTACTATTGTGCCAAGCATTGTTCTGAGACTTTTACAACTCTTTTACCCAATTAATTTTCATAAAATCCTGTTAGGGATATATCATCATCACCACCACCACCATCATCATCATCATCATCATCATTATCTCTATTTTATGGGTGAGGGAAATATTGCAACATTGCATTTTCAGAATTTAACACCAAAACTGTGCATCTAGAATTTGTCCTTTTAACCATTCTACAGTGGTGCTGATTGTCATAAATTTCTAGGCTATCTTCAGATCAGCTTTATTCCTTTGGAATGCTAAACCATTTAATCCAGTTTTCAGATGTCTAATTGAATTTATATTTGTATATTGATTTGTGATTGATAAATTTTATGCTATTAACTATCTCCATTCCATTTGTTTGAATTTCTTTCCTAGTATTTAACTTATATTGAGCTCTTCTGGCATTTATGGACTGCAAACTAGTTAGTCAATTTATTAATTTTTCCTGTAAGTATTATTATTATGTTTTAATTATCATGTTAAAATATGGTATCTTATTTTGTATTACACTGTATTGTTTAATTTGCTGATATTTTTCTTTACTTTTTATATAAATATTCATGAATGGGTGTGGGAGTAGCTCAGTGGTAGAGTGTATGTTTAGCATGTATGAGGTCCTGGGTTTAATCCCCAAGTGCCTCCCTTAAAAACATGTTCATTAAAAAATGTTAAATGTTTCCTTCTTGACACTAACCTCCATAGATATTGAGAAAAATTCTTTGCTGGCTTCATAAAAATAAAAAGGGGGATTTCAATCATTTTCTGGATTTATAAAGTCATAAATTTGTTAAAAAAATAAGTAAATAAAATATAATTAAAATCTTTAAATATAATCCACATATATCATCATTTGTTTTTAGGTTTTAAAAAATGGTAACTATCTAATAATAATAAATGTAATAATTATGACAATATTACCATATTACCATATATGTATATACCACTTAAAATATGCCATTATTTTATTCACTTCCATATACTAACTCATTTAATAATTACAAAAATATGAAGTGCCATAATTGTCACTATTTTTCAGATAAAGCATTCGAAGAATTGGATGAGGCAAATAACTTGTTTGAGTTTACAAAGCCTGAAACTATTTCCCAAAGAAAATTTGTAATACTGCTTTTTATTTATCAACATTTATATTTTGGTCAGAATTTACCATTGCTTCCAGAATTTCTGAATTTTGCCATAGAGTTGTTTGAATATAGTTTTTGAATTTTTTTGTTTCCAATTTCTATGTGTGTTTTTCCTACTTTTCTATATATGTTATTAAATCAGACTTCCAAAATTTTTATTAATTTAACTGGCATTCATGACCAAGAAAAAAATAGCTAAAGGATACAATTTACAAAGACACTTTTAAAATTAGAGCGATCTATGTGCCAAACATCACAGCAGTTTCTCTAAGATCATAAGGTTTATAGGATATATAAGAAGTACATGCTAATTATAGATTTTAAAATCTCTCTCTAAATTCAAGAGAAATGAGATGGTCCAAAAGTGTGGATATAGGCAATCTAAATAGAAAAGTTAAAAAAAAGAAATCTTATAAATGTATTTATCCAAATCTTTAATCCTCATAAAAGAAAATATAGCTCTTGGTAAATAGCCATGGAAATTCATAGAAATCATCCATATATTACATTGCAAAAAATAAAAGAACAATTTGTTAAACTTGTCAAATTAGAAAAAAAATGTACACAGATTCTCTGCCTATTGGGTTAAAAACAGGAACAAACACACACACACACTCACAAAAAAAAGATCAAACAAAACAAAACAAGACAAAAAACCTCTATCAAATAACTTGTGGATAAAAACTAAAATTGTACAATTTTTCCAAAATAATGACATTGAAAATATCATATATTAATATATGTGTGAACAGATAATACAGTACTCAGGGATCAACTTAAAGCCTTAAAAATTTAAAATCAGTATCAATATTACATATGTTATATATATTAAAATATATGTATGTTATGTATATGTGCATTATACACTATATATACGTATATTATGTATATATCATATACATACACATTATACATATTTATGTCTGTGGGCATATGTACATATATTTTGTCATTACATTTAGCCATCAAATATAAAAGTTAAATGAAGTATAATGCAAACAATAAAAGGAAAAATAAATTTTTAAGCAGATACCAATGAATTAGAACACAGTAAAAAGAGAATTCATATAGAAAATCAACCAAGCTTTTCAAACATTTAAAAACTATAGGAACCATATCAAGAAAAAAGATAAAGAGCCGACATTTCAAGAAAAAAGATAAAAAGCCGACATTTTCAAAACAAGATATAACAAGAGAAAACTATTAAAATGGGGACAATTAGTAATAAATAACGTGACTAATTTTATTACATTTTGAAATAAATTTTTAGACCTAAAAATGTATAATTTTCTTGAAAAATATTTCATTAAAACTCACTGTAGCAGAAGTATAAAGTCTAATATTTAAAACAGAAAAAGTTCTCAAAGAATAACTCTCCAAAAAGAGCAGACCAAAATATTTCAGATAATTCTACTCAGATTGTTAAAGGCAGATAATTCCACTGCATTTACACTGTTTTTGAGAGTGGTTAATGAAGGAAACCATGTAAATTATATTTATTTAAAAGTTCAGTGCTTATGGGGATTGCATAAAAATGTAAAATATCGACCAACTTCACATATTAATATGGATATAAAATTCCAAAATTAAATACTCTGAAATAGGATACATTGCATTTAAAAATTGTCACACATAATAATCAGGAGATGTGTATTTCATAATTTCAAAAGTTAGCCATTATTAGAAAATATATTAATATAAATATTCAGATGAATTAGTAAAATAATAAAAATTGTGTAGTGTACTTCAAAGATTTAAAATGATAATTTATACCTCATAACAAAACCAGAATTAATTATAAGAAACAAGTATTTAAAAGTAAAAAAGTTGAACTGAAAATACCAGAGAATGGGCAGATGAAACTTTTTCTAAATATGATAAAAATTTTTTAAGCTATAAAATAAAAGATTGATAATAAGAAACTCAGAAAACAGTTATGTCTTAGCTCATATCACAGAAACAGAGAGAAAGAGAAAGATTTTCCTGAATACATAGAAGACTCCTAGGAATAGGAAAGAAAAAAATGCCAATAACCCAGTAGAAAAACAGCAAAGGTGTATTTTATTTTTCATTCCAGCGAATTAAACTTGCTCCCTGCAATACCTAAGCAGTGGTTTAACATGCACAATGAAAACATTTCTTCCTCATACGATTCTGTTTTGGGTTGTGACTCTCTAAGCCAGCTTTCATTGTGTGTTTCAAGGATCTGGTTGCTCCTATATTGGCCTCTCATCAGAAGGTGTTAATCCATAGAGTTTCTGCCACCAGAGGAGAAAAAGCAATGAACGGTTTACACTGACAATAAGCTGTCTCAAGGAGAAATTGTCTGTTGAGACTTTAGCTAGGCTACTCCATGATATCATTGCCTTGGCATCCATTTTGCTCCACCAATAAGCATGCTGGGATCTTAAACTGATACTAGCCTCCTCTTGCAAGCACATACCCTACACCGCAGCCCAGACAGCCACAAACAAATATGTTTCTGATATGCTTCCCCCAACAGACCTTGTGATAAGCACTCTCCTCTACCTCTCAGTGTCTTCCCCTCGTGCACCCCTTAGACAAGACCCCCCTGACTACAAAGCTTACTGAAACCCACTCTTTTTAGTTTGAATTGACAGATTCTGACTTATCTCAGAAACTCCAAAGGACTCCACCCAGGAACCCTAATTAAGGTCTGTGCCCCAAGTCCTGTCTCTCTTCTCTTTGCTTGCACCCTGGCCCTGACCTCCCCATATGTCTCCTCCAGGCATGCCATGTACTTCCTCTAGGACCTGTGAGTAAGAAAAGTCTATATTTCAGTTTCTTTTGTGTTTTTTGTTGAACTGAAGCTTGCCATCCTGCACCATGCTTCATCTAACAAACATTAATTTAACAAAATCTTAAGTGACATGGATCACCTATCCTTAGAGTTCATTATTCAGAAGAAATGACAAATGAATAAAATATCACAGAATCACTTTGAAAATTTAAGAAAATATTACCTCAAACTGTTAACAGCTGGATATTAAATCCAACAGTTGAATGTTTGATAAGGAATTGAATATTTACATAGAAGCAACATAATATCACATAGACTACTTTTTGTCTCAAGGATGAAAAATATTACACCTTTCTAATGAATTACTTAGGACACAAATAATGGAGCAAAAATATTTGCTGTTCCCTGATGTGGAGCAATATTGATGTAATATCACATATGAAGTATTGTTGTCAAAAATACTTAACTTGGATTTAAGCCAGCTAGTAAGTGCAACTTTTTTTCAGTAGGTAATGGTGGCCAAAGGAGAGTAGCTAAATGACACCGTGAGTATACATTTACTAAGTTCCGGAACATGGTAAATTCTACTAGCTCAAGTGTCTTCATGAGCTCAATATAAATACAAAGAAATACACTTTTCTAAACTAAAAGAGACTCCAAGGACATATTAACAAGATACAATGTGGTACTGAATGGGATCATTGTTTGGATAAATCAGTTATCAAAGAAAGTTATCTTTCTAACTTACTTCACTTATTATGACTATCTCCAGGTTCCTCCATGTTGCTGCAAATGACATTATTTTATTCTTTTATAATGGTGGAATAGCATATGGTATACATATATATACACCATAACTTCGTCTGTCATTGGACATTTAAGTTACATTCATGTCTTGGCTATTGTAAATAGTGCTGCTATGAACATGGGGGTGCATATGTCCTTTTGAATTAAAGTTTCCTCTGGATATATGCCCAGAAGTGGAATCACCATACTAAGTGAAGTAAGCCAGAAAAAGAAAAATACTTTTTGATATCCGTTAGATATCACTTGTATGTGGAATCTCAAAAAAAAAAAAGGACACAAATGAACTTATTTATAGAACAGAAACAGACTCAGATATGGAAAACAAACTTACAATTACTAGGGTGGAAAGGGGGAGAGACACAAATTGAGGGTTCAGAATTTGTAGATATTAACTACTATACATAAAATAGATAAATGATAAACAACAAGGTCCTACTGTATAGCCCAGGGAACTATATTCAGTACCTTGTAATGGCCTATAATGGAAAAGTTTATGAAAAGGAACACACACACACACACACACACACATACACACACATATATAAATGAATCACAACACTGTAGACCAGAAATTAATACAACATGTAAATCAACTATAAATCAATAAAAAAGAAAGTTCCCTGTATATTAGATAAATTTTACCACCAATGTTAAGAATATTAATTAGTCATATTTTATTAAATATGATTACTTTATTGTGACTATGCAGAAAATGATTTTACTTTCTTAAATTTAAAAAGATAATAGTGTTTCTAAGATTTTCAATGATTAAATAAGACAAAATATGTACAATACATGTACATAATGAATATTCAAAATGATATTTAAAATATATATATAATTGTTAAATTTATATGTACCAATATGCTAATGAACTTTTCCTTGCAACATGGAGTTACATATAATTTTCATTATATTTCCCTTTCCCCTTTATTCATTTGTATATTCTTATTTTTACATCTTGAATACTTTCATTACAATTTATTGTATATCCAAACATAAGGAGTTTTCCTTGATTTTTCATACAAATATTTCCATCACTTTTTTTACATCACTTTTGACACTAATTTTATATCTAATAATCTCTTTAGCCATTATAGAAAATACAATAGTAACAAATTGTTAAAGTTACAGTATAAAAAGGGTGATCAAGATAATTGTCTCTTTTTGCTAAGCATACCTACTTAAAATGTTACAGTGCTTGGAGAATATAAATCCTTCATGACACAGACTAAGAAATAAATGATTAACTTGGGAATTCATATTGATGCTTCACAGAAATTATAGGTCACACAAATATGCAAAAATGTGCATGTACTCAATGAAGCATTGCCATTCAGGGATATTGAAAATTAATGGATTCTTCATTTAATCATTAAAAAAAGAACATCTGATAATTATATAGTAATTAATGATTTTTCTTTAGTTTCTGTTTATGTGTGTGTTATTCAAATAATACCAAGAATAAAAAGTTACTTTAAGTACTGAAAGACTTTGAGGATATTTGTTTTGTAGAAAAATTATTCTGTTTCATACACAAATAACCTCATCAACAATCTGCTTTCTTGTACCTTTGAGAATTTAGATTTCCTTTTTCAGTATTAAATTGGATTGCTTCATGAATATAAAATGACAATGAACAGTCCTTTCAAAAGGACAGCCAGAGGAAACTTGGTTCATTCAGATCCAAATTTCAGTCTGGGAAATCAGATCTCAGTAAGATTCTGTTTAGTATCTTTTTTCTCCCCAGTTTGAAGAAAAAAAAAAGGTGACTCCTCAGGAATAAATAGCATATTAAATATGGCTAAACTTATTTGTTGATTATATCATATAAATATTTTAAAAGGTTCACAATAGTAACATAATCTCCATCTTGTGCAAGCATTTTGTCTTCACTGTAACTTTGCCAATGTCTTTCATTTATATTATAGATAGTTTCATTTTACTGTATACAGATATCTTTGTTATTAAGTATAGTAAGCAATGCAAAAATATACTTGACTTAGGAAAAATGCCTGCCTAACAATTCCTAAATGTCAAACCCTACCCACTTATTGGCATGTGTTTTGAATAAACTTAAAGAGAAATAACATGCAGATAATTAGTACAATATTTAGCACTAGGTATTTTAAGTGTATTATTACTTAGTATTTTTGTAATGACCCTGCAGGTGATACATCATTATCTCCATTTTACAAATGATAAAAGCAAGGCAAAGACCCAACCTTTCCCAAAGACACATGTAAAAATTAAGCAAGAAGATTTGAGCCTAACTCTGTAATTCCAGGGTGCATGGCAATATGCAACACAGTGTATACTAAAGGTTGCACACCACAAAAAAGGAGATTTTCTTAGAAGATATTATTTTCATCTGAATAATTTTCACAAGATAAATATTAAAGGCTAATTTTAAAAATCATTATCTATTAGCTTTTATCTGTTGCTAATTTTTGCATAATATTGTGCAAAGAATATTTGTTTTAGATATATACATTCAAAGGTAATGCTGCATTAAAAGACATGTTTTAGCACAAAAAGTATTTGCTTCTTCCACCATACCAATAAGGAAAAAATCAATTAAGAAAAATAATCAAGTATAGACTCATATAAATATTTTGATGATTTCATTCTATGGTTGCCATTTTTCATCATAAAGCTCATATTTTTAGTGAGAAAGGTTATAATTTCCACTTTAAAAAATCATGTACATAAACAAACAAATTAAATGTTTTAATAGAATTTATAGTGTTGACTAAGTTAAGCAGCTTTTTCAAAGTCAAATAAACATGGTAGATTACACATATAATTTTCTTAGCTTTTACTTTTTATTTGCCATTTCAATTCCAAGATGATTTTTCTCAAATGATCTTATAATTTCATTAATTCTAATATTTCACTGTCATGCTAAATGTAAGTTCATTTACTTCTAGAACTTGTAAATTGTTTTAATAAGTATCACATAAATATACAATGTAGTAAATTATAATTATGCTTCATAAATCCTGTATCAGTTTTCACAACTCTAATTGCATTTTCTTTGTCTTCAAGAACTTCTATGATTATTATACTTCCAATGAAATGTTTCAGTACGATTCCAAATCTTCCTTTGTGTTGTTTTTAAATGCACTGGTTTATGTGTGTACATAAATATACGTATGTGTGTGTGTGTGTGTGTGTGTGTGTGTGTGTGTGTGTGTGTAAACACACTCAAAATTTCTGCCTCTTTGCTTCCAGGTATGTATATGTTATTAATATGCTACCTCTTTTTTTTTTCCTTGGCTTATTTTATTTCTACACATTTAGTTCTCTCCCAGAAAGTTATCATTTTAGCAATGTGAAAATATTTTACTCACATAAATAGACCTTTAAGCCAAAAAAGGAGAGAGGAAGGAAATGGAGAGGGTAGGTGAATGTCAAGAGAATTTGGCATTTGCAGGCAGCTATGAAGCTAATTCTGTATCAAATATTAAAGAAAGGAGTTATTCAATATTATATATTGAAAGAAGAAATGTGTAAAGCCTATATGGAAATAAAATACTAGCAACATAATAAAACAGGAACAAAAGTCTCTAGAAATAAAACAATTATGTGTAACAAGAGGTATATAAAACATTTTCAAGGACTCTCACCTTAAAATAAAAGCAAGTGGAATATACTTTAGTGCCTCTCAAAACTATTTTCTACAAACCAATATTTTGAAGACTAAGAGATGAGAAATGCAGCTTCCACTGCAGCGATGTTTTTAAAGTACAGAAAAGAAATGTGTGTTTTGGAAGGAAGGCTCACTCTCCTCTTACTGTGATAACAGTATTATTTCTATTTAGAAATATTAATGGCCCTTAACTTTTTCTGGAAATGGCCCTGCATCCTTAGAGAGACAGAACAGCCTGAAAATGTGTTGGTTCAGTACTTAAACATAAATTGTTTATACCACGCCCTTCACACCTCTTTGAAGTGCACTGTATAGTACTAGAGGTTACTGAATGTAAAAAAACTTGTGAGGAAGCAAACGTTTGCAAAGTTTTCAGAATATGTGTGTATGTGTATATATGAAATATTCAAATACGTATATATACACATAACTCTTAGATTTCACTTGCTTAAGCATCTTCGAGCCAGTTAGTACGCTTGATTTTAAAAGTCAATAATAAAACCACTTGAATGTTTTGGGACTGAGAAAGGACTATGTTAATTCTGATGAAATGCTGTTTGAATCGCCCTTAGCCTGTGATGTGGTTGACCATTCTCCCCTTGAAAAACCCTCTTTCTCTCTTGTTTCTCATCATTTCTTTCTGTTTTCCTTCTCTTTTTCTTGCTACTGATTCTCAGTCTTGTATGATAATTGCTACCCCTTTGTCTATCCCTGAAAACCAGGAGACTTAGGCAGTGCTGTCCATTTGACCGTTTGGTAATAATAGAAATGTTCGCTAATCTGTGCTTTCCAATACAGTGGCCGATAGTCAAATATGACTACTGAACACGCAAAATGTGGCTAGTGCATCTGATGAAGTGATTTTTAAATTTAATTAACCTTAATTAATTAAAAATACATATGTGACTAGTAATAAATATAACGTATGGCATAGTGTTAGAGGTAATGACTCAATCATTCCTATCTTTCTCAAATAAGATATACTCCCCAGGTCATCTAATTTATTCCCATAATTAAATAATTACTTTTATGTTAATTAATTTTAAGACTATTATCTCTAAGTAAGATTTTGATGCATTTTTAGTAAATGACCCTCCATATATTTACATGGCCAAGTAAGAATCCAAAATTATGTTTTTTGACCTTGTAACATGCCCTTATCTTCTACAATCTAAATTAAATAAATCTACAATCTAAATTAGAGTAATGGTATCCTAATAAGGCTTTCTGATTCTTCCTTGATTCCATAAAATCCATCTCAAGAATATAAATGAGAATTAGCCATGTGTTTCACAAACACTTTTCACCAGATTCTTATATCTGAAATGTCTAACTCACTCTTCATTGCTCTTAGACTATAACTTCTTGTATGATCTAATCTGTTCTCTCTTTTTCTCTCCTGAATTAGTCACATTATTGAAGACCATCTGATACACTCATTCTGAAATCCTTTGGTTATTAAAGCATAGCTTACCTTGGACTCTCTACATGGGGCTGCAACATAATTTCAGGAGCTCAGTGCAAAATGAATGAGTGCCGGTACCCTTGTTCAAAAAGCCAGTAAACAGTGCCATTGATGACATTAAGATATAAAAGTTTTTCCTTTCTTCTGGGCCCTCACTCTTAACCCAACATGGTGTTTTTCATTTGCTATTTAATATCAAATTGCAGATTGGAAACTCCACATCAGGACATGAAGCTGAATCAGCGGTGGGCAACAGGCTGACACCCACCGAGTAGCCCTGGGAAAGTGTGTGGCACTGCTCTCCCATGACGGAGGTGCATCCTGCTCTTCCTCAAGGTTGCAGGGGACTTACCAACTCTGACTCTCCCTGCACCCTTGCCCAGGTTCCCTACCAAAGACTAAGTGCGGCAGAGTTCACT